>NC_056751.1:136412532-137162532 GCF_019279795.1 Protopterus annectens
TGAGAAGTCTGTATGAAACTGCATAGAGGGGACAGGGCTTTTAGCCTATCTGTGTATGGTAGATTTTTGAGGACCTAGATTCTCCTGGTGAGGAACCTGTGTGGTCTCTCCAGCTGCAGCATATGCTTTGCGAGGTACATGCCGAACAGAGCACTGTACTCAATAACGGGCCTTATAAGGGAAGAATACAGGGATTTTATGACCTCCTTATCCCTGGATGAGATACCCTTACTGATGAGGTGGAAGCAACATGGTGGTCAAAAGTCAGGTTGCTATAAATCTGGGTGCCAAAATCCCTCATGACTGATTGCGTGCTTAGGACGCTGTTTTTAATGTGATAATTTGTGGGGACGTCACTTTCCCCAAAGTGGATGATGATGATGCATTTTTTGGTATTCAGCTTGAGGCTGTGTTTCTGGCACCAGTCATTTGTTCAGGTGAGACCCTCTAGAAGGATGTCTACATCACTAGGGTAATTGATGACACCATCCAGCTTGCAGTCATCTGCAAACTTGGTCAGCCATAGCCCACTGGTTTTGGCCTGCACCTCAGAAAAGTATATCCCAAGTAACAGAGGCCCCAAGACCAAACCCTGGGGTATTCTGCTTAATACGGGTCTACTGCTTGAGCTGGCTTCCTTTATTTTGAATAGGTGGGTTTCATCAGTGAGCCAGTTAGCTACCCATCTGGTAAAATACAGATTGATGCCTATTTGAGAGAGTTTATCTATTATGCCCAAGTGGGGAATAGTATCAAAGGCTTTGGCAAGGTCAAGGTAGGCGGTGTGCATCGTCTTCCCCTCGTCCATGGCTTTGGTGACTGTCTCACAAAAGTTGATCAAATTTAACAGACATGACCTCCCACTGACAAAGTCAAATTGCGTGGGATTGAGTGTTTGGAGGTTGCCAATGTCCTTGTTAATGAGCTCCATGATAATTCATTCCATGGCCTTGCAGATCAGGCTAGTTAGGCTGATGGGTCTATAATTTCATGGATCGTTGGACACTCTACCTTTGTGTAAAGGGATGACAGTGGCTGTCATCTACTCAGCTGGGACAAATCCGGTACTCAGGCTTTGGTTGAATAGGATGTCTAATGGAGCTGCAAGTTTCTGCCCGAGTTTATGTAGGATGCAGCCTGGGATGTTATCAGGTCCCATGGAGGCTTATTTTTTGCCTTTGAGAGAGCACTGATGACCTGATCCCTAGATATAAGGGGAAGGGGGCAGGTACTGGGAATGTCCTGATTTACTGATGGGGAAACAGAGGGGTGAAGTTTTCGCTGAATCTGTCAGCCAGCAAGTTTGCTATATCTATAGCATTTGTATATGTGGTGTACTTGACCACCAGTTCTGAAAAGATCTGGGTGCTTCCTTTGATATTGCGGACATATGTGAAGAAGGTCTTATGATTGTCTCTAGTAGATGTTGCCAATTTGGACTCAAGGTTTGCTTTGGAGGATTTCACTAGTGCTCTTACCTGCTTGTTCAGGCTAATGAGAGATTGCTTCCAATTGGGCACCTGCTCCGTCTTGGTCCTGGACAGCAATTTCTTTTTTTTTGTTATAGAGTTAATTTATTACAGATGCCCACCAGACAGGTTTACTGTTCCTTGTGGAGAATGACTTAGCCCTGTCAGGTATTCCTGACTTCATGCATGTATATAAATGTTTGTATAGTGCTTTAGTATAGTTTTGGATACTGGTGCCAGTTGCTAGAGAGGGGGAGGGGGCTGTGAAGCTGTGTATACCATCCCTCAGGAGGCTGTAATCAGCTTTGGAGAAGTTTTTTGTTTGTCCCTAGCTAGAGGGGGGTTAGGGGACATGGTGACTTTGAAAGTGACCGCTTTATGGTCGGATATTACCAGGGAGGATGATCCTACAGGGACGCCTGCAGTGGTTACTCATTTTGGTTAATACCAAGTCCAAGATATTTTCACCTCTTGTAGGGATATCAACTAGCTGTACCAAAGCATTTGCATTGACAAAATTGAGGAATCTCTGGGCACTTGTGTTCTGGCATGAGTAGTTCTTCCAGTCTATGTTTGGGTAGTCAAAGTCACCATGGAATCTTGAATTCTTGAGTTGAATCTTGATAGATTCGTAGAGATCCAGATAGGCAGACTGGGCATCTTGAGTCAGATTTGGGAGCTGGTAGCTAGCTATGATTTGCATAGGGGTCTTGTCAATGGTTAACTGCACCTGGAGTGTCTCCTGTGAGTCATACTGACTGAACAGCCTAGTGGTGCATATGTCTTTAATATATATTGAAACTCCATCTCCTTTGGTTTTACTACCCACAGTTTGGGGTCTGAATGTAGGATAGGATGAGTAACCAGATAAGGCTAGGGTGCTGTCCGCAGTACTGAACCAGGTTTCTGTGAGTGCGCAGAAGCCAGCATTTTCCAGGGTTAAGAATGCTTGCAATGAATGTAGTTTCATGTTTACACTCCTAGCATTTAGCAGCATGAACTTAAATTTGGGTTTTGTTGAAATTTTTATGTTGGTAGTTTTAACCTAATCACTTTTTCTAAAAAAGGCACTATGTGGGAGGCAAGAGCCTTTGTCAGAAGCCTGAAGCCCAAGTGAGACAGATGCAGGCCATCTCTGGCAAAGCATCGTGGTCTGTTGATCATATCTTCCCAGGATGTCAGGTACTGGGATCCTCTCGGAATGACACCAGAAATTAAGCCAATTGTTAAAGTCAATCATTTGCTGTTTGTATTGAGACATCGTTCTAGGTGACGGTAGAATGCTACTTTAGGCTAGGGACATACCCGCATGGGACACATATTCAAGGAGTTCAATCATGTCTCTCTTCATATAGTCCAGGGAGGTACATCTCAAGTCATTCATACCAAAATGGACTATGACAGAGTCTTAACAGTACCTGTTGTTGAGAGACTTGAGTGCGTGTGTGATATGGCGGATTCTGGCCCCTGATAAGACAACTAAAAGTGACTTTCCCCTTATCCAGCCTTGTGAAAGGCACATCTGTGTGTCTCACAATGGAGTCTCCCATGACTAATATGTCGGGTTTATGGTTAAGCCTAGTGGTTGTGAGACACATGTGCGTGAACTATGCATGTTATGTGGTGAAGAGGGCTGTGGAGATGGAGTGTGTTTTTGCCTCGGAGGTCTCCTTTGTTCGGGTATGTTTTTGTTGAGGACCTCAACATATGTGGGTGTGTGTCATGTAGGTGTGGGTGGTGTTTGATGTGTAGTGATTGTGTTGACAACCTTCTCAGTGCCAGATATACTGGCTTGTGAGGGAGAGAGCATAGACTCTAGGTTCCTAATGCAATTGCATCTCTCACAAATTGCGTTCTTAGTTGGTAGCAGTAGGTGGTTGTCTGTGTACATAGAGCAGTTGCTACACTGTCTCAGGATGCCGATATCAACCAGACTGGCAGGAGAAACTGTACGAAATTGTCCATCTATATTTGTCAAAATCTGAAATTGGCCATCTATATTTGTCAAAATCTGAGAGAGAAAGGCCAGGGAGAGCTAATGGGTAAGCCTAAAGCCCAAGTAATTAAACCAAAGCTAAGAAGCTTAGAAAAACACTTAAAATTTAAACAGGCTATAAACAAACAGTAATAAATGCAACAGAAAAGATGTGATTGAACACTTTACAGAACAAGTTGCAGCAAGTAGCAGAAATGTAAGATAAAGTAATAGAGTAGGAGGAGGAAACACAAATACAGTAAAAGCAGTTGAATCAAGTTTTTTTCCTAGTAAAGTGGAAAGGGAGAGAGGAGGAACAGAAGAAAACATTTTTTTTCTAGTAAAGTAGAAAGGGAGAAAGGAGGAACAGAAGAAAATTTAAGGTTAAGGAACTAAGAGGTTTGGGAGGAGTGTCCCTTGTGTCAAATTTACAGTAGGGATAGACAACAGCAAAAGCCAACAACTATAAGAACACAACCAGAGGTCAGCAAATATATAACTGGAGACACAGAAAAGTAAACAATTCAGTCAAACAAATAAATAAAAACAATGCAGTAGTGTTAATCAAAATAAATAAAACCAGTGCTGTACTGTTTAAGCAAATAAATAAAAAACAGTGCAACACTGATAAGCAAACAAATAAAACCAATGCAGTACTGATAAGAACCCTGAATAGTTAAAGTGCAAAAAATATACTTATGTAGCTCTGTAATTCCTCAGTCAGGCACCACAATGGCTATCAGTATAAAAATTTTTACTGGCACTGGTTACATTAGGCTGTAACAAGGGAGGAAAAACAAACTGTCTTTTCTTTTGGAAATAACTTCCTTATATATCCATTTGACAAGTTTGCCAGGATACCCCCTGACGATTAACATATTAGTTAAAAAAAATCACATTCTATAATAGATAAATCAATGTCAGAGACCATCCTCGCCAGTTGAACAAATAGTTTTTTTTACAATGCTCCTTTTCTGATGAGCAGGATGACAACTGGTAAAAAATAAAATAGAATTCGAATATATGGGTTTCCTGTTAACATTACTAACAAAAATCTTTTTTTTCAAGATCCTAATTTCTACATCTAAATAACTGATTTTATTGAGGTCATACGTATAAAGCGAAAAAAAGAAATGGTGGAATTAATATAATTTATAAATACATATCATCTATAGGGTTTTTCCAAGCAATAAAAATGTGTGTAAATAGCCCAAGGGGAATGATTATAATAGTTAAAAACACATTTTTCTCCCACTGAATTAAAATGATGTTGGCAAATAATTCAGCGCATACAGTACCCATCGCAACTCCCTTAATCTGCAGGTAATATTGTCCCTTGGGGAAAAATTTTTTTTTTAAAACAATCTCCATAAAAACATGTAATATCTTTAAGCCTGGTAAAATCCACCAAAAATTCATGGAACCATTCCAAACCTATGTCATGAGGAATCATATTAAACAAATTAACCATATCAATAGTAAGAAAGCATATGTCCTCCATTACAGGCACATCCCTAAAGTCCCACGAAGTTTTGCACAAAAAGGTTCAAGTGCTTGTTTTAAGAACATCATCTAAGTATTTAGCCAAAGGAAGAATTTTGACCTTTCCAGCATTCACTGTAGGTCTCAGCAGGGGATCCACTGCACATTTGTGAATCCCTGAGATCTCAAAGATTGATGGAACCAAGGGAAATTCTGCATTTAAAAAGTACGAAAGTTCTTGATTAATCTAACCCTGGTCAACTAAATCCGGAAGCAGGCATTGAATTTTCATACAAGAAATGTTAACATACTTGATTGAGGATTCTTCATAAAAGTCTTTGTTTAAAAGCGAGTTCATTTTATTCACATAGTCCGATCTAGCAATGATTACAACTCTCCTACCTTTATTCGGCTTCATAACTCTTAACTCCCTACTCTGACATAATTCCTTTAGTAACTGATGTTCCACAGGGGACAAGTTAAAATATGCAATTTCCACTTTGGTATTAAGTAACATCTAAAGTCAAATTCACATAATTTTTTCAAATAAACTCAAAGCCGGATGTGTGTGTGTGTGTGTGTGGGGGTGGGGGTGGGGGGGGGGCAACACTTTTTCATATAAACCATTTGTCTCTGAATTTTTCTCTTCCAAAAAAAAAGTTTAAAATTAAGCTTTCTAAATACTAATTTTATATCAATAATATGATCCTCTATTCTGGATTCAGGCAAAGGAACACGCATGAAGCCTTTGGCTAACAGTTCATGTTTAGAGTCAGTACAAAAATCTGTAAAATTAAAAATATTAAAGTCACCTTTTTCATTAGTTAAGATAGTAGGCCCACATGGTTCTAGACTAAAAATGTCATCATCGGAAAGAGAGTTTAATATCTCTCCTCTTGTTGTAAGTCTCTGATTCCAGCCCTGCTGATATTGGGTATCGGAGTCCACTACTATTTGGCCCTACCGTTGTCGGCTATGATTTTCATGAATCCAAATCCCCTACAACCGTCTTAAGTGGGTTTGCCCTAAAGGGAGGGAATCGTTTGCAGGTTCATCTAGCTCAATACTTTCAAAAAAAAATATTCTCCATTTGTTTTTTTTTTAAATACATTTAACTTCTTTTCAAAAGTATCAAGTGACTGTTTTAAAGTACCATGCTCTCTCGTGGGCATAGAAAATGTATCCATCCTCTTACTGAGCCAAGCACCGATCCTATACTTGGTTCAGAACTATAGCCATCTGTCTGATTTTTGTGTTGTCTTTTCATGTTGGTTCTCAATCTACAAGAAAATTCCTCCAAAGGAAGTTGCAAGGACTAGTTTTCCTCAGCATCAGAGTTTTGAGCTTGTGAATATGCAGGAAAGGAAGCCCAGTTTTTATCTATATCTGAATAATTTGACATGTCTTCGACAGGAATAGTTTGACTAACCTGATTTACAGGTACTGAATTCTGTGTACCAGGACTGACTAACTAACAGTTTTGTTGGCTAAGGTAAGAAAATCATCTTTTCTTATAGACATGTCTTCTAATGAGCAATGTTTAACCTTTTAACCCCCCTTTACAGGTATCTTCAGTGACTGACTTGGAGAAGGAAGATCTACCGTATCAAGAGGCCTCTTCCCTGGACACATCTGGCATCATCTCCTGTTATGTCTCTGTGTCCCAGTAAATATGGTTCTTCCATGTCTAGCTTGGACACTGTAATAATCAGAGTACATGGCAGACCCAAAGTTTGTCATGGTTGAAAGGACTACACCAGAGTAAACCAGAGTGTTAATCAAATGGTCTGAGGAACAACTGCTGCTCACTATAGAATCACTCACTATCGTCTGAGGCAAAGACTGAGCCCACAGAGTCGGAAATGGCTCTCTGGTAAGTTATTTATTTCTATGAACAACAGAAGTCAAACCAGCAGGAACAAGTTCATATCCATGCTGTGACTTCAAAGGATGTTTTGGATTTGGTCAAAAACTCCAATTTGTCATTCAGAAGGAGAGTTGTCAAATAGTTTGTAAAAACATAACACACTTTCACACACACAAAATGCCCCCAAAGCACTGTAATACATAACAAGCACACTAAATACCTGTCAGAAAGCTCTATCGCTTTAGAATAAAATTAGTCCGACAGCAAATAGTAGCAGATTAAGTTGTCCCAGTGTAAAAACAAGCACCGGGCGGCCACGGTGGTGCAGTGGTTAGCATTGTCGCCTCACAGCAAGTGGTTCTCCGGTTCGCTCCTTGGCTGGAGTGCCTTCTGTGCGTAGTCTGCATGTCCTCCCTGTGGTCGCGTGGGTTTCCTCCCGGTGCTCCGGTTTCCTCCCACATCCCAAAGACATGCAGTAGGTGGATTGGACACTCTAAATTGGCCCTAGTTGTGAGTGCGTGCATGTGTGTGTGCCTTCTGTGGAAGGTTGGGCGCCGGGCTGGCAACTCGCCACTGTAAAACTCCACTGCCAATCATGAGCGGACAGGTGAGCCGTTGTGGCGACCCCTAACTGGGAATAGCCGAAAGAAGAAAAAAAGAGTGTAAAAACAAGCACCGCTTCACTTAGAATTCCTTGCTCCAAATAAAACACTTCCCCACAAAAATTTTTGTTTAAAGCAAACAAGTTCACATAAGCAAGAGTATTTCCTCACAAAATAATTCCCTTAATCATTAAAAAAGTTGTGGTCCCTAGTATGAAAGTTTAGAAACTGAAGAAATATCAGTTTACTTAATTCTTAAACAGCCAAAACTGCTAAAGTAATAAACTACTTTATATATATATATATATATATATATATATATATATATATATATATACACACACACACGTGTGTGTGTGTGTGTGTGTGTGTGTGTGTGTGTGTGTGTGTATATATATATATATATATATATATATATATATATATATATAGTTTCACTTCAGAATGTCGAGTTACTGAAAACTCGAACTTCATATGGTCGACACCATATGATCGAGTTTTCAGAAACTCGAAATTGTGAAGTTTTGAAAAAAAAAAGACTTTAATTTAGTTGAAAATAAGTTTTTTGCTGGAGGCAAGTTCCCCCGCACCCTCCCTACTTAAATATACCATCTCCGTGATCGCACTATAGCGAGGAAACAGGAAATTTCCCATTCTGCACTTCTACATACAGCGTGGAATGGGAAATTTCCCTTTTCCCCACTGTAGCGCAATCTCGGAGTTGGTATATTTAAGTAGGGGGGTGTAGGGGACTTGCGCCCCTGTAGAAACGATGTGTTTGACTTTTTTTTTCTTTCTTTAATTATTTCACTTTACAATTTCGAGTTTCTGAAAACGCAATTATATGGTCTTGACCATATGAAGTGCGAGTTTTCAGTAACTCGACATTCTGAAGTGAAACTATATACACACACACACATACACGTATCTACATATATATACATACATATATATATATATATATATATATATATATATATATATATATATATAAATAAATATATCACTTCTGTGGCTCTGCTCGACAGGGGCACAGGAAATTAACAAATTAACTTTCTTGGGTGTCATAAAGCCAGGGAACCTTGTTGGCTAGGCTTACTTAAGGCCCTTGGGCCAATAGTACCTACCTACCTACCTATTTATATATATATATATATATATATATATATATATATATATATATATATATGTATAGACACACACACGCAGGCACACATACACGAGAGTCGTCCATATGATAGACCATTTGTAATTTCAAATGTGTAGAAATAATCAAAAGTCATTTGATTGCTTCTGTCAATGTAAAGTCCATGCAAGGTTGCGCATGGTGATGATTACGAATTTGCCCTTTCCCAACTGTAGGTCGACCTTGGAGTTAGTGTATTTAATTAGTAAGGGTGTGGGGGTGCACGGAGGCTTGCACCCCCTGCAAAAAAAAAAAAAAAAACATCTGTTGTGTTGTTTCATTGTTTGGCTTTTGATCTTTCGGGACTGATCGTTAGCTGTTCGACATTTGTGCACTTCAATGTTTTGAAGTACACCCATATACACTAAATAATTAAATTTTGTGTGTAGAAGGGTTCCCCAACGGAGACTTATTTACCCAAAAGGAGCTGAAGTGCTGGCTGCTGCTCCTGTGAAGCCTCTGAGCAGCTTCTTCATGACTGTGGCAAGAAAGTACTTAAGTTTTCCACTCTGACTGTTGATTCTCCTAACTCAGGGCTGAGAAATCAGCAATCATAGTTGAAGTGTAGGAGAGAGACAGAGCTTTTGGAAGCTGACCAGTTGTTGTGTCTTGGGCAATGCAAAGCCCACGTAGCCTAAAGGCTACTGCTGCATTGGGAATTACGAACATCTCTCTCATCCTTCTGCCAGTTTTGGAATTAATCGATGTACTACAATTACATTTTGTGCTACTGTTTTGAGTGACATCTTGTATACCAGTTTATCAGCATGTATGGTTTGAAAGCTATTGACATCTTCTTTGTGATGTCATCACCTTTGGAAAACACATTTTTTAATTTTGCTAGTCTGAAAAGAGAATGTAAAATACATTTACTAGCAGTAGCATTATTGAGCAATTTTGCTCCATATAATTCTATTGTTGATTTTATATACATCAATTTGCTAGGTTTCTTCTGGAGAAAATCATTATGTTTTAGTTGCTGAGTCAATGAAGGAAACATAAAAATGGAATCTAGAGGCCACAGAGGATCTGATGATCACCATCACATGGATCTGTTTAGTAATTACTGTGTCTGCCTCAAAGATTCATCATGACTTTACAAATTCCATTAGTGTGTGCCAACACTAAGAAGTAGTTGTACTGAAAACCACTTTCAGTGAGCCAAAAGCATCGGTCTCCCCCATCTTAGGTATACTAACTCAATGGCCACAAAACATGGAGAAAAGGGCAAATTTATGGTTTGCTGAAAGCATTTTTAACCATAACAATGTCCCCCTGCCTCACATATGCATCACTAATGGTGCAGACCACTTCTCTTAGTCTACCTAAAGAAAAAGGGAAAAAAAAACAGCCCTAGTGATTAAGCAGGAAAATAAATTATGTGCGAGATTCAGAATGGTTAGGGCAGAAATGAAAGCTGATAAGGAAAAACAGAAGAAAAAATATAAGATCAAAACACATTACCTGCATTGTGCCAAAACAGCATGTGTACAGTCATTTATGTTTTTGTAGGAAGGAGTTAAACGAATGACAAGATAATGATGAACAAACACACTACTGTCTGTTCAATACTTTTAAGAGTCTGAAAGAGTGTAGGTGTAAAGCAGACCACAAAGGCAGTGCAAAACACATATTGCACTTCCTCCTTTAATGCTAAACTGCAACATATAACAGGAAGCTGGAAACAACAGACATGTCAAAGTACCATTCTGCACAGGGAACTAAGTCACAAGTTTCTAGCTCTAATAGTAGCCCCCTCTCCACATCTTAATTAAAAAAATAAATTAAAAATATCCATTCTGGAGGATTCCCAGCTATCTATCTATCTATCTATCTATCTATCTATCTATCTATCTATCTATCTATCTATCTATCTATGTGAAAACAAGTGTGAACCACTCAGATATGAGGTACCTACTCTCTGCTGCTGTAGTGCAAAAGTGACAAATTGATCAACAAGTCTGGTTCTAGTTTCAGCTCAATGCTGCTTTGGTCTGATATAGCATGCAAGGATTTTTGCCAAGAAAACTCCCATTTCTATTTGTGCAAAGTCAGTTTGAATGGATGCCCTTAGATAGCTATATGGATGCCACAATTTAGGAATTTGTTACTCTTGCAGCAAGGGTCACCTTAGATGGATGAATACATAATATCCTGTCTTTATCCCTATTGTATAATACAGAAACAGAGGGAAAAAGAAGCCGGAAGCTTGGTAATTTCTCTTGTGTTATGACAAGGCCTGACTTGTTTTTGACTGTAAATTACCACGGCCCATATACTAACTAGAAGTCGGCTGATTTTCATTATCTTGCTTGTACTTTATTTGTAAACCAAGAGTCACAGGAATGCTTTCAACTGTGTTCGTTTACTTTGGACTGGGTTGTTACAGGCATGACTGAAAAAGCATATGTTTTAAACTAGTAATTTAAAGAACTGAGAGAGCAGAAACCAAAGTATATTTATATAACATCTACTAGTGCAGAACAGCGAAACTGTTTGCAAATGGGCCTTTACAGGGTCTGCAGGCATTCTGGAAGTAGTCTACAAAGTCAATAAATGGACGTAGCACTAAATGCAAAAACCTAAGACACGGTTAAAGATTTTTTTGTTATAAAAAGTGAGAGAAGCAGCAGCTTAAAATAATAATGAAAGCTTCATGATGATTTTTAAGAAACAATATATTCAGTCCTAAAACAAGAAGTAACCATAATTCAAAGAACTTTTGGGATGGTCAGGAGATATATTCATGTGCCTTGCATGGAATTACAACATTTAAAGCAATAACATTTCAAAATGTTGCATCTTCCTTTAGACTTTTATTACCTGAACAATAGGCCATGGATTCTAAACTTTAGCCATTAATAGTTCAAGACACTTATTTCTAAAATTTTAATCCCCAGCTTTGAAGGCTATGTGGCCAACACACCCATTTACCTGCCTGTTTAACAGCTACGTTACAGATCTTAGTTAAATCAGCAGCCTAATACCCCTGTCCTCAAAATAACAGCCTTAGATTTGCTGTATGCATACATTAAGTCTTTCACTGTTCTAGTCTCCACAATCACTTCCACAGGAAGGCTATTTTTATGACCACCCAAATTCCCTTCTTATCCTTTCTAGACCTACTTTAAATCATGGCCTTACTGAAGAGCAATGTGTCACCTGAAGGACAGACAATTTTCTGTCCACACTCTCTCTAAAGCCTCCTGCAGACTGATACCTGTAGCAAAAGATGACATTTTCTTTTCTCTTTATAGTTGTCTCTATCTTCCTGAGCTGATCATGAAGGAGTTCAGCTGACTTGCCACATTCTTTTGAAAATGCAGTTTTCACAGCACATATGATTCTTATTATAAGTATACAGACCAAACAGGAGGGCTATCACATTCTGCCAAATGTTCACTTCTTTACCTTCTGAGTCAATACAGCGAATTGTAACAGTGCAGGCAAGGTTTTCTGAAACATGCTTCGTGAACCACTCTGACATTTGTTTTCTCCAAGGACAATTTGAAGGTGCTTCAACAAAGTATTAGTTTAAGGATGTGCACACTTATGCAACCAGCTTATTGTACGTTTTTAATTTTTTATATTTTCCCCTAACAGATTTGTTTGTTTTTCAGCGGAACTGTACAGGTTATAGGTCACATTAAAGGTGGGAAAAGTTTTGAAATGATTTATTGTGGTCTCATTATTTTATATCAAAAAAACCTGGCATTTTAACAGGGCTGTGTACACTTTTTATACCCACTGTATATAGTTGGGGGGGGGGGCGTATTTGCTCTGATGTGTGTTTCGTTGGAGTTTGGGCAAGTGTTTACTTGCCCTGGGAAAAATTTGCCATTCGGGTATTTTGTTTTCAAGATTTTCGTTCCACAAAACCGAAATTCAATGAGATTGCCTTTCGAATATCAGAAGTAGATCCATATATATATATATATATATATATATATATATATATATATATATATATATATATACACACACACACACACACACACACACACACGCACACACATATATATGTGTGTGTGTATATATATATATATATATATATATGCATGAATATATATATATATATATATATATATATATATATATATATATATATATATATATATATATATATATATATATATATGTATGTATATACACATGCGCTCACACACACACACACACACATACACAGATGTGTGTATGCATGGGGTTAACATACTATACAGTATGTAAGAATGTTTTCTAACCTAAAGACACAACTCTTCAAAAACAGTAAGTGCTTCATTATTTCCAAAGATTTCATCAGACTGTTTTGAAATACACAACCAAAACATCTCCCCCTTAGTCACTACATCCATTCCAATGTAATAATTAAACAATAAACACAATATAACCATAACATTCCTTTTAAAAAACACTATAAACTTACATTTTACTTGTTCCTTAATTTTTATTTTTTAAACTCTGGTTTAAAACTCACCATCTTATTAAAACCCAGTGGAAGGTATGCCCCTTGCTTAACTTAACATCTTATTTCTCTACTATTTAACTTATTTTCAGCATTGCCTTTCCTATCATCCTCTATCAGTTTCTCTAAAACAAAAAATTAAATAAATAAAATAAATAAATATGTTGCATTTTTTAGATTTAATAAAATCTCTAAACAATGCATTATATTTATTTTATGTTTTAATGGAATACAAATTATCTCTTATTCTAACAGAACTTTTCTTTAGAACATGTCTGGGATTCCATGTAGGCAACGTACAGCATATTGCTATATCAATCCCATATTCATTATTACAATTGAAACAACCTTCTGCCTCTATAATCTTCTCATATCCCTCAAATATTACATTCAGGTATTAGCCACATATTTAAAATATTTATAAAACCCACAAAGGTAGGTCCCTTTCTTACCTACACACCTTGGTCTCATATTAATATTAATTTATAATTTTTTTTGTATTATCACCCTTCTTATAAAAGAACATTGGAACTTCACCTACACTCACCCACACTAATGGACTTAAAAGTTCTAATTCAAAAATATTAAAGGTAATACCTCTTACAAAAGTGCTATATATACAGAACAGTCCAGTACCATTCTACTAGCTTCAATTTCTCTTGTTTCTTTTGATAAAATTCACTGATGTCCTTATATGCATGTCTCTCTCTCTATATATATATATATATATATGTGTGTGTGTGTGTGTGTGTGTGTGTGTGTGTAGACACACGCGAGCAGACACAGACACACAATGTATGTGTACATCAAACAAGTTGGGGGAGGTGGGGGCAAAGCTGCTCTTATTCCCATGGGTGGCTTCAACCTACACATCTCTTTACTTCACAGCACTTCAATGAAGGATATACAATACTGAGAGAGAATACAAGTTTTGTGAAAAACTCCTTCCTTTGTCCTTAGACAGCATACACTGCCAAAATCCAGGAAACTTCAACTTCTGGTTATAAAAAACTATATTTGATAAAATGTGATTTGGTTAACAAAATGCTCCTCTTTCTGTGTCAGTAGAAAACAATGCTTTTGCAAAATGTGGAGATAGGAGGTTGCTCTAGCTTCTAAAATAATGTTTTATATAGCTTTAAAAATGTGCAGTTTGATCTCTAATTTAAAAAGGATGGTGACAGGAGCGTGAATCCTCTGACTGTGATCTCACTGAAGAGTGGGTGGGGAAACTGCCTTAAAGAAGATATCAGGATAACACCTGACATTTCTAGGAGTGTTTCTTATATTTTGCATACTTTGAACAAATTTAATATTATCTATGAACATCCCTGAGATAAACCTACAATCGCCATTACAGAGCATTCAGGTAATTTAAAATCTACAGCACACCTGTCATTTCTACTTATTTGACAGCTGTCAGCAAACCACGTGAAGACTGTCCCAAGTCCTGCCACTACTTCATGCAGGCTTGATTGAACATGATGAGATACCCCTGCTTAAACTATCCTTGATTTAAGTGCTCAATCTGCAGTCATGTGATATGCCAACCCCCTGCATTTTGCACAGTTTACTGATGATTATGGTCCACCCTCCCATCATGTATCTTCTACAGGTAGTTCATTAACAGCACTGATGCCTGACAACAGACAATCTGCTTATCAGGGCAACATAACAAACTAGTCAAGATGTTAGGTACAGTTCTTCAGAATACAAAGTCAGTCAAGTACCCAGCTGAAGCTAATAAAGTGAAAATGACAACCTGTTTTAAATTAGTGTTCTTGGAGGCTTCACCCAGAGTTTAGCCTAGTTTGTTGCAATCCTTGAGATCTCCACTTAACTACTGTAACAAGATATGCCTTGCATATTACAGAACAAGAAGAGAAATCTTAGTCCCATCAGAATACCTTGCATCTTGGGGGAGTAACACAGGCTGAAGAAAAGAAAGATGTAGTGGCTTTCCTCACCTAAGAGAGAGCTCCCTGAAGACACCATTTTGGCACCCTTTCCCACAGACAGCTCATTATGCTGTAGCAGCAAAACTGTTCAATAAAAAAATAACCCTTTTTTTAGATATTCAAACTACCAGGATAAAAGCAAGTTACAATCACAGTCAAAAATGTTGCTTCATTCACTCTAGCTGAAGCAGGATCTAATTATATCAAGATCGGGAAAGAGAAAAGAGCACCAATTTTATACGACCACGATCACAGATCAGATTTTAAGTGCCTAGATTTATTTTATGCACATATGAGCACAAGGTGAGTTACCTGTTCCACCATTCAAATTCTGAGAAGCTTAATCTATCAAATATTAATTCCCGCCTGATACTCAAGTCGTTGAAGGGGCTCAGGATATATCTTCTCTTTTACGAAATACTTTAATGCAAACTGAAACTGGTGCATCAAAAATAAGCTAGCAATAAACACTAATAAATATTTTGTAATAATTTTTGGTACTACGAATTGACTACCTAAAACCTCACAGAAACATTATAGACCCTAAAAGAAACCTCTACCTCCTGCTACTAAAAGATATTTAGGTGCTTTCACAGATAACACTCTTTTCAGTCTCAAGTTGAGCTAGTCATAACAAAAGTCAGAAAACAACTGAAGCAGCTTAAAGCATTTGACATCTTCTGACCCAAGACCATAACTATAAATTTTCTAATTCCCAGATTAGAGTACGCTCTACTTATCATAACTTCCCTGTTAGCACCCCATAAAGCAAAGTACTAACATTTATACATCTCTCCAGCAACAGAGAGCATCACTGCCTTAACTATAAAAAGCCAGATGGTGCACAATTCTTGCAAGTGTTGACTATCTGATAAACTCACTTTCAAACTTCTTAATGAAGATTACTTCCCTCTTCCCACAAACTAATGTTTCAAAGAACCTTCATGGTTTTTGAGAAGCAGAGACAGACAGACTAAAAAGGATACAATTCTCTCCAGGTTTTTGAGAGAAATTTTTAACCAAAGATTCAAAGAAAGCTTTATTGCCATTTAGCAAACACAAGTGCAACCCAAACAAAATCTCGGGTATCAGCTAGTCATCAGAGTGCAGAGGCAATTTAAGTATAAAAAGAATAAGACATGACGTATACACAACTATTCTAATGACTAATACACATAAAAATACTCCTTATAACCTATTACTAGTCAGGTAAAACTGACGTATACACAACTATTCTAATGACTAATACACATAAAAATACTCCTTATAACATATTTCTAGTCAGGTAAAACTACCCCTACATGTAAACCTAAACAAATGAACAAATAACACTGTACACAGAAAGAGAAGAAAAAGGTAGATCGTTAATATTGCACATGAGGAATTATTCCAATTGCACTTTTAAGTTAAAGATATTGCACTGTAAGAATATATTAACTATAGTGAACTAAATAATGTATCACTTTCAGTAAAGTATTACTAGTGAGATCACGTTCAAGTTGGTGTCAGAGATTATGAGCCTTATTACTGTTGGATAAAAGCTGTTCAAGAGCTTGGAGGTCCTACAGCGGATGCTGCTGTACCTCTTGCCAGATGAAAGTCTAGCAAACAACCAAATGCTGGATGTGATGTGTCACAAGTATTTTGTATGCCCTCTCTATGCTTCTTTGTTGTAAAAAGTTCTTGCATGGTTGGAAGATTTGTGCCCATTATCATCAACGCAGTCTTCACCACTCCTTGAAGCTTCTTCCCCTCTGCCATAGTACTGTTTTCGTACCACACAGTAAAGTTGCAGGTAAGAATACTTTCAGTAGCTCCTTTATAGAAAGTAGATAGAGCATTCAGAGGAAGCTTTGTTCTTTTGAGCCTTCTCAGGAAGTGCAGGCGTTGGTAAGTTTTTTTAATAATCTGGCCTGTGTTCACAGACCAAGAGAGGTCTTCTGAGATGTGTACCCCCAGGAACTTTGTAGATTTAACTCTCTCTACCACTTCACCGTTGCTCTCAAACGGCAAGTGAATGGTTCGCCTTTTTCTGAAGTCAATAATTTCTTTAGTTTTGTTGACATACAGATACAAGTTATTTTCATACCATTTGATCAGACAGCTAACTTTGTTCTTATATTCCCTCTCATCATCCCTTATGAGACCCATTGCAGTGGTATCCCCTGCAAAGTTGATGATATGGTTATTGGAAAATTTCGCAGAACAGTTGTGGGTAAGGATGGTGAATAGTACAGGACTAAGTACACACCCTTGAGGCACACCAGTGTTGAGTGTAATGATACCTAATGTGTTGTTACCAGCACATGTCTCCTGTGGTCTTCCAATCAAGAAGTCAAGGATCCAGTTGCAAAGATTCTTGTTGATGCCAAGGTTAATTAATTTGACTGTGAGTTGCATTGGAACCACTGTGTTGAATGCTGAGCTAAAGTCAATGAACAACAGCCTGACGTGGTTGTTCCTCTCTTCAAGATGTACCAGACAGAGGTGCAGGGCCACAGACATGGCATCTGCAGTGGATCCGTTTGGCCAACAGGCAAACTGAAGAGGGTCGAAGATCGGTGGCAGAGTTTCTGACAGATGCTTTTTTGCTATCCTTTCAAAGTATTTCATGACATTTGAGGTTAGTACCACCAGTAGGTAGTCACTTAAGGAAGTTGGATTGGATTTTTTGGGCAGTGGGATTATATTAGTTATGCTGAAGCATGTTGGTACTCTTTCAAGAGTCAGGGAGGTATTGAAAATATCTGTAAGGATTAGGTACAGTTGGTCTGCGCATTCTCTTAATACTTTGCCCAGAATGTTATCAGGGCCTACAGCCTTCCTGGAGTTCACTTTCTTATGTTGGCTTCTCACTTCTCCAGGGTTAAGTTTGAGCAATGTCTCATTCTGACCAGTGGGTAGCTTTGTTGCCTCAAGGTTGTTGTTCTCCTCAAATCTGCCATATAATGAGTTCAGCCTGTCCAGAATTCTGTGCTGTAATCACATTGAACTGGCTTGGTCTTGTAGTCAGTTAGCTGCTGAATGCGCCTTGCTAGAGGCTCCTGGTATCCCTCTTGTCTTTGAAGCAACTTTGTACCAGCTAGAATTTGCTACCACAGAAAATTACTACAATTCAAACTCTAACCTTTCAAGAAAAAAAACTGAAACTGCATCTTAAAGACAAATACAATGTACCTGCTTTTGTGACTGAGGCTAATCTACTAATTAAAGTATATAACCACATCTTTATATCACAAGTGCTTTAATTCTTCATTCTTTACTCAGCTATTCACTTCATTCTTACAAACTGATAACCTAGTTTACGGTGATAAAAAGCAGTACAACTATAGGTTTCGCTGTGCATCAATCTCTTTAGACAAAACTACCATATAATGGAGAATATTGCATTTTACTATTTTTTCATTCTACAATTCATTTATGCCTTCCTTGTCTTCTTTACAGAGTGTATAACGTCTAAATGCCTTGATTATGTACATTTACTCTGTTGTACATTGCTATACTGATGTGCATTAATTATGTACATTTAGGCTGTTGTACACTGCTTACTGTACTTTACATATGTTTTCATAAACCCAATGTACCTGTGCATGTGCTATTTAACCTTCATTATGGCGGAAAAGTGTCTTCACGAGCACATTCATCCCTTTAAACATAAATAAACCCTCAATTAGGCAAGACAGGATCAGCCTTCTTCTAATGGCTGAGTGGCAACATATCCAGTAGGAGAAATAATGATTGGAACAAAAACATTTTAATGGCCTTGTTAAGGAACAAACTAAAGCTAATTTCATTATATTTATAAAAGATAAACAGCAGGTGAGTGTGGAGTGAAGAGAATGAAAGTAGAACAGTACTGAAACTCTGGCTCAAGAAAAACTGCAGAAGTAAAATGAATCACTAAGACACTTGACCACGTTTTTTTATATGGTGCAGTAGCCCAATGTGAAGTGAACTAAACTAGTTTTAGCAGCCCAGAGCATCATTAATAAAGCCAGTAATATTAATGGATGTATTAGAAAAAACTCACTGAGTTTAACCCTACTACAGCTGATAGGTGGAAAAAAAAGGGAACTTTTCGGCAGGCATGAACTGATGTCCAACAGGACTGAGCTTGTAATTATACCTTTATGATCTCTTAAGACAGAATACAAAATATTTTTTTAAGCACCATGAAAGGTCAAGATGTGCCAATTTGAGATTATACTTTTAGTAAACTGTTTTTATTTTTGGGAAACTGGAGTCTGAGTCATTTAGCCTGCCTTAAAACATAGCTCTGCTTTAAATGCTAGTTCTCCAAAGTACAGCTTTGTTACACAAGGCAGAGAAGCAAAGGGCCAGGTTCATGCGATGTTGGACTTGCCTCTCCTGCTCTTTATGAACAGCAGCCCTTCTAAATAGCGTCCTCAGTCAAATGAGATCATTTTCTAGGAAAGAAGGTGACAAAAAGCTTACTTTCTTGTCTCCATGTCCACTACTTTCTTACCTACAAACATTAATATTGTCGATTTGCAACAATAGTCATACAAGCCATTCAGTCTGTTGGCTTAACTCTAGCTTACTAACCCATAAGCTTTCCATTCACTTCAGCTCCTTGAGAGTGAGTGGTACCTTCCTGAAAGCATGCATCATTGACATGGCATTGGGATTTCCATATAAATGGTTCTCCTTACAAACTTCAAGACCATAAATTATATTATTGCCATGTCTTTGCATAGTACCCATGATGTGTCTGGATGACTGTTGCTTTTTAAACTGAGTGTATTTTACTATGCCTACCTTCTCACAAGCCAAACAACCCCAGATACCAGGAGATTTTATTTCTGTAAGGTCATATTTCAAATCATTGCCTTAAAGTTCTTAAATATTCATATCAGTAGCCTCTGCCTCAGTGGCTTTACTTGGGTGTCCTGAGCATTTCAATGTGCATACAGCTCTCTCTTCAGTTTGTTTGTGTCTTTCGGCTTTTCCCGGTTAGGGGTCGCCACAGCGGAACTCCAGTCCACTAATGATTAGTAGTTGATTTTTACGTGCCGAATTACCAGTCCTGACGCACAACCTTCAACGAAGGTACGCCCATTCATGCATGTCTCCACGGAGAAGACGCTCTAGCTGAGAATCGAACCGGACTGCGTCTTACTGTGAGGCGACAATGCTACCACAGCACCACCACCGCAGTACTTTTTTTTTTTTTTTTTAACAAGAAGCATTTTTATTAAATTAGCACTTATGACATAGGCAATCATACATTTATATACAAGAAAACAAACCACATTAACATTGTCTTAGTTCCAGGTATTTTACCTCCCAGACCATATTGACATAATTTTAGTTGCAAACATTATGCATCACTAATCGACCTAATTATTGTCAGTCAAACATCAGATAGCTTATTCAAATCCTGCATTCTTTTAAACCTCATTCCTTCCCTGTATGTACTGTTCCCGCAGTTTCCATTTTTCCTATGGAATTTGTTCCTACTGCTTTCTAAAGATCTCAGTTCCATTTCTTTTATTTGTATTAGTATATTCACTACTTCTACAGTTGGATTAAACTTTTGATTTCCATTTTTTAGTAATTGCTTTTTTGGCAGCCACCATAACTAGAGTCAGCAAGGCCTTACTAACTCTGGGCAATTCTGATTCTGTATCATAGCTAAGATAAATATTTTTTCTATTAAAACCAATTTGCTCACCCATTATCTCTGACAGAGTAATCTGTAGGGAATTTTAAAGATCTGCCGACTCATTGCACTTCCAGAAAATGCATTTCCAATTACCTCTTTCTTCCCCACCACGCCGCCAACATTTACTGTCTACCTGAGGAATAATTCTCTGGAGTCTACTTGGGGTATAAAAATATCTATGTAAACATATACAAGCAAAAATCTTAAGAATTCTAGATTTTGCTGCATATTTGGGAGACAAACATATATCTACTCATTGTTTCTTTGTGAATTGCTTATCCAATCTCTCTTCTCAATACTTTCTAACCTCCTCTGATTGATTCTTATACTTATCATGCAATATTTTGTATGCTCTACTAATTATTCCTTTTTTAACAACAGCTTCTGTTCAAGAATTTGCTAAAAACTCTACTAGTGCTGGTCTTTCATTTAGGACCCCCCCCCCATTTCTCTTTGCCTATACACTGATATCAATCCTTGATAGGGAAGGAAATCTCTACCCTACAGTCCAAATAAATTCTTGGCATCTTCTCATTCTACTACCTTTCCCTCTCTAGTTATTTGCTTCCAATATCTTAGTTCTTTTGCCAGCTTTCTCCAATAAATTCCAGCCCCCTCTTGCCCACTGTCAGTATCCCTAGTTGCAGTCATCCCATCGGCCTCCTTTCTCCATTCCTATGCTGGCTTAGTTCTTAGAATACTTTCTGCTACTTTATGAATATAATATTTTGTATGATTATTGTTATTCTCCTTAAAGGTCTACATCCAAAATCCCAGTCTCTCCTGGTTTCTTGAGCCCCCCCCCCGTTTCATAATCATCCCTTTACACTTTGAATTATAGGTTTCTGCTTGTGCTATGTATAAATACCCCTTTAAATCAGGCAATCCCAATCCGCCTTGTTCTACTGGAAGAATAAGGTTATCTCACTTGACTCTTGCCGTCTTCCCCTCCCAGACAAAATCCTCCCGCTCTTTATTAATTGCAATCTACAACTTCTCCTCTGGTTGATAAAAATATGCCTGACCTATATATAAGACTAAAGGGACTAAAAATATTTTAACTGTATCTTACAATCCACATCCGTATAACAGAGCTTCCAATTTCTCAGTTTTTGTATTACCTTTTTAGTATCTTCCCACATATCCTTAGCTGCCACACCGTAATCATTATTAATCCACATTCCTAAATATTTCATTTCATCATGTCTACATAAATATGGAATTTGCTGAACCAATTCATGTGTGGGTAAATAATTTACCACTACTGCCTTTGCTTTAGCTTCATTAATTTTGTATTCTGAAAAGATATGATACTGGTTTTATCTGGTATAAAATAATATCTGCAAATAGAGACACTGTTAATTTGCAACCATACCAATTATATCCTTGAATTTCTGAGTCCCTTATTTCGTTTGCCAGTGGTTCTAAATACAATGCACATAACAAAAGGGAAAGATGACAGCCCTGCCTGGTTCCTCTGCTCAAGCAGAAATTATCAGGGAGGAACCCACCCACTTTAATTTTCGCCTGTGATCCGTCATAGTTCCTCCTAATCAACCTTATAATTTTACCAGGGAATGCAAATGCTTCTGTTGGCCTGCTCAAAAAGTCCCAGCGTACTCTGTCAAACACTTTCTCTACATCAAGACCCACCACCAACAGTGGTATTTTCTTATATTCAGCTTCCTTCTGGATTATCACTGTGCTGTTAACATTGTCAAATGTTTGCCTCCCCTCCACAAAACCACACTGATCCATGTCTATCAGTGTTGGCACCATTTTTGCCATTCTTTTAGCCATTACACACATAAACACTTTATAATCATGGCTTAGGATTGAAATGTACCTGTATGATGCTGGAACTGATGGATCTTTACCCTCTTTAGGTATTACAACTACTACTGCTTTCTTCCAGGATGTTGATACTTATCCTCCTCTTAAAGTACTGTTAAACAAAACCCTCCAGATCTTTATCAGTTTTTTCCCTCCTGGCTTCCATGGGAATACCATCTAGTCCTGGAGACTTTCCTGTAGATTGGTTATACATCACCATTTTTATCTCATCTCCTCCTATCCTATTAGTAATTGAGTCTCATCTACCTCTAACTTTGGCATATTTAATTCTTCCATAAACATTTCCATTTGTACCTTTTCTTGATTTCCATTTTCTATGCTTTATACAGACTTTCATAGAATTTCTGAAATATTTATTATACTTCTACAGGATCTTTTGTTATCTTCCTTGTTACAAGCTTCCCTAAGCTTGGTGACAGCTCCTTGTACTTTCTGTTACCTGAACTGTTGTGCTAAAAGTTTTTGTGCTCAAGAGTTATCAAAAGACAGTTGCTTAACCGCAACCTTTCAAAAACGAATACATATTATCGAGATAATCCCTTATTTTCTGTTTAGCATTCTGCTGTTGCGCCTCTTCTTGTTCTGTGGGATTCCCCCTATTTTGCAATGCTTTAACATTTCAGTCCATCTAATTAATTCATATTACTTCTTAACCATATCTACCTTTCTTGTATTTCCACCCTATTTTTAAGCTCCACTATAATTTTATCCCACTCCCTAGCTATAGTTTCAGAAGAAATTTCTATCTTCAGTAATAATAATTTCCACTACCTATTCCATAAATTCCTCTCTTTTCAACAGAAAGGTGGGAAAGCGCCCATGTCTAATTTTTATTTCATCGCCCTGTGTTTTTATTTTAGTTATTATTGGCGCATGAGCTGAAATAGTTATCGGGCACATATCAAGAGCTTCAATTAAATGCACATGTTCCTGTGAAATGTAAATTCTGTATAGCCTAGCCCAGTTTTTGGATCTTGGGTAATAATATGTAAATTTACTCTAAACTCCTAGTAATGAATTCATATCTTCCATGCTGAATATTTGCATACATTTCTTCAAAAATCTACCCTTCTTTGTTATATCTTCCCTTCTGCACCCCCCCCGACACATCTTCACTGTTGCAAATCAAATTCTAGTCTCCACCTGCAAGTAATATTCCTTGCTGAAAGCTGATTATTCTTCCCAGGATTTTCTTGAGCTCCAGTTTTAGGTGGAATATAAATGCATGCCAGTGTAATCCTCCTCCCTTGCCAGTAGCCCCTTAGTACTACAACTCTACCATTATCATCTTTTTTATCCTCATCTATCACTATTGGAGCTCCTCTTGCAAGTAATGCAAGTCCTCCTCTTTTCCTTTGTCCCAGGTTTTCTGCTGAATAACCATCCTGAAAACCTTTCTTTATCAAATTCACATGTTCAGTTCTAAGTGTGTCTTCTATAGCATAGCTATTTGCACTCTAGATTTTTTTAATATAGTTTACTACTCTTTCATTTTTCTATTTATCTGTGAGACCATTGTCATTTAAAGACATTGCAGAAATCATCATTGTCTTAAAAAAGTTATTATTCCCACCTTTTATGTATAACAGCTTTTTTGTAAATGTCCAGTTCTAGCTTTTGTGTTACATACATACACTGTTGGCAGGTTGATCTTTTATACAGTTGTTTCTTGTCATTTCCATTTGACCCTATGTCACATCTTACAAAACTTTTGTTTTATTGAAAGCCTTCAAAAAAAACACACCCAACACTTCCCTAAAACATATTCACTTAACAACACACAGAACTAGGTACATCTTCAAATATTGAAGTTTTACCCACCTAATAGGAATAAATGTTCCAAACTGGCAGCCACAGTCAAATACTTGAGTTATCCAAAAAGAAAGGTTATTCACGCTAAGATGCATGGTGCAGCCTGTGCTTCTACTAAATGCTGTCTGGTTTTGTCTTATCTTTATAGCTCTCTCAGCTGGGAAAACACTTGAATGATTTCAAAGAACATTATCTCCTAGCCATTTCTCCTCATCAGGTTGTCTCCTAGAGACATAAGAACCAAATACAAAATGGCTTAGCATACATTTATTTACTAGAAAAAGGCTTTGCAGTATTCAGTATTCTTTTTGGTTTAATTGCTTTCTCTTAAAACATGTTACTAGATCAAGCTAAGGACTTTAATCCAGTCATTCCCCTATGCAAAGATGAGGAAAAAGCACACAATTTTTTTCTTTTGTCATGCTCTTTTAACCAGATTTTCCTCCTCCTTTTTTTATATTAAAGTGCATGCATTTCTTAAAGCTGAACAAGGAGAAAGAGAGGAGGAGAAAGAAAAAAAGCAGGAACATCTATTTATATTAGTATCCCCATTACACTTCAAAATAACTGAGAAAACTTTACTTTATAGCATGCAAAGAAATTCACGCACTGTTAAAATAGTACCACTAAGAAAAATGCTTTACTTACAGTTAACTTTCTCCTTCCTCTTTTCCTCTCCTAAGTATTTTTCCGAACATAATGACATTAAGTAGGGCATATGCTTTAGAGTCCCCTACAAGTTTCACAAAGTCAACTATTTCCAGATTTGCTTGTTTTGTCATGTTTTACAAATATAATTATTGCTTTGTAATCCCACATTTGTCAGTTTCCAAGTTACTGGTTTCATTCCTGTTCATCTCCATCTCCCAAATCCGGTCTCTTCTTCGTTTCTCACGTACTCTCGATTCTTTTAGTTGACTCTTGTGTTTTTTCCCTCTCTCAAGCATTTTCCATTGAAATATTGGAAAAGGTTTCAATGGCATAGTCTCTTTGTGTTCTTTACTACCAGAAGAAGAAGCAGAATCCACTTCAGTTTCACAGCTCACTTTTTGTTGGACAAACTTTTGTATTTTCTCCTTAGCATGTACTTCATGAAAGATGATATTATCCCTCCAGGGAAATTATTTTGAAGATAGCTGAGTACAGCAGTTTGAATCGTATGCCTGCTTCTTGACATTCCCTGAATAATGGAATACATTTACTCCTCTTCTGCCTGGTGTATAATGAGTAGTCACTCTCAACAAGCACTCTGGTGTTTCCCACTGTCCTTCTGCAACAGTTTTGTCAGAATCATCTCCTTCTGCTGGTAAGATTGCATCTTTACTATTGAATGTCTAAGGTTGCTGTCTCAAAGCTAGACTTGGAGCATAAACATGATGTGTCCTTTAAATTAACAATTCCTGTTGTGGAATACCAGTCCATTTGCTTATTTGTGCTTTCATAAAATTAATACAGTCTGCTCCTTCTAGCTTCTCTGGTAAAGCAGAAAATCTCAGGTTTTCCTTACATGCTCTGTCCTCTAATTCTATTAATTTTTTTAAACATCTCTTCTTGTGCAGTCTCATATTCAGCCAGACTTTTCTTCATTTTGACCTCTAACGTTTGCAGTTTTATCACCTCATCTGAATATCTGTTTAAAGCTTCTTCCATTTTTCCCACCTTTTGTTGTTTGTTAAGCTATACTCCATCAGTGTTTCATTTATTGCAATCAGGTCTGTGTGCACTTGTCTTATACTTTCATCTAGGTTACTGGAAGTCATGCCTGAAGCTTGCACTGCTTTTTGCTGAACAGATGCAGTATTTTTCCCAGTCTGTGTTTCTTCCTTACCTTTTGTAGCTGACTTTTCTTCAGGGCCTCTATATTTCTTTTTTCCTGGCATCACTCCAGTGCACATACTAGCAGTTACTGAAATTTACCCAGAAGTATAGGTCCATGGCTTTCTCTGCTAAGTTTCTGTTTTCACACTGGGAGAGATACAATTAAGCTGTTACTCATTGTGCAGCCATCTTGGAAGTCCTCTCTTCAGCACCGTTAAGCTTGATATTTCAAAAGTCTTCAGACAAAATATTACACTCTGCACATGTCCTCTATAAATTCAACTTTTTGCTTATTAATTCTCAATACTTAATGACGTCTTACCTGCATTCCTGTCTCAATGAATCTGATGCATTTTAAGACTTCATTATATCAACTCTTTTTACATTAATGGCAACAGTTTATTTTCATGTTTCTGTTTAACATGCAAACTATTTTGAATACACTTGCCTTTCCTTTTAGAGCACTTTGAAAGTGGCTATTTCTAGCAAAGATTTTAAAAAACATGATTAAAAGTAGGACAATGTTTCTTCTCATGATCATAACCACACTTAGTGTATGAGGCTTGACTTTCAACTGCACCAGGTTTTCTATGTACTTCCTTTACAAAGGATTTCAATCCACTACTTTTTTTTATTTGACTTATAGTAATATAATAAATAATAAAGGTATATTACATATCTTGCATACATCCATTTCCTCCATTAATTCTTTTAACTGTGTGCTCTCACTTGGTCTGAAAATATCCAGAACTCTTGATAAAGTTAGATTGATTTATCTTAACAGTCTGCCCTGCTTGTCATTTCTTGTACCACAAAGTCTTCTGTCTCTTTTTAAAAACTCATGTAACTAAAATTCATAGTTTTTAGCTTGATTCTTCAGTACAGTAACACAAACATCCTTATTCTCTGTAGGATCCTGTGACCTTGTGAAAAGAAAACAGTGAATAAATGGCAAAGGTCTTTCCATTTTTAACAATTTCTGAGCTTTTTAGAAGCATTGAATAGTTTCATAACTTCTCCTTAACAGAATCGGAAACACAGCACTATACATATTTTCAGATTTCTTATCTAATCTACTCTCAATGAGGAATAAACAACTTCTAGATCAAAAGCTTCCAGTTTTCTGCAAAACTGTCTAACAGAGAATTCCAGGTGATTGCACATGAAATATTTTCCTTGTTGAATCTTACCTTTGTACTTTTACACAATTTCTTAAAATGAATGATATATCTTCACTTCTGAGTGTTTATTTCTCCACCAAGATGTCATACAACATGAATGCTTGCCAGAATGCTCAGCATTAAACACAGACACTAGGGATGAGCTTTTGAGCCTCCCTGAAATCTTTATTCAGGCTACCTTCTACAAGGAATGCGGAGAAATGAAATGCAGCTCTTAGTAAGAAAGAGTTAACATATTTTAAGCCATACACCACATATACTATTACAAATACGTCAATAAAAACAGCTCAGGTTAGTACATACAAATCTACACTAAGAATTCAACTGTTTCTGCAGAGTAGAGTACAGCTCATACAAAAGCATACTGGTCCCCTCATTTCTGAGTAAATAAGACTGAGGCATTAGTTATTCAAAGTCCTCAAACCACAGAAACCTGTGTGTATCAAGAGACTGTAGACATAAAAAGAGGAGACAGCTCTAAAACACTGGTTGGTTTCCTGGCAGTGAGATTCTCCCCAAATGTTAACCCTCAAAACCACACTGGCCATTAGATAGAATAAAGTTAAGAAGGCAGAACTCTGAGGTCACTTAGTAATTCTGATATTCAATCGTGTATCTGATTGTTTAGTATCAATGGAATGTTCCAGGATAGTTTTAATAAGAAAAAATTTGGTGGCTGTCAAGCATCATATTGGTAATTTTTGGTTAAACTCAAATATGCTGCACATGTGTTGAGCACTGAAACCTTAGCCTCCATACTTGTAACCTGTTTTATAGCGACATGCTTCTGGGCACATTCATCTTAAGGGGATAGTCAAGAACATACAATTTCAATATTAATGGAAACAAAGCTACCCTCAAAATGTATCTTTTACTAGCTTATGAACAGACAGTGCTTTCTGTACATACTGATACTGTTGTATAACAACAGTGACATTTCTAGCCTCCCAGAATTGTAGAAAAGGAAGGGCAGATTGTGTGTCAATAATAGAGAGATTTAAATATATATGCAGACATATGGATTACCTTTAGAAGCTCGAAATACTGAAATGTCGAAATTCAGTATTTCGAGCCCATAAAGTGGAATCCTGACAAGAGCGAAAGCTCAGAAGTGTGAATTTCAAAACCTCGAATACCGGAGGTTTTGAATTTTGCGCTTCTGAAGTTCCGCTGTGGTTATGGATTCAGGTAAGTGTGTGTGCGTGTGTGTGTGTTAAGGGTTTTGGGTAGGGATTGTTGTGTGTGTTAGTGTGTTTTGTTGCTGTGATGTGTGTGTGCGAGCAGAATGTAGCTTGTGTGGTGTTGTGTGTGTTTGTGTGCAGTATGATCTCAGAGTTAGAATATTTAATAGGGGGGTTGTGGTGGGCACAACCCCCTCATAGGGGGGTGCAGGGGGGGGCTTGATCCCCTGCTTTATGTAGTAGACAGCTTGTGTTTGTGTGTGGAGAGGATAGTGTGTGTACGTCTGCAGTAGTAGCACGAAATTCAAAATCTCAAGTGTGCGAGATTTTGAATTTCGCACTTCTGAGTTTTCTATGTTTCAAAAATTCAACTTTATAGCTTCGAAATACTGAATTTTGACATTTCAGTATTTCGAGAATGTAAAGTGAATCCGTAAACATATACACACATATATATATATATATATATATAGAGAGAGAGAGATACACACACACACACACACACACACACACACATATATATATATATATATATGTGTGTGTGTGTGTGTGTGTGTGTGTCTCTCTCTCTATATATATATATATATATATATAGGTTTACTATCACATTTGCAAACAGCAGTTGGTCGAGCGGAGGATTGTCAAAGCGCAGTTTGCAAGTAGGCAGTTTTGCGAACCAAAATACATTGACTACACAACACAGAATGGATAGTGTACTTCCAGTATTTCAGTTCGCGATTTTGAGTGGAGATCGTGGTTCAGTGAGGAACAGGGACTTAACCCATTTCCTCACTGTAGTGTATTCTCGGAGTTCATATATATATATATATATATATATATATATATATATATGATATAATATAATTTGCAGGGGGTGTGGGGGGCACGGGGGGGGCTTTGTCCCCCTGCAAAATAGTAAAACTGATGTGCCATTGACTCTAGTGTGTCATGGTACATTAAGATGCAGAGCTTGAGAGACTGAAATCACCTCCTGCTATGTTGAATACTTTGAACTACGGGAGTCGATGTATTCAGTTTCGAGTTTGCTGTTTGTAGTCGTTGCAGTTCCCCACATTTCAGTTCGACATTGAGGCCGGTTGACGAATGCAGTTTCAAGGTTTCAATAGTAAACTATACACACACACACACACACACACACACACACACACACACACACACACACACACACATATATCTTTTTGATTGATTATGAGGTCACACATACCTGCCTAAATGCCACCTTAGCATCTTCCTGTTTTTTCATTCCAGCACAGAGAAAAGAATGTTGCTAGGATGATACGAGGGTAAATCTCCATTCTGTGTTACTAAAATGTGCAACATTAAAGTTCCATTTGGGGTTAAATCTCAAAAGAAGACTTTGTCAGTGCATGGTGCTATGTTGCTAACAACGTAGATCTCATTTTTTTTCATTCATCAGTACAGTATTGATTGTTAGTCTCTGAAAACAGTCTTGTTTTGTGATACAGCTCACTCCAATACAGCTGTCTCGCTAACAATGTGTATTTTGCATGTGTAGATATTTTTATTTAAAGTACATTACATCTACATGGATATGAAGTGCAGTGCAAAATGCTGTAGACAGTAGCTCCAATCCAAACCATACATAATCAAGACATCTCAGAATAGGACTTATTAGGTCACAATAAAGCTCCACTGTTAACACTGTGCCCTTTTTAATTCAACAGTACATTTAACTGCTGGTCTCTGCAGGAATTTTAAAATTCTGAATCTTGTATTATGTCCCAGTTCCACTCCAGTAGCCACCATAGACTGCTAACAATGCATCACGTTTTTTTTTTTCTTTTTTAGTAGCAGTGCTACTACTACTATAAGGTGTAAATTCAAAATGTCACAGTTTATTTAGGACCCCTCCCTCACCCATCATGTCACAGATTCTCTCACAAAAGTGCAGTTTGAGTCTTTCAGAGTCAAATGCATTCCTAAAGAAGAGCAGTATGTTAATGTCTGTCCATCTTATAAAATGCAAAGAATATCACAGATTCATTCTTTCTCTAATTATTTAAAAATGTTGTATATTACTTCACCATTGCTATAAGTTGCAATGCAAAATGCCAAAGTTCTAGTTGGGATCACTCCCAAAGTCTCAGTTCCAATTACAGGAGTGCAGTTTGAGTATTCCACTTCAGAAAAGAACAGTACATCTGATGTTGTTAATCTTCTTTCCATTCATCACTGATGGGTTTAGTTCCAAACCCTCGGAACCAAGTCGGCCTATTACCAAGCTCGCTCCAACCAAAAACTCTCGAGCTAAGCTTCTACCCACAATGCCCTTCTCCCTGTTAGCTCAGATCTCGTTTGCCGCATAGCCATAAAGCCTCATTTCAGCCGAGCTCTCAGCTAAGTGGAAAATGATTTGATATTTGTGTTTAAACTAGTTTGTTTCTAAAAAGGTTTATGAGCTACAGTTTAGTTCTGTCGAGTTACAGTAGTGTTAGATATTTTTTTCTCTATTTCTAGCCGTTGGTAACCCTTTCAGTACCATTGCTGGTATGGCCCTTTTCTCTTCCCCTGAGCTTTAGCTGCCACAGACCATCTTCCCGGGACACCAGGCAGGGAAGCCGAAGGAAACCCTACTCCAAGGTACACACTCTTCCAAGTCCTCCTCAGATGCTCCCATGGAAGAGATCGTGCAAGAGGAAGCACTTTGACTCATCTGAGGAGTCTCTAACAGAAGACATGGATTACGATGATGGTAAAGGGTCCCCATGGTCACCCCCTGATGATGTCTCCTTCAGAGACATCCTTGAAATGTTAAAGCAGAGGGGTGACTGGAAGCCCTCCAACCCTTCCTCTGAGGAGTCCGTGTTTCTGCAGGCTTTCCGTGCCTGATCATCTACCTTGTGGGTGACCCTGCCTGCCGACGAGCTAGTTCAGCTCGTTGTTCAATGCGCGTGGAAGAACCCTGACTCTATTGAGGCAATCCCTCGGAGACCTGACAAAATTCTATCCCCTCCCGAGAAGAACCCACACTGGTCCAGAAGGTTACCAGTTGACGCTATGGTGGTGGCCGCAATGAAAAAGGATCTATCTGTAGAGAGTCCTGCTGTCCATCCACCCAACAGGGAGTCCTGGGCTGTGGACAGATTGGGGAAGTGAGTATTTACATCAGCGACTTTGCCATTCGGTCTCTGAATTATTCGGCACATTTTACGAGGCTCCAGTGAGACTTGATCTCAGAACTCTCTGGAACACTCGCAGGACAGGAGTCTGACAAGGTACAGGAGAAAGTTGCCTCGCAGCTTGCAACCCTGGAATCAGTCTCCACTTGTCCATGAGGTTGCTCTCACATGCAACTGAAGAGGCGGCTAGAGCTGCGGGTTCAGGCATTGTTATGAGGAGGCATCATGCCTGGATGCGCATTTGTGACCTTGCGGATCCCTTCAAGTCTTGCTTTCTGAATGCTCTCATCAAAGCATCTTCCCTTTTTGGTTCCAAAGTGAAGGATACGCTAACCAGGTGCGAGCAGGATGGTAAGACCCTTTCTGCCATAGCCCTTTGTTTTTCCAATCTTCAACGCTCCTTTTCCAGGAACCAGAGGTGTGGTAAGATGTGGCATAAAAATCTCAGGGTCCTTCTCATGCCACACGTGGTGACAATACCCCCAGAGGCAGAGGGGGTAACAACTCCGGAAGACGCCCCTATAGAGGCAGAGGGGGGCCACATAACCAAGACTCCAGAGACTCTTTCTCTGGACAGTCTTACCAGCACTTCTGAAGAGGTGCCCGATTGGTTGCCTCTGGAAGCAGTCGGGGGTCATTTCTCTCTGCACCAAGCTGCCTGGCACTCTATTACCACCGATTGTTGGGTGCAGAGTATAATTACCAGAGGTTACACCATTCCCCTTATTTCTTATCCGAAACATCCAACAGAAGTTCCCGACGTTCCCCCCAGACAGAGGAAAGAGGCAGCTTCAGAAATAGAAAAACTATGCCAAAAAAGAGTCATCCAACCAGTCCCACCAGGCCAATGCAGATCCAGATTTTACTCAAGATTCTTTTTGGTGCCATTCTGGATCTCAGCAGCTTGAAAACTTCTGTTGCCTAATCCAAATTCCGGACGGTCATGGTTCAGTCCATCCTCCCTTTTCTGAGGGAGGGCAATTGGATGTGCTCAATAGATCTCCGGGATGCGTATTACCATATCAAAATGGACAAGCGCTCCAGGAGTCTGCTTCATGTCCGGCTAAGAGATGATCATTACCAGTTTCGTGCCCTGCCATTCGGTCTCTCTACAGCCCCCAGAGTGTTCACAAAGTGCATGGCAGTGGTCACAGCTCACTTGAGACTACAAGGATTCCGGGTGTTTCCATATTTGGATGACTAGCTCCTCACCGCCCCCACTAAGCATCTTCTGTTAACAGCCCTGCAATACACACTTTCTCTGGCAGTGATTTTGGGGATAACTGTGCACTGGGAGAAGTCAAACCTGGTCCCAACCCAGCAGATAGAATTTATTGGAGCAGTCTTCAACACCCAATCCTGTCTGGTGTCGCTCCCAGCTCACAGGCTCCTGAGATTAAGGCTTCAACTCCGGGTGATACTCTGCCAGAACAAAGTCTTGGTAAGAAAAGTTCTTCAGGCACTAGGATCTATGGCAGCTTCAGTCCCGATAGTATGTCTTGCCAAGCTGCACATGCAAATTCTCCAATGGCTTCTTCTTTCTCAGTGGTTCCCGAATCGCCATCCTCTACATTTCCAAATCCAGATAACCAACTTCTGCAAACAGGATCTTCTTTGGTGGATGAGGCCAGACACAGAACTTTGGAGTCGCCCTTTCCAGTCCCCACAGCCCAAGGCCACTGTGACCACGGATGCTTCCCTGATCAGGTGGGGTGGGGAGGCATTTTCAGGAAAAGACGGTCCAAGGCACATGGTCGACTTTAGAGGCCAACCTGCAAATCAACATTCTGGAACTGAGAGCGGTGCTGTTAGTGTTGCAGGCATTTCATCCAGTTCTTCCTTCTGGGACAATTGCAATTCAGTCAGTCAACATGTCAGTAGTCTGATATACCAACAAACAAGGAGGAACCAAGTCCTACCCCTTGTGTCGAGAGGCCATGAGGATTTGACAGTGGGCAATAGCTTCCAACCACTTTCTGATAGCAACGGACATCCCGGGGAGTTCAAACGTGATTGCGGACAAGTTGAACAGATGTATTCTCCTACCCCACGAGTGGTCCCTCAATCCCGATGTGGAGATAGAAATTTTCAGCCACTGGGCCCAGCTGTGCTGTGACCTTTTCACCTCCCCATCAAACAACAAGTGCAGCAGCTATTTTGTCCTATTCCCCCCAAAGGGGGAGTCCACTAGGGATGCTCTGATTCACGACTAGCCCACGGGACTTATTTATGCTTCTCCCCCCATTTCTCTGATTCCACAGTTCCTAAAGAAAGCTCATCAGTAAAAATGCAAAGTGATCCGCATAGCCCCTTTCTGGCCTCCACAAGTTTGGTTCCCCTTCCTTCGGCCTCATTTTGTATACCCGCCGTGGGTTCTAGATCCTCTTCCAGACCTGATTGCTCACCCCCAAGGGTTGAGCCACCTGAATCTGTCCAGTCTCAAGCTGACAGCTTGGATTCTCCACTTCCGTTAATTGCCAGGCAGACTTATCTCACCTTACCTGTTTGGGATATTATCCTGGCCTCTCATAAATCATCCACCATACGACTGTATCAAGACAAATGGAAAAAGTTCTCTCTCAGGTCAAAGGATAATGTGCTAGATCTGTATTCAGCTCTGGTCACAGCAGTTTTGCAATATTTGTCTAAGTTTTTTGAGGAGGGTGCCGCAGCCTCTACCATATGAGTACATCTGGCTGCAATTTCAAATTACCATAATGGGTACGCCTCTTATCTCACTTTGTTTAAGTAAAACTTTTCTCAAAGGAGTCTCACACATCAGGCCCCTGTCAGACAGCCTATAGAGCCTTGGAACCTCATGTTAATTCTACAGTCTTTGACTCAACCCCTCTTTGAACCTGCAGCGAAGTGTGACCTAAAATTCTTGTCTTGGAAATCCTTGTTTTTGGTAGCCATTACTTCAGCCAGGAGGGTTTCTATTTGTTTTTCACAAGGACAGAGTATCACTCCGGACGAATCCATCTTTCCTCCCCTAGGTTGTTTCTGACTTCTCCATCAATCAGTCCATTGACCTACCAGTGTTCTTTCCAAATTTTTCTAATAAAGGAAAGTACTGCCTGCATTCCTTGGATGTGTACAGACAACTGAGATTTTATTTAGACAGAACCAAAATTATGCGGAAGTCTGATCAGCTTTTCATCTCCTTTTCTGGACCTAGAATGGGAAATTCTGTATTCAAGGTTATTTTATCGAAATGGCTAAGGGACTGTATACTCTTCTTTTATTCTTCCACAAAAGAACCTATGCCACTGGTTAAAGCCCATTCCATTAGATGGCAAGATCGGTAGCTTTCCATTCCAGAACTTCTATGGATGATATTTGCGCAGCAGCCAGTTGGGCTGAATTCCACACTTTCATTAATCATTACAAATTGAATGTGGTCTCCAGAGGGAGAGCTGCCTTTTGGCTCAATGGTGCTCAGGAACGTTCTTCTATAAGGGCCGCCCATGTGTCTCAAGGTAGCTTGGAATTCTGTCCCATCAGTGATGAATGGAAAGAAGATGAACATCAGTTAAAGAAGTTATGTCTTACCATAACGTTCCATCTGTGTTATTCATCTTCTTTCATTCATCACTTCCCATCCTCCTTTCCCCTCCAAAGGTTCCTGGGGGATACTTTGGGTACAGGTGGTGTCTTAGGGCATTTGCGTAGAAGGGGCCTCTGCTTTCCTGGTCTATCATAGGCAAACCTGATTTGAGGTAACAGGGAGAAGGGCATTGTGGGTAGAAGCTTAGCTTGAGAGTTTTTGGCTGGCCTGAGCTTGGTAATAGGCCGACTCGGTTCCGAGCCCCATCAGTGATGAATGAAAGAAGATGAACAACACAGATGGTACCTTATGGTAAGACATAACTTCTTTTTATTACTACATAGCTATCCTTACTGCTTGGAGGGGGAGGACTGGAAGAATGGGTCAGGGAGAAACAAAACAGGCATGTCACCCCAGGCACCTAACTCCATCATTACACACCTCTGCATTCACCATCCAAAACACTATATCTAGTCATCATTTGTCTGCATTCTTTCAGTGTGCACACTAGGAGGTAAGCCACTTCAACTATTCAAAGGGAGTCTGGGCTTCAAGCAGTACAGAGCAGAGAAAAGGTCTTGCAATGACATCAATATGTATGACCTATATGAAAGTACAAGCAATAATACCACTTCAAGATATCTCTGGAACTTTAATATCTAGGCAGAAAGGTCACATGCCATTGGCAGGCACATCAGATACAAGCACATAATTCTCGTTACCTTGAAGCACTCCTCTGATCAATGACCCATAACATGAATAACCCATGGCAGGTCTAAACTACAAAAATGTGATTAATATTTTGGGTCGTCTTTTTTTGGAAGTAACATGCACTATTTACTGAATACTTAATCTCCAGCTGAAAGATATCCCTAAGTTCTGTAAGAACTAAGTATAGAGTTATGTGAAACTGCTAACCTGGTAAGGTAAGAAATGTCTTTCTCTTTTAAGAAGCAGGTTTGGTGGCTGGAGATAGCATATATTATGCTGCTGAGTACAGCTAAAAAGGACAACCATAATATGTCATACCAGGCACAAACAAAAAGAAATACACTCCCACTTATTACAGGGGCTAAACAATACAATGTGACTTGAAGAACACTGACAGTCCAAACAAAAAATGAATGTGGTACACATGAGCAATTAAAACCTCACAATCAATTAACTCATCTGAAACACAATGAAATGGTACAAAATTATTATCAATCTACTAGATATATCAAGGTTCAGCACAATTTTAATCAAAAGAAAAAACAGTGGGCCAATACACTGTGAAGCTGGATTAAAAGACACCAGATGCCCCACTGTAAAACAGTTGCCAATTGCTCACTGTAAATATTTTTTTTCTTTTATATGATTTATGCTCCCATATCAGCTAACTTGAGACTCACACCAACTGGACACGGCCTACTTGTTCACCAACACTGGGACTTCTTTCCAGTGCAAGGGTGAAAACTGTCCTGAGGGTGCCATCATTTAGATAGCCACGAGGGTGTTTTGTGCCCTTTATAGCAAATAGCAATTGAGGACATTTTTAATGGCCTAAGCCCACCTCTGGCTGGAGAGACATATGATTCACATCATTACAATGGCTCATTAGAAACCCACAATGCCTTCAACATGCAAGTAAATGCTGCCACACATTCAGTCTGAAGGCTAGCACCCATTTCTCCCAGAATATGTATTTGCATACTAACTCCATAACACATGCCCCACTTTGCCCTACCCCAGGATAGGCACACTCATCCTTCCTTGCCAGTTCTGTCAGTTGCTAGAATCACTAATTGATCTCTGGTTACCTGAGCAGTAGTTAGGACTTTATCCCTTTACACCACCATAAACAGCCCTCAGTGCAAATGTTTTTGTCTTTTAATTACATATTTCAAGTTAAAGTTCCCACTAACAACTAATAAACACAACCCAGCAAAAGTCCCAGAGTCTCATGAGTCTGCCAACACTGGCTCAAAAGGAAAGGGGGGGGGGGGGCAAATGGGGTGTGCCTAAAACGTACTGCTACTGTCCAGACATTATTTTCAGAGTACCATGTTAAAAATGAATGTCTCAAAACTAAGATGATCTTGCCATACGTAAATATATATATATATATATATATATATATATATATATATATATATATACACACACACACACATACATACGTGTGTGTATATACATGCGCACGTACACAATAAGTAAAAGGGGAACCTGAGGCACAAACATACGAAAACATAACCTTATTACTCCACCTGGACCAAAAAACAGCATGTCTTGGCTTCCTGGAATTATGCACAACAATTTAAGTAACTTTTTACCCTCAAACAACCTTCCAACCAATGGCTGTGTTAGAAATTCACAGGTTCAGGCCTTAATTCTAGCTCTGCACTGAGATTACTTCACACGATATAACTCAATATATTGCATCAAATGGGCTGCTGTCTCCACACATCCAGGGTTTTCCTCTATACTGCACATCAGATGAAGAACTGACTTCTTGCTTCCAGCTCTACAGACTACTTTTTTCCTACTATAGCTTTACGTGGCAATAAATGCCTTCAGTGTACATTACCTAGCTACCTGCTCATGAGAATGTTCCCACACTACACACTGCAACACATTTTAAATATGCATTACCTATTTTCCAGACCAAACATGTAACAATGTTAATATAACCATATCACTTGATTATTTGAGCAATGGTTTGTGAAATTGGCACAACCTGTTGATATCACAGTTGGCTGACGTGCTATACAAAAGTTATGTACTTATAATGATAGATGCATGTCGTCTGCCTCTGGTTCAACCTGCGTTATCAAATCCAACTTGGATCAGTTGTCGGCCAAATCCTAGAGACTTCAACTCGCCGGGCTCCGCCTCCCCTAACCACAATTCCCCGCTCACTAGCAAATACCTAAGATGAAGTATGCCCCTTTTCAATCCAGCAAGGAGAAGGAAGGGCCCCAAGAGAAGGGAAAACACTGAACCTCTCCCATTCGGTCACCTTGGAAGGAACTCACCGAAAAAAGGAGGGGCAGGAGGTTGAACCAGACAAAGACAGACAACATGGATCTATCATTTTGTTAAGTAGATGTATTTAATGTTGTCTTTTCCATCTGATTTCAGTCTGTGGGACAGAGTACCTAGCCACATAAAGAGACCTGGGAGGAAGGATATACTGCAACACGGAGGAGCCAAAGAAAGCTCTGGACCTACACTTTATGTGCAGTTTGTAGTGAGAAACAAAGGTGTGAGGGCCCACCGAGGGTGCAGCTGCACAAGCATCATGCATGGAAATTTTACAGGAAAAAAAATGATGCAGCAGCCATGGCTCTAGTGGAATAATGACCTTTAGGTTTGCTACATAAAGTTTTACCTCTCTAGGTGTAAGCAAAGGAAATACAGTCTGACAGCCTCTTGGATAACATCACCTTAGACACAGGTTTACCTAGCCTGGATTTTGAAAAGGACAGTTGACCAAATCTTCTAAAAGACTGTTCTGTCCAGGAACAATCTCAATTGTCTGTGTACATCCAAACAATGCAGCAAGTATTCACCTTTGTTTGAAAAATTAGGAAAAATACAGGAAGATAAATGGATCTATTCAAATTACTCTCAGTGGCTACCTTAGGGAGTAAAGAAGGGTTCATACAAAGTGAGACCCTATCTTTGTGGAACACCAAGTAAGGAGCAGTAGTGGCCAAAGTTTGTAACTCAGACACTCTCCTAGCTGAGATAACATCAACCAGGAACATGGTATTCTAAGATAACAACTTTAGGTATGAAGTAGCAGAAAGCTCAAAAGGAGGGTCTGCAAAGACTTGCAACACAAAAGGTAAAAATCCCACAGAGAAATAGGATCCTGAAATGAGGAACGCTATGGAAATTTTCAGAGCAGCCAACAGAACATTATCTCTAGCAACATGATAATTAGATATGGCTGCCAGTTGCACTGTAATCATAGAAACACTAGAACCTGTAATATACAACTCAGTGAGAATATCTAAAACTAATTCTAAGGAAGTGGAAAGATAATTAAAGATGATTGAAACTTCAAGAATCCACCCATACCGCAAAGCACTTCCATTTACTTAAGTACACTTTCATAGTTGATAGCTTCTGGGATGAATACAAAACACTCTAAAAGCTCGGAATTCCTGGCCATCAAGGGAATTGGAGAAACCATGCAGTTAACTTAAAGGACTGCAGTTTGGGAGGATCCAGACCTGGTAGATGAGAACTGATATCTGTAATGGGATCCAGAACCAAAGAAGGGTATATCTCAGAAGAGCACACAGAAGAGGGACCACCACCTAACGAGGCTATGAGGATCATTGCCACTCTGAAATGGGCTGCCTTCTGAAGAAACCTGATTATCAGGGGAACAGGAGGATAAGTGCACAGGAGACCTGGGGGCCAAGTATACAGAACAGTGTCTCTGAGTGTCTGTCCCTGAGGAGGGACTAAGGCATAATAGCTGTTGCATTTGGTGTTGTAGGGGGAAGCAAAAATGCCTCAACACAGAGTGCCCCAGTGCCAAAAAAAATCCAAGCTGCTACTCTCTGACTCAGAGATCACTTGTGAGGAAATAGGATATTCCTGCTCAAATGGTTGGCTAGAATGCTGGACCTCCCTGGGATGTGCAATGTAATCAGAAACTACTGAGACAAGATCACCCATTGCCAAACCCTCATGGCCTTTTGACAAAGACATAAGAATATGTTCACCTCTATTTGTTCAGACATACTGTCTCTGTCTGGATCACAATCATACTGCTGGGGAGGGCATCCTGAAATGTCTGCAAAGTGAGGAGGACTGCCTTCATCTACAGAACACTGACGTGAACAGTGCCTCCACAGAAGACCAGGACTCTTGAACTGTCCTCCCTTCGATATGACCCACCCACCCCAGAATGGAAGCATCTTTTGTGACAGTGGTTGAAGGATGGGGTAGAAAAAATGGTCTCCTGTTGGTTACTAAAGCTGGCTGCAACCACCACCAAATCTGACTATGACTAACCTTTGTCAACCTGACAAGAAAGTCCGTGGGATGAATCAAATAGGACCACTGCACCGCAAGAGTCCATTGCAGAGCCCTCATGTGGTACTTTGATAAGAGTATCAACCCTATCGAAGCTGCCATATGGCCGAAGAATTTCAAAATGGCCTGAGCTGGGTACTTTCCAAGGGCAAGTATAACACTGCTTGGGAGACTGGCAATTTGGGAGATGCTATCCAAGTGGTAGCCTATGAATTCCAATGTCTGGACAGGTTGCAAGATGTGACTTCTGATAACTGATAGTTACCCCCAAATGGTCACACAACTGGAATAAAGTATCCCTGGCCATCATTAGAGAAGCTCTCATGGGGGTAGTGAGGAAAAAAGTTTCCAGGTATGGAAAGACCTGAAATCCCTGCAGCCAGAGTTTGGCTGCCACCACTGCCATGTACTTGGTAAACACCTGGGAGGTGGTGGTGAGACCAAATGGCAGGGGTCTGAACTGATAATGATTGCTCCTAGCCAGAAGCAAAGGAACCTCCTGGACTGCCTCTCTATGTTGATATGAAGCTAGGCGTCTTTGAGGTCTAGCAAGCACATCTAATTGTGTTTCCTCAACCGAGATAGAACAGACTGCACTGTGACAATCCGTAAACTGGTCTGTTTTATGAAGGAATTTAATTTACTCAAATCCAAAATCATCCTGCGGTCCTTGCTTGTTTTCGGCAGTAAGAAGAATCTTGAGTAGAGCCTGGATCCTCGCTGGTCTGGCAGGACCACTTAAATGTCTCAATCTGCCAGCAGCTTCTGAATGTTTACAAGCTGCCTGCTGTCTCTGATGTGGTGGAATATATGGGAGACATCTATGATGGAAACTTTGAATTTCTAAAAAGGGAACAGTACAGCCTCTGGATACGACTCTTAACATCCACACATCCTAGGTGATGGCCTTCCAAGTTTCTCGGTGGAGAGTCAAGTGACCCCCACCTGACACCAGAACTGAACAGTCAGGTAACCCTTCAGTATCGCTGGAAGGGCCCAATAGAGAAAGGTCTGTGGAAACCTGATTATGCAGACTGCCTGTTACTCGGGTGGTGCCCATTTTATTTCCTCCCTCCCTGCTATGGGAGAAAAACTCAGAGGGAGTGCCCTAGAAAAGTTGCGGCAATTGTCTAATGAGGAGATGGTTGTCCAACCTTCTGATTCCTCGAGAAGGTTCAGTGAGGGGTAGCAAAACACACTCTGATGGCAGACAGCGTCTTCCCATCTTGCTCTCTCCTGGTAACTGTGTCTTTAATCTTAGGCACAAACAAAGAAGAGCTATTGAAAGGGGTTTTAATAAAGGACACTTTGAAGCAGTTCGCATAATTGCACAACTGCATCCAAGTGTGGCATCGCATGGCAATGCCAGTTGGTTGGGATGCTCCATAAGCTGTATTAGAAATGAGCCTCATGGAGACATTGGCAATAGACTGATAGTGGACAATTGAGTCTCCAGTGTTTTCTGAACCTCTGGAGTCTGATGTATCTTGGGATTCCTAGATACTTCAGCCACACGATTGCACTGAAGCCTTGTCAAGTGGGAAGGGTACTGAAGTGCCCATAAAGTGAATGTGGCTGAGGCATAAGAATGCTTCCCTGGACAGTCAAAGCCTGTGACTCTCTATTCGGGGGATGGACTGATGAATTCTTCTCAGAGATTCGCAGCCACCACCATGCTTGCATCCAAGGTGAGACTCTTAATCCAATGCAGCTGATCCTTGAGAAGAGCAAGAATTTTGTCAGTCCTCTTGGCGATAAGCTCCATCATATTGGGCTTCTTCCACGTTATCTGAGACACTAAATCTATGAGCAGATCTAGAAAAGGAACCACCCAGAGTGTGGATGGGCCCTTGCCAAAGGCCTCCAAAACACTAACTCCTCCAGAGAAGGGGCCTCAGTGGTCCAGCCCCAGCTCTGGTGAAGAAGCTCCAAAAGATCACCAAAGGACGCATCATAACTTGGCGACTTGGGGAACTCTTCTCCCTTCTTCGAGGTCAGTACACTTGGGGAGGGACTTCTCTGGAGTGTCCAGGTGCTTCCTCTTGCAATGCCTCTTAAATGAAACTTCCCACTCTTGGGAATTTGAAGGATAAGGGGAAGAGGCAGAATCCCAGCCAGGCCAACCACCATGGGCTGTCCCAGAGCAGGCTGATGACTGGTCACAGGCAAATATGAGGAGTGGAAAGGAACACTGGCCGAAGAAGACAGACTCATCTCCTTAGTGGAAAACATCCTCTCAATCACGTTGAAGTCAGAGGCAGAAGCCAGCTGCCCGGGGTGAACAGTCCCAGGAGCCAAAGAGACCCAAGATGTGCCCAGACCTAGGGGAGCTATGCTGAACTCTGATGTAGAGATTTTAGCCGAGCTGTTGAGGGCTGATGCTCTGAGAGGGAGGGATGAACCCAAAGAAGGGTTTGTTGACCCTGATCCAGAAACACTATCCTCAACACAATAGCTCTCATATTCAGTCGGCTCCAGCACATTCAGAGTCAAACAGTCTAAGGAATCTAGCCAAACATGGTTAAGCTGTTAGATATGAACCAAAGGATGGAAATAGTCAGGCCCAAAGACCTCAGATTCAAAGGACCTGAGGGAGGAAAACAGGGTGACTGAGCTGAGGTTCTGGAGAGGGGTCCCAGACAAAAAGGAAAATGGTCTACATGCATCTAAACCTGCAAGAAGAACCTCCTCAGCTGCTCCAGATCTGAAGCTTTGATCCTGCCCACCAACCTCAGTGACTGAGCAAAACAAGCCACCAATGGTGGCTTGGAGGTTCACCTGAACAGTGAAGAACCTGACGGTTAGATCCAAGCTGGAGAGACTTGGACCCAGGGTGCAGAAGGAGAAAACTCCAGTGTCATTGCCAGCAAGTGTAGGAAGAGGAGGGGGAAGCTACCCAACCTGATGGAGCCCTTTTTACCAAAAAAGGACAGCACACTGAGGGCTGGAGAAGGCACCTTACTTGAGGTCGGCACCAAAGAGAATTGGCTCCTAGGTGTCAGAGCCGATGCTGGTGTTGAGGCAGCGGCGGCACCCAAAGATCTTGGAACCTTCAGGCCGGGAGGACCAGAGGGACCAGGTAAGGAGGACGAGGAGAACCTCTTACAGTCCCCTCTTGAAGCCTTACATTTCTTGGGTGAAGGAACCATCCTTAAGAGCCAAGGGGGAAGGGCCGTCAGGGAAGAACCCTCTCAAAATCAGCTCAGCCCTCCTCTTATTAACAGTCCTGGACCTAAAGCATGAAGAATCGAAATGGGAAGCCTCCAAGCAGCATACACACTTATGTGCATCCTAAAAAGGGGGCTCATGCTCACAAGTGACATTTCTTAAACACCTTATCCATCACTATTAGAAAAAGGTACACAACACTAACACACTATACACTTCGAGCAAAACCTGCGATAATAAGGAAAAAGGGAAAAAAGTACGCAAAATCAAGTAAAATCCAAGGCAGGAAAAACCTGCCACTAACTCCACACATGTGCATAACAATTACTGTTTGTAAATACCCAACACCTAAAGCTTATCTAACGTATTCTCCAAAGAGTAGGGGTAGAAAAGGACAACAAATAGCACTCAAAGGGTACTCTATCAAATGGAGCCATGGATCGATCTGCTGACTGGAATGGCTGAAAACTAGATCTGGGGTATTCTCTAAGGAGTGGGGAATTTTGGGTAGGGGAGGTGAAGCCTGGTGAATCGAAGTCTCAAGGATTTGTCTGGCATTGGTTCCAATAACCCACAGATTGAAGCCAGATGGAGAAGACAACATTGGATAGTCAATTACCATTGCAGCAAATGTTAAACAGATTCCTTTTGGTCATGGTTATGTGACCATGCAGTTAATATATTTAAGTAAGATTGTCCCATGTCAGGAAGAGGGGTGGAAACAGAACCCCCACCCCATCTAACATGTATTGTTCTAAATACTGTTGGATTGTTCCTATAGTGGTTTGTATGTAAAGACCTATAAATATGAGTTTAAAAAGACAAACTGTAGGAGCAAACATGCAATCTTATACTGAATGAGATATAAGAAACATATACTACAAACATAGGAGCAATCTTACAGTAAATGATAAATATATTTCTACAATTTTCAAATGATCTGCAAGACAAATCCTAACTATTTGGAAGGCATATGTCTTCTAATGTCACCATCTCAGCAAAATCTGAAAAATCTGTAACTTCCTCACTCATTTGCATTTGTTTAGACACTGAACGTCATGACATTACATACAGTATTAGAAGAGCATTCCAGCTTCTGCAGTTCCTATCTCAACCCTCAAGCTCTGGGCAAGCACACTTGAACAATAATAAACTAGAATATTAAATTATAGATTTTCCAGCAAGTTGTACAAGTATATCTGTGGATGCTGGACAGACTGTCCCAACACAAGAAGATACTAGGAAGGAAATAATTACCCACTATACAGAGTACATTGCAAACAAACTAATATACTAAGTGCACATCTGTTAAAGATGATCTTGAAGGCACTCTGTAGTTGCATTACTAAGAAGAACTTCAAGAAGCAAAACTCAATCCTTGCTGGAAGGCCAGAACTGAAGGAAGGCCAGAAACCAAGTGTTCAATTAGTCGAGTCCTGCAGTGATGAGTCACCAGGAGACCTGACTCTTGTAATCATGATACAAGCCATGATATCTAGTGAAGGTGTGAACAATCCAAGTGGTCATAGCAACAATTTCCACAACGGACATACTCATAAAGAAGGCACTGGAATCCATCACATGCCTGGTACAGCAGCCATGAGCAGTAGCATTTGACTGGTGGTATATGATAATTAAATCAACAAGCTACTTTGAGAAGGTCTGCTTTGTCACAGCTAGCTTATTTTTGAGCAAATGAGACACAGCTGACTGAGCTTCTTGAAATTATGCATCTTCTTCACATAAAACCTAAGCTGACACTGCAAATCAAGAGAATAAAAGGGAATCTTCCTCCCCAGGATTCTGCTCCTGGAAACAAAACAGGGATGTGAATGGAACACTTCAGGGTCAGTTTTCAGACCCTTTTTGAAAGGAACTGTGGGCTAGTCTTCATAGCCGGCCTTAGGCATAGGCCAACTAGGCGGCCGTCTAGGGCGCCAGTCTAGCAGGGGTGCTTTTCCAGTATTTATTTGGTGTAGGTAGACCAGGATGGGGGCATCGGGTAATGTGGTGGTGGGGCACCATGGAGACCTTTTGCCTAGGGCACCAGTTGACCTAGGGCTGCTCCTGCTAGTCTTAAAGGACAACTTGTCCTTTTCAAACTGAAAACAGTATTCCCTATAAATAATAATCTGCATTTCAGGGATTCGGCAAGCAGTGATGGCTAGCAAGAAAAGCATCTTCCAAGAAACAAACATCAGAGCTGCCCAACAACAAGACTGAAAAATGGATAGGCAGGCATTCCATTCATAAAGGTCAAGTCCCAAGGAGAAGGTTATGAAAATGTGGGAAGGGATACAGAACCCTTTTTATGATCTACTTGAGCAGCCAGTGAAGGGACACAGTCCTACTCTCTGCAAGATCATGATGGGCAAAAATACATGAATAACTGACACCTTAATCATACAGATGTCTGGGATAGGTCAGTACAACCTGCAAAGTGACTGACTTGAAGCAATTTAGGGTACCTGTCTGTCCAGATTGAAACTTCCTTTTAATAGAGTATGTCTTGAGCAGAAGTTTTTCTGGCAGTTACAACCCTGAGATTTTCACTGGAAAGTCTAGTGGGAGCAGAGGATCTCTTAGTCATTCTGAAGGTGGAGCCAGCTCCCAACTTCACCGGGGTGGGGTGGGGGTGGGGGTGGGGGTGGGGGGCTTTCATGCCAGGTACTGAGAAAGGTTTCTATAGTGGCAGTGACATGATAGTAAAAATAAGCTACATCCTTTGTAATCACCATGGGGTAAATAAAGGATTAGATATGGCCTTATCTGAATATGTTCTTGTAGCAAAGAATAAGAGAGGAAGGCTGTACAGAAATCTTCCCTACCAGTGAGGGGAGAATGTGTCCACTATTAGCTCCATCTTACCCCGTTGAAACAAGCAGAAATGAGGGGAGGACTAAATTTTCTCATATAGTGAATGTCACTGTCTAAAGTGCCCAAATTTGCGGACGATTCATATTACTGTTTTGTCCTTTTAGCATCAACTTTAGGACATGATTGGAACTGTGGATGAGTGAGTTTGCCAGCATATTTAATTCCCCTGTAATACCAACGTCTGTAGCAGAATTAGCACAGTCTGTGGTCCACTACCATACCCATTTTGCCATTCTGCACCAGGAGCAAAAATGTGCATTATCGTGCTTTTTCACATACTGCACTATGGCTCGCTCTCTGACAAACGTGACAGGCTGACTGATTATTTTTCTTTTAAAAAGGCAAGGGATAATGCATTTAAACTAATCAGATTTATGAGATGCTTACATTTCTCCTGCTTAAAGAAGGAGCACAGGTGGATTCCACAACTCATTTGCAAAGCACCCATCATCAGGGATGGCAATGGGTTTAACTGCAGGAAGAGCAATCACTTATTTAGACTAATAAGTACAGTTCACAATTCTACAGCCCAATGAAAATATTATGGGACTAGAGGACTGCCTAAAAGGACACAACTGTGGCAATGGCACTTCACTGTCCACAGAAACACCCACCATCTGAAAAGCAGGGGCAAAATTCTGTGATGTACTCCCCAAATTGGATGCTAGAAATGCAACTTTCCTGCTTCTCTCATTGTCAGCCATTTTGTTGTGAATAAACTTGATCACATGAGGAGCTATGGACCATATTAAAAAGGACCTTATGAGGGAAGGGTTTGGACAATGCTTAGATTAGGAAGCCTTGTCTTCTCCTTTCTGTGTCACCATGGACAGAGCACACAAGAAAGACTTCTGCAAGTGCTTGCAGTAGTCATCCTCAAATTTGTTGTACCTTCTGCTATGGGAATTTGGTTGGGCCACTGGCATTTGCTACAGTTCTGCATATCATTCACCCTGCTAAGACAATACAAAACGTGAGAGCCAAGGTCCCGGCTTGTGATCTTATGCTAATAGAAATACATACTTTTGGGTGAATCATACGTGAACATGTGGAACTTTCCAATGTTTTATACAAGGAACAAGAGTTTGAACAGTGTAAATGTCAAAAACAAAATAAAAAAGAAAGAAAAAGAGATGCAAAGCACAGAAATAGGGCATGCCCTCTTTGCCTAGATTGTGACATCATTGTGTGTACCTGCAGAAGCTGTACATGTCCTTCAAAAGAACGGGACAGAGACATTATTTAGTAATGTACTAAACTAGGAAATCCCAACAGTTACCCATGATGGAGGGCTTTCAAAGTCAGATCTACCAAGCCACAAACAACTGGTACAAGCTAAAGACAAAATGGCTACACTTTGTAACAACAGCCAGAAGATGGCAGGCCTGTGAGACCTGCCAGCTAAAACTATATTGGATTTCTTGGTTCAGGTTTCTTGTATTTTGCTCTTACTTTTTACAGTTTGACTTTCTTGGAGTAAAAAAAAAATATTGTTTATGGACAGTTAAACATTTGTGTTGCATTCTTTGAATGTAAAAGGATTAACACTATTTAAATAGTGAGAGGAACTAAGAAATAACATTTTATTTAAGGCAAGCATTATTTTGGTTTAATCTATGACACCTGCAAGTTAAAGATGCTCTGAAGGTTTTGGATTTCTCTGCTTATAGTTGGCATACTACCACTGTTTGTTGCATTCTCTTACCTTTTGCAGTTTGCTTTACTCTTAATTTGTTGTACTTTTATTTTTATTTATTTATTTATTTTTGCAAAGTTCTTGGTTAGGACTTGTTAGCAAACATTTTTTTGCTGCATTCTTTGACTACAAAAGAATCAACTCTCTCTGAATTGATGGAAGAGGTGAAAAGTAGTATTTTCATTTAATGTAAGCAGTATTTTGGTATACTATGCAGACCTGCCAGATGAAGCTGTGCTAAGACTATACTTTATTTTCACTAGCATGCCTCTGTTGTGATTTAAAGATGGTGGCTATTGAGTTGCCCATCCCTTATGTAAATCTGACTTGTGAAGCTCTTCCCAGTTTTACTTCAACTACTGCTCAGTAGTAAAATAACATATTGGGAAGGACCTCTGCATAGATAATAAAACTTCTGATACCACTCATTTCACATCTTCCCAGATATTAAATGTGCACACACGGCAATAGCTACAATGTTAACCACTTTTTCTCCTCAATTTTAAAATTGGCAACATCTGGGAAAAGATTACAGATCCCTGGAGAGTCTGCAAAGTGCTTCTTACTAGCTGTCTTGGGGTTACTGCTGCTGTTTTGCTCCTGGTAAGAAAAGGTTGACAGAAGGATATTGATTCACAGCTTTTCTAGAGACTACCGATCACTGTAGAAACTCTTAACTACTTTTTACAGGAACCAGATTGGTATTAGCGTTATGACTGTGCCCCTGGTGAAAGAAAGAATACAGAGCCATGGATTCTTAGCTGTCTCTAATTGGGTGGTATGCTTTTGGGATTTCACTGATTGGCCCTGGTTGTCATTTCAATGGGAACCTCTCCAGTTTAAATTTCAGACCGCTGCACAGCTCCATGCTCTAGTGTGCTGAGCTGCTAAACAAACTACCAGTTGCACCTACAAAGATTAGTCCTTGAACTTACAACAAGAATCTGAACAGGACAGACTCTATTAGACATCTGTTTAGAGTTCTACTTCCCAATTAAGGCTGCAAGACAGACAATCTAGTACTGTGCCATCAATTTGCAGCACATTTGTACTATTTACACTACTGCACAAGAAATAAAAAATATATGGCAAAAAGCTTTTATGCAAAAGACATTTCTGAAAGACTTGGTTATTTCTAATACATTTTCTGGTCCTAGCTGTTACTCAAGTAACATGGATCTGGAGATAGGCCTTATGAGGCAGTTCTCTACAATCCTTCTGGCTAACAGCAAGAGAAAGAAAGAAAGAAAGAAAGAAAGAAAGAAAGAAAGAAAGAAAGAAAGAAAGAAAGAAAGAAAGAAAAAGAAGGAAAGAAAACATACAAGCTAAACAGCTGAAATTCTTAACTCACCGGCCCTGTTAAAATATGTGCATATGTTTGAACACTGTCAGGGTATGGAGCAGAAGGTTAGTATCAGCCTTTGAAATTAACACTCCTTTTCAGACTCCAGCTTGATGCTGAATGACATGTTACAGATACATTACAGATATACAGCCTTCAGTATGCAAGTATTTTAACAAATGGACAAGTGGCTATGACTGCACGGTGGCTGCATTTTACCTCTAGATGACACAGCTGGATTAAACACTGAATAAAACAACTCACAGCTCCAGTCTTTGTAAAAACAGACACACATTCAGGGTAACTCAATGACTAAACTGATGATGTATACAAAAGATTTACAGAAACATGAATCTTTTGCTGAAACATGCTGTTTTAATGGGCATTACCAAGTAATCCATCATTGTGACATATATTTATATTATCCCTTTTCTTTTTCCCAGAGTTTATAGCTCATTCTACACACAGCACATTTAGATTGGAATGAGGAGGCCTAGTGCCTGTAGGGGGAAATGTTAACACTACAACATTACTAAAAAGACAGTGAAAAGTATGTATTTAAAGAGCTAGCACGACTAAAACTACAGTAATAATACATAACGTACTAGTCTTTTAAAACTAATCATTTAAACAGTTAATTAAATCCTGCTATAAGAGTGCAATGCTCTGATCACCTAAAACAACATGAAATCAGTACTAGCCCAGATGAGTCATGCCCAAGTGCGGATAACAAGTTGAAAAGGACGATTTATCATTATGGGCAAATCTAGGCTTCCAGTTTACTGTACATGCATTATCTAAGGCAAAGTCAGGCTTCTAGTTTACTGTACATTCAATCACAAGAGAAGGGATTTTTCACACCATAAAATACTGCTTTTGTTTTTGACATTACAAGACGAATTGTGTATTATCTACGGAAATTTGGCTTACGTATGTCTGGCCTGTTTTATAACACAACAAAATAAAAAAGTCTTATGACCACAGACACAAGGGCCAACTGGTTAGTTCAGAAGAGGATCACAGGTTCAGACTCAGGTGAGATAAACTGCAAGGTGTGACCTTAAAGTTACTTGTCTACATTACAGATTATCCTGTCGGATGAAAGAAGCAAACAAGACTCCACTGGAAATGGATTGCTGCACCTCACCTTCTCCATCCTGGTGTTACATGCAGGAAAATAAAAAGATCAAACCCAATTTCAGTTTTACGTTCATGTCATAATGTAACACAAAGACATAAAGAACCTCATCTACTACCCAAAGCTAAGGTGCTGTTATACAAAAAACTACGACTAAGAGATGCAACAAAGCATTTTTGATTTGTAAAACACTGGCTGACATCAGCTGTTAATTTTTTTTTAAAGTATAACCGACTGAATATTTCACTAATAGTACATCAAGTAAACACAAAAAGGAGAATTACAGCAAAGGCATTAGAGATAAGTAAAAGCTACAGCACATATAATAAGCCACATCACTCAATACCCACAATCCCTACAGAATACACAAAACAAAGTAAAGTGCATCAGTGCTTTGTTCTGTTTAACATTAATTCAGTTTCATACGTCATGCATGTACAGGATTCATTTCAATGTATGAAGTCTGTAGAAAGTAACAAGCAGCTGAAACTTTCACAGACAATACCAGTGCCGCATCCTGCCACACTTTACATCACTTATACTGCTAGCACTAGCAGTAAATTCACTACAGGGGACCAGAACTGCATACAAGTGAGGGAGTTTGGCAGCAAAGGCTGCACATCTGTCTGGTGCCCCTGTGCTGTCTATAAGTGACTGCAGCTGCTTACTAACAACTTGTAAATTATTAGTGCAGCCAAAAGTTATTATGTTATTACATTCTTAAACACGTTCCTTATAAAAGCTTTGTGTTGTCACTACATGACCTGAAGTTGCTCAGGGTGCTTGCTGTATGGATTTTGGAACAAAGGGAAATGGGAGAAAGTGTAAATGAGTCCTGAGGGCCAGTCCTCAATGACTGCATCATTAGGACACTTACCCTGGAAAAAAGGATAAAACAGTAAAAGTTGCCACATTTGGTGTTGGTTAGAATGTGAACAGGACACAACAAATCTTCTCCCAGAGGTAGCAGAGCTTATGTACTTGACTAGCATTGGCAGACAACAACTGAGCCTGTCCACTAAAGAGCAGGTTTCCCTCAGGATGGATGTAGCTAACAGAAAGTGGTTCTTGAACATAGCCTATTCTCATACTTTCATCTCTTCTCGAAAGAGGGTTTAGGGAATAAGTGCCTCCCTGTGTGTTCATATACCAAACAGCCACATTGTTGGTGTAGATGCAAATAGCATCTTATGAAAAAGAGTCCTGAAAGGTCTGTAAATTAAGGACTGCCATCATCTCTAAAATGTTAATAGCCTCTAATTTTGACCAAATTCTTTGGACCACTTGCCCCTGCAATGCTCCCCACATTAGTGCAGAGACATCTACAGTGACAACCAACAGAGTGGGTAGATACTAAAATGGAGCTTGAACAGATCTCTCAACTGCTCCTATTTTGGAGGAGAATTCCTATTCTCGGGCCTGATTTACCTCTGCACAGGATGTCCTTATTTTTGGATGTAAGTCCCTGTTTTCTGTCTTGTTTTACCCCTTCAAAAATATTCTTAATCCCCCTCATCACATGTGATTGTTGAAGTTGTCTAGTACATAGACGCCATACTACATGACCAACATACTAGTGGTAACAATAATTTAAAGAGAACTCACATCTTACATCTCTCCCTCTGAAGCAAAAATAAAGGACCTTGTGTGGTATAATTCTGCAATCCAGTTCATTAAAGTCTGGAAATTTCACACAGTCTCTTGAATAAAGTGCTTACATTTTCCACTGTCTTTGTCACACAGTTTTTTAAAACATGTTTTGAGTAGCATCCCACATTTCTACTGGAATTTGGTATTTTAAATGGTATGTTAATTAGATGTCCAGATTTTTGGCTGGATGTTCCTACTTTTCAAGGGGCTTTGTTCCTAATTTCAGTGTCTGCTGGTTGAGAGGTATACGGATTAGAGTTAGGTTTGGCATATACATCTGAAATCTTCAGTGAAACGTGTGCCTGTCAGATCTTTACCAGCTTTGACATGAAAGCCATTAACTGACACCACTGAAACTTTAGGGTCCACTGCAATACTTTCTTGAAATATCAGGAATTTTAAGCCATATGAATAATTACTGCCATGAGTCCCAAGGCTTTGAGACACAGAAAAATGAGAATTGAATGGGGTTGTTCTTTTGTAAAGGAAAGATTCTGCCAAGCACTGCAGGACGGTACATTTAGTGTGCATTTGATTAATATGTGTGCTTGGAAGTTCACCGTGATTGCCAAAGACTGGAAGGGCGTGAGAAGAAACTCCTCACTGGGATTATACTGTTGTGACTTGGGCCAGCTAGCAGCCAACCATCTAAGTGAAGAAAAACTTTCGATCCTCACAGCCGGCTTGTTTGTTGCAACCACTCTGACATGCATTTCATGGACATCCTGAAGGCAGAAGTAAGCCCCAAATTGGGAATGGCTGGCATCCATCAGGTACTGTGGAAACCCATGGGCCTCTGTGGTGAGGTGCCCTGGAGGCCCAAATTGAAGCTTCTGAAATTGAAAATGGCTAGCACTCACCTGAGGTGCAGAAGCTTCCTAGATTCCTTGGTGATTTTTGTGCGAAGACAGGCACCTTGTAGATCCAAAGAGCACTTCCAGTCACCTTTCTGCTACTTAGGGAAGGAAGGACTGCATCATTATTGCACAGATGGATTCTTTATGAAGCAAAGAGGTTTAGAATGCTCGGGTATAAGCCCTGGGTCTCATTTGGAAATAAAATTAATCTGAAGTCAAAAACAGATCCTTTCTGGTCTTGTGGAATCTCAAAACAGCTTGTTCTAGTAAGAGGTTTAAACAAAACTTATGTACTCACGATAATGAAAGACCTGCATTGGCTGATTCCATCCCTCCCTAACTTATGGGTTTCAGATCCAACTTTGGATCTGGCTTCAGCCACTTCTAAGCTTTGGATCCAGTACTCAGGCTCCTACCCCTTACCCATAATCCCTTGGGGAAGGAGCAAGCTACCTCAGATAGATTTTGCCTGCCAAAAAAAGGAATTTAAAATTATATAGGAATTGATAAAAAAACAACTTAGCTAATATAAAACACTGCCTGATTGTGAAAGAAAAGAGCTAAGGCAAGGTCAGCTAGAATCATCTTGGGATGGAAACATAATCAGAAAATAGTGCATACAAAAAATAAGGTTGGGGGGTGATAGGAAGGTAGCTGCTGAAGGATTTAAACAGAAAACACAGATTTAGCATTATGATGAATACATAACTTTTGTATCTGATGTTGTCTTTTCTGCCCATTCCTAAATGTATGGGACAGAGTTCCCAGCTTCATTTTTACTTGGAAGGTCTTATGAAAGGATATTCCAGTGCACAGCTGAATCAAAGGAGGCTCTAAATCTGGATTGCATATCCAATTTATAATGGGATATGAAGGTTTGTATCTTAGCTCAGGTAGCTGCACTGCATATGTCATCAACTGGAACACTAGAAATAAGGCTATAGATGAAGCCATAGATCTCATGGGAAGGAAATTGTCAATCTTCTTTCTTGATAAACAAAGGAAATATACAGTGACAACCAGTGTAAGAGGGTGACATTGGCTCTACTTTTCCCAATTTATAAGTAGAGAAGGATACAAACAAGAAGTTATGTACTCACCATAACATTCGATGTATGTAGTCCATCTCACCTCACATTCTTACCCTTGGGTTTGGAGCCGAACCTCGGCTCTGACTCGGCCATACTCTAGTTCGAAGTCTTCAGTTGGCTCGTGGCTAAGAGGTATCAAATGCTGCAACGCGCCTATCCCCAGATCTTGTTTGCTGCAAGCTCACATACACACACACCAAAACGCTGAGGGGAAGAACCAACCCAACAAATCAAAAAAGGAGTGCTGAAAACAGAGACTCAACTTCTAGGTCCTCCAGGAGGGGGTAGGTGGGTGGGTTAGTAAGAATGTGAGGCGAGATGGACTACATACATCGAACGTTATGGTGAGTACATAACTTCTTGATGTTATGTAGTCCAATCTCGCCTACATTTTTACCCTTGGGACAGCGTCCCTAGCACCTAAACCTTGGGTGGCTCACTGGAAAATACTCCTAAGCACTATGGAACCAAAGGAAGATCTGCCTCTAGATATCAGATCCGATTTGTAGTGACTAATAAAGGTGTGAGGCGATGCCCATGTGGCTGCAGCACAAATATCATCCATAGACATCCTAGCCTGAAAAGCAGTACAGGTAGACACCGATCGTGTAGAATGAGCCTTCACTTTAAAGGGTAATTCCTTGCCATATGAAGTATAAATGAAGGAAATGCAACTAGAAATCCATCTGGATAGAGTTACTTTAGAAACAGGAGCCCCGAGTCTATTGTCTGAGAATGAGACAAAGAGTTGATCTGATTTCCTAATATCTTTAGTTCTATGTAAATAGAAACGTAATTGTCTGTGGACATCTAGCTGATGAAACTTAAATTCTGCCCTGTTAGAGAATTCAGGGAAAAATACAGGCAGCTCAATGGACTGGTTGAGGTTGACAACCGAAGCAACCTTAGGCATAAAGAAAGGATTAGGTCTTAGAGAAACCCTATCCTTGTGAAATACCAAGTAAGGGGGCCGAACCAATTAAGCTTGGAGTTCTGAGACCCACCTAGCCGAAGCGATGGCTATCAAAAAGATAGTCTTCCAAGACAAAAATTTAATGTCACAAGTTGTTGCGGGCTCAAAAGGAGGTGAAGTAAGCCGCTGTAACACAAAATTGAGGTCCCATGGCATTACAGGATCAAAGACTGGAGGTCGAAGTAGCATAGTCCCTTTCAGAAAAGCCCTACAAAGTCTGTGCACCATTAGATTGGGTTCATTAGCAACATGAAAAGTAGAAATGGCTGCCAACTGCACTTTGATAGTTGCCGCAGCTGATCCCTGACTGAACAGTTGAGAAAGAAATTCTAAAACTGATGAAATGGGAGCTGTACAGGGATCAATCTGCCTTTCATGAGCCCAAACGGAAAATCTCTTCCACTTACTGGAGTAAATCTTCCTAGTAGAAGGCTTGTGGGAAGAAGACAGAATATAAACCACCTCCAGGGAAAAATCATGAAGCCTAACTAGGGATGGAATTGGAGCAGCCATGCTGTCAACTTGAGGGTCTGAATGGAGGGGTGGAACTGCCCTGATATATGAGTCAACAGATCTGGCTCTGGGTCCAGAATCCACGGATCGTCCATTAGATAAGGGTGTAGAAAAGGAAACCAAATCTGACGAAGCCAGTGTGGTGCAATCAGTATCATGTTGCTTCCAAAGGATTGTGCTTTCTGAATAACCTTCGTCATCAGGGGATTGGCGGGAAGGCATAGAGAAGACTGGAGGGCCAATTGTGAAATAGAGCATCCCTGGGTGCCTCCCCTTTCAGGGGGGATAAGGGTGAAGTAGCTGCTGCATTTGGCATTGAGGGGGCTGGCAAATAGATCGCAGCAAGGCTGACCCCATCTGCAGAAAATCCGCTCTGCCACTTCTTCGTTCAGGGACCACTCGTGAGGTATCAGAATAGCTCTGCTCAGCCTGTCGGCAATCACATTGGACTTCCCCGGCACGTGTGTTGCCACTAGAAAGCATCTGGAAGATACTGCCCACTGCCACACTCAAAGTGCCTCTCTGCAAATGGGGTACAACCTGGTTCCTCCCTGTTTGTTCAGATACCATACCACTGACATGCTGTCCGAGTGGATTGCAATTGTCCCATGAGGAAGAAACCCCTGAAGTGCTTGCAACGCTAATAGCACCGCTCTCATCTCCAAGACATTGATATGCAAATGGGTCTAATGTTCTTGCCATGTGCCTTGGACTGTCCTGCCAAGATAATACCCCCCCCCAATCTGGGAGGCATCCGTGGTCACTGTGGCAACTGAAGAAGGAAGAACGAAAGGTATGCCCGCATTGAGATTGCTGGTCTGAAGCCACCAGCGCAGATCCTGCTTGCACCGGTGTGTAATCAGAATAAGATGGGAAAGCCTTTAGAGACCACTGGGCAAAAATAAGCCACTGAAGAAGCCTCATGTGTAGTCTTGCAGAAGGAACTAGCATAATCATGGCAGCCATGGTCCCTAATAACCCGAGGACCACTTTTGCCTTGACCTTCTTTAATGGTAGCAAAGAGTAGACCTGCTGCTGTAAAACTTGAATTCTCTCTTCTGGTAGGAAGGCCCTCATGAGCACTGTGTCTAATTCGGCGCTGATAAAAGTAACACGCTGCGAGGGCAACAAGGCAGACTTTTCCCAATTCAGAGTAATTCCCAGACTTTTGACAGCGCAATAGTGGCGTCCCTGGTCTGCAGCAGTAGATGCCTGGTGGTGGCAGACAGGAGCCAGTCGTCCAGGTATGGAAACACTTGGAATCCCTGACGTCTCAAGTGAGCCGTTACCAATGCCATTCATTTGGTGAACACCCTGGGGGCTGTCGTGAGACCAAAAGGCAGGGCGCAAAACTGAAAATGACTGGCTCCCAGCCGAAAGCGCAAGTGACTTCTGGCTGCCCTGTCCATCTTGATATGGTAGTAAGCATCCCTGAGGTCGATGGAGCACATCCACACATCTTTCCCTAATAATGGGAGAATTGACTGTAACGTGACCATGCGGAACTTGGATTTCTCTACATGAAGGTTCAAATGGCTGAGATCCAAGATGGGTCTCAGGTCCCCTGTTCTTTTCGGCACCAAAAAGAATCTGGAGTAAGTCCCTAATCTTACTTGGTCTGAGGGGACAGGCTGGATGGCTGCCTTTGACAGCAAGTTTTGTACTTCTAAAGTTGCGGAATCCCTTTGACTGGGTGGAATGTCTGGGATTCTTTTGTTTGGAGGGGGATAAGAAAGAAGGGGAATATGATAACCTCTGGAAATTATCTCTAATACCCACTCGTCTTGGGTGATGTCTTGCCAGGCTTCTGAGTATAGAGAAATGCGACCCCCGACTGGCTCCAGCGATGCACAGTCGGGCCTCCCCTCAAAAGCGCTGGTTGGGAGAACCACGAAAGGAATCGCAGTCCCCCTGGTTACGCGGGCCTCCTCTGCCTCTAGGGCTGCATCTACCTGAATTTCCACCCCCCTCCTCTGACTCTGGAGGGGGAATCACTCTGTGCATTGTGAAAAAACCTCTGTGACTTTTTGAACCACATTTTTCCTCCTTCTGGCCCTTGGGGTAAGGTCTAGAAGGCATAGAAAAACAGACTCCCAAGGCAGACAGGGTTTTTCCTTCCTGCTCGCACTTAGTGAGAGTGTCCTTCACCTTGGTTCCAAATAAGAATGAACCGTCACTGTTGGTGAAAGTAGACTTGAAAGCCTCTGCGAAGTTGCACAGGCGCATTCAGGAGTGTCTCCTAAGAGGGACTCCAGAACCCGCAGCCCTGCTCGCTCCATCGGCTGTGTAAGAGATCAACCTCATGGAGGAGTTGGTAATATAACTTAGGGTAGACATCTGAGCATTGACCTTCTGAGCCACAGCATCAGAAACGTTAACCTGTAGAGAATCTCCCAGCTCTTTTAGGAGATCTCTCTGGAGCTGTGTAAATTGCAACAAATAGTTCAGCGACCGCAGTGTAAAGGCCGCTGAAGAGAACAGATGCTTCCCATACCTGTCCATAGCCCTAGACTCCTTGTTAGGGGGATGGACGGTAGATGAAGTTTCTGCAAGTTCCTTCTTGGTGGCTGCTGCCACCACCATGGCATCTACTGGAACGCCTTTCGTAAGAAATTTTCTGTCAGGGGGAGCGGACAAAAACTTGTTGGATCTCCTAGGGACCGGTTCCACAGTGTCTGGAGTTTCCCACACCTTTCGACAAACGAGGTCCAGGAGCTCGTCGAATGGTGGAGAAACCCAAGAGGCAGAGGGTTGGGACCCAAAGGCCTTCAGGAACTCTGACTCCTCCTCAGAAGGGGCTTTATAGGGCCAGTCACTTCTCTGTCTCAATATTTCCAAGATATCTGAGAAAGAGATATCATCAGAAGATGACTTGGGGGACCCCTCTGACTCCTCGAGGTCGGTGTCAGACGTGAGAGACTCATCTTGGGAGTCAATGTGCTTCCTCTTGCACACTCTCTTTGTGGGGGGCTCCTCAGGTAAAAACTCTGGGGAGGCCTCAGAAAGTTGGGGACCACTCATAGAGGTATCCTGAGGCCTTGGGTCTCCGCTGTCCCTGGATAGAGGGTGATCTGAGACTGATATCAGTGCTGGAGGGGGAAGAGTGTCGGTGCTGTAAGATGCAGCTGACGACCTGGCCAGCACACTCTTCATGACCTCGAAAGCTGATCCCCCCGGCTACGAAGGTTGACTAACCATCGAAGAGCTGAGGAGATGAGATCTGAAGCCGATGTCAGGTCCACGCTCACCCGAGCCGAAGCACCGAGAGGAAGGCTCGGAGCTGAAGAAGATCGATCCGAGACCTCCCTCTCGGGTCCGACTGGTGAACTGTGAATCCTGGACCCCATGGATGGAGCCGACGGGGTCGGAGCCGAGATGCCAGAAGGGGCTACTGGAATCGACCTCACAGCATCCGACAGAACCGACAGCTCTGGCTCCAAAGAAAGGCTCGAGGGAGGAACAGCCAAAGATGAAGAAATTATGGGGTCTGGAGCTGAAAGCAATTTACCCAGCACCGATGATTGGAGCAGTTTCTTCATCACTCTATTGACATCGTCATTGGAAAGAGTCCTAGTGGATATGGTCGGGATCTGGATCTCCCTGCAGAGGGAGACCTGTGAGTCAGTGAAACCGGTCGAAAAACTGGAGACCGGCTCCAAAAGACTGGGAGCCGATGTCGACATCATAGATGCACTGCCTTCTGTCGGCCCCGAAGCCAGTGGAGCCGAAGAAGCAACCATAGTTCTGGTGATTTTCTCTGGTGGCTCCGAGGAAACTGATGGAGCTGGAGACAGTTTCTTTGAGGATTTTTTTGTCCAGTTTGGAAGGAGAGGATCTGGAACTAGAAGACCTCTCCAAGTCTTCTTCAAAGGAAGGTTTCAGCAATCCTTTTAAAATAAGCTTGTTCTTCCTCTCTTGCAGCACACGGGGACTGAAAGCGTGGCAGAAAAAGCAGGATTCTTGTAAATAAATAGCCCCCAAGCAATATACGCACACTGAGTGCCAATCAGTCAATGACATCTTATTATTACATTTGACACACTTTTTAAAGCCTGAAGGCCTTTGCTCTTTAGAATCCATGGACATGCTGACAGAAAAAACACATACACAGGGGAAAAATAGTAGGGACGCCTTCACCAAAATAACCAAAGGTAGAGCGTGGGAAACTAGAGCCTCTAACTGAAACAGCCTAGAGACCATGGGATAACCACAGGGAGGACTAGGTCCTCTAAGTTAAATGGGCCTAGCCCAAGGAATAAGCAGGAAAAAAGGACACCAAAACAGGCACACAACAAAACCTGCTAACGGGTATACTACAAAAACACAGGGGAGGACTAGGTCCTCTAACTGAAATGGGCCTAGCCCGTAAACACCCAAAACAGGAAACGGGACACCAAGAAAAGGTCAACAGAACCGGTCACACAACCAGCAGAAGCAAAAGACACGCACTAGCTATGAAAATAGCTTTTGGAGCTGCAAAATTAAAATATATATCGAAAAACTGTACTTAGCTACGGCCAAGAGCGAGACCACATCCGAGCTATATGAGTGGCAAACGAGATTTGGGGATAGGTGCATTGCAGCATGGGATACCTCTTAGCCACAAGCCAATTGAAGAATTCGAGCTAGAGTATGGCTGAGTCGGAGCCGAGGTTTGGCTCCGAACCCAGGGTAAGAATGTAGGTGAGATTGGACTACATAACATTAATTAAGATTTCCTGGAATGTTTTGTCCAATGTAAATAAAAATGTAAGTGCCGGACACCTAGCAAGTGCAAAGTATATTCACCCTTATTCAAAAATTTTAGGAAGAACACTGGAATATTTAAGGATTGATAAATGAGTGATTTAGAAACCACCTTAGGAAGAAAAGAAGGATTGGTTTTCAGCAACACTCTGTCCCTGTCAAAACTTAGGTAAGGAGGTTCTGAGGATAGGGCATGTAGCCCAGAAATTCTCCTGCAGAAATGATAGCCACCAGATATAGTCTTCCATGATAAAAACTTCAGATCAACCCTAGAAGCAGCTTTGAATGGGGACTAGTCAAAGTCTGTTGCACAACAGTAATAAAACATGGAAACAGTGTATTTCTAAGCAGAGGACATAGTAGAAAGATACCTCACTGGAAAGCCTTGGATAATCAGAGATGCACTAGGCGAATGATTTTTCACTCATATGGAAAAAGGCTATTGCAGCTAGCTGTACTTTGATTGTGGAATAGCTGGCTCCACACTGGAAAGGGTGTACAAAGAAGTTCAGAATTGTTGGAAGAGGGGCTGAGAAAGGGTAATAATTTTTTTCCAACTGCCCAAATAGAAAACTTTTTCCAGTTGCTGTAATAAATTTTCCTAGTTGAGAGTTTTGGGAAAGAAGACAAAATGTGGACAACTGATGATGATGAAACCTGGACTGTTGAACTATCACTGGAACTGGAGAAACCACTCGGACAGTTTAAAGGACCAAATGCTCAGGTGAGGCTTCTCCAATGAGTGAGATAGAAAATCTAGGTCTACGCCCAGCACCAAGTGAGGGTGGATTAGATGGAACCACAGGAAGGGACACCAGACTTGTCGAGGCCAATAAGGAGCTATGAGGATGGCTGTGACCTTCATCGCAGATGCTTTCTGAAGAAACCTTGAAGAATCATGAGTGTTGGGGAAAAGGCATAAAGGAGTCCTGGGGGCCAAGGATATGTTGGAGCATCTATGGGTGACAGCCCCTTTTGGGAAAATAGAGTGAAGAACTTGTTGCATTTGGTGTTGTGTGGAGAGGTGAAGAGGTTGCAACAATGTCGGTCCTAGTGACTGAAAATCTGCTCTGTTACTAATGGATTGAGGGAACCACTCATGTCGGAACAGGATAGACCTGCTCAGCCTGTGTGCAAGGATAATGGATTTTCCTGAAATATGCATTGCTATTAGAAAGTGGTAAGAAGATAACACCCATTGCCACACTTTCATCTCCTCTCAACACAGAGGATAAGATCTGGTCCCTCCTTATTTGCTGAGGTACTAAACAACTGCCATGTTGTCTGTCTGAATAGATAGCACACCCAATGGGAGAGTCCTGAAAGGCCTGCAATGTTAGAAGGCTGGCTCTCATCTCCAATATACTGATGTGAAGACGGGCCTCTGTTTCAGACCATGTGCTATGGGCTTCTTCCCAATATAATGACCCCCACCCCAACTGGGAAGCATCCATGGTTAATGTGGGTTGGTGGAAAGGAAGAATGAAAGGAAGTCCCTGTAGAACATGGAGAGATTCTAGCCACCACTGTATGTGAGTTATACAAATGTTCATTAGAATCTCTAGAAAAGACATAGGTTGTCTCCTATTTGATCATTATAATACCAGAGCCCCCTGAAGAACCTGGATATAGAATCTGGCTAACTTGATGGAAGCTGCCATGCAGCCAAGAAGGTGAAGAATTAGTCTCGCTGATGGCTTCTCATGAGATAACACTTCTTGGGCTTGTTGAAGGCATGTAATTCTTATCTGAGGAATTTTTGCTATCTGAAGTCTTGTGTCTAAAAGTGCTTCAATGAACTCTACAGAGCAGACTGGCTGTAACTTGGACTTTTCTAGATTTACCGCAATCTCCAATCTAAGCACACTTGGAGCAAAGAGTTCCTGGCTTGAACGAATACATTCCTGGAAAGGGTGGTGATAAGCCAGTTGTCCAAATATGGGAATACCTGGAAACTCTGCAGTCACAGACGGGCTGCCACTACTGCCATACACTTGGTAAACACCCAGGGGCTGAGGTGAGACCAAAGGGCAAAGCTCTAAATTGGTAATGACTGGCTCCCAGTTGGATGCAAATGTATTTCCTGCAGCCTCTGTTCATCTGAAGATCTATCAAGCACATCTAGTCTGTTTACCTCAGCAATGGAAGAATGGACTGAACCATGACCATTCAGAATTTTGTTTGCTTTTCAAGAAACTTAGTGCCAATTTTTCTTTGGCACTAAAAAGAATTGAATAAATACTGGAAACTCTCTAGTCTAGAAGGACCTCCTGGATGACTATTTCTTAGAAGCTTCCATATTTCAGAAGCTGCTTCTTCCCTTTGAAAGGGTGAAACATCAGGAATTTTTTTCAGGCACAAAGGAAGGGTGTGTGAAAGGGAATGAAACAGGCTTTCGTTATGATCCTCTGCATACATTTGTCTAGAGTATAAGCACCCCTTCACTTCCTCCAGAGTGCAACAGTCAGGCAACCATTCAGAAGCACTGGAAAGGCTTTTCCAAAAAAGGACACCTGAAGCCTTGATTTTGCAGGACACCTTTCACCCTTGGACAATATCCATTAAAACAGTTTCCCCCTCTGCCTCGGGAAGTTCTTTCTCTAGAAGTGTCAGATGCAAAGCCCAGGGATTTATGAAACCAAATTATCTTTCCTCCCTCCTGGTTCTTTGAGAAGGTGCTTTGAAGAGTAGAGAAATTAATCCCTATGTCAGATAAAGATTTATCACCCTTCTCATTTCTTCAGATATTCTTTAACTTTGGGACCAAACAGATTTGGCAAATCATATTAGGCATTGATGGATGATGTCTTGAAATGTTCTGCAAAATTGCATAGCTGCATCCAGGCATGCCTTCTTATGGAAATGCTCTTGCCAAGGTCTGTAAATGGACACTCTGTGGCATTAGAGATAAGATGCACTGAGGCATCGGATAGTGATTGTAGGGTACATACAAGTTTGGTAAAATGTTTTGCCATCCCCAAAATTCATAAAAATGCTTAGCACCCCCATTCATAATCATTATTTCAAATAAACGCACAAAAACTAAACGTATTTCAGAATACATTGACAGTGTGTTAAACCCCATAGTGCAAAAAACAGTTTTATATTCGAGATTCTTGGGGCTTTTTAAATGGGATATTTAAAGCAAATTTAGACATTAATAACTGCTGTTTTGTTACACTAGATGTTGTGTCCTTGTATACTAATATTGCAGATCAGGAAGGGTTGCAAATGTGAAAAAATACCTTAGAAATTATGCAAATTTTGGACATACCAGGATTATGACTAAGTGTTTTAATAGAAACAGTATTGTGCAATACGTTTTTCCATTTCAATGGCAAAGTGTATCAGCAAATTAAAAGGGGTAGCCATGGGTTCGAAAATGGCTACATACTATGCCAATCTTGTGCTTGCTGCCTGGGAAGTAGACACTTGTTCATTTACCAGGGTTCCAGCATAACTGCTTATAGCACCGTTATATTGATGACTTCTTACTAGCCATGAGTGACAGTATTAATTTTTCAAAATGTGTTAAATCAGGTTCTGATAACACTGTTTCCTTTCTTGATACTTCTATTTCTATTGATGTCATCAGCAGGAGCATAGTCCCTAACATTTTCGGAAAGGAAACCTATCGTAGCAACTTTTTAGATTTTACCAGCCAACACCCCTTCTACATGAAAAGGAACAATTTAAGGGGTTAATTCATTAGACTCTCCAGACTGGTTAGCGTGGATACTACTTTTTATGTAATCTGTTTTTGCAAAAACATTAACCTAAGGATTTTGTGTATAGAGTGGCTCAGGAAATGGCTAGAGACAGGCACAGTAAATTTCAGACTATTCTTCACTGTGGTTTTACACCTAAACAAAATAATACTGCTGCTTTTCCAGACAGGACATTGAGTTTCCCCGATACCTATTTGCAGGGATATGAAATGTATCATGGATGTCATCTCTCACAACTGGAACATTGTTACTAGTTCACAGAATTTGTCTAACTTGTTATGGGATTCTCCACTGTTTGCATATAAAAAGACTAAAACAATTAGAAATTCACTTGAGAACAGAGACTCAGCACTGGTGTTAAATTCTGTTAGAAACATTACTGACCCATCTGGCATGTTCGAGTGTGGCAAATGTGTTTGTTGCAAGTTTGTTTTCAAAGGGAACTGCTACACTTTTGTACACAATGACTATAAAGTTACATTTGCCCATCATTTTGACTGTTCAACCACTAATTTGGTTTATGCTGCAGTTTGTAATTCTTGTCATTATTTCTATACGGGAAAGACTTGCAGGAAACTGTCAGAATAAAAGAACATTGTGGGGCTATCAGCAGTTCTGAATCTCGAAATGTAGTAGCTAGGCATTCGCTAACTTGTACTAATTTTGAAAAATTTCTATTTTTAGTATTAGAGCAAGTAGAACTGTTTTTTGGTGACTATGCTACTCTTTTGGAGGTTAGGGAACTCAAATGCCAACTTATGCTGGGAGCGGATTCAGTACCTGGTTTGAATGATAATATCAATTTAAAATGTGCTTTGAAATGGCTTACCTGAGTTCACATGACAGACTCACTTTTCACTAGTTTGCTGTATGCTGTATATTGTACATGATTTTTCAGGTCACTTCATTACCATATTATATGTGCGTATTTAAAGAAGGATAGGGTTATTTCATTGGCTGTTACTGTTTTACTGCTTTATTGCCATATGACATGTCGCGGTGGTGCAGAGGTAGCGTTGTCGCCTCACAGAAAGAGGTTCTCCCATTTGATTCTTGGCTGGAGCGCCTTCTGTGTGGAGTCTGCATATCCTCCCCGCGGTCGAGTGGCATTCGAAAGACATGCATGAATGGGCAATACCGTAAAAATCTACTGCCAATCATTAGCAGACCTGAGTTCCGCTGTGGTGACCCCTAACTGGGAAAAGCCGAAAGAAGAACAACAACATTGCCATATGACATATAGTATATATTTACTGATTTTCTTTGCACCTTCTTATTTCTGAAGAAGTTCTTACATATTAAAACAATGAAAGCGCGGTCAATTACTGGTTCTGGTGTTGTTTTTTCATATAACTGTAGAAGTCTTTTTGCCTACATATGTGTGTGTGTGTGTGTATATATATATATATATATATATATATATATATATATATACACACACACACACACACACACACACACACACACATATATACTATATATATATACACACACACACACACACATATTATATATATATATATATATATATATATATATATATATACACATACACACACACACACACACCACTACTTTACAACTTTACAACTATTTTTTTCTTCATTTTTATGAATTAAGCTGCCGAAGGAGCAAGAAAGAGTAAAAAGGGGTCACGTGTAAATGCTAAACAGAAAAGGAACTCAAAACTTAAGCCAAAATAAAAGGTACTTAACTATTAAGATATATTTTTTGAAAAAACACTCCTGAGCACCAAGATCCATCAAATACTTTCAGCAACAAACGAGATCTGGGGTGGCTCATTCCTTTCACAAGGGTTTATGGGTAGCGGCAGGAGCCTGAGCACCAGATCCAAAGATCAGAAGCCATCCCCAGAATGCTTCTCACAATAGCACAAGAACAAGATAAGAAAGCACTGCTAAAGTAAAGAATACAGATTTGCAAGAACTTAAAAGTGGCATTTCCTGTTGGAAATGAGCTCATGAACAGCCTAACTCAAGTAAACAACAAATAGCAACAATGGATGCATGGAACAGACTTCATGATTAGGTGGTGGTATCTTTAATAATGAAGAAATTCAAGACTGCATGGAATAGGCATAACACAACTTAAAAAGTTGTTTTTTGTTTAAATAATTTGTTTAACTGTTGTAGGCTGCACACTAAAGTGTGATAACCTTTTCTGATTGTAGTCTTTTAAAGCTGTTTTAAGTGTATCGTTTACTGTTTTTGCCTTATCTTTTCAAAAAAAAAAAAAAAAAAATTCCTTGTTTCCCGCCTTTCTAAGCTAGTATAGTCCAGTTTTCAGGCTAGTGCTGAATTCAGGGCTGTGATACTAGTTTCTGAGTTGTCCATACCTTACTTGGATAGAAGGAAGTTTCTCTGTTCACCTTTGAGAGAGGGGAGCTTTGAGCAACCTATCTGTCCCTGGAGGAGTGGTTCCAGCCCAGAAGTTAGTAGTTTATTGGCCATTTTGAGCTAATTTCTATCCCTTTCATTTCCCTACTATAAAAACCACGTTTGCATGGTTTTGCACACCGGGCAGTGCCGGTTAGCTACAGTTAAATTATTCCCGCCTTCACTAAGTTTCCTCTTCAGTTTTTCCCTTGCAACTAGTCTAACTCTCAACCTAAGCACTCAAAAAGCATCTTACACAGCCCAGCACTTGCTCAGACCTAATAGCAAGCACTAATATACCCTGACACTGACTGCCCAGCAGGGCAAGGCTCTTTATTAACCCCTCACCGACCAAGTGACTAAGCAGCTCACCCTACTATTCAGGCATGACCAAAGGGCAACTTCAGGTGCACTCTCCAGTCCAGCTGGTGAATCTGGATATCCTGAGGCAATGTTACAACTGCCTCATGTACACAGACAACCCTCTCCTCCTACCACAAAACACTAACATATGGGAGAGATGCAACTATACAGCCAAACTGGAAGCTAAGCTGTCTCCACCCAAGACTGGAACAGACAGTCAAGAGGAGAAGGTTAACACTTGCACCACAACTCTAGCCGCACACAGACCTACTAAAACAGCACTGGCAAAAAATACACAGAAATACACAAAATCATACTCGGAGGCTCTAAATAAAAACCTGCAAAAGCATCAGAGACCTCTGAAGCAGACACCCAAACAACCTGCACTCCCCGTCACAAACCAGACAACACATAAAACACAAAATCAGTGTGCCACACAATCACAGCCCTTAAGGCGAAATAACATACGTAACACACTAGTAATAGGTGACTCTATAGTCAGGCACACTGACGTCCCACTCACTAGGCTGGATAAGTAGAAGGTTACTGTTACCTGCCTGTCGGGAGCCAGAATCCGCCACATAACAGAAGCACTCAGGTCACTCCAGAACAAGTACAAATATGACTCTGTCATTGTTCATGTTGGTGTGAATGACCTGAGATGTACCTCCCTGGACTACATGAAAAGAGACATGGAAGAGCTCCCTGATCATGTAGCCCAGGGCTGGTATGACCCTGACCCTGAGTAGCATCCTGCCCTCACCAAGAATGATACCTCAGTATAAAGAAAAAAATGATCAATTTCAACAATTGGCTAAGCTTCTGGTGTCATTCAAAGGGGATCCAGTGTCTGTCAGCCTGGGACGACATGCTCGACAAGCAGCATTGCTTCGCAAGAGATGGCTTGCACCTGTCACCCCTAGGCTTTAGAATACTGGCCAATGCTCTTGCTGCCCCCATAGTGCCTTTTTTAGGCAAGGCTCAAAAGTCAAACCCACCTCCATAAACAGCACACTTAACAAAAAAACTGAGGGTTATGCTAATCAATGCCAGGAGTTTAAATCTCAAAATGCACGCACTCAAAGCACTCTTCAGTATGGAGAACGTCGACATTTGTGCAGTAACTGAAACCTGGTTCAAGGCTCCAGACAGCACCCCAGCACTACCGGGCTACAACTCGTACCACACGCTTCGGCCACAGAACACGGACCGAAACACAAAAGGAGGGGGTGTATCCATATTCATCAAGGATACCTACACCACCAGGTTAGTAGCGCAGCATATCACCTCTGAAATCATCCATGCGCAACTAACATCGGGCAAATCTGCAATGCAAATTGTGGCCTGCTACAGATCACCCTCCATGACCCAGGACCACCACTCCACCTTTCTGGAGACACTGGAAAACATGAAGGTCCTAACAAACACCCTAATATTGGGTGATTTCAATTACCCTACCATTCACTGGGAAAACTACTCGAGTACAAATTCCCAGGCCCAGCGCTTCCTGGAATTCATCAACTCAAACGCCATGGATCAGCTGGTAAACTCCCCTACCAGAGGTGAAAACAAATTGGACCTGGTCATCACCAACATGGGTGACAGGTGTTCCAGACCGGAGGTCAACCCATCACTGGTTAGATCAGACCATAAACTAATCACTCTGGATGTCCACACCCCACCACCACCCCCAACTAAGGAAACTACAGTAAAAACTTTTCTAAAGCAAACTTCACCTTACTTAAGACAGAGGTGGTAAGTTTCATAGCCCCCACGCTAAAGGATGACGCTGCCCAAGATGCAGAAACCTTTACAAATGCACGCTATGAGCACTTACAAGGATGCATGGACCGTGCCATCCCTAGCAAAACCAAGACTCACTCCTCTAAGAGAAGGAAACCAGTCTGGTGGACCACTGCAATAAACAGGCTGCATGATGGACATGCTCCACCTAAAGAAAACCATATCCCCTCGAGCCACATGCTCCAGGGATCTAAACCTCACCACAACAATAAATAGGACGTGCTGGAGGGATAGATTCCTGTCCCAGAGACTTCCCATGCTCTGGAACAAGATTCCAATCTACATTAGGCAGAGCTCCTCGCTAACACTCTTCAAGAGAAATCTTGACGAGTGGATGGGAAACAGAAAGTTTACCCCAGGGATCACTTCAATGGCTCTGCTGGACAGAGGCACAGGGAATTAAGCTAAGGGGGCGGCGAAAGCCAACACATTCCGGCTAGGCTTATAAATGCCTTCGGGCAGATAGCCTAGTACCTACCTATGTACCTATGAACAATAGAAGGAGGAAACTAGTTCAGAAAAAAAGCAAATCCCAAGAAGGAAAGACATCCCTGATCAGTATCAGTAAGAAACTGAGGTCCCTCATGAAATCATCCAAGGCTAACTTTGAAAGAAAAATAGCCAAGGATTCAAAAGATAACCACAAAGCCTTCTTCAGCTATGTTAAGAATCTAAGTGGCAACTCGCAGACATGCACTGAACTAGTACAAAACAGCACAAAATATACTGAAACTACTGATATTGCCAACATCCTGGCAGATAAATTCAGTGCAAACTTCACCCCCCTCTCACCTCCAAAAGGGCCCACAACAATACCGGAAAAGTGTAGTGTCCCAAAAATCACAGACGCATAGGTGAAAACAGCCCTTTCAAAAGCCAAAAACACAGTGTTAATAGGACCAGATGGTGTCCCAGGCTGCGTCTTGCATGAACTACAGAACGAACTAACCCCCCACCTAAACACGCTGTTCAACCTCAGCCTCTTCACAGGCTACGTGCCTCTAGAATGGCGCACAGCAACGGTTATTCCTCTCCACAAAGGAGGGGCCACAACTGACCCTGGTAACTATCGCCCCATAAGCCTGACTAGCCTGGTCTGCAAGGCTATGGAGTGCATCATCATGGAACTCATTAACAAAGACATTGGGAACCTCCAAACACTTGACCCGACCCAGTTCGGCTTTGTTAAGGGCAGATCATGCCTACTAAACCTGGTTGACTTCTTCGAGACAGTCACCAAGGCCATAGACGAGGGAAAGGTGGTTCACACAGCCTACCTTGACCTCGCCAAGACGTTCGACACCATTCCCCACTCGGGTATTACAGAAAAACTCATCAGCCTGAACATAAACTCCTACGTCATGAGATGGGTTGCCAACTGGCTTACAGACAGAACTCACACGGTAAGAATAGTGGGCTCCAGGTCCGTCTCTAAACCAGTCACAAGTGGTGTCCATCAAGGCTCGGTCCTGGGACCCCTACTGTTCGGCATATACTTCTCAGAAGTACAGGCAAACACAGGAGGACTATGGCTAACCAAGTTCGCAGATGACTGCAAACTGGGAGCCATAATTGACTCTCCAACTGACATGGACATCCTCCAAAAGGGCCTTACTGAGACGGACACCTGGTGTCAAAGTCATGGCCTCAAGCTAAATGCCAAAAATGCATAGTCATTCCGTTTGGGAAAAACAAAACATCCACGAATTACCACGTAGGTGGCAGCCCCCTTAATACAGATGAGGTAATAAGAGATCTGGGGACCCAGGTAGACAGTAATCTCTCCTTTGACAATCGTATTGCCAAAGTAGTTAGGAATTCCTTCAATGTGGCACATCTAATTACTAAAGAGTTTGCATCTAGAAATAAAGAGGTTATAGTGCCCCTCTACTCATCACTCATTAGACCCATCATAGACTACAAAGCCCCATTTGGGATGTACCTCACAAGACACTTCCAACAGCTGGAAAGACCACAAAAGTACCTCACCAAGAGGATTACTGGTCTCAAACATATGTCCTATGCAGCCTGACTTAAAACTCCAGCTGTACTCAGTGGCATATTGCTTACTCAGAGGTGATCTCTGCCTGACTTACAAAGCCATGTCTAACTCAGAATTGATGGACATGCTCCACCTAAACAAATCCAAGTCACTGCGAGTCACGCGCTCTAGTGAGCTAAATCTCGCCACAACAATAAATAGAACATGCTGGAGGGATAGATTCCTGTCACAGAGACTCCCCATGCTTTGGAACAAAATTCCAAATTACATCAGGCAGAGCCCCTCACTAACACTCTTCAAGAGAAACCTTGATGAGTGGATGGATAACAGAAAATACACCCCTGGGATCACTTCACTGGCTCTGCTTGACAGGATCAGTTAATTAATCAATGGGGCGGCGAAAGCCGACACACTCTGGGGCTAGGCTTATAAATGCCCTCGGGCAGATAGCGTAGTACCTACCTATGAACCTATGAATAAGTAGAAGAAAGCAAATACAGATTAGCTTGTAGTTGTATCTTACCACTATCTATGTAAGGAGCAGACTAGGGACTAAATATTTCTTACCTACTGCTACACTGTATGCTTATATGAAAAACTGAGAGAGAAGGTTCAAGAAAATTATGGAAAACATACATATCTCTCAACTGTCTAGATTTGTGCCTAATATTTTTAATCTGTTTCTCTTAAAATGTATGGTTTTCTTGTAAATCACTGAGAACTGAAGAAAACGAATAATGACATACATTTGAATTATCAATGTCATATTCTTCAGAAAATGTATGCTAATATACCTCATGTTATTCTAACAACTCTCTGAGTTTATAAGAGCAATATTTAAAATTTGTCCCTATTTTTGGGCCTTTGTCCCCCCCATTATTTTAGGCTTTGTCCAGATTTCTTGAATTAAGTGGTTGAGAGGTATGAAAACATTAATAGTAAGTATGGTGTGGCTTTCTAGTGCAGGTCAGTAGATCCATCAATATCGATGGGATTCAGGAATCTGCAATAAGCATAAAGGTGCCAAATGGGAGTAAGGGATAGAATAGAATGTTTCAGATTTGTAGTAGGGTCTATAGTTTACATACCCTGCCTCAAGAAGAAAAAAGTAAGCTTGAAGAATTCTAGTTAGTAATTTGACCTCCAACTGTTTCAATGATCATAATGGGAGTTTGACCTTTTGAATTTGTGACTGTTCTTCCACAGATACCACCATGTAAACCTCTTCAACAGTCTAGAGTAGTGCATATTTATTATAAGTATACATAGGTACCTGGAACAAGCTCCTCTTCACAGAATTTGGCTTAGGGTTTGATCTCCCAGTGTAGGGGTAGGAGAGTAGCAGGCTTTAGCACTGTCAATTCCTTGCTTTGCTTCACATTCAGTGACTTGATGGGAGTTGATCACATGCCGGGTGGTCAGGTGCACCTTTTCTCTTTAGCTATGTTCCATCTTCATATTGAACAACTTCTCCTAGTGTTTGAATTGTTGTTTACTACATGTGCAAGAGTTGGTAAACGCTTCTGCAAAAACAGCTGACTCTGCTCTCACACACACAAAGTTGAGCAGGATATCATAGCAGCATAAGGAGAGCTCGGTTCTCTGCTTCTGAACCACTCACATAAAGGCCTTCCTCCTCTGCAAAAACTGCATGTTGTATTCATGTACCATGCAGACTAGTACAACCGACATCAGGAGAGCTGGATCCAAAGATCTGGCTGTACACAGAATCCTATCCCTGGCATTATAACCCAAAAGGTAAAATATGAAGTCCCACAAAAGATTCAACACGTTGGACTGAGCTGGAACTAAATGCAGACTGAGCTGGAACTATATGCACCTGCTTAACTACTGTGGGATGGGGGTGTGGTCAAAAGTAACTGTCTTAATGCACAGGGCCCTGGGCTTCCATATCTTCATGCAAGTCTATAGTTTTTAGGTTGTTCCATCAGATTCTATTTTCTAAACCCTCAATTCTGGTCTCTAAGCTTGCTCACTATACAGTATAATGATGAAACCGTGTCACATTTTCAGCTCTGATCACGTGCTGCCTATGTAATCTCTCAACTGAACAGGTGGATAGCTCTTTACATATCTACCTTTTCTTCCTGAACACCTGCCTTGGCTTTCTGGGCTATAGAGTCTTGGTACTCTCTCCTACATTGTGATACATCATCACTGAAGTCAGGGAGACTAAAGTTGCTTATAACTCTAACTCATCCAATGTGAATGCCTGCATGATATCCAGCCATGTGGTCTCTAACTTACAGAGTTTCTGGTAAAGTAATATTATGCACTTCCTCAATTGGCAGTACAGTTAATCTGCCAACAACTGAGGCAGTCAGGTTGCTGAGACAATGTTGTGACCTGGATCTAAATGGGACTTTTACATTTTTTGAGTCCTAGTATGGCGGCCGCGGTGGTGCAGCGGTTAGCGTTGCCACCTCACAGCAAGAGGTTCTCCGGTTCAATCCTCAGCTGGGGTGCCTTCTGTGCGGAGTCTGCATGTCTTCCCTGTGGTCGCGTGGGTTTCCAACGGGTGCTCTGGTTTCCTCCCACATCCCAAAGACATGCTGTAGGTGGATTGGACACTCTAAATTGGCCCTAGGTGTGAGTGTGTGCATGTGTGTTCCTTCTGTGGAAGGTTGGGCGCCGGGCTGGCAACTCAACACCGTAAAAACTCCACTGCTAATCATGAGCGGACAGGTGATCCGCTGTGGTGACCCCTAACCGGGAAAAGCTGAAAGAAGAAGAGGAGTATGGCAGAACACCTCTAAAGCAGGTGCCATATGCATGTTTTCTTGGCCACCCAATACAACAGTTCAATACATTTTGTAAATTCAGATGAAAGTATTGATCTAATTATATTTCCAAGTTCACAGTTACTAAACTGGATGCCTGATACATATATACAAATATTTCAAGCATGGGCATTAATGCCCTTTTAGCCTCCCAGTATACCAAAACAGCTGTTCCCATAGTAAGTGTCCAGGTTGTTCTTAAAAATATCTAAACTAGTGCTTGCTTTAATATAATTTGGTAGTCTATTCCACGCATCAGATGCTTTCTCATAAAGAAACAATTACACTTCTCTTTTCTGCAGAATCTTTTTTTTTTAATTTCTCCAAGTCTTTTGGGTTTCTAATACCAAGACAGGAATGAGCCCCATTCCTCAGTCAGAATATGATTAAAGATCATGAAATTAGTATTGTTTCAATATTTGATGTCAGTCAGAAGTGCTCTTCGTAGCATCTGCAATGTGCCCAGTAATGACTCCTCCTGCAATTCGTATGGAGTTAGATGTATTGGTAACATATCTAAATATGACTGTAGATTCTTTTTTTATAAGACCAGTTGCTCCTACTACTATTGGAACTGTCTGGGTATATTTCTTCCATATTGCTGTCATTTCTGCCTGCAAATCCTGATATTTTATGACTTTGAATCTCTCTGTACACAAGACACGGTAGTCACTGGGTGTAGCAATTTTAATACTCAATGCTACTTGTGTCTTATTTTCATGGACCACTACATCTGTCTTTCTCGTACCTTTTGAAATGTTGGTAATGGGTGATCCCATGTCTCAAAAAACCTCCATCTCTACTCCATCGCATACCGCCTGCTCAGAGGCGATCTCTGCCTAACATACAAAGCTATGTCAAACCCAGAGCTGTTGGACATGCTACACTTAAAGAAATCCTAATCTCTCCAAACCACACACTCCAGGGACCTAAACCTTGATACCACAATAAACAGAACATACTGGTGAGATAGATTCCTGTCCTAGAGACTTCCCATACTCTGGAACAAACAACCCATTCATGTCAAGCAAAGCTCCTCATTGGCCCTCTTTAAGAAAACTCTTGACGACTGGATGGGAAATAGAAGATTCACCCCGGGGATCACTTCTGTGGCACTGCTTGATGTGGGCACAGGAAAATAATTTTCTTGGGTGGCGAAAGCCAGGGAACCTTTTTGGCTGGGCTTATATAGGCCCCAGGGCCGATAGCCTAGTACCTACCTATGAACCTATGTAGACTTCATTATTTTCTATGATGCTTTGTGGCTCATGTTTCTGTTTTTTTCAGCCACTTCAGTATCATAATGTTTGCACAATGCCCAGTGCAACAGTCTTGCCACATTATTATGCCTTTCAGTACACAGTCCTGCCATTAATATGTCACAACCAGCAACAAGGTGCGCAACTGTTTCCAATTCTGTTTTACAAAACCTACATTTGCCTGTTTCTCCCACATGTTCAATGGACTTTGTAACCAATATGCATGTAGCCCACTACCTTGGGACGCCAATATTAACCTTACATCTTCAGGTTTGAATTCACCTCTCCTTAACCATTCCTGCGTTCGATCCTGATCAACATGTGGTTCTTCCAGGAGTTTTCTATACTTGCAGCTATATTTATGCATTTTTCACATTTCTTGCCTTCTCATCTTATCCTTCGCCTTATATTTTTTCTTTTCTTTTTTTTGACACATTCAGTTACTACCTGATTTTTATCTAGTTCTGGTTTGATTTCCATTCCCGTTTGATGCAGACATGCTTCTGCTACACTAAGCAGGGAAGTCATCTTAGATTTATTCTCATGTTTCAAAACTTTCACTACGTTTGGGTGTTGTGAGGTCAGCAGACATTTGTGCAGTCCCACGATTGCAGACCTACACATGTAATCAATTTCAAGGAGGCCCATACCTCCTTTGGAACAGGGAACATATAATCTTGGTATGCAGTGACTTTTATAAATCATTTAATGAGCATGAAGCATCCTTCTTGTTTTCCTATCTAATCTATCCAACACCTTTTGTGGCCAATCACTCCAAAACTGTAAGTTAGGACAGGAAGAGCAAATTGGTTTATAATTTGAATTTTGTTCCTAGATGTCAACACTGTTTTCAGAATTAAAGTCTTCTAAAATATTCCTTACTTTTATTCACATTTGTTCATGTTTTATTGTTGATCCTTCATCAATTCCCAAATATTTATACACTCCCTCTTGCTCAAGCTCTTTTATATCACATTCTTGTCCCAAACTGATGTTTTCTTGGTGCTGCACCTTTCCTGCTTTAAAGGTCGCTTTTGCACATTTATCAAGAACAAATGACATTCATATATCATCTAAAAAAGTTTTAACTACTTGCAGTTGTGCTTTCAGTTCCACATCTGATGAACTATACAGTTTTAAATCATCAACAAAGAGAAGATGAGAAGTCTTTACACTTTGTTGTTTTCTAGGAGACAAATTATAGCCATGGCCTGATGTATTAAGTAGACAGCTTAATGGGTTAAGGGCAAGACAGAGCTGTGGTGACAGGGAGTCACCCTGGAATATTCCCCTTTAAATTTTTACTGCTGGAATAATAATAATAATAATAATAATAATAATAATAATAATAATAATAATAATAATAATATGCCCTTTATCATGGCTTAATTGCAAAGTGGTCTGCCACTGTTTCATGGTCATTGTAATGTAATCGATAAGTATAGGCTATATCTTACACATTTCTAAGCACTCTTTTATCCATGAATGTGGGATACTATCAAATGCTTTTTTGCAATCAATCCATGCCATACTTAGATTCTTCCCTTTTTTACAGTTCTCCATTATGACTTTATTTAGCAACAAATGATCCTTAGTTCTATATGACTTTTTTTTATTACCCTTTTCTTCTATTGCCATACTTGAATTTTCTTCTAAATGACTATAAGCTCTGCCGGCATCAGTTCCGGTGTATAGTTTACATGCTGTCGGAAGGCATGTTATTGGTCTATTATTTTAGGATCACTTGCAGGTTCACTCAAGTATAAATATTGCTTTTCCTGTTGTTAACCAGGCTGGTGTCTGTTCGGGGTGTACATATAAACAGTTCTTACTCATGGCTAAATCTTCAAACAAAGATATTAATAATTTAGCCAGAAGTTAGGTACTGCATCTGGGCCTGGGGTTTTTCAACTGGAGGCTTTTCTTAACTTTATTTCAATTTCTCTGGCTGTTACTTCTTCCCATTTCATATCCTGTACATTTGAACTTCTTCTTTCATTTACTTCTTCTATCCATTTAGCACCTTTGTTGTTGTTGTTATTTCTCCAAAAGCTATTTCTTTTTTTTTTTGGGGTGGTCTTTCAATTCCTTTTGCTTTGTTTCCTAGTTCTCTACAGAACTTTTTGGGGTCATCAATAAATTGCTTATTTTGTACTTTTCCTTTATATTTATCTGCATATCTTCTAAGTTTTTTCTGCCTGTGCTGAGATTTTTAGTTTATTTGCAATAGTGCAAGACAGATCCTGATCTGTTCTAATACTGCACATTGCTTTTATCACATCTATCTTTCTGAGTATTTTTGTTGATCTGTTCCCTCTTCTATACTCTTCTAACAGTGGCACTTTTTGCCTTAATTGCTTTATAGTTTTCTCTACTTGATACTTCCATGACAGTATTTGATTTATGCCCTTCCTTTCCCTTACTACCCTGTGTTTGTGTGGTATAATGTTACCTGTTATTAATTTAGTTGCACATTTGTTTAACTTCTACTTTACTAATCCTGTTTTCTACATTCAGTTTGTGGCATTGTTTTTTATTGTGAAATTTTCCATATCTGGATGCCTTTTCCTGTATTTCTCTTAGAATATCTTTGGGGCTGCCTTTTTTGTATTGATTAATCTGGCTTTCAGCTTTGCATAAATATTGAACCATATCAGATCTCTCTTTCTTCCCATGTCCATATTTCTTGTTATACTTTTCAAAAATCTCTAGGCTTTGTTTATATTTTCACACTTCCTCAGATGCTTTTTTTTCCCAAACAGATCAAAATTTCTTGGTTTATATATTGTTTTTCACAAATCTGTTGTATTAGTGAACACAAATTTTTATTTGAAGCTTCTGATAGTTTTTTTTCTTGTGGACATATTTTTCTTTCCTTTAATTTCCCTCAGTCTTTTTCTATATCTTGTGTCTGGAAATTCTGGGCTTTTTGCATAATAGTAACAATACATAATTTCTTTCTTATCCTCAACAGTCCACTCTATTGTCTTTATGGCTCTTCTTTGCCTATCAGTTTTTGTGATTTTTTGTGGACTGCTACTTCCTTCCACAATGGGGGGGGGGTGTCATCCCCCCTGGGCCTGGCCCCCACTCTAAGAATGTTTCCGTATTTTGAAGATTCTACACTGTAATTTTTTTCCAGCCTTGGCACCAGTGCGGCTACCAGGATTGGGCACTTTTTTATCCTAGGTCTTGTGCACCCAGCTATCTTTTTTAATTTTTGAGCTACTTCTGTCCATGATATATGCTATATAAAATACAGTCTATACATCGGTGTCATCTTGGTAAGGTTTTGTATAAAAAACAGGGTCCACCTCGTGAAGGTACTCACCAAGACTTGAGGATGAATTAAATTTCAGCAATGCTACACTCCCTTGCTTGCTGTCTTATCTCTCCATTTGGACCCCAATTTTCTACAATCTGAAATCTTCTACATTGGTCCTCTGATGATTCATTACTACTTTTTGATAACCCCGGACACTCCCAAAGGTAGTTGTATCTTGTGTCTTTCGGCTTTTCCCAGTTAGGCGTCGCCACAGCGGAACTCCGGTCCGTTAATGACTGGCAGTAGATTTTTCATGAACGCCGAGGTGCCAGCTCGACGTTCAACCTTCAACGAAGGCACGCCCACTACGCATGTCTTTCGAATGCCCACCCAACCACAGGTAGGACATGCAGACTCTACACAGAAGGCACTCCCTGCACTCCAGCCGAGAATCGAATGGGAGAACCTCTTGCTGTGAGGCAACAACGCTACAGCTGCACCACCGCGGAATCCAAAGGTAGTTGTCTCTAAATGCTCTATATACCTGAATAAGGTCTCCTCTTAAATATCTATATGAGACACTCAACAAGTTACGATATTTTAGTCTTTCATAATAACTTCAATGTTCACATCCATGGATGCTCTTGGTGTAGTTCTGCTGTACTCTTTCCAGTTTACTCATGCTTGCTTTCTGCTAAGGTTTCCATATTGTTTTTCCATACTCAAGTTTTGGGTCTAATATAACTAACAATGATTTCATCATTTCTGATTACCTAGATGTTATAAATCTTTATAAATATTTTTAAACAACCTATAGTTCTATAACTATCACTAACCAAATGGTTAATATGATTAGAAAAACTCAGAGTTGGATCTACCCATATACCCAGGTCCTTATATGAATCTACAGTTTCAATTACCATGTGCGATACTAAATATTTTCCCTTCGATTTATGTCTCACAAATCTCATATGCTTAGTTTTTATTTATCAGCATATTATTCTCATGTGCCAAAATGGTCAATTTAGTCACGTTCCTTTGCAGGCATGCCCTATATACAACACATGTATGTAATCAGTTTACCCAATTTCAAGTCAAAAGATAGATCTGAAAGATACAACCTAAACAAGTATGGGCCTAGGACAGAGCCCTGTGGGATACTCTGACTGTAACCTCGAATTTCACCTGTTCAACTGCTGTATGATACTTGCCATGTCACTATCCATCTTATCAAGAGTACATCAATATTTATTTGTTCTAATTTACTGATCCGTGTTTTGTGCATGACCCTGTCAAATGCTTAAGTTAAATCTATATAAATTACATCACAGCACAATCTTTCATTCATAGATGTTATTATATTGTTATAGAACATCATGCAACAGGTAGTAATATACCTATTTTAACATATACATGTTGATAAATGGTTTCAAGTCCTAACCTTTTCAATTCTGACAATAACTTATCCAATATTACCTTATCCATTATTTTTCCACATGAAAGTAAACTTAAGGGGCTGTATGATTCTGGGTTTATCCTATTCAACTTTCCCTTAAAAACAGGTTTAACAAATGCATGTCTCCAATCTTAAAGAATCTCCCCATGTTTAAACTATCTAGTAAATAACAGGGATCTAGGACTATTGAACGAAAGTTCAATAGTCTGAATCCACAATAACCGAACGCACTTTAACGAAAGTGCTTTCACCGAAAAAGCACTTTCGTTAAAGTCTGTTCGAAAAAAAAACCCCAATAAATCTTCTTTTATGCAGGAGGGCAAGCCCCCATGTGGGAGGCTGTGCCCCCCACACCTCCCCTACTTTTATATTCTCACTCCGAGGTCACACTACAGTGGGGCAAAGGGAATTCTCCCTTAACCGCACTGTAGTGCGACCGGCACAACCAGCATACATAACCGAAAGTGCTGCTTCGGTGAACAGCACTTTCGGTTATGTATGTTCGATGATTTCTGCTTCGGCAGAAAGTGCCGTCAGGGATCTATACGGATCCCAATAACAGATATGTTATGCAATGCATGTTGTTCTGCTATCGTGTAGTCTTAGTAAATTGACTAAACCTTGCTGAATAACTGATTTTTTTATTTCAATACTTCTATAATCATTAGACATCATTTACTATTGTGAGTATATTTTGCATCAAAATCTGTATTAACTGAATGCCTGTTCACTACATATTCTGATGATAATCAGGGTAACGCTGAGGCTTTATTTTTTACTGCTGCTCAATGCATTTATATTTGGATATATGAAGCTTAACTTTGGACATATTTCTTTCTATCTATTGGGAATTAGAACCACTGACTGCTGTCACTTCATGTATATTACACCTTGTCCAACCTATTCATGGCAAATTGGGAGAAGCAATTTGTGTTCAATAGTACATTTGCTGACAGTTGGTAATTTTATATTAGGTACCTGGATGACATCTTTATCATTTGGACAGATCCTTTGATGAAACTGAATGATTTTTTTAATCAACAACAGTACCCCATTCTTAAATTTACCCACAACTTTGACAAGGACAAGGTGGCATTTCTTGACGTTCTGGTTTCAAAAAATTATTCAGAGGGTTGCTTTAACTCCAACATTTTTCATAAGAAAACTTTTTCCAGTTCTTATCTTCATTACGACAGTTGGCATCCCAAATTTCAAAAAAGAGCAGTTGTCAAGGGACAACTAGTCCGATTCACTCAGATGTTATCCGATGATGCAGCATTCTTGGTGGAGATTGAAAAACTTTTGGATATGTTTATCCACAGAGGTTATCCACCAGACTTCTTGGCACCCATCAAAGATGAAGTATGTGACAAAAAGAGTAAGGGTCTGTACCGTCCCCTGTTATCACTCTTTGATAACTCCTGTCATTCCTTATCTTCAGTAGGGCCAATGACCTCTGGTGATCATAATTCGGACAGGTCGCACGAACGAGCCTTGATTGTTACTTTTTCTTTAAACACTTACCACATTGTTGATGTGGTTAATCAATTTTAGCCTATTGTTACTTCCATCAATGATGGTAATGTACTGTTTGGTTCCAAACCTAAGATAGTATTTAGGAAAGGCAAATGTTTTAAAAGTTTACTGGAAAGGAATTCGGGCAAATTTAGTACTAATAGACCAAAAGGCATGCATAAATGCAACCACTTTAACAACTATCAACATATTCTCTGTTGTGAATCTTTTTTCATCAAATATAAGAAATTTGAGGTGAAAAAATATTTTAATTGTTCATCCAGGGGAGTGGTTTATGGTGCACTTTGCCAACAGTGTAAAGCGTTTTACATTGGTAAGACTGGTCAAGCTTTGAAAGAGAGAATATATGAACATCTCAACGAAATCAAGAAAGGGAAAATAATGAATGCACTATACAGACATATTTCTGCCTTTCCTGGTCACCTTTTTAAATTTGTGGTGATTGATTTCTAGGAACCAGACCCAGGGGGCTTTTACACTGATAAACATCTTCTCAAGAAAGAACTTGTATGGATTCTTGTGTGTGATGCCCTTACCCCCTGGTTTGAATGAATGTTGCTCAATTACACCTATATTAAAGTTGAAAAGTCTTGAGGGCTGAGTATGTCATGTTACTCATACATTTGTCGTTGTAACACTGCTTTTTTGCCATTTTTGTTCTCAACATTATTTTTATTTTTAATTTTTATTGTTATACTTATGTTCATTTTTCATGCAACTTGATATTCACAGCAATTCTTGTTGAAATTTTATAATCAATGCATTTACTAAAGTTGAGTCATGTGAATGTTTGATCACATGTTGATCACATGATGTATTAGGATTATTTACAGGTTAGACCTAGCCTAACTGCCCTTGTGAGCCATTATAAGCCTAGCCAATTACCCCATGTGAGAATCAAACCCTGACCCTTGTGTTTGTAAGGTAAACACCTTAACCATTATGCCACCCTCCCACCATTTAAGATTGGAAATCACCATGTTAAGCAGTTCTGAAGAAGTCTTTGCTAAAGACGAAAGCACTTGACTGCATTTGGTTTGTTTTTGCTGTTAATAAATTGGATTTGTGGTTTGGACTTAGTTTGTGTGGTTCCTGGGACTCTACCTTCACTACTTGTGGTTCTTGTTTTTTTCTTTTGGACATGAACAATAGTAGGCTCAGAGCTGAACCCTGATGTACATCCACTTCATTATTCATACATGAGTCATCGGGTCCTTGTATATAGCTTGCAGTAATCCTACCAATGTCTCTGGGAGTTTGGACCACCACAGGGCTACCCAAATTATCTTTCGTGGGACCTTGTCATATGTTTTTTCCAAGTCTAGATATGCCCAGTTGGACTGTCATCAATTCTAGCTTCTTCTCAAGTATCTGTCTCTGCAAACATCAGGTTGGTTCTGTTGCATCCACATCTGATCCAAACTGCTCATTTCCCAACTTGCTTTCTACTACTCTGCATATTCATTTGAAAGTCACCATCTCAAGAACTTTCATGCAGTGTGATAGGAGTTTGATTGTTAATGTCCCCTTTGTTCTTCAACACTGGCACCAGTATGCTTAATCTCCAGTCATCTGGGATACATCTTTCTCTCCACAATGCTATGAGTAGTGTCAAAAGCCATTTTCCCCCTATCACAGCCAACAGCTTTATCATATCTGTTGTGATCTGAGCCTGCCATTTTCTCTGACTTCATTTTCCTTAGTGCTGTTCCTACTTATTCTAGGGTATGTTCCTCCTCTTCTCTCAACATAGGCTGTCTGGAGCAGTACAGCTTCTGTGAGGTCTTCTTCATTCAGAAACTGCTGGAAGTACTCCTTCCATTTGTATTTCATGTCCTGTGGGCTGCAGAGCAGTTTTTTGCTGGCATCCTTTTATCTTTCTGTCTTTGCCTTGCAAACTGATAGAGATGGTACAGTGCCTCTGATGTCTTGTTCTTTGCTATTATAACTCAATTTTTAACCTCTCTGTTAGCCAACAAATATTCCTTCTTAGCCTGGTCTGTCTTTTCTATCACCCACTTTTTTCCTGCATTCCTTCTTTCTTTTGATGAGTTCCTAGACTTCTGTATTCTACCAGCAACTTTCCTTATGTACCATATTAGTATACCTGGCTCAGTTGCATATCTGTTCTTTAGCCCTGTTTCTTTGTGTGTGCTCTTTCCAGGTTCTGCCATTATTCTTCAGCTCCACCCATTTCCACTTCTTCTTGAGGTGCTACAACAAGTAATTCCTTGAACTGTTGTGCTTTCTCTCCAGTCAACTTCCAGGTCTGCAGTCTGGCCTCTGTTGACCTTAGCCTTCTCTGAACATTGCTTGCAGTTAACTATGGCAACCAGTAGTTTATGCTGTGGGCCAACTGTTTCAATGGGGCATGACTTTGTAATCACTGATTCTACCCCAGTGTCCTTTTCTGACTAGAATGAAGTCTACTTGAGCTGCATGCTGGCAAATTTTGTACGTGATCTTGTGACTGTCTCCCTTTTTGAACCATATGCTGGCTAACATCAAGCCATTTATCAGACAGACGACTAGAATGGTCTCTCCTGTTTTATTCCTGCTGCTCCATCCATGTGGATCCAGGAAGTCCTCATATCCTGTTCTGTCTGTCCTGATATGTGCATTCAGGTCACCCATTATCAACATCAATTCCTGTTGTCATGCTTAGTATAGTAGGTCCTGCTACTGCAGTCTGAATGAATTCTGTTCCTCACTATCACAATCCTACTGTGGGACACAGGCTGATATTATGACTACTGCTTTATCATTACACTGGAGTCTGATTGCCAGGAGTCTGTCACTACATCTAATGACATTCGTCACTGTCTTCTGAAGTCTCTCCCTTACAATTCTCAACCATTTCTAGTCTGTCCCCCTTCTGAGTAGCAGACTCTGGATCCCAAGCCAAGTGGCTTTGTTGCACTGTCCTTCCACCTTGTCTCCTGGATATAGAGGAGGTCTACCTCCTCCTTGCCATCATGTCATCCACTTCCAAGCCTCATCCTGTCAGTGAATCTACACTGAGTGCAGCAATTCTTGGGCAGGATGACTGGTTTTACAACCAGCTTTTGTTCAACAGAGCTATTCTAGGTAACCCAAGCTAGGTAACTGGACACTGGCTATCCAGTAGCTTATTCACCCAGGATTGCCTGGCTTTATGGCGGATAAACACTGACTAATAGGGGCACATATACCCTCCCAACATTAGCATGGGTCCCTGGCGTAGGTCACAGTAAGCTAGATCCTCAACCCACTTATCAATGGCCTCTCCTGCTCTATCCCATACCCATTTGGTGACTGGTGAGTGACTAGCCCTGGCATGGCATGCCGTATGTCATTTGTGTTCTCCAATCTTTAAGACACTGCGTTCCACAGTAGATGCCCAAAGTGATTGGTCTATAAAACTCTTCCCCCTATAGGGCACAATCTCGATTCTGTGCTGCTGCTCACATCAGCATTCTTAGGTGATTTTGGAGATGGAAACAGCATGTTTTTTTAGAAGTGAGAGAAACCCACAGAGACACAGGGAGAACATGCAAAGTCCAAACAGGCACTGGATGGTAGTCAGAATCGAACCATGTACTTGGGACATGGGTGGTGAAGACCTTAAGCATTATGCCAACTGGTCCTCAATATTAATTGCATTTACTATTTACATATGAGTTATTTTACTTGTTATTAATGCAACTTGCCAGCTGTGACTGTTTTACTTGTGATAAGTACACTGTTATGACTCTCCACCACTCTGACTTCTTTTTTTCTGTCATATCTGTCTTTTATACTTGCAGGCATCTGAATATTTTGTGTAAGTATGGATCAGGAGCCATAATGGAACTCTGATGTTACTTCCTGGGCAAATTCTCATGGTGGACATGGGGACGTTTGCTACCGTACAATGGTGTGAAACAAATTAGTAAGACTCCTCCATCTTTTCTGTGTGTCTCACTTCACATTTCTGAATGCCATCTCAAACAGGTCAGGAGACCTATTCTCTTTTGTCTTGTTAGGGTCCTGTACATGAATGCAAGGTACAGCTGTAACATCTCCAGGATGATCTCAAATTTGTTGCATGATAATGACTTTGTATTCATTTTTTCATCTGTACATTTTGTTCCCCCACCTGTTGACCATCGAGGAAGCCGGAAGCTCATTTATTCCCAGGTAGTGGCACATCGGTCACTGTCCTGGGTGAGTGGTAATTAGATGAAGACAATCAAGGAGTTATGCCAGTTACTTTACCCCTGCCTTCTGTGGACTATCAAATTTCCTTTCAGCCTTTAGCCCAACAGAGGCTCCCCAATCCCCCACGACCAGCAATCAGAACAGACAGCTTCAGGGCCCACAGGAAAGAGTGAATATCACCATCAACCCTTCACTGCAGCCTTTTGCCCACTTGGTAGCTAACCAATCCTCAATGACCATCAGTCCACCAACCATCCTGTGGCCTCACAGGGAAGCTGTTACATATACAGACACAGCAGGGACTTTTCTCACCTCATCTCCTGCCCCTGGTGGATGATGTGAGTGCTGGCATCACTGACAGGACCTAGTATGTCTTCCCTACTACAAGCACGTCCCCCAGAAACATACATCTAGGACTACCATTTCAAGCTTGAGCCAAGCCTATTTCTCAGGTTTCAGCCTGCCCTCTGCTGCCTGCAAGCCTCAACTTGCCAGGTGGCAGATGCAACTTAGTGGAACCACCACTCAACTCCTTTCAGAATGGGCAAGCTGACATTGGTCACTTATTCCCATCCCCTACCCTGCTCCTTCATCACTGAAGAAGCTAATTAATTCTGAGCTGCATGGGGTGTAGTCAGGGCTTTATCCCTGTATGTCATGGAGATGGGTGTGATGACCACGTATTTATAAAAGAAACTTTGATGGAACAGAACTTTGGTCCTCACTTAGTGAACATGTACCACTAGGTATAGCTATTATTCACTTTCCTTGAAAGGACAGGATTGGGGAGGAGTAGCCATACATTTTACAATTGAGTTTAAGATGGACCAAGTTATCATAAAAAGTACATATTGGAAGAAGGAACAAACTGCAGCTTTCTCTTTATCTTCTGTTAACCCAATTGTACGAACACATTCCTACAAGAACTGACAGACTTTCTTATTGACTCTAGTCTTGTGAAGAAAACCTTTGGATCTTGGTGATTTTAACACTTTAGTTAATGTATTAGTGACTATAAAGGAACATTTCTTATGTATTTGTGTCAGGATTTGGGTTTCTTTGGATAGTCATCTCTGCAACCTACTATCTTGGGCATGCTCTTGAATTGATATTCATTTTGGACACAACACTTTGCTGATTTGCTATTCATGATACAAAACTGTGAATCACCGAGTAAGATTTTACTACCTTTTTTCTGTTGGCATTTTATTTAATCCTTCTGAAAACAGTACTGAGGGTCCAGTGAAGTTTGCCTTTACATGGAAAAAATCTTGGGCTTCAAATACCAAGATGTCAGCCAATTGAGTAACATGTTCAAAACAAAGAAATTGTTAAAAAGTCAGTAAAATTTAGTCCCTGGACAGTAATTAATAAAGAGTAGAAAGATTTTATTTGGAAGCAGAAGAGACAGAGTCAAGTGGGATAAGTTAATCCTTCTAATATAACAAGGACGTTTAGGATTACCCTATTTGAAGGGACATTTTAAAGCAGCACAGTTAAGGCTCTTATACATAATACAAGCAAAAAGTTACAATTCAAAGTGGAAAGGGATGATGACAAAATGGGGATATTCAAGAAATAAGGAAAGAGTGGGGATTTTGAAAGCAGATCCTTAAGGAGCATAACAGTCATACATATTATATATATATATATATATATATATATATATATATATATATATATATATATATATATTTTAGTAGAAAAAAGTATACGCCAACATAGTATTGGAGAAAGCAGATTCTGCCAAAAGGGATGACTGCAATTAGAGGTACAGAGAATAGGCAAGAGGGGGCTGGAATTTAGTGGAGGAAACTGGCAAAGGAACCAAGGTATTTGTAACAAATAATTAAAGAGGGAAAATAATAGAAAAGGAATAGGCCAAGAAGACATTTGGACTGCAGGCTAGAGTTAGCCTTCCATATCAGGGACTGATATCAGGGTACAGGCAAACAGAAAGAGTAGGGAATCCTAAGTGAAAGACCTACACTGGTTGTGTTTTTAGTTGAATTTAGAACAGAAAAAAAGAAGTTATGTCTTACCATACCGTTCCATCTGTGTTGTTCATCTTCTTTCATTCACCACTGATGGGTTCAGTTCCGAGCCCTTGGAACCGAGTTGGCCTATATTTACCAAGCTCGCACCAGCCAAAAACCTCTCGAGCTAAGTCTTTATGCAGAATGCCCTTCTCCCTGTTACCTCAGATCGAGTTTGCTAGAGAAAAGGAAGTAAAGCCAAGGCCACTTCTGCACAAATACCCTAAGGCACCACTTACACCCAAAGCATCCCCCAGGAACCTTTGCAGGGGGAAGGAGGGTGGGAAGTGATGAATGAAAGATGATGAACAACACAGATGAAACGTTATGGTAAGACTTAAGTACAGCTGTGTACACTTACCATAAATGTAGATGTTCGAGTGTACTCACTGTTGCAGTCATCACACTAGGGTTATCTGTCTGCAGGTAGCCCTCAGTCGGCCCGAATAACAGAGTCTTGGGATTTCTGTGTCAGATGCTGTCGCTTCCTCCATGTCGTCAGGGGTATAAAACAGGCAGCAGATGCCATTACATCAGTTTTTCTTGCCTCAGATGTCAGGAGCCCCCCAAATAGGAAGCTAGTATATGGTGTGGAACACCACCAGTAAAAAGTAAATACCACTGCCATAAAAATGGCCATATAGAGGATAGGTAGAAAGGATAGAGAAAAACAGGGGGCTGGAGGGAGGGAAACCAGGACTGCAACAGTGAATACACTCGAATATCTACATTTATGGTGAGTGTATACAACTGTACTATATTCTTTGTGTTTCACTGTTGCAGTCATCACACTTGGGTTGATTCCCAAAGCTGAGGAAGGGTGGAGGCAGTCAAGAGGAGTTAGGGCTGGCTAGCAGGCCCTGTAAGACTGCTGTAGCAAATCCAGCTCTGGATTTAGAAAATAGGTAAGTGGTAATGCTTGGTGAAGATGTGTACAGAACTCCAGGTTGCAGCTTCCAGAAAGCCCCTGGTAGGGACCCCCTGAGAAATGCTGTAGAGGTGGAAACAGCCCTAGTGGAATGTGTTCTGATCCCCTGTGGAGTAGGTTTTCCACGGTGCTTGTAGCAAAAATGGATGCAGTGTGCTATCCATTTGGAAATGGTTTGCTTTGAAATGGCATTCCGACACTCTTCTAGCTGAGGTTATGGCTAAATGCAAGGCTGTTTTCCAAGAAGTATGTGACAAAAGGAGTAAGGGTCTGTACCGTCCAAGAAAGGAATTTTTAACTCAGCTGAAGCCGCAGGTTCAAAAGGGGGAAGCGTGAGCTTTTCCAGTACAAAATTAAGGTCCCAGGCAGGGGTGGGTGCTCTTCTAAAGGGCCTTAAGTTGTTAGCCCCTCTCAGGAACTGTTTGATGAGAGGGTAAGAGAATAGAGGTGGCTCAGTATTATAATGAGCTGAGATGGCAGAGGCATGAATCTTAATGGAGGAGAAGGATAGGCCTCTGTGGAGTAGCTCTGCTAGGTAATCAAGGATTTCAGGTAAGGAGGGCACAGCTGTGTCCTTTCCTTGAGACTGATTCCAAGAACAATATCTTTTCCACTTTTCAGCATAGGATTTCCCAGTACTAGGCCTTCTGGCCTCAAGAATGACGTCTAGCACCTGTTCCTGTTTGCTGAGGATTGCAGGTGGAGTATTCAGGGGATAAGCCAGGCTGCAAGGTTTAGGGTTTGCAGCTGTGGATGCAAAATCTGTCCCTCCTGCTGAGACAGCAGGTAAGGTGTCTGATGGAGGTGCCAGGGTGACACTGTTATCAGACTGTATAAGAGTGGGTATCAGTGCTGGCATGGCCAGTCTGGGGCAATAAGAATTGCCCTTGGGCTGTTCTATCTGATCTTGAGTAGTACCTTTGAGAGAAGGGGCAGAGGTGGAAAGGCATAAATTGAGAGGTTTTCCCATTTGAAGGATAAGGCATCCACCATCCAGGCCCTGCTGTGAGGGTTCCTGGTGCAAAATGTGCTCAACTGGTGGTTCTGGGGGGAGACAAACAGGTCCACCTCTGGTGTCCCCCACCTCTGAATTAGAAGGTTGAAGGTGTTGGGCTCCAATTTCCACTCATGTGGGTCCAGGAGATTTCTGCTTAAGTTGTCTGCCAGTGAATTCTGTTTGCCTGGCAGGAATTGAGCTTGTAGACGCACTTGGTTGCTCAAGGCTGTGTTCCACAGGGCCATGGCTAACCTGCAGAGCGGGTAAGAATGGGTTCCTCCCTGCTTATGTACCACATAACTGTGGTGTTGTCTGTTTTTATCAGCAGCTGTCCTGGAAGGATTAGGTATTTGAAGGCTGTCAGAGCATACTGTACAGCTAACATCTCTTTTTGAGTGATGTGCAGGAGGATTTGTCCTGGGCTCCACTTGCCCTGAATGCATTTGCCTGCCATGTGAACCCCCCATGCATAGTCTGATGCACCTGTAGTCAGGATTTGGATGGCGAGGGGTTGAGTGAAAGGCAGTCCCTTGTTGTGGTTGCATGCTTGTGCCCACCAAAGGAACTCTGCCCTTAGACAAGGTATAATAGGAATGACTGTTCCAGGCCCTGAGAATGTTGGCACCAAAGACTTTTTAAGTACCACTGAAGTTTCCTCATATGCAGTCTTGCATATAGAATTATCAGAATGCAAGAGGCCAAGAACCCTAGAGCTTGCAGTATTTTCCTTGCAGTCAGCTGGGTTTTGGTGGCCATTTGTTGGAAGTAGTTGTTCAAATAGACCTGTTTTTTCTGGAGTGAGAAATGCCATCTGGGAAGTTGTGTTCAAGCTCGCTCCCAAGAATACAATTTTTTAACTAGGTACCAGTTGTGATTTCTTTTCATTGATGGTATACCCCAATGAAGACAGGAGCCTTTTTACAAATACCAGGTGCTGAAGTAGCAATTCCTGACTGTCCGCCTGAATCAGGCAATCGTCCAAGTATGGGAAAATTTGGATATTTCTCTGCCTGCAATATGCAATGGCTGGAGCCAGGCACTTTGTGAATACTTTGGGCGCAGTAGATAAGCCAAAGGGAAGTGCAGAGAGCCTGCCCTGAAGCGTAGATATTTCCTGCAAGACTCCCTTATGGGGATGTGCAGATAAAAAGAAGTGATGTACTCACCATAACGTTCCATCTGAGTAGGTAACTTCATTTTTCAGCAACCTGTGGGTTACGGATCCGATACGGATCCGAGCCGGCAGCATACCAAGCTAAAGATCCAAGCTCCAAGCTCCACCCCCTACCCATACTACCCTGCAACCTCCTTCCAATCCTCAGATCGCATTTGCCACCTGCACAAACAACAAAAAAAACTAACAACCTAAGAAAACCTGACTCAGAGACAAACAAAACTCGAGCATCCAAACCTCGAGTTCAGCTAAATAACTATTCAGGTTAGGGGGAAGAAGGGAGGGACAGTTGCTGACAAATGAAGTTACCAACTCAGATGGAACGTTATGGTGAGTACATATCTTCTTTATCTGAAGTAGTTAACTTCATTTGATCAGCAACCTGTGGGACAGAATCCCCAGCTACCCGAAATCTTGGGAGTTCCTCAAGGAAGAATATTCCGGAGCACTGCAGAGCCAAAAGCAGTCCTTCCTCTAGACACCAAATCTAGCTTATAATAAGAAGTAAAGGTGTGAGAGGACGCCCAGGTAGCCGCTGAACAAATGTCATCCAGGGAAACTCTAGACCAGAATGCAGCAGACATTGCCATAGAATGCGTAGAATGAGCATGAACTCCCACTGGTTCTGGCAAGCCAGATTCTCTATATGCTAAGAGAATACAACTCAAAATCCATCTGGCGAGAGTTACTTTAGAAATCGGTTTCCCTAGAAAGGGTTTTGCAAAGGAGACGAAAAGTTGGTCAGATTTACGAAAGACAGCCATCCTGTGTAAATAAAAACGTAACTGTCTGTGAACATCCAGTAAATGAAGTTTATGCTCCCCCTTGTTCTGGTAATTGGGGAAAACAACTGGCAAATTAATGGACTGATTAATGTTTGTCTCGGAAGCAACTTTGGGAAGAAAAGAGGGATTAGTCCTGAGAGATACCCTGTCCTTGTGAAATACAAGGTATGGAGGTTTGATAGAAAGAGCCTGAAGCTCCGACACTCTCCTGGCTGAGGTAATGGCTACCAAAAAGGCCGTCTTCCATGACAAGAACTTCAGATCAATGGAAGCTGCAGGCTCAAACGGAGGCGAGACTAACGCCTGAAGAACTAAGGTCAGGTCCCACAGTGTGGATGAATTTCTAACAGGAGGTCTCAAAAGAAAGGTACCTTTTAGAAAGGCCTTACAAATTCTGGTAGCAGCAAGAGAACCAAAGTTGTCCCCAATATGATATTGGGAAATAGCAGCCAGTTGAACCTTTACAGTAGGGGTTGGGAGGGTGGCCTAATGGTTAAGGTGTTTGCCTTATAAACACAAGGTGCAGGGTTTGAGTCTCACAAAAGATAATTGGCTAGGCTTAAAATGGCTCGCAAGGGCAGTTAGCCTAGTACTAATCTATGAACCTATGAACCTATGAATCTATGAACCTATGAAGATGAACTGGCCCCCTGCTGAAAAATATGAGACAAGAATTCTAGAACTGCTGGAACAGGAACAGTAAAAGGATCCAATATCTTATTTGAAGCCCAAATGGAAAAACGTTTCCATTTACTATTGTAAATCTTCCTGGTAGAGGGTTTATGTGCCGCCACCAGAATGATCTTGACTAGGGAAGAGATACCGGGAGTCCTGGCAATTAAGGGAACTGAATCAGCCAAGCTGAGAGCTTGAGCTTGTCCAGATTCGGAGGGGTCATTCCCGAGGGGTGAGAGATCAGATCTGGAATGGGATCCAAGATCCAGACAGGAGCTATGAGATCAGACCATAGGCAGGGGAACCAGATTTGATGAGGCCAGAATAGGGCTATGAGGACAATCTTGCTCCCCAACCGACGAGCTTTCTGCAAAAATTTTGTCATCAGCGGAAATCGTGGATACGCATAAAGAAGACCGGGTGGCCAAGCATGGACTAGAGAATCTCTGGGGGCTTCCCCTAAAGGAGGAATTGGAGTGAAAAACTCGCTGCACTTCGTGTTGAAAGGCGATGTGAAGAGATCGCAGCAAGGTTGACCCCACTTGAGGAAGATCTGTTCCGCTACAGAAGAGTTCAGAGACCACTCGTAAGGGGAGAAGGGGAGAGAATAGTTCTGCTCAATTTGTCCGCCAGAATGTTGGACCGATCCGGAATGTGCGTCACTAACAGGAAGTGGGTGGTGGAGATCGCCCATTCCCAAACTCTCATGGCTTCTCGGCAAAGAGGGTAAGACCTGGTTCCCCCCTGTTTGTTGATATACCAGACCACTGACATATTGTCTGACTGGATCGCAATAGTCCTTGAAGGAATGAAGGCATGAAGGGCCTGCAACACTAAAAGGACTGCCCTCATCTCCAGTACATTTATATGCAGAACGGTCTCTGTCTGAGTCCACATGCCTTGGACAGTCCTGCCCGTACAATGCCTCCCCCCACCCTAGGCGGGAGGCGTCCGTGGTCACTGTGGCCTGGGGTAGGGCCCCTAGCCGAAAGTGGAGAAACCTCCTGGACCGTCTGCCCATGAGAATATGGTAGTACGCATCCTTGAGGTCTATGGAGCACATCCGGTCCTCCTCCTGCAAGAGGGGCAGAATGGATTGGAGGTGACCATCCAGAATTTCTCCTTGGCAACGAAAAGGTTCATTGTTGACAGGTCGAGAATCGGCCTTAAGTCCCCTGTCTTTTTTAGCACCAGAAAGAACCTGGAGTAGATGCCTGATCCGGACTGGTCTGGAGGCACATGCTGGATGGCTCTTTTTTCTAACAGCTTTTCTATTTCCAAAGCTGTGGCTTCCCTTTGAGTGGGTGGAACATCTGGGAAGTGCCTTGAGTAAGGGGGCTTGTTTATGAAGGGGATTGAATAGCCTCTGGATATTATCTGAAGCACCCAGCGATCTGTCGTGATGGACTCCCATTGAGCCAGGTGCCTTAAGAAATGTCCCCCAACTGCCTCCAGAGAGGAGCAGTCAGGCAACCCCTCACGGCTGCTGCGTGGGTCGGTCGGAAAAAGGTTCCCGTGACCCAAAGTTCTTTGGACCCTCTCTGCCTCAGGTCCGGCGTCCACCTTGTCCCCCTCTGCCTCTGGGGGAGAAGGAGTCCTGAGCGTTCCGGGCCTGCTGAGATTTCTGGAACCACATCTTCTTCTGCCCTCGCTGGTTCCTGGAGAAGGACCTTTGAGGGGTAGAGAAGCGGATTCCGATGGCTGACAGCGTTTTCCCGTCTTTCTTGCTCTGGACCAGCATCTCACGTACAGTCTTCCCAAACAGGGCAGACCCGTCAAAGGGTCCATTCGCGAAGGACACCTTGAAAGGTTCCGAGAAATCACAAAGCCGAAGCCAGGCATGACGCCTTAAGGCGATACTGGACCTGCTAGCTCTAGCGGCTCCTTCCGTGGCGTGGGAGAGTAGCCGCATAGAAGTATTTGACACTGATTTGAGAGTGGCCATACGAGCCGAGAAAGTCCGTTTATCCTCGGCCGACATGGACTCTGGGGGAGACTCAGCGTACTCTTTAACCAGGTCCCGCTGCAGTCTGATAACATGGGCCAAGTAATTCAGCTCCCTAATAGAGAAGGTAGCTGAAGCAAACATCCCCTTTCCAATAAGGTCCATTGCCTGGGACTCCTTGTCAGGGGGATGGACTGAAGAACTGTCCTGAGCTAGTTCCTTTTTGGTGGCCGCCATCACCACCATGGCATCTACAGGGGAACCCTTGCCCCATGAAGCTTTGTCTTGTCGGGCCTCCTGGGGATAGGCTCTACAGTGTCTGTTTCCTTCCACACCCTGGTGGTAATCAGGTCGACCAGAGGGTCGGCCGGGGGGGACATCCAAGAGGTAGATGGGCCTGTGTCGAATGCCTCCAGGAATACCCACTCATCTGAGGAAGGCTTTTTGGTGGACCCCCCCCCCCTTTGGCGGAGCATTTCCGTAATGTCTCCGAAGGAGATGTCGTCGGAGGGTGACTTGGAGGAACCTTCCCCTTCCCCCAAATCGGTATCCTCAGTGAGGGACTCAGGGGAGTCCAAGAGTCTCCTTTTGCACAGGTGTTTGTGAGGAATCTCCTCGGAGGGACTGTCTAACGGATTTGTGTTCCTCCAGGGGAACTGGCTGGGGCATCAATGACACAGGCTGTCCCTGGGACTGGATGATGGAGGTCAAACCGAGCTGCGAGGGAGCGGGGGTGGATCCTGAGGACACAGCGAGGGGTCTCAATCCTCTAGAGAGAACCCTCTCCCCAACATCGAATGCTGAAGGGGAACCCGGCCTCTCTAAGACAGGTGGCCGGCATCCTCGGATCCGACGAAGGGATTGGTGTCAGAGCCGAAGCGCTTGGATCTGAGTGGATGGTGTGCTCTGACTGCAACGGTGCCGAAGACACACTCGCCCCCTCGGATCCGATGCCCAGCTCTCAGCTCCGAGAGCTCAGATCCAATAGGCTGGAGGGCATGGCCGGCGTCGAGGTAGCAATAACTATAGGCGCCGTCTCCCTGACTCTGAGGCTCCTCGGAACTGAAGACTCCAAAACCTGGTAGTGGATCAGAGAAGGAGCTATCGGGGCAAACAGTGGAGCTGAACTCCCCCCCCCCAGAGGGGGGGGGGCAGCAACACTCCCATCTGCAGCTGAGTCTGTAAAAAGCGACTCATCATCTGGTCCATATCTGCCTCTGAGAGGCTTCTAGTAGATCTGGATGAGGCTGCCGAAGCCGGTCGGGAGGGCCAACGTGACGACCTCAAAGATGGTCGGGCCTCCTCCTTCGACAGCCATGGGGAGGAAGGCTTGGAAGTCTTCGATGGGGAAGGAAGAACCTTGGCGGGAGGGGCCGAGGGGTCCAATTCAACCCACCATTTGTGGCTTCTCTCTCTGTTCCTTTCTCTCTCTCCCTTCTTTCTTTCCTATCTTTTTTCGCCTCTCGATCTCCCTGGGACGAGGTGGGAGGATGAGTCCCAGCCAGGGGAGGAGGGCCAGATGGTTGGGCAACCACAGCCGCGGTTGTCGCTACAGAGGGAGAGGAGGAAAAAGAAGCCGATTCCGCTGGTAGAAGGCCCGCCAGAATCAGCTTATTCTTCCTGTCTCTCAAAGCCCAGGGGTTAAAGGCTGCACAAATTTGGAAGCCTGAGGAAAGATGGGCCACCCCCAAGCAAAGAATGCTCTGAGTGTGACCATCCACTGGCGACAGCTTATGGCCACACTCAGTGCACTTAGAAAAGGTAAGCTTTTGGCTATCAGCCATACCCACACTCACACGCACACCTGAAGGAAAAGAGGGGCCTACTGGTGATAGAGATACGAAGAATAACATGGATATAGAGTAAAGTAATAAGAAAAATGAATATCTATCAAAAAAGAAAAATACTACACACACACACACACACAAACAACTAAGTACCCAAAGTTTTATATATAAAACTGGAAAATACTAAACTTGCCTGGAGCTCGAGGAATCCTGTGCTTGGCAAAGCCGTGGCAAATGAGATCTGGGGATCTGGGGATTGGAAGGAGGTTGCAGGGAAGTATGGGTAAGGGGGTGGAGCTTGGACCTCAGATCTTTAGCTTGGTAGGCTGCCGGCATGGATCCGTATCGGATCCCTAACCCACAGGTTGCTGATCAAATAAAGTTAACTACTTCAGATGCTTCTTTTAATTTTAGGGTGACTAACCCAGAAACAACTTTGGGAAAGAAGGATGGATTCGTCCGAAGTGATATTCTGTCTTTATGGAAGACAAGATAGGGCCTGTTGATACACAATGCCTGCAGCTCCGAGACTCTTCTGGCAGACGTGATGGCTACCAAGAACAAAGATTTCCAAGACAAAAACTTTAGGTCAGACTTCGCAGCAGGTTCAGAAGATTTTTGGATCAAAGACTGCAGGACTAAAGTGAGGTTCCATGGTTCCACGTGTTGTCTGACAGGAGGCCTGATGACAGGTCCCCTTAAGAAAGGCCTTGCAAAGACGTAATGAAATAAGGGGGATGCCATCTATACCATTGTGAAAATTAGAAATTGCCACCAGATGTACCCGCACATTAGAGGCAGAGGCCCGATTATCAAAAAACGTAGCCAAGTATTGAAGTACCGCAGTTACTGGAGCCGAATACAGGTCTAGCTTGTTGTACTTGGACCAGATGGAGAACCTTTTCCATTTATCCTGATATAGTCTCCTGGTGCATGGTTTATAAGAGGCCACAATAATGTCTCGAACAGGAGAGGGGAGAAACCAAGCTGTCCGCTTGAGATTGGACAGATGTGGGTGGCTCAACCCTTGGGGGTGAGTAATCAGATCTGGAAGAGGGTCCAGAATCCACGGTGGGTATACCAGGTGAAGCTGAAGGAAGAGGAACCAAACTTGTCGAGGCCAGAATGGAGCTATGAGGATCACCTTGCATCTCAACCGAAGAGCTTTCGTTACAAATTGTGGAATTAGGGGAATGGAATTAAGGAAAGACGTCTCGTGGCCTAATCGTGGATTACAGTGTCCCTCGGGGACTCCCCCTCTGGGGGAAGTAGGGTGAAATAACTGCTGCACTTGTTGTTTGATGGGGAGGTGAAAAGATTGCAGCAAGGTTGGCCCCAGTGCGTGAAAATTTCTGTCGCCACCTCGGGATTGAGGGACCACTTGTAAGGCAGGAGGATGCATCTGCTCAGTTGGTCCGCAATAACATTGGAACTCCCCAGGATATGCATTGCTATCAGAAAGCGGTTGAAAGCTATTGCCCATTGCCAAATTCTCATGGATTCTCGACACAGGGGGTAGGACTTGATTCCTCCTTGCTTGTTGATATACCAGACCACTGACATATTGTTTGACTGAATTGAAAATGGCCCCGAAGGGAGAGCCGAATGAAAGGCCTGCAATGCTAGCAGCACAGCTCTCAGTTCCAGAACACTGATGTGCAGGTGGGTCTCTGAAGTGGACCATGTGCCTTGGGCAGTCTTTCCCTGGAAATTACCCCCCCCACCCGATTACGGAAGCATCCATGGTCACAATGGCTCTGGGCTGAGGGGATTGAAATGGGCGACTCCAAAGTTCTATGTCTGGCCTCATCCACCAAAGAAGGTCCTGTTTGCAGGAGTTGGTCATTCCAATCTGACAGAGGGGATGAGAGTTTGGGAACCAGTGACAAAGAAGGAGTCATTGCAGGATCCACATATATGCAGCTTTGCTAAAGGCACTATTGGAATTGAAGCTGCCATAAAGCCTACAGCCTGAATTACTTCTCTTGCTGAAACTCTTGTTTGACAGAGTATCACTCTGAATTGGAGCCTCATTCAGTGGAGTCTGTGATTTGGAAGTGAAACTAGACAGGACTGAGTGTTGAACACTGCTCCAATAAATTCTATTTGTTACGTAACAGTGAGGTTTGATTTCTCCCAATGTATCATTATTCCCAACAATTTTGCCAGAAAGAGAGAGTATAATGCAGGGCTGTTAACAGAAGATGCTTGGTGGGGGCAGTGAGGAGCCAGTCGTCCAAATATGGAAACACCCAGAATCCTTGTGGTCTCAAGTGAGCTATGACCACTACCATGCATTTTGTGAAAACTCTAGGGGCTGTAGAGAGACCGAACAGCATGGCTCGAAATTGATAAAGACTGGCCCCTAGCCAGAAGTGAAGCAGACTCCTGAAGCGTTTGTCCATCTTGATGTGGTAATATGCATCCCCGAGATCTATCGAGCACATCCAATTGCCTTCCTTTAAAAAAGGGGAGAATGGACTGAACCGTGACCATCCGGAATTTGGTTTTGGCAACAGACTTGTTTAAGCTGCTGAGATCCAAAATGGGTCTCCAGTCCCCTGTCTTTTTTGGCACCAAAAAGAATCTTGAGTAAAATTTGGATCCACGCTGGTCTGGTGGGACTGGTTGGATGACTCCTTTTTGAGACAGCTTTACAATCTCTGAACCTGCTTCTTCCCTTTGACTGGGTGTAACGGGAAGTTTCTTTGGAAAATTTGGCTGACAAGAAAGGGGAAGGGTGCAACATCAAGTGATGATACTCTGCACCGAATGATCGGTGGTGATAGATTGCCAGGCAGCTTGGTGCAGAGAGAAACGATCCCCGACTGCTTCCAGAGGTAAGCAATCGGGCTGCTACTCAGGAGTGCTGATAAGGCTGTCCAGAGAAAGAGTCCCTGGAACCTTGATTATGAGGACCCCCTCTGCCTCTACAGGGGTGTCTTCCGGAACTGTTACCCCCCTCTCCGTCTGGGGGTATCATCACCATGTACGGCACGGAAAGGACCCTGAGATTTCTTATGCCACATTTTTCCACTCTTCTGATTCCTGGACAAGGTACGTTGAGGGTTGGAAAACCGTAGGCGTATGGCAGATAGGCTCTTTCCGTCTTGCTTGCACCTGGCTAGCATGTCCTTCACATTGGAGCCAAAAAGGGATGAAGCTTCGATGGGAGCATTCAGAATGGAAGACTTGAAGGGATCTGTGAGGTCACAAATGCGCATCCAGGCATGCCGCCTCAATCAATGCCCAAACCCACTGCTTTAGCCACCCCTTCTGTCACAGCAACCTCATGGGCGAGTTGGATATTGATTCCAGAGTTGCAAGCTGCAAGGCCACTTTGTCCCTGACCTTGTCAGACAACTGTCCTGCGAGTGTCCCAGAGAGTTCAGAGATCAAGTCCCTCTGGAGCCTTGTAAAATGTGCCAAATAATTCAGGGACCATATAGCAAAGGTCTCTGATGCAGAAACACGCTTCCCCAGTCTGTCCTCTGCCTGGGACTCCCTGTTGCGCAGGCTGACAGCAGGACTTTCCTCAGCCAAGTCCTTTTTGTGGCCGCCACCACCACCATAGCATTAACTGGTAACCCTATGGACCAATGCGAGTTCTTCTTGGGAAGGGAAAGAATTTTGTCTGGTCTCCGAGGGATCACCTCAATGGAATCAGGGTTCTTCCATGCGCTCTGCACGACGAACTGGATGAGCTCGTCGGCAAGAGGGGTCACCCAAGAGCTGGAGTTCTCTTCGGGAAGGGAAAGAATTTTGTTTGGTCTCTGAGGGATCACCTCAATGGAATCAGGGTTCTTCCAAGTGCTCTGCACGACAAGCTGGATGAGCTCGTTGGCAAGCGGGGTCACCCAAGAGGTAGAAGGCTGGGTGTGAAAAGCCTGCAGGAACATGGAGTCCTCAGGGTTGGAGGGCTTCCAGTCACCTCTCTGCTTCAACATTTCTAGGATGTCTCCGAAGGAGACATCATCAGGAGGTGACCATGTGGACTCTTCACCATCATCGTAATCCGTGTCTTTCATTAAGGACTCCTCGGGCGAGTCCACGTGCTTCCTCTTGCATGTCTTCTTTCAAGGGGGCTCCTCAGTGGGGATCTCTGAAGAGGACTCAGAAGAGCAGGGACACTGAATAGGGGTGTCCTGCGGCTTCTCTGCCCGATGTCCCGAGGGGGTGGTCTGTGACAGCTGTAGCTCAGGGGGTGAAAACTGGGGTTCCGACATCAAATGAGTGCAAGAAGCAACAGCCCTTTCCATCACGCGGAAGGCAGGTCTGCCTGAACAGGGCTGGGAGCCCGTTACCGAGAAAGACAACCTCGGGACCGGGGTCACACCCCCCTCCGATGAACCTGCCCCCATGGATGGAGCCTCAAGCAGGATTGGCGCGGAAGCAGCTATCGGCGCCAAGGATGGAACTGAGGAGGGAGGCGGCTCCGTACCATGGGCCGACACTCTCGTCCCCCAATCCCCAGATTGAGGAAGGACCGGTTCAGCAGGAACTGAAGACCAAAGGGACAAATGCAGAGCCGGAGTGAGATGCAACATAAGGCGCCGAGGTGATGGGTTCCAAGAAGGATGTCCGAGCAGAAGGCTTTGGAACCAAAATGGTCGAAGGAGGAATGTAAGATGGAGTCCGTGGATAAGATAACCCAAGTCCTGCAGGTGGATGGGTCTTAGAAAAAGAGGAGATTCCCCTGGCTAACAACTGCTGGTCTATAAGACACACCACGTTGTGTTCCGACAGGCTCCTGGTGGATCTAGTGGATACTCCGGATGGGAAGTCAGGACGTTCGATGAAGAGGCTATACGCTTGGCCCAGAAACGGATCTACAGAAGGGGAGTATTGGGTCCATGGTGCAAGATCTGCTGGCACCGAAGTCTCTAGTTTCAGGACCAGGAGTAAAAGGGTCAAATCAAGTGAGGTCGGTACAACGCTCAGTGCCGAAGTGGCACTTGGAGCTGAAACAGTCAGTTCCAAAATGGAAGATAATGAAGTAGATGAAGGTATGCCCTGAGCTGAAGTGGCCACAGGTGACGAAGTCGAAATAGGTGAAGTAAGGTCTATGATTGGTGCTGGAGACAGGACCAGTGCCGAAACAGGTGCCGGTATCGAAGACCTCGAGATGGTCAGAGCCGAGGAAGATGGAGCTGTAGAGGCAGATTTATGCTCCGAAGATAACTTTGAGACCTTTGATTTCCTAGGCTTGCTCTGAACACTGGATGGTGAAGAAGGAACAGAGTGGGATCTCTTTTTGTCCTTAGTAGGAGGGGTTGAGACCTCCATCGCAGAAATGGCCTCTGAGAATGGAGATTTGAGTAACCCTTTCAGAATGAGTTTATTTTTACGCTCATTAAGAGTGCATTGACTGAAACTCTGACAAATGTCACACGGAGGCTGCACCGAAAGGTGGGACACTCCCAAACGGTATACACAGTCATAATGAGAATCACTATTATGTAACTTGCCCTTACATAAAGTACAATGCTTAAAACTTGAAGTACACTTCTTATCTGACATCTTGATAGAAAAAAAACATCACAGGCCAACTGTATAATATAACTAAAATAAAGTCAACTCCTTTCAAAAAAATCACAACAATAACAATACCCTGGTATGTACAGAAAAGAAGGGAAACACCTGAATAAAAGTCAAAGCTAATAGTTTAAAACAGGAGAGAGACAATACCAACTATGGTATTAAGAAATACCACAAGGGTAAGGGAGGAAGGCCGTACCAACAATGGTGCTTGAAAGTTTACCAACGGTAATGAAGGGTAGAGTGGAAAAACAAGGTTAAACAGAAGAAAAGACACTGGAAATATTAAACGCTTAATAAAATGTGAAGATATCCAAAATTTTTCACACAAATATCAAAAAAGTTCCACTTAGCTGAGAGCTCGGCTGAAATGTGGCTTTACGGCTACGTGGCAAACGAGATTTGAGGTAACAGGGAGAAGGGCATTCTGAGTAGAGACTTAGCTCGAGAGATTTTTGGCAGGCGTGAGCTTGGTAAATAGGCCGACTTGGTTCCGAACCCATCAGTGATGAATGGAAAGAAGATTAACAACATCAGATCATCTGTTAAAAAGGGATAATTAGCAGGCCATATAAAATATTGCACAACAATTATAGGAATCATTCAGTGGTGGTAAAAAAAATTGGGAGGAGAGATTAGATAAGCAAGTCACAAAGAAACAATGGGAGGACATATGTATGGCTCCAAACATGTAACAAAGTCTAGATGATTTAGGGGTACTGCCTGGAAATGTTTGTATATGTACTTTTAAACCCCAAGCAGATTTCAAAGAATTTTTCCTTAGATAGATGGCAAATGTTGGAGTTGTAATGGGGAAAAAAAGGTAACTGTGGTGTGTAATGTTGGCAGACTTTAACAATTCCCTACAGAGTACTGTGTCAAGAATACTGGGCGAGCAAATGAGTGCAACTAAGGAAATTATTTTTTTTGAGCTGGGATGCAGGATTTGAATTGCCTAGACATGGTAAGGCTAGTTTACTTCTGGTGGATGTCAAAAAAGCAATTACTAGAAAATAGAAATCAAAGTCTAAACCAACCATACTTGAAGTAGTGAATGTTGTAATTGAGATAAAAAACAGGAATTTGGATTTTTAGAAAAGGGTAGGAGTAAATTCCATAGAAAAACATGGAAAGTGTGGTAACAATACATGCAGAAAAATGTTTTAGAGGAGGAATATGATTTAAAAAAGGCAGGAATTGAGCAATTTATGTAACATTGGACTGACGATGTTGTATACAGCAATATATTGGATGTGTAATGTTTGTAAATGTGAATTTATGGATATGTTTTGATTACTTTTATATAAATGTAAGTTTGCCTATGTCACAAGTGATAATTCAATAAAGCTGTTTTTTAATAAGTTAGTAAAATGTATTGGTTTTGGTAAAATTTGTTTATTGGCTAGTAATTATGCTGCCTTGATGGCAGCAAAGAAGAAATTGGAAAAAAAAAGGTAAAATCAACTATAACTATAAAAGAAAAAAAAAAGCTCTGGGTGGGAAGGCAGTTCAAATTGCCGCTTTAGTACAGAAGATGGCTTCCAGTAATTAGGAGGAAAATAAATTGTACTTAGAAGTGTTTGAAATAAGTGAGACACTGGTGGAATGTAAGAAGTCACATGACAAAAGTCTGGAAAAAACTGTAGACACTTTAAGTAGCCATTCAGATGAGCTGAAAAAATGCATAAATCAGACTGAAATGAGGTTTATCAAGAACTGTTTTAAAAAAACACAACAGAGTAGAAAGACAAAGTGCATGGATAAAACCTACGATTTTTTTCTTTGTTATAACAGAGAAACTGGAAGATGTGGACTGTTCATTTTTATAAAAGTACAAATATGAAAATGGACTAGTGTTCAACTGGAGGATTTGTTAAATGACAGGGCACATTCAAATATGAAACTGGACTTGTGTTCAACAGCAGGATTTATTAATATGAGGGCACATTTTATGCATGGTCCAAACATGGGCATTACAAAGAAGCAGATGCTTATACTAATAAAGATGCAATCATACCCAGGAGAAAGAGCTGCTCCTGACAGAAGGGGAAAGTATTAAAACTGGGGACACCACAGTGAGAAAAATGATTATTCTCTGTAACCCAGGCAAAACAGAAGCAAGTTTATCCTGGAAATCAAGGTGTGTTGAGGAGCAGGTGCGGGATTTAAGCTACCATATCCCACTTCTTTCGAAAATATGTTTTCCTGGAGGATTAAAGACATTCTGGAAGCAAAACAGGCAACAGAGAATATAAAAGAAAAAGTATAGCTAACAATGAGCCAACAAGTTGAACAGGATTCTGCTTCACAATCTTCTGACAATAAAAAACTACAAACAGACTTTGCCTGTGAAACCTTTTCCATTCTTTTAAAGGAATATGCTTCAGCAAGAGAAAAAAAGCACATGAGCTGAGTAGAAGAATCAGGGGTATTTTGGAATTAAATTAGAGACTTATATTGGGAGATAAGATGATCAGGAAAAAGACCAGCAACAAAGTGAATTTACTGTAAACTTGTGACAACTATAAAGCATCACTCTCACTATACAAAATTTGGATATGTTTTAATAGAGGTGGAGTTTACATTAACATTCTTAGTTTAAACTATATGCAATGCCTTTAAGCAATAGCACTCCAACAAGATAACACGATAGAAAACATGAATAATGGTGATTATTTCTTTCATTTGCAAAGTAACTAGCTGTTTTTTTTTCCATCAGCGCCTGCTATTGGGTAAAGATAAATAGCCTGCAGGTGCAAGAAATTAACAAGAGGTATGAACAGTATATCTTAAGTGAAATCTGTGAGGTACAATGTAATTGATTTTTGAAGGAAAATTGGCAAGCACCTCAGTGAATATAAAAAAAGGAAAATAAGACATTAAATTTGAAACAGTGGGAAGTGAATAGTTGTATAAATTTGCCTCACCAGTAGCCTTACTACTTTAATTCATTAAATACAATAGTGCACAATTTAGTCTAGCTCTTTAAGGTTAACCAGTGTACGTTTTTGAAAGGATACAAGTTAATGTTTACTGAAAGCATGCAAGATGTTTTTCATATCTGGAAGGGGAACAGAGATAAGACAAGACCAGACAGCAATCTGAGTAACTTAGAAGACAGGCACTAACATATGCATTTGCAAGGTTAACCTTAACTTTAGAATAGGTAACACCTGTGGGTATAAGTTTCAGTTTTGGGAAACTGCTCCTATTTTGATACGAATACATCTTTTTGGAAACTATATATAATTTAGTATGTCTTCTGTGTTAAAAGGGAATGGGGTTTTCTGAAAATGATTTTAGTTTTGAGTGTTTTTATTTAAGTGCTACATCTGGGAAAATGAGACATGCATTTGAACAGAGATGAAAAGCAGCAGCTAAACAGTAAACCAGCCCACCAGTCTTCAGTGTCTGCATGTTAACTGCAAGATGGAAACATATATTCAAAAGAATTATGTATAATATGTAGAAGTAATAGCTTTTAATCAGAATGGATGTTTTGTCAATATTAACATGGAATGTAAATGACCTTGCACATATAGGCAGAGTGGGTTGAATTATATTAAAAAGTGCAGAGTGAAATAATGTTACAGGAGATGCATTTGGATAACAATGAGCTTGTAAATTTGACAAAGAAAGGATTTCTGGGTAGACACTGATCAGAATATTGGGAACAGATAAGAGGAGTAATAATGCCGAATGCAAGAGAGGCAACTATGGTGACAGAAGTGGTAAATTGTTGGTAGCAGGGGATTACTGGCATGGGGAGGAGGATTATGCTGGCATTATTTATTCCATTGAAAACTACTGTTGTAGAGTTCATGAGTAGTTTAGGAGAAATAATATACTTTCAGCATGGCATATTAAGTATGGGATTGGGGCTGGAACCCTACATACAATAGTGAGGATGGATCAGTGGGAACCAAGAAGGGAAAATACTGCAAGAGTGGGTAGATTTCTGAAAATATATATATGAAATATTTGGTATGAAAAACATGAATTCAGAGGTAGGAATTCAGATAAATACAGAGGTATGAAAAGGGAGTAATAGGAGTTAGTTAGAGGGATTGATAAAGGTTAACTTAGGCAACAGAAGGTAGAAAGAAGTGTAGTTAAACGTACTGAACCTATGATAAGAAAAACAACCAGAGAAACAAAACAGGTATTATAGATAGTTTGGAAATTTTATGAACATTTGTATAAAGCAGAATAATGATGAAATCAGAAAAGAGACACAAATGGAAGTATTTACTGAATACTTAGTTATACCACGGTTAGAAAAAGATCAGACTTAACTATTAATAGCTACAATAAGAAGAGATGACGTAAAAATAGAAATACATACTCAATTAACATGTAAGTCTCCAGGAACAGTCAGCATTCCTTTGAAATTTGGAAGTTAGAAGAGAAGAGAGTGGCAAAAATCTAGAAGACATCTTTAACAATATTTTAAAAAGGCGGGGATTACTGGCATCTTGGAAGAAAGTAGTAGTTGTGGTATTACCCAAAGGGGATAAAATCCCTTCAAATCTGTAATCATAGGATTCACAGGAATTTCAAGGAAATCGAGTTTTATGACCATTTCCTGCCTTACTAGTATCCACCCTCATACCACACCCTATTTCTCCAGGATGGACAGGTCAGTCATCATGGGTTAGATTTGTGGGTGACCATCCAAACATCCAGGTTTCAAAGGATGACTGTGTGATGCACTGCTTAACCTGTAAGGGCAGTATGTCTAAGAGGTACGGGAGGGATATGTGACCACTCTCTCCTCCTCCATCGCATTTTATTTACCTGCTGAAGATTTAGGTCCTTGATACTAGTACTTGTGGAACTATTAGCCTTGCAGCAGTACAGAAGATCCAAGACAACTGGGTGTCTAATGGTGCAGAAAGCAAGGCACAGAACTTCCCTCATGATTCAGTAGGATATTGAACATAGGAACAGTGATTACAGCTTCTCTTGGTATATCAGGGTTTTTAAACCACCTTATAAGCAGATGACATTATTTACTAATTGTTGGGGAACATATGGAGATAATTTTAAGTTTTGTTTGGGAAATATAAAATAAATGAAGACACAAAAAACAAAAACTATGCACACGTGCATGAATTGGTTCAGTAATACCCATACTTAAAGGGACATACGGATTTAAAGGTATTTTGTAATGCCAGCTAAGGATATGTAGGAAGTGACTAAACAGAAGATAATACAAAAATTAAGAAATGGAAGCTAGTTATTATAAATATAGTTAGTGAGATACAAATAACAAAAATGTTTTTGGTCTATTTAATCTTATATATAGATCAGGCATATTGTTATCAACTGCAGCAGACGTGCATGACAATTTAAGAGTTGAAGGAATTTATGGGGGGGACAATAGTTAAAAGAGATAAGTTGATTCTCTGCATAGAACAAGGTGGTTTAGGATTACCAAATTAGAAAGGGAAATTTAAGGCTACACAGTTAAGGCTCATACACAGAAATCAAGCAGAAAACTCTACATCAAAATAGAAAAGGATGATAAAGAAACGGGGGGGGGGGGAGTCAAGAGATAAAGAGAGAGAGAGAAACTGGGCATTTAGATGCAAGTCTTTAAGGAGAATAGTAAGAACAATATATAATAGTATACTATACTCAGAGTAACAGGAGGTATTCTAAGAACTAAGCCAGAGCGGGAATGAAAAAAAGGAGATTTTACCAATAGGGACGTCTGTATGTAGGGGTATACAAAACATACAAGAGGAGGTTGAAAGTTACTGCAAGAATTTAGCAAAGGCACAAAGACAGTGGGAACAAATAATGTGGACAGAAAAGGTAATAGAGTGCAATGAGATTAAGCAAGAGTTTGGACTGCAGGTGAAAGACCGACATTCACCTCTGGCTTTGTTCAAATCACTTGAAACTCCATATGTTCAAAACTGAAGTTTTGGCTCAAGTTACTTTATGACATTCCACATTTTGCCACTCCCATTATCTACAGTAGCAATAAGCTTGATGTCCGTGTTCAAAGTGTACAGTCCTGGCATAATCCTTGATGATCAGATGACATTTAGGGACCAGGCGTCAGCTATGGTTAAATAACTGTACTTTCATCTGAGAAATATAGCCAGAATTAGCTCTTTACACCTCTCTGAGGTCATCCATGCCTCTTTTTTTCTTGCTAAAGACAGCTTCATTGGTATAGATGGATAAAGCTCGAACATATGACCCAAGCAATCCAAGTTCAATTAATGGTGTGAATGGATTTAGGAACTGGCATGGGGGAAGAGAAGTATGATGAGACATACATTTGCTCACCTTTCTTCCGGACAGAGGGAAAGGGTGTGTGCTTGTGAACACACACTCCCTGGTAGAATCCCTGGTGGAGACTGGGGATCATGTGGATTTGCTTGTTCGTAAAGGGGGAAGAGTTAATTAATTACATCGCAAGGAGGTATAGCATACATCTTAAAGGTTAAATGTATGCCAATCCTTTGGATGCAAACAATCATGCACAGGTGTTCATTTTAACCAGGCAAAAAATAACACAAAAACAAAAAATGTCCATAATGGCTACCTCAGTGACAGCCCCTCTCAGTTGGCTTTCACCCCCCCCCCCCGATGAGGAAGAAATTGGTCAGTTGACCACAGAGAGGGTATGATGGTGGTTGGCAATGACAAAAATAAATAAATAAATACGCGCACACACGGGCGTGCCCGATAAATAAATATGTACATGTGGATAGGCATACACACACAAACTAGGTGGCTACAGCTTGTGTAAAACACTGCATCAAGGTTATTTATTGACATAAATCCTTACTAATATATCAGTCAGTCCTCTGCTTCAGAGACTGCACTACATTTTATCAATCACTGGCTATAAGATGTTCCCAGCTATGGAAGAGCAGTCTGATGAGTTAGTCATGTTGGAAACTCATTACAACCATCCCATAATATTAATGATTCCCACCCATAACACACCTTCTCAGCCTTATGGAAGATGACAATCATCATTCACTTTCTAATAAAATACATAGAATCAAGGAAGAATCACTGTTTCCATAGTATCCTCTTCCTCTCTAAGGTACCTGAAAAAGTTTTGCCCATTTAACTGAAAAAAATTGGAAGAGCAAGAACTTTCTATGAACACCGACACGACTTCTATACAAGATAAGAGTATACTCTTCAGAAACAACATATACAAAAAACACATGGATGCATGGAAGTTCACTAGGATCGTCTCTGGTCAGACAAAATTCTTCCATTTTGTCACATCAAAGGATAATAACAGAGCAGAAACTGTATGGCTTTAATCAAACAATAGCCCTGGGTCTGTATAGCAGATCTCAGTTTAAAAACATTGGCAAATGGGGATTGTGAATTGATACAAAAATGTCTAACAGTAGTAATTCTCACATTTTTATGATCTGGGTAGATATTATAGTGCAAAAGCTTACATCCTTTGGACATCACAGTATTTCTGCTAAGGGAATCACAGAATATTAAAAATGAGAAGAAATATGAACAGCACTACCTGACTGCTTAAAAATAAAGCTTGTTCCCAAAGTATCACTGCTAGTCTGCACAACTGCCAAGAATAGATTCTTCACTGCTCACATTCCACATCACTGCTGTGGTGCTTGAGGTAACCTAAAGAATAGCTGGTTTCACAAATGACAGGAAAGAGCAAAGAAAGATGAACTGCCAACATTTATGTTTATGTGAATTTTCAATTGAGGCAGTGATCTGTTCTAGATTTTTAAGTTAGCAAATGTTACTTCTTTTTAAAAGGTGTGTGTGTGTGTGTGTGTGTGTGTGTGTGTGTGTCTGTGTGTGTGTGTTGGAAAGCATAAGATGACAGCTGAAAGGATTCTCCTAGAATAAAATAATGTATTCTACAAAAACAGTCCAACTTTTGGACCACAGAAAAAATTACTGGGAATTTCTTTTTTAGGTAGGGGGCTCCAGTATTTCTGCCTATTAGTGGATTTTCTCCATGCTGAACTTTGTAAATTGTACCATCTGCACTGAGAAACATTCTGTTTATAACAGTTGGCTGGAGAATGGCCTACTGAACAAATGCAACATGCATTCTACTTTGTTTTATGAACAGAAAAAAGTCACACCTAACCTGTTGAAGGGAATCAGGGATATAACAAAAAATATAGATGTTGAACAGAGTGCCTGCCACAGGCAGTTGCATAGGTAGGATTGGATATGAACTTCTTGGGCTCTGAGATAAACAAACGATGCTGTTAAACATTATATAGATGCAGTAGAAAGTAAAAAGGGGTGAAGCTAGAAGAAGGTGAACTGGACATGTTGGATATGATTTCATACTAGAAATTTGGGTAATCTTTTGCAAAGTTTCCTTATTGAACACTTACATTGACATCCCCTAGATTTACAGTCTCTATCCAAACTTGATGGTTTTTCTTCGCTTTTGCCCATCTGGAACTAGACTACTTCACAGATATTCCCAGTTTAGCTCCTGACATTACATTTAAATTAACTAAGGTTTCAGCACTCTCAGTTTCAGTAAAGATTACATACTAACAATTTCACTGAGTCTTGGGTACAGAGAAACATTCAATCGCATTTCCCATTTGCATGCCTTTTCCTGCCAGTAGACGTCTCATCCTCCAAAAGAAATAAACAAATCATCTTAAACAGAAACATTTCTTAAAACCTAAAGACTCTGTGTTTGTAAACTGCATTAACTATACTTTATACATAGCACAGAAATGCTGGGCATATTCTTGAATGCAACTTATTTTTTTCTACTGAAAAAACAATGACCATTTGTACAGAAAGCCAAATAAATATTTTTATATTAAATTTTAGATAATGCTGCAACAAGTGCTACTGGATGTTTAAAACACTTTGAAATGTAAGAGTACATAGTACAGGTATCATACATCTAAAAGTATTGTTTTTCTTTAAGCATTTCCTTAATGCATATTTTCTTTCAAAATGTCCTAGATATTATGCCTCATTTAATCCCTAATGCTTTTGTAACTGTATTTTATAACAACATTTCTCATTCATGTTTTATTATTTTTATAATTTCTGTAACATTTGTAATTGGCCTGAAACAAAAGGCTATACAATTTTTAATTTACTTTATTAACCAACATCCTTCCCTGGCTACCATTGCATTATTTATTAAATACAAGGACATAAACATTATCCCAAGGATTCAGAAACAACCCCACATCTGATGGTAAGAGCTGTGGCCAAAAGGGGCGGTTTCCACAATGTAGGAAATTGCGATTCAAAAACATATTAGTCAGGATGAGGAAAGACTTCATTACTGGCTAACTTGCATGTCTCTGAATCATCCTTAATAACCCCTAGATCAAATCAGCACTTTCCTATGGTAGTCAACACTGGCAGCACTTGCATCATGTCAACACTTTTGACCTTTGCATCATGTTGGCACAGACATCTCACTCAAAGCCTCCCCCACACACACAACTCCATCCTTCTCAACTGTCTGCCCCTGATTTTGCAGATATTCCTGCTATTGCCTCTTACAGGTGCCCTGTTTGTCATAACTGAAGCACTGCTGCAACAGCTGAATAATGGCCCTACTGCAACCTCCAATGCAAACACACAGATACAGATACACACACACACACCAATACTATCCACCCACTAAACTCCTCACCATTTACCTTTAACACGATCAGGTGAGCACAAACTTTTATCTGTGACCATTAATACAGGCAGCTAATGTATTTTACACAGCTGAACAATGGCTGCATAAATGCCATACCACAGACATTTCCAGATGACAGCATATTTACTTACTTATTTATTTTTATTTATTTACAGTTGTTTACCAGGAAATTCCAACTGGACACAGGTCCTTTTTCAGCAGAAGCCCGGGGAGAAAAGCTCCAGAGAACAATAAATGAGCAGCAGCGTACATGAAGAACAACTGACTATACATACAGTAGCAAATAATACATACTGTAGCAAACATTAGATATACATACAATATGAAACATAATAATGAACAGATATACCAATATCTAGCTAAAGGCTAGGAATAAAGGTAGGATGTATATACAGATAGTACTAAGCTCAAACCGGTACTGTTCTAAACTCATATACCTAAATCTTATATACAAATATTGCACTAAACTCAAACAGATATAACGCAGATGCTCCACACAAAGGTGAAATAAGCTAGGAGGGCTAATGGGATGGAAGGGGAAGATAGGGGAGTAAGAGAGGAGACTGAGTGAGTAGTATACATGGTAGTGAGAGGAAGCTAGGTGTAGGTCAGTTGGATATGTATTTGAAGGTGAGATGAAGTGAGGTACTTAAGCATGTTATAACAGGTCTAAGAGATTGAGTGAGGACAGAAGGGGAGGGTAAAGGGTGAGCCAGAGCCTGCAGAGGAAGGAATGCAATGATCAGATGGTGTGAGGCAGGGTGGCTAGGCGAGGGGAGAGGAAGGGGAGGTAAAAAGAAGGGTTACTAGTCGGGACTGGTTCATGGGCACAACCAGAGACTTTTTAAGTGAGTTTTTAGTGCAGTCTTGAAGTGATTGCAAGGAGATAGTGTGGTTATAGAGGGGGGAGATTGTTCCATAATCTGGATATAATGCAGGAGAATAGTGCTTCTCCTGCTGAGTTCTTGGGTTTGGTCACTAGAACTAGATTTCTGCTGCTGGAGCGTAGTGGTCTAATGGAGCAGTAGAGCTGGAGAAGGTTTTGAAGGGATGGGACTATAAGAGGATGGTTTACGAATTTGTGGGTGAGAGAGAGTTGATTCAGTTGAAGAAGTTGAGGGAGTTCAAGCCAGTCAAGTTCTCTAAGTGAGATACAGTGGTGGCTGCGATAAGATGCACCAGTGGCAAACTTAGCAATTTTATTGTAGCAAGCCTCGAGTTTGTTTAGTTCTGTTTGTCTAAGGTACATAAGTATAGGAGAGGCGTAGAGTAAAGTGGACATTAGGTGGGATCTGACAGCAGAAATTCTGTCTTGGTGAGGAATTGTTTGTTTCTGTACAATGCACCTAGATTTTGTGAACTTTTTTATGGTAAGAGAAATGCGAGTGTCAAATCTGAGATTGTCATCAATCTCAACACCAAGTAGTTTGATGTGTTCTGTTGAGGAGATGACGGTATTGTCTTTGACTAGAATATTGAAGTGGGAGATAACTGGGTTAGATTTAGTGGGTTGGAAGATGCGGAGTTTAGTCTTGCTCGGGTTGAGTAATAACTGTGTATTAGACAGCCAGCTTTCTACAAATGAAAAGGCTTCCTGCGAAGTTCAAGTATAGTTGGGGCTGAGCAGATGAGGGTGGAGACATCTGCATACTGTATAAGAGAAGCATACTTGGTGGTTGTGAATAGATCATTGGTGAAGAGTGATAATAGTAGGGGGCCAAGGATGGAGTATTGGGGAACACATTGTTACAGGAAGTCACGGAGATAGGTCATTATGCCAGACAACCGATTGTTGGCGGCCAGTTAGATAGCTGTGAAACCAATCAGTAGCTGATTGGGAAAAGGATAGGTTATAGAGAAAAGAGATTAGTAGTTTGTGTGAGATCATGTCAAAAGCCTTGGATAGATCCAGAAATATAGCAGAGGAGAACAGGCCATTATTTTTATGATGAAGGATAGCGTTAGTGAAAGACAGCAATGTGGTATTTGTGCTGTGGTAAGGCCTGAAGCTGTGCTGGAGAGGAGGTTATTAGCTAAGAGGTAGTCTAAGACTTAAGAATGGATGCATTTCTCAAGTATCTTGGAAAGTGGAGAAAGGATGGCTATGGGGCAGTAATTGGAAAGTTCAGTGGAGGAGCCACCTTTATGGAGGAGAATGATGTGGGATATTTTCCACAGTGTGGGGACATAGATTTCCGATAAGGATTGATTAAGATAGAGACTGGATATGCTAGGGCTTCTGCTGCTATTTTAGGTATTCAGAGGGGAGACTGTCAGCTGCAAGTTTTGTAAGCTTAAGTTTCAATAGAAGTTTTTTTTATATAGGAGGTAGGTACTTATGAAAAAGAAAAGACTGTGGACAGAGTATTTGGTTTTGATATAGGGAGGGTGGGTAGAGGGTTGTGTTGTTTAGTCAAAGACAGAATGGTTTCAGTAAAGTGTTTATTAAATGAGTCACCAATACAGCTGGAGGAAGGGGGAGTAGTAGGTGGGGGGGGGGGGCTGCTTTACCTGGATGAAGAATTAAGTTTACTGTGGACCAGAACTGCTTAGGGTTGTGATGGGAGGAGTTTAGTGCAAACTGATAATACTGGGTTTTATCTTCTATTTGCTTTTTCATCTTATTGCACAACTCTAGGAATGACTGTCTAGAGGACGTTTTTTTTTTTTTTTTTTTGTTAAGTGGCAGTACTTCCAGGCCTTATCTCTGATTTTCATTAGTGCTCAGGTGCTTTTTTGTAGCCAAGGGGAGTACTGTGCTTTGACTCTGGCATTTATTATGGAGGCAAGTGTGTTTTTGATGTTTAGGAAGGTGTTATTGAAGAAGTGGATGGCTTCATCCAGACTGAGATACTTTAGTTGTTTCCAATCACATTTTTGAAGGGATGAGATAAAGGAGAGAGGGTTAAAGTTTACCCTATTTCGGATTTGCCTATATATGACAGGTTTAGCACAATTTAAATGGTGTCTCAGAAGGAATGTTGGAGTGTGGTCACTATGGCTGTCTAGTAGACAGCCAGCTAAGTATGAGTGAGGGTCTTTATTGACGAATATCCGGTCGAGAGTAGTATGTTTGTTAGAGTTTTTATTTATCCAGGTAGGTGAGTGTATTAGTTGGGAGAAACCATGAAGGTTTAGGGGGTAGGCTGGGTGATTTTTACTACAAGATAGCCAGTTGCTATTAAAATCACCTAGGATTATGGTTTCCTGGGATAGGGAATAGTTAGCTCAGTTCAGGAGGTTTTCCAGGGGTGGGATATTTTGGCCAGATGGGAAGTAGCATCCTATGATGTTGATTGTTTTATTTGGGTTTAGTTTGAGGTTGACATATAGGATTTCTTCATTTCCAATGTGGGGGGGCAGATGTGTTAAGGATCTGAATGTTGAGGTGGTGTTTAAAGATTAGAGCCACATCTCCCCCTTTCTTAGATAGTCTATCTACTTGAAGAATGTTATAACCTGAATATTTCCTCACTTTTGATGTGAGGTTTGAGCCAGGTTTCGGTCAGGTTGAGAATACCAGGAGAGTATAAAGCTATGTTGGCATTTAGGTCATGGTTTTTTTTAGTTATATTTCTGATATTAAGACACATGAACAGGAGGTCAGATGGCTTTCTGTTGGATGTTAGTTGTGAGAAGGAGCAGCTATTAGGCAGATTACTAGGTGAGGAGTTTGTAATGGTAGGACCAGGGTTAGGGTGGATATCACCACAGAGGGCCGATTTAGATAGGGCAGCAAACATAATTTTTTATAAATCTGGTAATTAACCTTTCATATTTTAGGGATATTTTTTGTTTGAAAGTAATAGGTGACTGGTAGTACGATGGATGTATTGGGATGGGGATGGTGATGGTATAGCAAGTGTAATTAGTGGGTAGGTGATGGATAGAAGTGAGAGTAAGGGTGCAGTGATGGTGGTGGGGTTTGTCTATTATTGAGTCCTGGTAGGATGTAAGGTGTGCAAGAAGAGTGCAGGTAAAGAGTGGAAGCACATTAGGTAGTAGCATGACTGTGTCAGGTGAGCAGTTATATTGGAAGTGGGTGGGGTAGTGTGGGTGGTAGAGGAGATAAGTTCCTAGTATTGTTCTGATTGATGGATGGCTACTGGGAGGGATTAGTGCATAGAATAAATCTAGATGTAGTGGGGGTGGGTGGAATTAGGGGGCAGGGTGGGGCACGAAGTGAGCCCGTGCATACCACAGGTGAACGGGGCGGGGCTTAAACCCTCCAACCGGTAATTATGTTAGGCTACTTTTCCTGGAATGCCTCATTTGGAGTAGGCCAGAAAAACAGCCCACTGCAGTGCTGCATGTTTTCATGTTGCGACACTGTGGTAGGGCCATCTCTGAATTGGAAATGCTTACTGGGAGGTGACTACTACACATACACCTTGCTGTAACCTTTCTGTATTTCACCCTGTCTTTACGTTTTACCTCAGCCATAACATCTGCTGCTAATTTCCTGTTATAATCGCAAAAATATCTACACAAGTAATTTACCTTGCTAACAAAAACTTCATTACACCTCATAAGGCATAACACTAATGAAATTCCAATACATTTTACAACATTTTGGATGCATACTACTTGCTTCTAAAATCTAGTTCTTTAAAGGCTTCTTATACATCAGAGTATATAAACTACCTGCAACATTGTTTTTATAGACTAACATATCAAAAAATAATAACTAATGAACTGTTTTTCTGCACAGTAAACTTATGACCAATTCTCAGACAAAAGGATGCACAAGATGCCTGTTCGTTAAAGTAGTTTCGCTTCCACAATCAAATTTCTGAGGCATATTAGTTCTCAGAATATTAAAAAAAACATGAACGCTTACATATTACCACAACCAGGATCCAACCCCGCACTACTGACATCTTTTAATGGCACTATCTGAAAATGTCACCAAATTTAGAAGGGACAGAGCAAATTTTGGAGCTAAATCAGAAATGTTCCTGAAATCACTGACAATTGAGAGGTATGCTGCCCTGTTACACCGAATATCAACTTTAGACTAATGTTGTTGGCATTTAAAGTTAGTCACTCAAATTGCAACACACAGAAAACCTACGCAAGGTACAAGTGAGCACCAACACAAACACTTCTGAGACTGCAGAGAGCAAAATAACTAGACAATAATATTTAGACAGCATTAGACAATGTCATCATCTTACTCTGAGTGTACTAGCCCCTACAGATTACAGCCTAGAGGCAAACTTTGGGAGCCAGCAATGGTACATTTATGACATCTCTTCAAAAAAAATCTAATCCTTTTAAATGTGTGGAGGGGTTAGGAAGTGGGAAATAAACAAAAGCAGAAGTGCACTAAGGTGCTGGCAGAGTGCAGTAAACTTCAACAGCAGGGCTGTTGGTAAATCTAAATCACTGGTGAGTCATACATTGTATGGCAGTTTGAGGGCTGTTCTCAACTGTCAAGTCGTGTATGAAAGGACAGTAGGTGCAGGGAATGTCCCTTCACGTGTGACCGCCATGCCATCCTTCTTCTTTTGTACTTGCAGATACAAGTTATCATTTCCTTCCAGTACGACAAGGCACCATTAATGTGCACTTGCATGTGTTAATTTGGAGGTCACTGTGCATTTTGGGAATATAGAGCAGATTCTTAAAGGTTGCAGTACATGTAATACTTATTTTACTTTAAACCACAAGTTTCTTCAGTCATTAAAAGGCATCAGCAGCCAAACTGTCACAGGAAATGATAGCAGAATGTAAAATACGTCAGTAGTGCAGCATCAGGTGCTTGTTGCAATAATACGCAAGTACCAAAAAATGTTATAAAGTAATGGAGGAAAGCTGCAACATTAAATAAGATACAGAAGACACAGTGTTACAGTGTACTGAAAAAATCAATACACTAATACTGAAAAGCAGTTTTACCAAAACAATCTGCCTGAGTGGAATCCTCAAAGCAATCTACACGACCAGAAAGTATTCAGCCACAAAGAATGTAGAGACTTACTGTAGTATTGCATTATTGACAGATTCCAAAAAGGCAACATGAAGGCATTCTTCATATCCTGATTCATGGCAGTTAAGAATGACTTCAATCAATGGTACCACTTCAGGAATTGAAACCAAAGGCACACAAAAAACAGAAAGGCGGTTCAGATGTTCAGATGAAACTCTGAAAACAAAGCAACGAAAGTCCTTAACACTTGATACATGTATTTACATGACGTCTAATTCCATGATACTGAGATCTGTAAACTAAACAATGTTTTCAGCTAAAAGTAAAAACAAGAAAAATTAGTCACTCTGAACAATGCCAGCTAATATTTGGCATTTTTTGTCATTACACAGAACTTAATAACACATGAAAATAAAGCAATATATTTAATTAAAAGGCTGTTTCAGATAAAAAAAAAAACATTTATAAAAGCTACATTGTTTCTCTTTGGTAAGAATTACTCCATTTTACTTACCCTTTAGAGCATGACATAGTAGTTGCATTTCACAGAGAATTATCCTGTTAATCTTTCAGTGGTAAGATTGCGTAAAGAAGCAAGCACATTAATGTTTGTAAATCAAGAATCCTTTTTCCTCAAGTGACTACCACTAATATGATTTCTAAGACAGTTGCTTAAAGTTTCAGAATCTGCTGGTTAAAATAGAGGCAAAGTCAGCTCACATTTAATAACATCTGAAAAGATGAATTTGCTGCGTAATCGAAAGCACAAGAATGTTTACTGAAATTGCAGACATATATTCTTTAGAAGAAAATTAGGCAAGATTAACTACAAAACAGACAGAAACAGGACAACAGTTATGATAGCAGACAGTTCAAACGACTAAAAACCTTTAAGGGATACATAAACAATGAATCCTTTCCATTTCTGGAGGTATGTCCCTATTAGTGCTGGGTCTTCTGTCCTCCTTAAAAATGTCTACTGTTTTGGAAGAGAATAAACAAAAGTTATATACTCACCATAGAATGCAACACAAATGTATGATGGCCCAAACTGAATAGATCCATGTTGTCTGTCTCCATCTGGTTCAACCTGTGGGACTTCGGATCTGACACTGGCAGATTCTATACCCTTTAGCTCATCCTGGCTCTGCCTCCCTTAGCCATAGCTCCCTACTCCTCCATTAACTCCCCAGACTGAGTTTGCTCCACGAGTCAAAATATAATGATAAAACATATCCAAATAGTCCCCACTTCCTCCACAGATACAAGAAAAGATTCATGGGAAATAGGAGAGACTAGTCGATATGGCTAAAATATCCCTGCTGTCCGGTCATCACTGAGGGAAGATTCGCCAAATCAACAAGAAGGTCAGGGGCAGTATGGCAGGAAAGTTGAACCAGATGGAGACAGACAACATAAATCTATTTTTATGGTGATAAATCTATTTTTATGGTGAGTACTTAACTTTTGAATCCAATGTCATCTGCTCCATCTGGATTCAACTTGTGAGAGAGAGTCCCCAGCCACGACAATTTCCAGGGAGGAAATAAGGAAGGATATTTGGCAACACAGCAGAACCAAAAGAAGTCCTGGACCTGAACTGAATGTCCAGCTTATAATGCGACACAAAGGTATGATGACCCCAACCAAGTAGCCAAGGCACAATTATCATTCATAGGTAATCTCAAAAGAAAAGCTGTAGAAGTAGCTACAGCTCTAGATTAATAACCTTTAGACTTTTGTGGAAGAGCCTTGCCTCTCAGAGAACATGCAAACCAAATATAATCTGACAGACACTTGGATAAAGTTGCTTTAGACACAGTTGAGCCCAGCTTGGATTTTGAGAAGGAGACAAATAACTAGCTAGATTTTTTGAAGACTTGGTACAGTCAAGATAAAAACGTAGTTGCCTATGCATGTCCAAACAATGCAGGAGGTATTCACTTTTGTTGGAAAAATTGGGAAAGATCACATGAAGATGAATGGAACTGTGAAGGTTATTCTCAGAAGCAATGTTAGGTATGTTAGGCTGTTATCCAGGCACCCATCAGGGATTTTTACATTAAGGACCTGACCCTTTACCCTGATGCCTGCTGACCATCAAGCCTCCTTCCATATCATTGCAGGGGCATAGTATGTGCTCCCAAATCACACACACACAGAAACACTTGCTCAGTTACACACACGCTCTCACATGTTTGCACACACACACACACACACACACACACACACACACACACACACACACACACACACACGCTTGCACACACACACACACACACTCACACACTCACTCTCATGCACTTGCGTGCACGCGCGCGCACACACACACTCTCACGCACTTGCACGCGTGCACAATCACGCACACACACACACACACACACACGCACACTCACTCAAGTGTCCGAGATGCTAACCACGCACAAATCATCTTGACCTTTGTTTCCCTACACCATCAGAAACAGACCAAATAGTGGAAATTGCACCGAAATGTAACCAAAATAAACTCAATGGTGCAAAGGAAACACACAGCATAACTTCCACACAAACATTTATTGTCCAAAATAGCAGTTCCAAAAACATCAAAGATAAAACCATAAACGCATTAAGTAAATAGCACAGCGTTTTCGTCATATAACATAGACTTCGTCAGATGTCTAACCTTAAAAAAACCCAGGTATTTATATACCAAAGCAATCAGTTGAGTAATTGAATAATGAAATAAAATCAATGATGTAATATCTTAAAGAGCCACAAACTTGAAAAAACGGAAAGGAACAATTCCAAAAAATATAAATTATTGTATAAAAAATTGTATAAAAAATCTTTCTTTTTAAAAAAGTATAAAAACAGAGTGAGAAACTTTGTTGTGTCCATATATGAACTTATGAATTTACAACTTTGATTTTCTTACCTTAAAAATTTAATTTGTGGTTTAGATAAAAACAAACAGATTTCTCCTGAATATTTATAAACTGGTGCCATCTGCTGGCCATTTCTATTTATTGTTATTGTAAATATTTTTCAGCCTTTAAAGTTTAGCTGACCTTAACTTTAGTAATGGTTTAATGGAAATAAAATAATTAAAACCAGGGGGGTGATCCGTTTGAAGAGTTATCTGCCACCATAGTTCCTTATACTCAATCAGATCCTCCCAAGGACCCTCCCCCCCGATGTTAGCCTTAATTTGTTCTAAAACCAAAAACCCAAAAGAAGCTCCCTTACATTCTTTACTGTGTTTAAACAATGCATTTGTTTATTTCCCTACTGAAATATCATAGTTATGTTCGTATATTCTTCTTTTGAGCATCCTCTCAGACTTGCCCACATAAAATGACCCACAGGTTTTACAGATGGCCAGATAAACTATCCCTTTGGTTTTGCAGTTATAATGTTCTGTATTACAGATCCACCTTTTCCTACTCACCAAAAAATATCTTTCTACATTAAGAATACATGTACATTGACTACATCGGCCACATTTGAAGGTACCTATCCTACCCTTGTTAATTGTATCCCCCATCTTATTTTCCAAAATAGCTTTAATACTACTGGAATTTTTGTAGATTATTTTCTGTGAAATGTCAGCAAGGTTCTCTAGATCAGAAATGGAAACAAATTTTTGCCACTCTTTCAAAAATATCTTTTTGACACAACTATTCACCCCATTATATTCCAGTATTAAGGCCTGTTCAAATTTTTCCCTCTGGTCTTCATTACTGACTTTATTAAAGTTGTCCCTGCTATTTTTTATAGGTTTAAACTTACTCAACCTTCCCTTTACTACTTCTTCCCTTATTTGGGTTACAAAATTCAATGGGTACCTCCTCTCCAAAAACATCTTTTGAAGTAACTCACATTCATTAAAAAAATCATCATCTGCACTGGTCATTCTACTACCCCTCACAAATTGTCCTTTGACAATATTTTTCTTGCAGTGCATAGGGTGTGCACTCTCATAATGCAGGAAGGAGTTACAAAATGTCGGTTTTCTATAAATTCTGCTTTCAAAATGCATGCCTGTTTTATATATTTCAATATCCAAATAAAGTAAATTATTTTCAGAGATGTTATGTGTAAACCTTAAAAATCCAGTTGTGTTGTTAATATAAGTCATAAATTCATTCAATTTATCTTTTTCCTGCAGTCCAAAAAATTACTATGTCATCAAGAAACCTGCGGTATAAACACCAACAGTCCTTAAATTCTGTATTAAATATAAATTTCTCCTCCCATTTAATGATAATTAAATTGTCGTAGGTGGGAGCGCAGTCTGCTCCCATAGCTACCCCCTGAATTTGTTTATAAACTTCACCGTTAAAATATATAAAATTATTTTTTAAAATTATATCCATTAACCATATACAAACTAGTTTGTCATTTTGTGTTAAAGTTTTGTCTTCATATACAATCTCTTCTAACATCTCTGTCCCTTCCTTATAGGGGATGGAAGAAAAAAGGTCAATTATGTCAATGGTCACAAATAAAAGAGTGTCATGATACAATCCATCAGAGATTTCCTTAAGTAAATCCCAAGAATCTCTTAATACCGTGTTTTTGTTAAGCCAAAGGCCCTTTAATTTGGAATCAACATATTTAGCCAATGCATAAGTGTTAGAACCTTCTGCCGATACAATTGGTCTAAATGGTGGATCTTGTTCCGATTTATGGGTCTTGGGTATACCAAAAATTGTGGGTGTTTTGGGTTTGTCTACCTTCAAAAACATGAAGGTGTTATAGTCGATCAGTCCCTCATGTAGTATTTCATTTAAATTAAGGTCTATATTATTATATGCAATGTTAATCTCATTTAATGAGACATTAGTATATCTTGTGTCATCCCATAATATACTATGCATTTTACTTTCATATAATATATTTTCCATAAATACTACACCACCCCCTTTGTCCGGTTTCATAACCCTGAGATTTCTATCTCCTTTTAGTTCATACAATAATTCCCTTTTTATTTTTGTCAAGGTCCCCCTGAAACAAATGTTATTCTGCTCTTTCCTTATTTCTAATTCCAAAACCCTTTCCAAGTTTTTAAACCACAAATTAAATTTTTAACGTAAGAAAATCAAAGTTGTAAATTCATAAGTTCATATATGGACACAGCAAAGTTTCTCACTCTGTTTTTATACTTTTTTAAGAAGAAAGATTTTTTATACAATTTTTTTATACAATAATTTATATTTTTTGGAATTGTTCCTTTCCGTTTTTTCAAGTTTGTGGCTCTTTAAGATATTACATCATTGATTTCATTTCATTATTTAATTACTCAACTGATTGCTTTGGGTATATAAATACCTGGGTTTTTTTAAGGTTAGGCATCTGACGAAGTCTATGTTATATGACGAAAACGCTGTGCTATTTACTTAATGCGTTTATGGTGCTAACAAAAAATAAACCAATTGTGATATGAAACTCTGAATGTTCACTGTGTGGCTGAGAGTACAAACATCTTCCTTAGTGACCACTGTTTACAGGCTACAGGAATTCAATATCCACACCACTACAAGCCAATTAATATGTGATGTGGCTATCCCACCACTGCCAACCAATTAATATGTGACACCCCTGCACTGGCCCAGTAATCAATGAGCCTCAAAACTCACCACTGGCAACAGTGGGGAATGTACACACTGGGAGGATGACAAGTACACACACAGAAAAGTGCAATTTCCCTTAAAAGCACACAGAGATCACAGTCAGTCTGACCTCTTTCTCCAGATCTCCAATAAGACTCTCCACTGGCATAGGTTGAGATCTCAGTTGAGTGGCCAAGCCAAAACCTCCAGCACCCTCTCTGTCCAACCAGTGCTTTGTGTCATTACCCAAGTAGCTCTCTCACACACACACACACACACACACACACACACACACACACACACACACACACACACTTTGAGATTTGATCGATATACAAACACACACACACACACACACACACACACACACACACACACACACACACACACACACACACAAACACCTGGAAAAGGCTGGCACAGTTTTATTAACTATTCCCCCTTCTGCCTAGACTATAAGGTAGTTCCAACTGCCACCAGCCAACTCTTTCTCAGCTACTTAAGGCCCTTAACAAAGGGTGTCCAATCCTAATGTGTAATGTCACTATCATCCAAATGGTAGTCCGACCAAGAGCAAGGCTATTTAGGAGTGGCCTGTACAGTGTCACGACATAGATATGCAAGTACTCTAAGACCTTAAATATGTCTCACAAATATCAGCCATAAAGATAGGTTTAAATATATTTAATAATAAAAGAACAAGGCAATATTAAGTAAGTATTCACAGTGACTTCAGAGTTCAAAATCATAGGAAATATTTACAACATTGCATGACAGTCTCAAATAAATAAATAAAACATCTAAGCTATACTTTACTATATTCCTATCTGAATCTAAGAGTTATTATGCCCTAAAAACATACTTACAGAATAACACGCAGGCAGAAGTGCAGAAGGTGGTGACGAATGGATGTTTCCACATCAAAGACAAAATACAAAATGCACTCTCTCTGTCTCTCTCTGAGAGAGTTCTTAAATTAATATCAAATATCACTGCTGGGTTAGCTTGGATGACATCACTTTTTGTCACCTGACTTTAGTTCCCAAGCTAAACCCCCCTTGTTAGAAATTAACAGAATTTAACATCCGTGTATGAAAAATACATCTCTCTCAGATGTTTGAAGACCCTGGAAGTCTTAAACAATAAAACACTTCTGCATCTCAAACCTAGCAATTATTTCTCTTCCAAGACAATACAAAAAACTCCTAGCTCTAGACACTGTGTCTGCTACTGAACTGAAACTGAAAGATAACTTTTATAGCATAATAGTAAAACAATTTAATTTCAACTTATTTTCTTGAAGTTTTGCAAGTTAACCCTCTATGTTCTAGTGTCTACTGTTAAAACATATACATTTACACAATTACACAATTACTGTTAAGAGAAAAAGTTTTAAAAACATACTGTTATTTGTCTTTTTCCTCTTCTTGCAAAGTGAACATGTTATTTGTTGGGATATGCCTATCAAAGATGGGCCTCATCTGTGAACAAAATGCAGCATTGCTTATGAACCTGAATAATAACTGTTTTCTGCATTTCAGAATAAAGAGACTTGGTTATAGCTCAGTGAAGCCTGGGATAAGGACGCATGGCCGAGTAAGAGTTAATTTACTGAAGCAGGCTGTGTGTCCTGGAAAATTTGAGCTACCACTGTTGAACTGAACATTCTGTGCTTCTTGAACATTCTGTACTAACTGTTGGTTTGAGGTGATATGTGATAAACATGTTTACCACAGGTGTTTTTCATAGCCAACTGTCAACGGTCAGAAATGTAACAAAAAGTTGTTTTGCTTGCAGTATAAAAGTTGATGTCAGTAAACAAGTTGACCAGAGGAGATCATCTTGGCCAACATGCTGTGTAATCTGGTTAGCTGCTAATAAAGAAGCTTTTCATCACCTGAGGCAGATGTGACTCGTTTGAATTTTTCTTCTGACAATTACAATAATTTATATACATTTCTATTCTAAGCCAGCAGAGCATGCTGTGGTTACATTTTAGCTCAGTACTTTACACACGCTTCTGTATGAATCATATTAATATCCACAAATGACACAGAATTATTTACAAAATTCCAGATAGCTGGGCTGACAGTATTTCCTTTTGTGACACATACCATGACAACCTCCCTCACACACATACAAATAAGCTGTCAGCCAGATAGGTATCTGTTGAAATTTTTGTGTATCCAGATTATGCTGCACAAAGAAATGTTAAAGGTTGCGCTATACACTCATAATTGAGGCAAGAGATACAGTGCCCATCCTTTGTGAATCATGGCTTTTTAAATGAGCTCTCTGCTGAGGGAGTTTAAAGACAGTAAAGGTATAAACCAAGAACAGAGATTTTCCTAAAGAAAGTAATTTAAGAAAGAACAATACTATATTCTGCTGAATGGCATCCAGCAGCACTGACATTGCCGAGGTCAAACGTGAAAAAAGACTTAAGGAAAAAAAATAATACAGACAAATGTTCTCTGTAATACTGGTGCCTACAAGATACATGTCTGTAAACATAATGGGGATATACAGTAGTTATCAAGTCCATCTTCTTTGGCAGGACACTTCCACAAATTTTGCAGTGTCAGTGGTGCAATAGGTAGTGCACACACCATTGATGCTGGAAGACCAGAAGACTATGGGTTCTAATCCCATTCCACATGACTGGACTGCTGTCACTGCAGTGTAGCATTAGGGGGTGCAGCACTCCTTAGTGTGTCATCCTTTGGATGACATACTAAACCAAAGTCCCATCTACTTGAGTTGATGATAGCTCAGGTGGATGAAAAAGATCCTATGGTATCTACTGAAAAAGACTACAGAAGTTTTCGATGCTCTGACCAAAGTTCCCCTAGTAGCAGAAATGCCATCTTGGGTCTCCCTTGAAAAGAGGCTACTAGCTTAGTGTAGCTAGCCTGATTAACAAAGGATAATTAATAAATAAAACAAAAATAAAATCAAAAAGTTCTGGGTGAAGTGGAAGGGTGATCCCACATACCCTAAGCAAGAGGCTTTGCCCATGTATTCTCTTAATCAACATCCGCAGTTGCATCACTTTGGGAGAGAGGTTCAAATCAATTGTCCTGGCAATGAAATGGGACTTAGTAACAGAACTCTTACCAAGTAGCTGGAACTCTTACCATGTGATCATGTATGATTCAATATAGGGTACTCAAATGCAATCAAATTACACTGAACTATGCTTGAAAATAACCAAAATTAAATCACATTAAGTAGTTGAATATTAGATGGTGATAAGTTAGAGAAGCAAAACTTCTAGCCTGCACAAACCCTACACCCCACATACATCATCTTTGTATCACTTTTTAAAACTTTCAAATGTTTGCTCTCCTAGTAGAAAAATGACTTGCACTGTATCATGGATTACAAAAGAAATCAGCATAAAAATATTAACATTCTTTATGCAGATGTGTTGGGTCCTTTAATGAACAGAAAAGACCACCAGTTTTATCCACAATTAAAGATTATTACTGATGAAAATGTTTATATGTTCGCTTTGAAAACCATTCTGTTGACTAAACCAGACAGATTTCTTTGAAATCACTCAGTACCTACCTCAGTGGCATGTTGCTTTCATGGACACCTCCTTGAAGTTCTCCCACTAATGAGGAAACCATCTGTAAAACAAATTTAGTGGCATATTACACACAAGAGACATTGCATGGTACCAGGCTGACACAGTTTCATGAAATAAATTTCCATTTTCAAGGTCAAATGCAAGGTACCCAAGTAGTGAAATGTAGTTTTAAATACCCCTTAATAAAATGAAACCAAACTAAAAGATGTATTTAAATGTGTGGACTCCATTTTCTGAAAAGCAATAGTAGTTTATGCACTTCCCCATTATCTGTAGAAAGAGTTGCGAGGAGCTTAATGAATTCTCTTTCTTAACAGGCAATCTAAATATAATGTTCACAAACCCTGCCTACACTTTGAAAGGTGGTGTAGTATCTTGTTGGACAAACTAGTGCTTGGTGAGGTAGATAAATGAATGGCTTCCAATAATGACATTTAACTGAAATATCCTGAAATTCATACATGTGCTTGACAAATACATGCTATAAATTGTGCCTTATCTGAGGGGCTGTATAAATCTAAAACTTTACATTTACAGCAAACGTAAACAAAAAAGCAATGATGGTGCATCATAAAACAAAACTGCAAATATGGCATTAAAGATTGACTTCTCAAAGAAGAACTGCATACTACTTGCTTATAAACAATAAAACTTTTGTTCCAAAAGAACAGAAACACTGGTAATGATGCGTGTATCAATCCTAAAGCACAAGGATGCACAAAGTTTACCTGTGCTGAAGACTGCAGATACTCATGTAGCTTTAAACACCATTTAACAAAAGGAATATGAAATAGGGCAGAAGAAAATCTACTCTGAAGTCTCACTGGTAAATGGATTGATTATAAACTTGCACACTGCTTGAGACTGCTGTTATTTGTCACAGCACTTTAGCTAAGTTAACTGGTTCCACACAGAGGGATCATTCACACTCTCTGGGGCAGCAAGAAGTTTGAGGTAAACTCATTCCAGGATGGAACTACAGGTTAAACAGCTTTTGGGTTAGTTTATCTTGCTGGTATACAATAATTATGTGTGTGTGATTTTGTGCTTATCTTGCTGAAACATCCATTGTGCCTGAGATAGCTTCTTAAAAAATCTGGAAATACAAAGCTGATATAAGTATATATTTTGTTGCACTTGATCTAACTGGTTTAGTGTTTTTTAACAGTACTGGGCTGTTTTTATTTATTTGCTTGATGGAATTATTACTTCTGTGTGTCTGCATTTATATATTTGCTTGACCTCTGTCTGAAGTTCGTTTTTTTTTCTCCCACTCGTCCTCCCAATTGTTGTTGTGTTCTTAAATTTGCAGTTGCCCGCCCCTCCTGTAAATTTGATCTGGGACACCCCCTCGCAGACCCATTTCATTAGCTCATTCTACCTAATACAGAGAGATCATTTGGAAAGGCCAACCCCTTAGTTTCTTAACCTTGAATTATCTTCTGTTTCTCCTCTCTCCCTTTCCACTTTACTACAAAAATAAATAAAAACACTCTATTCAGCTGCTTTTACTATATTTGTGTTTCCTTCTCTTAATATATTACTTCATCTTGCATTTTCTGCTGCTTGTTCTCTAAAGTAGTCAATTGAATCTTTTCTGCTACATTTCTCGCTGCTTGTTTATAGCCTGTTTAAATTGTGTAATTCTAAGCCTCTCAGTTCTGGTTTAAGCACTTGGGCTATAGGCCTACCCCTTAGCTCTTCCTGGCCTTTCTCCCTCAGATGCTGAAAAAAATGGATGGATAATTTCTTACAGTTTCTCCTGCTGGTCTGGTTGATATGGGCATCCTGAGACAGTATAGCAACTGCCTCATGTACACGGGCAACCATATACTACTACCTCCTAGGAAAACAACTTGTGAGAGATGCAATTACATTAGGAGCCTAGAGTCTATACTCTTTCCCTCACAAGCCAGTATATCTGGCACTGAGAATGCTGTCAACACAATCAATACACCTCAAACACCACTCACACATCCACAACACACACCCACATATGCGGATGTTCTCAACAAAAACATACCCAAACAAAGGAGACCTCCGAGGCAAAAACACACATGAACTCCATAACCCTCCACCCCACACCCCATGCATAGTCCACACACCTGTGTCTCACAGCCACTAAGGTTTAACCATAAACCCAACATATTAGTCATAGGAGACTCCATTGTGAGACACACAGATGTGATTCTCATCTGGCAGGATAATGAGAAAGTCACGGTTAGTTGTTTGTCAGGTGCCAGACTCCGCCATATCATATACACGCTCAAGTCTCTCAACAACAGGTACTGTTATGACTCTGTCATAGTCCATGTTGGCGTGAATGACTTTAGACGTACCTCCCTGGACTATATGAAGAGACATGACTGAGCTTGCTGAATGTGTGTCCCAGGCAGGTATGTCCCTAGCCTTGAGCAGCATTCTGCCGTCACCCCAATGATGCCTCAATACAAACAGAAAATGACTGACTAACAATTGGCTTAGTTTCTGGTGCCATTCCAGGGGGATCCAGTACCTGACAGCCTGGGAAGATATGATTGACAGACCACGATGCTTTGCCAGAGATGGCCTGCATCTGTCTCACTTGGGCTTCAGGCTTCTGGCACAGGCTCTTGCCTCCCCCCCATAGTGTTTTTTTAGGAAAAGTGATGAGGTCAAAACTACCAACATAAAAATTTCAACAAAATGCAAATTAAAGGGTCATGCTACTAAACACTAGGAGTCTAAACATGAAACTGCACTCATTGAAAGCATTCTTAACCCTGGAAGATGCTGACATTTGCACAGTTACAGAAACCTGGTTCAAACATGCGGAGAGCACCCCAGCCTCAACTGGTTACTCATCCTATCATACATTCAGACCCCAAACTGTGGGCAGCAAAGCCAAAAGAGGTGGAGTTTCAACATATATTAAAGACATACACACCTCCAGGCTGGTCAAACAGTATTACACACAGGAAACACTCCAGGTGCAGTTAACCATTGACAAGAGCCCTATTCAAACCACAACTAGTTACAGGCCCTCAAATTTATCTCAAGTTGCCCACTCTGCCTATCTGGACCTCTCTAAATCTCTCAAGATTCAACCATTTACCCTGATTCTGGGCAACTTAACTGCCAAACATAGACTGATAGAACTACTCATGCCAGAGCACAAATGCCCGGAGATTCCTCAATTTTGTCAATGCAAATGCCTTGGAACAGCTAGTCGATACCCCCACAAGAGGTGATAATATCTTGGACTTGGTATTAACCAACATGAGTAACCACTACAGCATCCCTACAGGATCATCCTCCCTGGTAAGATCCGACCATAAAGCTGTCACTTTCAAAGTCATCATCTCTCCCAACCCCCCCTTTAGCTAAAGTCAAACAAAAACACTTCTCCACATCTGATTACAACCTCCTGAGGGATATAAACAGCTTCACAGCCCCCCTCCCCCCGTAGGAACTGGCACCAATGTCCAAATCTACAATAAAGTACTATACAAGCATTTATACAGATGCATGAAATCAGGACAAAATCCGACAGGACAAAATTATCCTCCACAAGGAAGAGTAAACCTGTCTGGTGGACATCTGCAATAAATAATCTCTGCAACAAAAGGAAAAAAAATGCTGTCCAGGACCAAGAAGGTGCAAGTGCCCAATTGGAAGCAATCTCTCCTTAACATGAACAAGCAAATAAGAGCACTAGTGAAATCCTCCAATGCAAACTTCGAGTCTAGATTGGCCACACCTACTAGAGTCGGTCATAAGGACTTCTTCACATATGTCTACAAATCTCAAAGGAAGCACCAAGATCTGTATAGAACTGAAAACTTCACCCCTCTGTCCCCCCCATCAGTAAATCAGGACATTCCCAGTAAATTCCCCCTTCCCTTTATATCTAGGGAACAGGTCATCACTGCCCTCTCAAAGGCAAAAAATACAGCCTCCATGGGGCCCGATAACATTCCAGGTTACATCTTCCATGAACTCAGGTAGAAACTTGCCACACCATTAGATGTCCTATTTAACCAAAGCCTGAGTACCAGCTTCATCCCAGCTGCGTGGAGGACAGCCATTGTCATCCCTTTGCACAAGGGTGAAGCGTTCACCAATCCGGGAAATTATAGACCCATCAGTCTAACTATGATCTGCAAGGCCATGAAATGGATTATCATGGACCTCATCAACATGGACAGTGGCAACCTCCAAACACTCGATCCTACACAGTTTGGTTTCGTCAAGGGGAGGTCATGTCTGTTAAATTTGGTCGACTTCTTTGAGGAAGTCACCAAAGCCATGCACGAGGGGAAGAGGGTGTACACCATCTACCTTGACCTGGCCAAAACCTCCACCAGTATTCCCCATTCAGGCATAATAGATAAACTCTCTCAACTAGGCATCAATCAGTATGTTACCAGATGGGTAGCAAACTGGTTCACTAATAGACCCACGTAGTCAAAACAGGAGAAGCCATCTCAAGCAGTAGACCCATAATGAGTGGCATATCCCAGGGATCGGTCTTGGGGCCTTTGTTATTTGGGATATACTTTTCAGAGGCGCAGGTCAAAACCAGTGGGCTATGGCTGACCAAGTTTGCAGATGACTGCAAGCTGGGAGCTGTCATCAATTCCCCCCAGTGATGTTGGTATCCTCCAAGAGGGTCTCACCCAACATGGCCTCAAGCTGAATACCAAAAAAATGCATCGTCATCACATTTGGGGAGAGTTGATGTCCCCACAAATTATCACATTGATAAAATCCTAAGCACGCAATCAGTCGTGAGGGATTTGGGCACCCAGGTTGATAGCAACCTGACTTTTGACCGCCACATTGCTTCCGTTGTACGGAAAGCTTTCTACATGGCCCACCTCATAAATAAGGGTATCTCATCCAGTGACAAGGAGGGCATAACATCCCTGTATTCTTCCCTTATAAGATCCATTATTGAGTACAACGCCCCTTTTGACATGGACCTCGCAAACCACATGCAGCAGCTGGAGAGACCACACAGGTTCCTCACTAGGAGAATCCAGGTCTTCAAACACCTACCATACACAGACAGGCTAAAAGCCCTGTCCCTCTACTCAGTTTCATACATACTCCTCAGAAGTGACCTCTGTCTGGCATACAAAGCAATCTCAAATCCTGCCTTGATGGGACTGCTGCATATCCGCAAGTCAAGCACCACACGAGTAACTCATGCGCACGACCTCAACCTGGTCTGTGACATCAACAGGACTTGTTGGCGAGACAGATTTGTGTCCCAGACTCCCCCATCTGTGGAATAGTCTCCCTCTCCATGTCATGCAGAGTACCTCATTATCCTTTTTTTAAGCACAACCTGGATAACTAGATGGGAAACAGCAAATACACCCCTGTGATTCCACCTGTGTCCCTGCTGGACAGGGGCATCAGGTGCTGATTTGTCTAAACATGGGCTAAACTCTTGGCTAGGCTTATAAGGCCCTCAGGGCCAATAGCCTAGTAACTTCCTATGATTCTATTTATTTACACCTATTAGACAAAGCAATGTAATATACAGCTTCCTAAAAGAAAATGAGAATAAAGCTGCTTAGCAGATACTGCAATAGCTTTTGCTGAAGTGTGATGCAGTGCTCATAAAATGGGTAAAGTCAGAAACACCTAGCTAGGCACTCAACAGTTTACAAGAGGGTGGCATAGTTTCAGCATGACAACAGTCATCATAGCAGCCTACATATATTAATGACAGCTGCTGAATGGGTAGCACACACACACCTTTGATTCAGGAAGATTGTGAGTTCTAGTCTTCCACCAATGACTTTTAATCATTTTTCCCATTACAGAAACTGTCATACAGCACAATTGATGCTGTACTCCTCAGTAAGGCATTCTGCAAATGAGAAGTTAAATTGAAGTCCCATCTGCCTGAGCTGATAAGCATTAAAATATCCCAAGATACTTATCAAAAAGGGTAGGGTTCTTTAAAATTAATTTCACAATTTACATTATATACATGTTAATTATAATTACATACTTTATATTCAATAGTTACACATATATTTCCCCTTTAACATCCACCCTTTATTCTTTGACCAAAATTATATACTCACTGCAATATCCTTTGTTGTTTCTTACTGAGCAAAATTTCATCAAATCTTCTTGACCCTGCCATATGCTATTTTATATATTTCATTAATTTAATCACATGATTTTCATAACTATAGCATATACCTATATTTATTTCTATCTCATATCTACAGCTCATTCTATGAAAGCATCCAAAAAACCTATTATGTTAATATATAAAAATATTCCAACACATTTTCATTATGACACTGCAGAAATAAAGCAAAGTTTTCTTGACTGTTTTTATGTTATTTTTCATTTACCAGTAATTTACGTAATGTCATATTCCACAAAATCATTCCATTTTGCCCCATATTTATACCTGTGTTATCTTTTACATATCCACCTATTTTTCTACCATTTGCCATGCATCTCAAATACCGCTTTATATTTTAGTATCATTTTGATAGTTCTACACTTAATTTTCAGACATTCCTTTTGCATTCTTGTATCTTCCTTCAAAATTCTTAACAATAACTGCCCTTTTCACATAAATTATTCTTACCAAGTTCAATGGTGTCCAAAAACCTTTATATTTTCCAGTAATATCTTAATCAAAACTGAACTTTGATTTATTTTCACTTCCTTCAGTATGTAAAACAAGTGCAAAGAAACAAAAAAAAACTCCTTCTTGGAATCATGGTCTATAACTTTTCTTTATGGCATTTACTTGTGAACTCCAAAAGATGCAAAGAATTCCACCACCACTTCTTTATCTAATTATGATTGCAAACTAAACCTAGCTACCCAATAGTTAAACAAAAAATAACAGTGCTGCGTGAATAGAATCTCTTTTAAAAAGACATTCTATTGACATAACCTTGTTAGCTTAGTTATTTACCTATCCATCCTTTCTTCCAAATGCCACTTGACCTGAAAAGTATCGCTAATAATTTCCTTTCTTGTGAAATATGTACTTCATACTAATTACATCTCTGTACCTCTTACTTAAAATTAAATCCACATTACTCAATTCCTTTTGAAGACGATTAAAAAAAGATATCGTCTTCACTCAGCCCTCATTAGACCAGTCACTGAATATAATGCCCCTCTTTAGCATGTACCTGTCCAGACACAAGCAACAACTGGAATACCCCCAGACATAGCTTACTAAAAGATTACAAAGCCTAAACAACATGTCCTACATGACCTTTCACTATAGTCCTGGGTGTGGAATACAAGGCATCCTCCAATCCATTACCGATGGATTTACTGCATGTCAGCAATCAAATGGCATTAGAAATACTGAGTCTAAGGATCTAAGGGTGGGAGGTTGGCATAATAGTTAAGGTGTTTACCTTACAAGCATAAGGTGCGGGGTTTGATTCTCAGATGGGGTAATTGGCTAGGCTGAAAAGTTAGCTTAGTACTAATCTATGAACCTATGAACCTACACCTATTCTGCAACATCAACAGAATGGTTTGGAGGGATAGGTATATTTTGCAGAGGATACCACTGTTGCAGAACAGACTCCCAGTCCACATAAAACAAACTTTATCCCTGTCCATTTTCAAGCGCAACTTAAGATCTATGGATGTGAAACAGAAGATTTAGCACAGGACTGCCCCCTGTACTATCAATGGACAGAGGCAGCTCGTAAATGCTTAATCCCATGCATGGGTCCTCTCAAATTATCTATGGTATGACCCAGTTATTCCTATTAGGGATAATACATAATTATCAACCATGGGAGGGGTAAGTCCAATCTACAACCAAATGGGATAGGTTATTTCAAGCACAAAAAGGGAAATTGGTTAGGCTTAAAATGGCCCGCAATTGCAGCTAGCATAATACTTTACTGTGACCCTATACTAATGAAGGAAGGTGTTACCAAAAACATATTATCTGCATGCATATATAACTGGAATATTGGTCTTGTTTTTCATCATACTCCTCCTTTCACTGTTCCTTCCTTTCATTTGTAAAGAAAGAAGCTGCTCAATGAGCACCACTGCTTCAAATATTCTGTTACCAAAAGGACCATTTGCTACTGGTATTATTCTTCTATTACAATTATAAAAATGCACTATCATGTTGCCCGGTAAAGGTGGCTTAGAACAGCAGAGTGGCACAGCGGAAGCGTGCTGGGCCCATAACCCAGAGGTCGATGGATCAAATATCCAAATGGTTCAGATATTTGGTACTGCTCATCACTGATGTTCTGATGAAGTCTGACACTTACGGCAGAAGTGTTCAATCCTTTTACTTATTTACTGATTTTTTTATTAAAAGGCTTTTGGATATTTTTACTGGGCAACATGGCTCTACTTGATATTTATCAATGCTGGTGGATCTGCTGAAGTTTTTATTTTATTTGCAATCCTCCTTCTGCTGTATGCACCCTTCAAAAACCTATAAAACATCTGTACCAAACCATATTTTTGTACTACTTCCCATAAACTATCATTAGTAATTTTGAGAAAACCCTTTTTATATCACAGCTTGACTGGTTTATATCTACATCTCGTTTATATACAAAATCTATAATTTCTTTTATCAATTCTTTCACATTTTTTTGTAATTTCCCAGTTCATTTTTCTTTTAATTACATCATTTCTTCTTTTTTTGCGTAAAATCTTTTCTTTTTTTTTTTTTTATGAAAACAGATACATTGAACATAAGACTGATAATTGACATGTAACAAATGACCAGTGAATACATTGCTGAATAATAAAACATAAAAGTAAAATAGTGAAAACTACACACATGCCAAAAGTCCATCGTTAATTATATATACCAACTTCAAACTAGAATATGTTCAAAAAGAGAATTTCAAAATTCTGTAAAGTGGGTACCATACCCCTACTAGCTCACAGGTATTTAACCTACACTCAGAAATTACATCATTTATTTTTAACTGCATTGCTTTTACTAATATCTTGAAGTCATGTTGAAACAATGCAACTGGCCTCTAATTTTCTAAACCCTTTTTCCATATGAATTTAATTACATATTAAGCCTTTCTGTACATTAACACCCCCATATCATTTATTCATTACTCTCATTAAAACCTCCTTCTGTCCTCCCTTTAAAGACTCAGAACAGTCATGTCCCATGCTATTTCAATATGCAGCGGATCTATTTCAAATAACATTTCGTCATATCACTTATTGTGATTTCTTTCTCCACAAGCTTTCTTTCTTCTTCAAGTAATACTTTAAATTCCAAGTGTTGCATAAATTCCTTCATACTTGTTCTTTTTCATACATGCTTCGCATATATTCAGACTATCTGCATGACACTGTGTATTCCAAAATGTTTAGTCTGTTTTTCTTTTAAAGTTGTTAGTTTAATATCATTTTTACTTTTAAACTTAATACGGAATGTATCTCTACTTATAACTCACTGTAAATTATTGCCCTTATAAAATGTTTAAATTTTGCTATATTCTTTTTGCATACTTCCCTCTGAAACTTATTTGTCAAATCTCCCACTTATTTCCTGTTTTTTTAAGTATATACCATATACCTATTTATATTCCTCTTTCTCTTCTTCCCAAAACCAATTTCTACATTTTGAATCGTATCACCATTCAGTCTGTTTTACAAAACTGTCTCTCATCTACATGTTCTTTTAATAACACTTGTACTTCTTGAAACCAAACATTTCTGTGCATCTCTCCATTTAATCTTTGTATTCCTTTCTCTATTAAAATCAGATTCTGTCTTCAACAAACTTACTGCAAATGTCTAGAGGATCATAAAAAATACCTTCACACTTGTACAACCTGTTTCCAAATATCTTTATCCATGGTTACATCTTGACTTTTCCTGCCCAAATATAAACTTACTAATTTATACATTTTTTACCATTCTTTTATGTCTAATATAGGCAGTTTGTCTGCTCTCTCTTCAATTTATTTTGCAGTCAGCTATCCTTATGATCTTCAAATTGAACAACAATAACAACAACAAAAATAAGACTTGAATTTATGTTTGCAATTGTATTCGAGGCTAACGACCGCCATGGAGGCCAGACCTTGGGTGAATTTCCGATTTCCCATCCACTGGTCAAGGTTATGCTTAAATAAGGTTAGGGATGGACTTTGTTTCACATGGATGGTGAGCCTATTCCAGAGCATGGGGATCCTCTGAGAAACATATCTATCTCGGCAACATGTCTTATTTATGTCACAAGCAAAATCTGAATCCTTAGATCCAAAGGTTCTGATATAGTTCATTTTGCAGATGTGCAAAACGTCCATCAGAGCTGGATCTGAGAATTCCTTGCATGCCAGGCATAGATTGCCTCTCAGTAACCTATAGGAGGCATAGTACAGAGATAGGGCTTTAAGGCTATTCATATAGGACAATGTGTTAATACCATGGATTCTCCAAGTAAGGACCCTTTGTGGGTGCACCAACTGTTGCATATGTTTGGACAGTTACATGACAAAGGGGGCATTACACTCCATTATGGGTCTGATAAGGGCCAAATAAAGTGGCACTATGACTTCAATGGACCTGGATGGCATGCCCTTACTTATAAGATGTGCAAAATAGAATGATTTTACTACTATCTTGGCCACATGTTGGTCAAAGGTCAGATTACTATGTACATATGTTCCCAGATCCCTGACCACTGAGTCAACTCTTAGGGGTGTCTCAGCAATGTAGTAATTAGCCTGGGTGGCAGTTTTCCCAAAAGGCACTAAAATACGTTTTTTGATACTGAGTTTTAGTCTTTTGGCAGCAGTCATTTCTCTGTATTAGACCCTCTTGTAAGATGTTTGTGCCATAGGTGAATCTATGATACCTCTAAATTTTCAGTCATCTGCAAACTTGGTCAGCCAGAATCCCTTGACATTAATCTTAACCTTCAAGAAGTAGATGTCAAACAGGAGTGGTCCCAGCACAGAGCCCTGCGGTACCCTGATAGTGACCGGTCTCTTAGTGGAGCTGGCATCACCAATCTTAACTTCCTTGGCCCTGTCCCTGAGGCAGCTGGCAATCCAGTGATTTATGTAGGAGTTTATGTCCAATTCTCTAAAAAATCTTTAACACCTCCCCATGCACATGAGGGTAGTAGGGTTATAAATCAGGAAAAACTCAAACCTCTCCTAATGGCTATCTAAATGATGGCCCTTCCTGGTCAACCCCGACTTACTTGATGAGGAATGAGTGGCCTAATTAGATGGGGGCACGGATGATTGACAAACAGCAGAGGGAAATGGCAAAAAAAATTATGCAGTACCTTTTTCTTACCCTGCCTCTTCATTTTCTAATACAAGTTGCTCTCCTTGTGCATTTAATAACACTACTATATCATAAATAATATTATATCCCCCAGTCATGTCAAATTCTTTATTTTCTATCTTCTTCTCAACTCCCTCTTCTTCATAATGAAACTCAAACCAAAAATGCAGGTGGTGTCCATTTTTTTCTACAACTAGGTTTACACATTTAGTACATCCCATTTCTCCACACTGCTAACAGCTCCTTTTTTACACTGTTATACTAAATGTTTATATTGCCCAGAATGATAACATGCCTTGGCTGTATCAAATATTATAGCTTTCTCCTGTACCCAAAAATATTCATACCATTTTCTAAGTGTACTGTTTGACAATTCTCAGTTTTTAATTTGAAACACCTTCTACCCCCCAGTCCACAGTCCTTTTGAATCGAACATTTTTTTTTTAAATTTCTGCAATAATTTCCATTTTGTCAAGTAAAACAAACCGGTGTCTTCAAATGTTAGAAGATATTCTAAATTGTAGAAAAAAGTATTCTACATTTCTTTAAAGTAGTATTACTTGCAGTATATTCAGTAAAAAGAAGAACACTTTTTCACATTAAATACATTAAAAAACTAATCCACCAAACCCCTGCTCATAAAGATTTTTACCCTAAATGGATTAGTGACTTTAGGTGTGCATCTGCAAAACACAGTGGACTTATCACTGAGCCCCCCAGACACATGCTATCTACATTTTCAGCATTTTTTTTCTGAAAGTCTTACCAATTCTCTTTCACAATGCAAAGCTGACATTTTATTACTCTACAATGCATACAATCACACAGTTTTCTCACTCCCTTCTTGATTCTGGCCACAATTGACTGCCACTTGTGTTTACCATCACATTTTCATGACACCACACTGGGTCTATTATTTTTCTCTGTTCTGGTTCGAGATCTATTCTCATAAGAGGAGGAATGGGGAAACCATGAAAAGACATTAATGGAAAAGTTTAACGAAGACTTACATAAAATATACCAAGGATAAAGGAAGATAAGGCTCAAACACTAATACGCAAGACTGGAGGGGATGAAATAAAATGATGAGATATAATCAACAAGGAAGTCTCCAGAACAGATTTCCTGTGGAAAATTAGAAGATGGGGAGAAGAAAGTGATAAAGATCTGGAAGGTTATGTTAAACAATATTTTAAATGGAGAAATGGAGGGACAGTACCCGTATCTTGGAAGAAAGAGGGAAAGATGGTGCCTGTACAATGTACTGAGGCCAAAGATCCATTTAACTCAACTTCACATAGACAAGTTTCAAATTTTTTAACAATTATTATAATATATTTATGTCTGTACTAGCTAAGATAATGGTTAAGGTGTTGTAAAAACTGACATATGGCTCCATGTGGTTTGTGAAAGGGAGGCAAACATTTGACAATTTGACATTTGACAACACGTTTAACAGAATGATGATAAAGAGAGATGTAGAGTGCAAGAAGACCTGACAGATTTGGAGTGCTTTTGCAAGGAAGAGTGGGCAAATATTGCCAAGTCAAGATGTGCCATGCTGATAGACTCCTACCAAAGAAGACTGAATGATGTAATAAAATCAAAAGTTTCTTCAACAAAGTATGTTTAAGAGTGTGCACACTTATGCAACCAGCTTATTGTACGTTTTTTATTTTTTATATTTCCCCACCTAACAGATTTGTTTGTTTTTCAATCGAATTGTACAGGTTATAGGTCACATTAAAGGTAGGAAAAGTTCTGAAATTATTTATTGTGGTCTCATTTTTTTATATCACAAAAACCTGGCATTTTAACAGGGGTGTGTAAACTTTTTTATATCCACTGTATATTGTCTGTAAAATGTGATTGATTACACTGTAAAATTTCTGTAATAGTATATATTTATGTACTTTTAAGATGCATGTGGAGCTTTTCTCCCCAGGCCTCTGCTGAAAATGTTTTTTTTGCCCAGTCGGACTTTCCCAGTAACCAAATGTAAAAAAATAAATAATTAATAAATAAAACCAGAAAAGGATATTTCAGTGCTGTGGGACATTCTGAAACAGTTTCAGTTTTCAGGATATAAAACAAATGAAGACAAAAGAAAAGCTGTAGAGTTAAACTATGTACCCACACATGAATTTGTTCAGCTACACACACATTTATGGGGACATAATAAGATGAAGTATTTAGGTGTTTGGATTACAAGAATACTATTATGGTAGTTAAGGATATGTAGCAAGAGACTAAATAAAATATGATACAAAAACTGATTAAGTTGGAAGCTGTTGACTATGGACATGGATAGTAAGATAATTAGAAGTTATGTACCTACCATAACGTTCCATGTTAGTTGTCTTCTCTCGCCTTCTTTCTTGCTGGATGGGTTCGGAGCCGATCCTCGGCTCCAACTCGGCACTTGCTTAGCTTGAGAACTCCTTTTACCAGCTCGGGGCAACCCTATATCCCATGATGCAAGGCGGGACTACCTCAGATCTCGTTTGGTAGTTGAAATACCCTGCTAAAGACTAACCTAGTGGAACTAGGAAAAAAACAAGTTCTAAAACAATAGAATCTTCTATTGAAGACTCAGGAGAGAACAACGTGAGAAGAGAAACCCTTCAAGATCTGTCCAGGCCAGGGGGAAGGAGGGAGGGACACAAGAAAGAAGGCGAGAGAAGACAACTAACATGGAACGTTATGGTAGGTACATAACTTCTAAATGTTAAGTTGTCAATCTCGCCTTCATTCTTGCTGGATGGGACCGCGTCCCTAGCACCTGTATCCCGGGTGGCTCAATGGAACAGACTCTTGAGAACTGTGGAACCAAAACTGGCTCTGTCCCTGGAGGCCAAATCTAATTTGTAATGAGAGACAAAGGTATGAGGAGTGGCCCAAGTAGCTGCTGCACAAATGGTATCAATGGGTAGCCTATCCTGAAAAGCTGTAGAAGTGGATAGACTCCTGGTTGAGTGTGCCTTCGGTTTAGAGGGTAGTTGCTTGCCTCTGAGCGAATACACATAAGAAATGGTGGAAGATAACCATCTGGATAAGGTCACTTTTGATACTGGGAGACCTTTCCTGTTTTCTGCATAGGAGACAAATAATTGGTCTGATTTCCTGAATTGTTTAGTTCTATGCAAATAATACCTGAGCTGACGATGGACGTCCAAAAAATGAAGCTTTTGTTCAGCTCTGTCAGAATAGTTTGGGAAAAAAACTGGTAGATTGATGGATTGATTAATATTAGTTTGAGAAACAACTTTGGGGAGAAGGGATGGATTTGTTCTCAATGATACCCTGTCCTTGTGAAAAACCAAGTAAGGGGGACGGATGCAGAGAGCTTGAATCTCGGATACCCTTCTTGCTGAAGTGACAGCCAGTAAGAATATAGTTTTCCAGGTCAATAACTTCAAGGAGCATGAAGCAGACGGTTCGAAGGGTGGTAAAATCAAGGATGCTAACATTAAATTCAGATCCCATTGTGGAGGAGGATGTTTTATTGGCGGCTTCAGGAGAAAAACTCCTCTCAGAAAGGCTTTGCATAGTCTGTGTGACATAATGTTTTGATCTTGCAAGCCAACATGATATTTGGAAATAGCCGCCAGTTGAACTTTAACTGTTGATGAAGAAGATCCTGACTGAAAAACTTCAGCTAGAAAATCTAAAACAGAATGCACAGGTGCAGTAAAGGGATCGATGTGCCTGGAGTTTGCCCAAAGGGAAAAACGTCGCCACTTGCTAGCATAAATCGTTCTGGTGGACGACTTCAAAGAAGCTATTAAGATATCTCTGACAGGATCAGAGATCATAGGAAGCCTGGCTAGGGAAGGAAGTGGAGCAACCAAGCAGTGAGGTTGAGAGAACGAATGGCCCGGTGCAGTTGACCCGATTGGTGGATCAAAAGATCCGGAACTGGGTCCAGATGCCAAGGCTGCACCAGGAGGTGACGATGCAGAGTCAGAAACCAAATTTGCCGAGGCCAGTAAGGGGCAATGAGAATCAACTTGGCCCTCAAAACGGTAGCTTTCTGAATGACTTGTGGAATCAAGGGGAAGGGAGGAAAAGCGTACAGAAGTCCCCGGGGCCAATCCTGGGTTAGAGAGTCTCTCAGGGGTTGGCCTGGTAGGGGAAAAAGGGTGAAGAAGTCGGGGCATTTGTTGTTTTGGGGTGTAGCAAAAAGATCGCAACAAGGGGTGCCCCACTTCAAAAATATCTGGTCCACTATAGATTGATTGAGAGACCACTCGTGAGGCATGAGAATGGCTCTGCTCAGCCTGTCCGCCAAAAGGTTGGACCTGCCAGGGATGTGCGTTGCTATCAGAAACCAATGAGAGGAGATTGCCCATTGCCAAAGTCTGAGAGCTTCTCGACACAACGGATAGGACCTGGTCCCGCCCTGCTTGTTGATGTACCAGACCACAGACATGTTGTCCGTTTGCACTGCAATAGTCCCCGCGGGAAGAAAGTCATTGAGGGCTTGCAACGTTAAAAGCACCGCTCTCACCTCCAGGACATTTATGTGCAGATGGTATTCTATGGGTTGCCACGTCCCGTGGACCATCCTGCCCTGATAATGCCCCCCCCACCCGATCAGAGAGGCATCCGTAGTGACTGTGGCAACCGGAGGAGGGGGAACAAATGGTCGGCCCTGATGCAGAAGAGGGGAAGATATCCACCAGTTTAGATGAGTCCTGCACGATTGTGTAACTAAGATTTCGTGTCTCATAGGAAGGCTGTGGAACGACCACTGAGTGAATAACATCCACTGCAGAAGACGCATATGGAAGCGAGCCAGTGGTAGAAGAACAATGGCCGCAGCCATAAGACCTAGAACTTTCAGTATCAATCTGGCTTTGACTTTGCTGCTCTGCAATAAAATCCGAACATATTTTTGGACGTCCAGAATTCTCTGATCTGTTAGTCTGGCTAACAAACTGACGGTGTTTAATTCTGCGCCTATAAAGGTGATAGATTGGCAAGGCAACAGAGAAGATTTTTCGAAATTCACTGAAATTCCCAAACTTTTGCACAGCTGCAGAGTGTAGTCTCTGCTCTGAAGAAGCTGATGCTTGGTGGTGGCGGAGAGGAGCCAGTCGTCCAAATAAGGAAACACCTGGAATCCTTGACGTCTCAGATGAGCTGTGACCACTGCCATGCATTTGGTAAACACTCTGGGGGCTGAAGTGAGGCCAAAGGGCAGGGCTCTGAATTGATAATGACTGGTCCCTAGCCGAAAGCGGAGAAACCTCCTGGAGTGCCTGTGTATTTTTATGTGATAGCACGCGTCCTGAAGGTCTATCGAGCACATCCAGTTGTCCTTGCCCAGAAAGGGCAGAATGGACTGAAGCGTGACCATCCGGAATCTTGCCTTCTTGACAAATCTGTTTAGATTGCTCAGGTCTAAAATTGGTCTCCAATCTCCCGTCCTTTTGGGGACCAAAAAGAATCTTGAGTAGACGCCGGATCCTACTTGGTCTGCTGGAACAGTCTGGATGGCTCTTTTTTCTAGGAGCTTTGAAACCTCCTGTTCTGCCAAATCCCTTTGACCGGGTGAGATGTCTGGAAGGGATTGGTGAGGTACGGGATACCTTTCGAAGGGGATTTTGTAACCCTCGGATATGATCGACTGTACCCACATATCTTGTGAAAGGGAACGCCAGGCTACTAGGTATAGCGAAATCCTTCCCCCGACTGCCTCCAAGGATGGACAGTCGGGCAACACCTCAGGGATGCTGAAAGGGCTTCTCAGGAAGAGACTCCCTGTTGCCCTGGTTCTGAGGACCCCCCCTGCCTCTAGGACGGCGTCTATTATTGTTACCCCCTCTGCCTCTGGGGGTAAACTGACCACGTGTGTCCGGCGCTGCTCCTTGGGCTTTACGGAACCACATCTTTCCTCCCTTCTGACCCTTAGGATAGGGTCTAGAAGGGGTGGAAAAATGGACTCCAACGGCAGAAAGAGTTTTGCCGTCTTGCTCACACCTGGTCAAGGTTTCCTTCACCTGAGGTCCGAACAAAGCCGAACCGTCAAAGGGGGTATTGGTGAAGGACACCTTAAAGGGGTCCGCAAAATTACAAAGCCGCATCCAGGCTTGACGTCTAAGAGCCACTCCTGTGCCTGCGGCTCTGCTCGCTCCATCGGCTGCATAGGATATGAGCCGCATGGAGGAGTTGGTTAAAGAATTTAGGATTGCTAGCTGTGAGGCAATCTTGTCTTGAGCCCCAGCAGCTGAAGGATCCTGAACCACTTCACCTAGTTCCTTGAGAATATCTCTTTGAAGTCTGGTGAAGTGACAAAGGTAGTTCAGCAGACGCATAGCAAAGGTCGCTGAAGAAAACATCCGCTTGCCATACCTGTCCATGGTCCTAGAATCTTTGTTAGGAGGATGGACAGGCACTGAAGGATCCGCAAGTTCCTTCTTGGTGGCGCCGCCACCACCATAGCATCCACAGAGACGCCCTTAGAAAGAAACTGCTTGTCTGAAGGGGCCGTAATAAATTTGGATGGTCTCCTGGGGACCGGTTCCACAGAATCTGGAGCTGCCACGCCTTCCGAGCCACTACCTGCATAAGTGGGTCGAAAGGCGGAGACACCCAGGAGGTGGAGGGTCGGGATCCAAAAGCCTCCAGGTATACCGACTCATCCTCGGAGGGGTCAATGGAGGGCCAATTCCCCTCTGTTTGAGGAGCTCAAGGATGTCTGAAAAGGAGACATCCTCAGAGGGGGACCGTGGGGAACCCTCCGACTCATCTAAGTTGGTATCAGATGTTGTAGACTCAGGGGAGTCTGTGTGTTTCCTCTTACACGTCCTCTTCCGAGGGGGTTCCCCTGCAGGATCAGGAGAAACCTCGGAAGAGGAAGTTATTCCCAATGGGGAAACCTGGGGCGATGGATCCCTGGGCCTGGGAGCAAGAGGCTGGCAAGAGACATCCACAGGCACCGAAGAGGGAGGAGCTAAAGGGATGGACCGTTGACCTGGCTCAGGTGCCAGGACACTCCTCATCACCTCAAAGGCTCCTCTCCCCGGGAGGCCGGAATATTCCCGTTCCGAAGAAATAGGAATTCCCGGCTCCACTGAGAGAGAAGGCTCCGAGGCCGATGTCGGTGCCGAGCTTACCAAAGCCGAAGCCCCGAGAGGGAGAGCGGGGTCGGACAAGGGTCCAATGCCACTAGCCCCCTCGGAGCCGACAAGGGAAACTCGACGACCGGATCCCTCCAAGGAAGGTCTCATGGAGGAGATCGGAGCCGAAGACGACAGAGCCGAAAGGGGATGTATCGGTTCCGGCGCCGACACGGTCGCTGTCCCAAGAAGCTCCGGCTCCGAATTCTGGAGGGGAGTCGGAGGAGGAAGTTCAAGGGGGAGAGCAATAGCCGAAGTCTGCTGAGACGGGATATGGAGCATTTGGGCTAGTGCCTGTGACTTCAACAGCCTGCTTACCACCCTCTCTAAATCGTGGTCAGACAGCCTGGAAGATCTCGAAGATCAGCTCCGATGACTCCGTTCCGACAAAAGAGGAGATCCCGGAGCCGAGTGGATAGATTCCAAAGAAGGGGACCAAGATCTCTTCTTGGACGAAGCCATCGGAGCCGACGTCCTCTGGGTTCCAGATGGAGCCGAAGGCTTCTCGGCTCCGATACTGGATAATATGTCGGCTCCAGCAGGAGCCGACAAGGCAACAGTAGGTTGAGTGTCGGAGCCGGTCGGAACCGACACTACCACCTCAGAAGAAGAAAGATCGGCTCCGGCCGGAGCCGATCTTGACTCCGAAGGAGTCGGAGCCACCGGGGAAGGCTTAACTGCTGTAGCCTGAACCTTAGGTGGCTTTGAAGGTTTACTCGACCCAGTTTTAGTGGGTGAACCTTCTGGCTTTAGTAAGCCACGGAGGATCAATTTGTTCCTCCTCTCCAGCAGGACTCTCTGGCTAAAAGAGTGACATATGGCACAGGAGTCCTGCACGTGTAAAGGCCCCAGGCAGTAAACTCAAGAAGTGTGACCGTCTGTCAGAGACATTTTCTGACAGCACGAGTCACACTTCTTGAAGCCTGAGACCTTTCCTTCCTTAGACATAGTCCAAGTAAAAAAACAACACTCACACACCCCAAACAGTCACACTGTTAATCCCAACAAAACACACACACAGATAGGGATTAAGAAAACAAGCCTAGGCCTAACTGAAAAAATTAAACTTTACAATAACTAGAAAGTTTTTAAATATATGGGGAAATAGGGTGGGCTGTAGAAACACTACACACTATGATATGGAACAAGGGAGAGACAAAACCCTGACTAAACTGTTTGAAAATTCAAACTTACCTGAGCTGGCAAAAAAGAGACCTCTTCGCAAAGCGGCAAACGAGATCTGGAGGTAGTCCCGCCTTGCATCATGGGATATAGGGTTGCCTCGAGCTGGTAAAAGGAGTTCTCAAGCTAAGCAAGTGCCGAGTCGGAGCCGAGGATCGGCTCCGAACCCATCCAGCAAGAATGAAGGCGAGATTGACAACTTAACATCAAGCAGTTAAAGTGTTTCTAGTTCTTTAATACTATGTACAGCTCATGCATACTTTTCGCAACCAGTGGAGACACTGTGGACTACAATAAATAACTGAAGAAATTTTATTTTGGAGGGAAAGAGGGCAAGAGTTAAGTGGAATCATTTTTTTTCCTCAAAGAATAATGCGGTTTAGGGTCACCACATTTGAAGGGATACTTTAGAGCTAAACAGTTAAAGCAATCAACGCATGCAAAAGACTAAATCAAAGTGGAAGGAAATTAGATTGAAATGGGAGGGTGTTTTACAAAATGACAACAGAATTTGATTTTTGCATACAAGCCCTTTAGAAGAACAACCACACCGAATATTCAACTTTTCAAGTAGCAGAAATGCCAAAAATATTATACGAATTAATCTAACATGGGAATGGAGATAGGATCATTTACCAGCAGGGATCAGTGCAAGTAGGGGCATATAAAATAGGCAAGAGACAGCTGATACTTATTGGATAAACGTAGCAATGTAAATGCATTGGGAGCAAATAAGTAATGAATGAAAAAGAGTGAGTTGATGCAAAACAGAAGTTTGGACTGTGGGTTGGAGACTACCCTCCATACCAAGATTTGATGATATAGTATGGGTAAAGAGAAAGGGCTCGGGGATTGTTAAATGAAAGTCCAGCTCTGGTTGAGTTTACAGTTTTATCTAGAACAAAAGGAGCAATGTAAAAAGGTGTCTACAGGGCATATAAAATAATACAACATAACTATAAGAATAAATCTGAAGAAGTTAAAAAAGATTGGGTAATAACAATGGAAAGGGAAATACACATAGCAGCAATGGAAAGATATTTATATGGCTCCCAAGTATACAACAAAATCTAGAAAGTTTAGGATTTTTGCAAGGAAGTGTTTGCATAGGTACATTCATACCCCAAATGGACTTCAGATAATTTGTCTGGAATTGTGATGGGAAAGTGAGGGGTACCTGTGAGCATTTTTTGAGAATAATCAGGTTGGTGGATTTAAAAAAATCTCTAGTGCACTTTGTCAGACATATTAGGGGAGCAAATTATTGTAACTAAAGAAGTTATTCATTTGAGCTGGGATAAAGAAAATGAATTGCTTAGACATAGCAAGGCTCTGCTGTTTATTATACAATGACCCCCCCATTAATATTCAAAAACGTGCACCCTGACCAATCAGAGTTATAGTAATGGAAAAAGGTCCGGTTACCCGGACTTTTTCTATTACTATAACGTTTTTTTTACAGCAACGGAGAACGCAAGATCTTCATTGCTTCACACTGTCTCGCTATGTTAAACGAGTTTAACATAGCGAGACAGTTTGTAAAAAGCAACGGAGATCTTGCTTTCTCCATTGCTTTTTTCAAAACTGTCTTGCTATGTTAAATGGGTTTAACATACTGAGACAGCTTGAAAAAAAGCAACAGAGATTCTCCGTTGCTTTTTTTAAAGCTGTCTCGCTATGTTAAACCCATTTAACATAGCGAAACAGTTTGTTAAAAGCAACGGAGATCTTGCTTTCTCCATTGGTTTTGCCCACAGCTCTGATGCACTGCGTAGGCATACACAGTACATCAGAACTGCCGCAGAATACCAGACAGCTGCGGAAGGGCAGCAAGGAGACATTATACAATGCTATTATTTAAGAAAAGTAATTATTTTTAAATAATGTCATTGTATAATAGCAATAACCCACGCCTGGGTGTGGGTAATGCTGGATTTACCCATGGTTGGCTTTGTTTGGCCACTCGGGCTTTGCCCTTATGACCAAACCACACCAACCATGGGTAAATCCAGCATTACCCACACCCAACAATTGCCAGTCAATAAATGCGATATAACGTGAAAAATGAGTGTCCGGTTCCAAGGAAAGAGACAGAAAATACCAAAACTGTTGTTTATTAGTACATCAGGTTTCCAAAGAAAGAGACAGAAAATACCAAAACTGTCGTTTATTAGTACATCAGGTTGACAGAAAATACCAAAACTGTCGTTTATTAGTACATCAGGTTGACAGAAAATACCAAAACTGTCATTTATTAGTACATCAGGTTGACAGAAAATACCAAAACTGTCGTTTATTAGTACATCAGGCATGGATTATTGCTATATTAATGATGGCTGCCAAAAAGCAATTACTAGAAAATGGAAAGCAAAAGCTAAATCAGCTATAATAGAACTACTGAATGTTGTAAAACAGCAAAAATAATTTGAGGTGGGATAATTGGAAAAGGGAAGGAGCAAACTGTAGAAATACATGTAATCTGTGGGAACAATACATGCAGAATAATTTTCAGGAGGAGGACTGAAAATATAGGGAAGGACGTGAGCAGTCTAAGTAATGTTAAAACAAATAATTGTTAAGAAATAAGCCATAGATGTATAATGCATGAAAAAAAAATCTATGTAATTTTTTTAATTGTATGTGTACCCATGTCACTGTGTAATATGTGAAGTGAATAAAGATGTTAAAAAAAGATCCACATCCCTCTGTCCCTCCCTTTCCTCCACTTTTAAAATGCACATTCCTGAAAGACTCTTAAGATCCAATAATCAAAATCTAATTGAATTGTACAAAACTGCCCGTCCTCCAGGCAAATCTCTCCTATCCTTTGCCCTAGCACACCAATGGAATTCCCTTCCCCCACCCATTCCTACCAGCCCTAGTCACTCTAACTTCAAAACCTTACTTCACTCTCACCTAACATCTCTTGGGGAATGCTCCTGGTCCCACCCCACATAACATCTTCTCCCAACTCTTCTCTCTTCACTCTTCTCCTCCTTCCTCCATCTTCCCTCTTCCACCTCCCATTCACCCACCCACCTCCTTCCTTCACTCTATTCTTCTCCTACCTCTTCCCCTCTCTGTATCATTTCTCCCCATCTCTCATCCCTACTTACACCTTCAGGCATCCCACGCAGTCAATGTCCTGCTGCTATATTTACACAGGTTGGAAAAATATACTTGTAAATATATTGTAAATATTCAATATCTTTAATTCGTTGGATTGTAAGAATTGTGCATTTAAATGCTGTTTTATCTGTACTTCAGTATTACTATGTAACCTATAATTTTGATCATGTGTGTCGTCTTTGTGGAGCTTTTCTCCCCAGGACTCCATTGAAAACAGGTTCTTCTTGGCCCAATGGACCATCCTGGTAAGTCAACTGCAAATAACTAACTAACTAACTAAATAAATAAATAAATAAATAAAATGAGTTACTGAAGACAAGGGTTTTATATGGTCTACAAAATAAGCAGTGGCATTGGCGTTTCTTCCTTGTCCCCTACTGTGTTACTCTATGTTTTACCATTTTCACTTTGCATACCTGACTCTGCCATTATTTTTAATGATACACAATATAATACTCCTTGACTACTGAAGTCCATTAACATAACTCCATCTTTTTACATACACTTTGGCTCTGACATCACCTTCTTCATATCTTCTGGCATTTCCTCCATCTTGGCAGCTTCTCCTACCCATAAGGCAAAGAGTAGGGGACTTTTCCCAGTGCTCTGGCCAAAGTTTCCCTAGTCAGTATGAATACCACCTCAGGTGTCTCCGGAAAATAGGCCATAGGTCTAGTGGGGTTAACAGCTGTCAATAACACACAAATAAATAAATAAATAAAAAATACCTTGATGAAAGTATGCTCTTACCCTAAAAACAGAATAAACTACACAATCAGTTATCTCTCATACACAGATGGTAATGCATTACATTATGCAGTTACATAAGAAGCATGGCAGCATGTTACTTTCCATCAAGAGAATGGAGGTTCATTGTCCAACATCTGTGCATACTTTTAAGAGAGTTTGCATCTTTAGCCTGTGTCCACATTCAAAGATCCCTATAAAATACCAGCTCTAGCAGGCCTACTCAATCTCTACAAAAAACACTGCCAACTAAGATCCACAAATAAAATGCTAGCAGAAATATCCAAAAGCAAATATATATCTGGCGACTCCCTCTACTCAAGCATGGTTGCCAAAATCTGGAATTCCCTCCCTAACGTAATAAGAATGCAAATAAACAACTTCAAAAATCAACTGAAGTCTTATCTATCCAACTGTCAAGACCCTGACTAACCTAATAAATACCCAGTCCTTTCTCATTGGTAACTGCAAATGGTGCTTTACATGAAAAACTTCTCTTGTAGCAACAAATCTGATGCTTCAAAGTGTACCATAATCCTATGGTATCCACCTGTATTTTAATTTCTGTGCATTGTTTAAATGTTTCGCAAAAGGACTATGCTGAATATATCTATACAGAGCATTAGAAACTAGCTTTTTTTTACTATTGTTTAAATGTTCCTCAAAAGGACTACATGAATATTTCTGTACAGAATTTCAGGAACTAGCTTGTTTTTTGTTACTATGTTGCATGCTTTCTGTATCTGATGATGTTCTATGTGGAGCTTTTCTCCCCCGGCCTCTGCTGAAAATGAGCAATTACTGCCCAGTCAGACTTTCCTGGTAAATAAATGTAAAATAAATAAATAAAAGTATATACCACATGGTGTTGTATCCTGTATGTAGTGCACAGTCTGAATTAAATTATAATGAAGCTGTTTGCATATAATATGCATGTTTCCATATCTGGGCCAACCTGAGCACAATCTCACATGCTGATAGAAGTATTTAAAATAAGAAGTTTAATCTTCTGTTTGAGATATTATGGAACTGCAGCTGCCTGGAAACATTTTTACATTCAGGGTAACGTGTCTCTGATAACAAGAAATTGTGTATCAAAAACATCAGTTTGTGACCATCAGTAGACTATCCAAGAATTTGGAAAGGTATAGTATGATGCATTTTTGCATATCACAGGGGAAGAAGCCATGAAAGTTTAGAATATGTTTGAGTTTTGAGAGAAAGACAGACAGAACACTGCAGTGATTATACAAGTTTCATCTTCAGTCTGCTCCAAGAATATACCATATATCTACTATTTTTGCTACACATGAACAAAAGAAGGGGACTTTCAAGATGGCTGCACAGTGAGTAACAGCTTGTTTCTAGCTCTCCCAGTATGAAAACAGAAACTCAACAAAGAAGGCCAGCAGACTTGTGTTTATGGGTAAATTTCAGCAACTGGCTACTAAATACACTGTCTGGATGCCAGGAATAAAGAAATACAGAAGACCTGGTGGAAAAAATCAGCTACAAAAAGTGAGGAAGGAACACTGACTGGGGAGGGTTCTAAGGCTGTTCAACAAAAAGTAATGCAACCTTCAGTCATCACTTCCAGTAACCTACAGGATGACATAAGACAACTGCATACAGACCTGGTTAAAATAAACAAAACACTGATGGAGTATATCAACACAAAAAAGGCTGGAAAAATGGAATAAGCTTTAAACAGATATTCAGATGAGATGATAAAGCTGCAAAAATCAGAGGTCGAATTGAAGAAAAGGCTGGCTGAATATGAGACTCTTCAGGAAGAGATGTTTCAAAAAATAATAGAATTAGAGGACAAGAGCACATAGGGGAAAAGCTGAGATTTTCAGCTATACCAGAAAAGCTGGAAGGAACAGATTGCATGAATTTTATGAAAGCACAAATAAGCAACTGGACTGGTATTCCACAGCAGGAGTTGTTAGTTGAAACGGCACATTGTGTGTATGCTCCAAACCGAGCTATAGGAAAGCAACTTATACCTTTAATAATAAAGATGCAATCCTACCAGCAGGAGGAGTTGATTCTGACAAAGCTGTGGCAGAAGAACAAAATATTAAAAGTGGAAGACAGCAGAGTGTTCATAGAGAATGATTACTCATTGTTCACCAGGCAGAAGAGGAGCAAATTCATTCCATTCTTCACGGAATGTTGAGATGCTGGTGTGAGATAAAAACTGCTGTATCCAGCTGTCTTTATGGTATTCTTCCCTGGAGGGACAAATCATTTTTTTATGAAGTGCATGCTAAGCAGGAGATACAAAAGTTTGTCCAACAAAAAGTGAGCTGTGAAACAGAAAATTCTGCTTCCTGTTCTTCTGGTAATAAAGACCACAGAGAGACTGTACCTGTGAAACCTTTTCCAGTATTTCAACGGAAAATGTTGGCGAGAAGGAGGGGAACATGAGAGTTGACTAGAAGAATCAACAGTACATTGGAAATGAAGCAGAGACAGGATATGGGAGATGGAGAAGAACAGAAATAAAACCAATAACTTAATGTGGGATTACAATACAATAATTCTATTTGTGAAATTTGACAAAATGAGAAAATCTAGAAATATTGGACTTGAGGAATCTAAAGTATTTGCCACACTTCATGTCATTAATGTTTGGAAAAATGCTTTGGGAAGGGGAAGAGAGGAGAGAAAGCTAAATGTAAGTAGAGAAAACATTTTTTTCTTAAAAGTACTGTATTTGTGGTGTATGGTTTTCTTTGCAAGCTATTTTTAAGTGAAATGGGGATTGCAAACAGGTGCAGTTGTTTTTCTTTTTCTCCCCTCTTCTCTCTTTCTTCTTGTACAGTTTTGAGAAATATAGGCAATGCAATGAAAAAGAAGTGTCTGGTTAAAAAGGCATGACAAAGTTAAAATTAATGTGATATTTCTCATTCTTGCATGGGGAAATAACTGGATTAAGGACCTTAGATTGATTAGTTTTAAGAGAGAGAAAGTAAATGAAGAATACTGAATATTATGCAAATGTGTGCATACTTAGTAGCAATTTTGTAGCTGGTCTTCATGTTTCCATGGAAACAATCTGATAAAGAGAAACTGGAGACAGTCTGGTGGAAGGGGATTGGCTGAGGGAAAAGAAAAAAAAAAAAGAAATGAGAAACTGGTTAGGACATAAAGTTCTCTGAAATCATGAGTTCTCCCAGCTGGGAGAGCTTTAAGGATAAAACCAATCAGACCTGAAGTAAAGTTTTCTCAGTTTTTTTTAATGCAATGGGGATAAAGGTGCATTTTTTTTTTCTTTTTCTCCTTTCTGTCTCTTTTTCTTCATTTGGTTTTGAGAAATGTAGGCACTGCAATGTAAGAAAAGGGGAGAGAAGGGGTGAGACAGGAAAGGTCCGGTTAAGAGAGTATGACAAAAGAAAAATCAATGTGCTTTTCCCCATGCTTGCATAGGGAAATGACTGGTTTAAGACCCTAGGCATTATCCAGTAACAAGTTTATTACAAAGCCTGTAAATGAAAAAGAATACTGAATATTATAAAGTTTTTTTTTCTGGTAATCAAGGTACCCTTAGCAGTTTTGTGACTGTTAGCATGTCACTAGAAGACAATTTGATAAAGAGAAATGGCTTGGAGAAAGTGTTTACTGAAAGCATTTCAATTGTTTTCTCAGCTGGGAGAGCTATAAAGATGGACAAAATCAAATAGCACTTACTAATAGCACAAGCTGTACTGTGTGTCTTAGCATGACTAACCTTTCATTTTTGGTTAACTCTAGCCTGTCTGTGTGGCTATCAACTTAGAACTTTTGTTTTTATTAGGGAGCAAAAACTTCAATATTTGAATATGTACATAGTTTTGTGTGTTGTTATTATTAAGTTAATATGTTTTAGGAGGGTTGTGGCTTTTTTTGTTCGGTTTTAGGGCTTTCAAAAAGTTATGTAAGATGTGGCATATGCTCAAATGATATGACAAGAAACAACTGTATAAAAGATCAACCTACCAAACAGTATATGTATGTAACATAAAAATTGAAACTAGACATTTAACAAAAAAACTGTTATACATAAAAGGTGGTAATAATAACTATATAAGAAAATTATGCTTTCTGTAATGTCTTTCAATCTGAATGGTCTTACAGATAGCTATAAAAAAGAAAGAGTAGTGAACCATATTGAAAACCAGAGTGCAAATAGCTATGCTACAGGAGAAACACCTGGAAAGAACTGAAAATGTGAATTTGATAAAGTTTTTCAGGATGGTTATTCAGCGGAATATCTGGGACAAAGGAAAAGAGGAATACCTATATTAATTGAAAGAGGAGTTCCAATAGTGACAGAAGAGGAAAGAAAAGATAATAATGAAAAATGTATAGTACTAAGGGGCTACTGGTAAGGGAGGATGATTACAATGGCATGCATTTAAATTCCACCTAAAACTGCTATAATGGAGCTTAAGAAAATTCTGGAAGAAATAATCAGCTTTCAGTAAGGAATATTACTTATAGATGGAGAACAGAATTTGGTTTGCAACAGTGAAGATGTGTCTGGGGGGCCTAGAAAGGAAAATATAACAAAGGAGGGTAGATGTTTGAAGAAATTTATGAAAATGTTTGGCATGGAAGCTGTGAATTCAGTACTAGGATTGTGGAATGAATTTACATATTATTCTCCAAGATACAAAAACTGGGCTAAGCTAGACAGAATTTATTTCTCACATGAACATGGGAAACACATCCGATAACCATTTCACATAATTAGCCAATAATAGCTAAAACACAAATGCAAGGTAATGAAATAAAAATGAGACACTGGCACCTTCCCACATATCGGTTGAAAAGAGAGGAATTTAAGGAATGGGTTTTGGAATTAATTTAGGGACTACTAGAGAAGACAGAAATTTCATCTGAAGATATAGCTAGGGAGTGGGAAAAAAATTCAAGTGGAGTTTAAAACTAGGGTGGAAATAAGGGAAAGGGAGATATGGTTAAGAAGTAACAAGAATTATTTAGAGGGACTGACAAATGTTAAAATATTGCAAAATAGGGGGAATTTCTCAGAACAAGAAAAGAGCAACTGCAGAATGCTAAACAGAAAATAAGGCATTAACTGGATAATATGCACAAGTTCAGAAAGACTGCTGTTAAGCAACTGGTTTTTGATGATAATTCTAGACCCCAAAAACTTTTAGCACAATGACTCAGGCAACAGAAAGTGGAAAGGGCTGTCACCAAGCTTAGGGAGCTTATAACAAGGAAGATAAAGTACAGTTGTATACACTTACCATAAATGTATATGTTCGAGTGTATTCACTGTTGCAGTCATTACATTTGGGTTATCTGCCTGCAGGTAGCCCTTAGCCGGCCTGATTATCAAAGTCTTGGGTCCTGCGTTGGATGCTCTCTCTTCTTCCATGGTGTCAGGGGTATAAAGCATGCAGCCGATGCCATTACATCAGTTCTTCTTGCCCCATATGTCAAGTGCCCCCATAATGGGAAGCAATTATATACAAGGTTACACCTCCAACAAAAAGCAAATACACCAGAAAGCTTAAATACAGTAAACAAGAAGAAAGTTATAGCCAATAGATGTCAGGGGGCTGGAGGGAGGGTAACCAGTGAATACACTCGAACATCTGCATTTATGGTAAGTGTACATAACTGTACTATGTTCTTCGTGTTTCACTGTTGCAGTCATTACATTTGGGTAGATTCTCAAAGCTAAAGAAGGGAGGAGGCAGTTAAGAGAGCATTAGAACCAGCTATTAAGCCCTGCAAGACTGCAGTGGCAAAACCAGCTCTGGATTTAGAAACAATAGGAAAGTGGTGATGCTTGGTGAAGGTATGTACAGAGCTCCAGGTAGCAGCTTCTAGGATGTCCCTGGTAGTTTGCCTCTGAGAAAGGCTTTTGAAGTAGATGCATCCCTGGTGGAATGTGATCTTATCGCCTGTGGGGTAGGTTTTCCATGGTGCTTATAGCAGAAATGAATGCAATGGCCTATCCACTTAGAAATGGTTTATTTAGAAATGGCTTTCCCCTCTGCCCCTGCAGCAAAGGCAACTAGCAGCTGTTCTGTTTTCCTGATAGGCTTAGTCCTGCCCAAATAAAAATCTAAGTTGTCTGTGCACATCCAAAGAGTGCAATATTCGTTCTCCTTTGTTCTGTGGATTAGAAAAGAAGGTTGGCAAATGAATGAACTGATTAAGGGTCACACTGGATACCACCTTGGGCATAAAGGAAGGATTGGTCCTGAGGGACACCCTGTCTGCATGGAAGATGATGAAGGGTTCCACTGCCATGAGGGCCTGTAATTCAGACACTCTTCTTGTTGAAGTGATGGCTAGAAGGAAGGTTGTTTTCCAAGAAATTAATTTCAACTCTGCAGTTGCCGCTGGCTCAAAAGGAGGTAGAGTGAGCTTTTCCAATACAAAGTTAAGGTCCCAGGCTGGAGTAAAGGGGCTCTCCTGGGTGGTCTTAAATTTTTGGCCCCTCTGAGGAATTGCTTCATCAGGGGGTAAGAGAAGAGGGGTGGCTCAGTATTGTAGTGTGCTGAAATGGCTGAGGCATGAATTTTAATTGATGAGAAGGAAAGGCCCTTGTGGAGCATCTCTGTTAAGTATTGAAGAATATGCGGTAAGCTGGGCACTATTGTGCCCATCCCCTGAGTCTGGCTCCAGGAACAGTATCTTTTTTCACTTTTCAGCAATGAGATTCTAGTACTAGGCCTCCTTGCTTCCAGAATGACATCCAGCACTTGCTATTGGAGAGCTCAGGTAATTAGCCAGGCTGCAAGGTTCAGGGCTTGAAGCTGAGGGTGCAGAGTCTGGCCCTCCTGCTGAGACAGCAGGGAAGGGGTCTGAGGCAGGTGCCATGGTTCCAGCAGTGACATACTGCACAAGAGGGGGTACCAGTGTTAGCGTGACCAGTCTGGTGCAATGAGAATTGTCTTTGGCTTGTCCTGTTTGATCTTTAGCAGAACTTTCAAGAGGAGAAGCAGAGGTGGAAGGCATAAAGTGAGAGGCTTTCCCAGGTGAAGGACAGGGCATCCACTTTCCAAGCTGGTCTGTCGGGAGTCCTTGTGCAGAATTTGTACAACTGGTAGTTCTGAGGGGAGGCAAACAGGTCCATCTCTGGGCTCCCCCATTTGTTTCTCAAAATGTTGAATATCTTTGGCTCCAATTTCCACCCATGTGGGTCCATGAGATTTCTGCTTAGGTCATCTGCCAGTGAATTTAGTTTGCCTGGCAGGTATTGAGCTTGTAGGTGCACTTGATAGCTCAAGGCTGTGTTCCACAGAGCCATGGCTAGTCTGCAGAGAGGGTACGAGTGGGTTCTCCCCTGCTTGTTTATGTACCACATAACAGTGGTGTTGTCTGTCTTCATCAATAATTGTCCTGGAAGAATTAAGTCTTTGAAGGCTGTCAGAGAATTCTGTACAGCTAACATTTCTTTTTGATTGATATGCAGGTGCATTTAACTCGGGTTTCATTTGCCCTGAATGCACTGCCCTGCCAAGTGAGCCCCCCATGCATAGACTGATGTGTCTGTTGTTAGGGTTTGGGCGGCAGGGGTAGAGTGAATGGCAGTCCCTTGTTGTGGTAGCAGGCCTCTGCCCACCAAAGGAACTCTGTCTTTATCCAAGGAATGATAGGGATCATTGATTCCAGGTCCTGAGAATGTTGACACCATAGGCTTTTTAGATACCATTGTAGTTTCCTCATATGCAGTCTTGCATATGGAATTAGTAGGATGCAAGAGGCCATGAACCCCAGGGCTTGCAGTATTTTTCTTGCATATAGTTGGGTCTTTGTGGCCAGTAGTTTGAAGTAGGCTGTTAAATAAACTTGTTTCTTTGGCATGAGGTAGACCATCTGGGAAGTTGTGTTCAAGCTTGCTCCCAGGAATACAATTTGTTGGCAGGGTACTAGGTGAGATTTCTTTGCGTTTATGGTGTACCACAGTGAGGTTATCATTTTCTTTTCAAATGCCAGATGATTTAATAGTATGTCCTGGCTTTCTGCCTTAATTAGACAATCGTCCAGGTATGGGTATATCTGAATATTCCTTTGCCTGCAGAATGCAATGACTGGAGCTAGGCACTTTGTGAAAACCCTGGGCACAGTAGATAAGCCACAGGGCAGTGTAGAGAACTGATAGTGCATGTAAGTCTGCTCTGAAGCGTAGGTATTTTCTGCAAGGTTCCCTTATTGGGATGTGCAGGTAAGCTTCCTTTAAGTCCAATGTTGCCAACCAGGCATTTTTGCCTAGCATGGGAAGCAGCTGATGAAGAGTTAGCATTTTGAATTTTGGGATTACCAAAAATGTGTTTAGAATAGACAGGTCCAGGAGAGGACGCCAGAAGTTGTCTTTTCTGGGTACCAGGAAAAGTCTTGAATAAAAACCTTGTCCCCATTCCTCTGCTGGGACAGGTTGAATAGCTCTGATACTTAGAAGAGAGAGAACCTGCTGTTGAGCTTCTGCCCACTGATTTGGGGATAGGTCTGGCCAACCGTTTGGGGATGGTAAGGAGTGGAAGTGGAATCTGTATCCTTGAGAAACTATATTTAAAACCCATTTGTCTTGGGTAATGAGTTCCCAGTTTTTTGCATGCAGGGTGATTTTTCCCCCTAAGGGGGCAGACAGCTGAGCAGGGCTTGGAAGGTAAGTCATTGTGACAGTTCCCCATAAGGGGGTGTCTTACTACTTCCAGCTATGGAAGTGGGAGCCTCCACTGCTTACGTCTGAGAGAACTTTGAGACTGAAGCCTAGGTGGTCTGCTGTTCCTGGGTTTGGACTGAGAAGGCCTGGAAAAGACAGGAAAGGATCAATTCTTAGAAGGCCAATGTCTGCTAAATCTGGGAGGCTGTACTTATAGGAAATCTCTAACAGTTTGCATAGATTTAGCTTTTTCCTCTATCCTTTTAAGTACTTCTGCTTTGTTGCCAAACAGGCGGTCCTAGTTTAAGGGAGCATCCAGTAATTTAGCTTTAACATGATGTGGCAAATTTTGCTCCTTAAGCCAAGCATGCCTTCTAAGAACAAACCCAGTGACAGCAGCCCTGCAAGATGCTTCTAAAGAGTCAAAACCACATTGCAAAGTATGCTTACCAACATGTTCAGCAGAATGCATTAAATCCTGTAATTCTTTATTTTCATCACAGTCAGGAATCAACATAATTTTCTGTTTAAGTAGTCCAATAATATGCTGCTGATACTTTAACATATGAAACTGGCAGTTTAAGGCCCTAAAGGCCAAAGTAGCAGAAGTGTACACCTTCTTACCCCATCTGTCTAGGTCCCTGGAATCTCTATCAGAGGGGGTAGGGTTTTTGGTAGTAGTAGCCTTAATGCCTTTGGGTCCCTGTGAAATGGTCTCTGGGTCCACAGTAGGATTCTTAAAGAGGAACTTGTGAGAGTCAGGTACTCTGTAGTATCTGTCAGATTTTCTGGGAGCTGGAGGTGAAGTGTCTGGGGCCAGGCTAGATTCCAAGAAGGCATCATCTACAATGTCCAGTACAGGAGGGATAGTTAAAGGCCTGTGTTGAGGAAGGAGTAAGAATTCCCTACGCCTCTTTTTGGAGTCAGAGTAATCCTGGTTTTCCCAGCGGAAATGCTCCCTAAGAGTGTGCAAGGTTTCACCAAAAGAGAAGTCTTCTGGAGGGGAAGCAGAGGGTATGGAGTCCTCTGCATCAGAATCCTCATGGGTAGATAAGGGCAAATCCCGGTCATCAGGAGAAACAGAAATATCAGAATCCTGATCAGAAGAATCAGAAGAAAAATCAGTTCTAGGTCTCTTAGAGGGAGAAGGCTGGCTTCCCCTAATTAGAGTAATAAGGTCTTCAGCCATTCTTATCATTTGTTTTTAGACATATGGGCCTGACCATGTGGTTTGGACGTCGGTTTTCTAGGCGTGGGTTGAGTTTTAGGCCTTGAAGAAGAAGATGGCGTCGGTTTGACATGCAAGTCTGTAGGTCTGAATACACCCTCAGAAGCCGGTGCCTGCACAGCAGCTCTGGACCCATCCAAGGTAGAGACATCCGCAGGTTCCATAGTCGAAGAAGCATCTCGAGGCATACTGGACTCCAAATGGGTCTCAGTAGAGGCCTGTGAATCTGAAGTAGCGGGTATCAGGGGCAGCGAAAGGGCCTCACTGAGTACCGGCGAACTGGCGACTAGCTTAACTGAAGCGTCATCGGCAACTTTGTACCTATGCGGTCTGTCTCTATCTTTACGTTTTTTTCTGAATGTTGGTAGTCGGGTGGCTTACCGAAGCCATTTCTGGATACTTAAACCGAGTACCGAAATAATTTGCTGCAAAAATGGACTGAAGACGAATAGTTCGAGGATTGATTAAGGCACAAAACCGACAGAGCGGGACGTTGTGGTCTGGACCTAGGCAAGGAATGCAGTACGAATGAAAATCTTTATGAGGTATTTGCTTTCTACAGGTAAGACAATTGTTAACTTTTACTGACATTAGTTTAAAGCAAGAAAAAGGATCCCAACAGGGTACTTAGCTTTTTTGTAGACTTCGGTTCTGATACTCGAAAATGAAAATTTCAGGAGTCGGCCAACCGGCACTTGTGAACTGCTTCTGCTTCGGGCACTGTGCGCCAAGAAAGACTGATGTAATGGCGTCGGCTGCATGCTTTATACCCCTGACTACCTGACATCATGGAAGAAGAGACAGCATCCGACGCAGGACCCAAGACTTTGATAATCAGGCCGGCTGAGGGCTACTTGCAGGCAGATAACCCAAATGTAGTGACTACAACAGTGAAACACGAAGAACATCAAGAGATCCTATAGAAGCATTAGAAATATTTCAGAAATTTTATGAAAGTTTGCATACAGCAGAGAAGTATGGATATCACGAAAAGGAACAAATGGATATGTTTATGGAAGAATTAAATGTGCCAAGGATAGAGGTAGATGAGGCTCAATTACTGACAGTTGGGATAGGAAGTGATGAGATAGGAATGGCTATGTGTGTCCAATCTACAGGAAGAACCCCAGGAATAGATGGTATTCCTGTTGAAACAGAGAAGTACCAACCATAGAGTGGAAGACCTATTCTAGCCAAAACATGAACACCCAGAGATTCCTCAACTTCATCAATGCCAGTGCATTGGATCAGCTGGTCGACACCCCTACAGGAGGTGAAAATATCCTGGATTTGGTCTGAACCAAAACGAGTAGCCACTGTATCACCCCTACAGTGTCATCCTCCTTGGTAAGATCCAGCCATAAAGCGATTATGTTTGAGTCATCATTTCCTCTAACCCCCACACCCCCTTGCCCCCCTTGTCAGGGTCAAAAAACTTTTTCCAATGCTGACTACAATCTCCTCAGAGCAGGTAAAAGCAGCTTCACAGCCACCATCCCTTCAACTGGAACTAGCACTAATGTCCAAGCCTACACCAAAAAACTATATGAGAACCTACATAGCTGTATGGACTCAGCAATACCTGACAGGACCAAATCATCTTCCTCGAGAAGGAGTAAACCTATCTGGTGGACAGCAGCAATAAACAAACGCTATAACAAAAGGAAAAAATTGCTGTTCAGGACCAAGAAGGAGCAGGTGCCAAGGTGGAGGTAATCTCTCCTTTGTCTGAATAAGCAAATAAGGTCACTGGTTAAATCCTCTAAGCCTAACTTTGAATCTAAATTGGCCACATCCACTAAGGACAATCACAAGGCCTTCTGCACATATGTCTGCAATTTCAAAGGTAACACTCAAATCTGCTCTGAATTTGTGGTCAATACCACCACAAACACCATAGATATAGCCAACCTGCTAGCAGACAGGTTCAGTGAAAACTTCATCCCCTGCCTACTACATCGATAAACCAGGACATCCCCAGCACCTGCCAACCTCTGCTCATCCCAGGGATAAGGTCTTTAATGCCCTCTCAAAGGCAGAAAATACAGTCTCCATGGGACCTGATAACATCCCTGGCTGTATCCTACATGAACTCAGGCATGAGCTCTCAACTCCATTAGGCACCCTATTCAACCAAAGCCTGAGCACCGGCTTTGCCCCAGCTGAATGGAGGACAGCCAGTGTCATCCCTCTGTGCAAAGATGGAGCATTCACTGTTCAGGCAATTATAGGCCCATCAGTCTAACTAGCTTGATCTGCAAGGCCATGGAACGCATTATCATGGACCTTATAAACAAGGACATAGGCAATCTCCAAACGCTTGCCCCCACAAAATTTGGTTTTGTCAAAGGAGATCATGCCTGTTAAACTTGGTCGACTTCTCTGAAACAGTCAGCAAAGCCGCAGATGAGGGGAAGACAATACACACTGCCTACCTTGACCTAACCAAAGCCTTCGACACTATTTCCCACAATGGCATAATGGATCAACTCTTCCAGTTAGGCATCAACCTGTATGTTACCAGATGGGCAGCTAAATATCTCACTGATAGAACCCACTCAGTCAAAGTAGGGGAAGCCACCTCTACTAGTAAATCTGTAACAAGCAGTGTACCCCAAGGATCGGCCTTGGGACCTCTACTGTTTGGGATATACTTTTCTGAGGTGCAAGCCAAAACCAATGGTTTGCGGCTGACCAAGTTTGCAGATGACTGCAAGCTGGGCGCTGTCTTAAATTCTCCTAGTGATGTGAACATCCTCCAAGAGGGCCTTACCCAAACTAATGACTGGTGCCAGAAGTGTGGCCTCAAACTGAATGCCAAGAAATGCATCATTATCCCCTTTTGGGGAAAATGGCATCCCCACTAATTATCACATTAATAGCAACGTACTAAGCATGCAATCAGTTGTGAAGTACTTGGGCACCCAGGTTGATAGTAACCTGACTTTTGACCACCAGGTTGCCTCCATTGTAAGGAAGGCTTTCTACATGGCCCACCTCATAAATAAGGGTATTTCATCCAGGAACAAGGAGGTCATAACATCCCTGTACTCCTCCCTTATTAGGCCCATTATCAAGTACAATGCTCCCTTGTACCTCGCCAAGCACATGCAGCAGCTGGAGAAACCACAGAGGTTCCTGACCAGGAAAATCCAGGGTCTCAAACATCTATCCTATACAGATAGGTTAAAAGCCTTGTCCCTCTACTCAGTCTTGTACAGGCTGCTCAGAGGTGACTTGTGTCTAGCATACAAGGCCATCTCAGACCCAGCCTTGATGGAGTTGTTGCATATCTGTAAGTCAAACTCCACTCGCACAATATGCATGCAAGGCCTTAACTTGGTCTGTGACATTAATAGAACTTGTTGGTGGGATAGATTTGTGTCCCAAAGACTCCCCCATCTATGGAATAGACGCCCTCTCCATGTCAAGTAGAGTATCTCTCTTGCCCTCTTTTAACAGGAACTTGGACGACTGGATGGGAAACAAACAATACACCCCTGGGATCCCACCTGTGTCCCTGCTGGACAGGGGAAACAGGTGCTGACTTTGAGGGAACATGGGCGAAATTCTTGGCTAGGCTTATAGTAGCATCCTGGCCAATAGCCTAGTATTATCCTATGAACCTGGAAGAAGGCGGTGGTAATGGTAATACCTAAAGAGGGGAAAGAGCCATCAGATCCCGCTTCATAGAGGCCCATTTCAATACTAAACCATAATTATAAAGTGTTTATGTCTATAATGGCTAAAAGATTGGCAAAAGTGATACCAAAATTGATAGATATGGATCAGTGTGGTTTTGTGGAGGGGAAGCAAACATTTGACAATATTAGCAGAACACTGATGATCCAGAGGCAAGCAGAATGCAAAAAAATACCACTGATATTGGTGGGTCTTGATGTAGAGAAAGCATTTGATAGAGTAGACTGGGGACTTCATGAGCAGGGCAATGGAAGTATTTGCTTTCCAAGATACAATTATAAGGTTGATTAGGAGTATATATGAGGGATCGGAGGTGAAAATTAAAGTGGGTGGGGTCCTCTCTAATAACTTCTGCTCGAGTATATGGACCATGCAGGTTTGTCCACTTTTCCCTTTGTTGTTTGCATTATATTTAGGAACACTGGCAAAGAAAATAAGGGACTCAGAAATTCAAGGATTTAATTAGTATGGTAGTCAGGAATAGCTGGCTCTATTTGCAAATGATGTTATTTTATACAAGGCAAAACCAGAAAGGGATATTACAGTGTTGTGGAACATTTTAAGACAGGTTCAGATACAAAATTAATGAAGCTAAAACAAAGGCAATAGCTGTAAATTATGCACCCACACACAAATTGGTCCAACAATATCCATATTTATGGGGACAGGATAAAATGAAGTATTTAGGAATATGGATTAGAAATGACAAGATTGTGGCAGCTAAGGATATGTGGGAAGAGACTAAACAGAAGATAATACAAAAATTGAGAAACTGGAAGCTTTGTTATATGGATATGGATTCTGAGATACAAGCAATTAAAATGTTTTAGTCCCCGGAATACAACAAGGGTCAAGTGGGATAAGCCAATTCTTCCAATAGAACAAGGCAGACTAGGATTACCCAATTTGAGGGGGTACTTTTGAGCAACACAGTTAAGGCTCTTGCATATAGCACAAGCAGAAAACTATAATTCAAAATGGAAAGGAATGATGATGATACAGGGAGAAAGCTGAAGAAATATGGACAGGTTGGGAGTTTGGATGCAGACTCTTAACGAGAACAACAAAAATTATACAGAGTATTATATTTATAAAACAGCAGGAAGTATGTAAGACTAAACCAGCACAAGAATGGATAAAAGACAATATGCCAATAGGGATGACTGTGGTTAGGGATACAGATAATAGGCAAGAGTGGGTTGGAATATATTGGAAAAAAAGTGGAAAAAGAACCAAGGTATTGGGAGCTAATAATAAGAGAGGGAAAGATAATAGAATGAGAAGAGGCCACGAATTTGTTAGGACTTCAGGCTAGAGATTGCCTTCCCTTTCAAGGACTGATATCAGAGTCTAGGCAAAGAGAAAGAAATTGGGGGATCTTAAGCAAAAGACCAGCACTGGTAGAGTTTTTAGTAGAATATAGAGCAGAAGCTGCTGTTAAAAAAGGAATAATTAGTAGAACATATAAAATATTGCATGATAACTATAATACTCAATCATAGACAGAAAGGATTGGGAAGAGAGATTGGATAAGCAATTCACAAAGAAACAATGGGGGGTGGTACATGTATATCTCCAAATTATGAAACAAAGTCCAGAAGATTTAGAATCTTTGCTTGGAAGTGTTTACTTAGGTAGTTTATACCCAAAGTAGATTCCAAAGAATTTTTCCTCAGGTAGACAGCAAATCTTTGAGGTGTGATGGGGAACAAAGAGGTAACTGGGAACATACTTTCTGGGAGTGTAATGAGTAGGCAAACCTTAAAATTCCCTGTAGACTACTCTGTCCAAGATACTGGGTGAGCAAATTAGTGGAACTAAGGAAATTACTTCTGAGCTATGACACAGAAACAGAATTGCCTAGACATAGTAAGGTCTTGCTGAGTCTAATTATGATGGCTGCCAAAAAAGCAATTACTAGAAATGGATCTCAAAGTCTAAACCAACTGAACTAGAAGTAGTGAATATAATAACAGAGATAAAAGAACTGGAAATGGGATTGTTAGAAAACAGTAGGAGCAAATTACATAGAAAATAATGGGAATTGTAGGAACAATACATGCAGAGGAGGAATGAGGTTTAAAAGAAGGCAGGATGTGAATGAGCTACATAATGTTTGATTGACTATGACTGTATAGTGTACAAGTGTTACATAATGTTTACAACTAAAATTATGTCAATGTGGTTTCTTTTCATTTATATAAATGTATGATTATTGACTTATCACTTATGACACAGGCAAAGATGTCTCTTGTTTAAAAAAAAATTAAGTCTTAAAAAAGATTCAGTTTGCTAAATTTGTTTTTGCAGAACCAATCTAGAAACAAGCAAAAACTGCAGAAGCAAAAACCTGACAGCACACATCTCAGCGTCAGTACGAAAAAAGAGCCAAAGTACTTCACTGCTTAATCCGAACTTTTAATGTGCGTGCTCAAAGGACAAAAAAGTTAACTACGCTGACTGACACTGACGTGTGTGCTGTCAGAACTACCTAGAGCCACACAAAAAACAGTATAATGAATGGTATTATAATGTAGCAAGACTGGGCTTACGGAAATTCTGAGTACACTTAACCGAAAGTAGTAGTAAAAGCAAACTGAGAATTGCAGAGAATGCAGCTTTAATGATTGTATAGAAGCTTATGAAAGTGCACAAGAAAGTGCAAGAGAGTGAATAGTAAACAGAATTACCAATAAAAATGTCACCATTAGAAAAATATTCTCTGTAAAGACTAAATTATAAAATAAGATAAAAACAGCTCAAATGATCAAGCATAATAACGCATATTCTAGTTTGAGAAATTCATCAAACTAAAATAATTTTCATGACATCTAAACATATCATGCATTAGACCACCCATTCCAGCTATGATGTGCCCACAGAGAAGAGATATCTACATTTTTATAATACAAAGTGTTGAGAAATGAGAAGGTTCATATTCTACAACCACTCAAGGATATTAGAAAAATTAGATTACATCTGAATTCAGTTATTTGTCCTTACACCTGCCTTAATAAATGCTTTCACCCTTAGTCCAAAGCACAGATTCAATGGACCAGTTGAACAACACACACTGCTTGAAAGTCAAGCCCATCCCTGATGTGTTCACCATGGAAAAAAAGCAGGAAACGTTGATCTGGATTTACTTTGTTGGCCAGGATTGCTGCCCAGAATAGAGTTCAACAGAATTACTATACATTTATTAACTAAACCTTGTTCATGAAATGGTGTCAGCACTCTTTTTTTGACTAGTAGCCATGATAACCCAGTTAAGAGGAATGTACCAATAAAATAAGTCGCCCCCCCCCCCCCCCCACACACACACACACACATACAATCTCTATTTATATTTATTTTATTTGACATTTGTTTACTGGGGTGGTCTGACTGGGTCTACAGAACCCGTTTTCAGCAGAAGCCAGGGGAGAAAAGCTCCACATACAGTACAATACAAATACAGTATAATCCAATACAATAAAAGTGACATTAGAAATACTATACAAAAAAAAGCTGAAAGAATAAATTGCTACAAGATGTTGCAATATATTACTACACATCTAGACAATTCTATACAGTTAAAACATTACAGACAATAATAGTCACTCTCACCATATATGATGTAGATAGTGTCCAAAAATGGTATGTAGGTAGGGCAATATGTGACATTGACTGTTATAGTACACTTTATTTATTTATTTTATTTTACATTTGTTGACTGGGATAGTCCGACTGGATACATGTCCATTTTCAGTGGAGGCCCAGGAGAAAAGCTCCAAGGTGGTTTCATATACAATCATTACAATGTACATATAGATCAGGAGTCATCATAACATTATACAAAAAGAACACATTTTACAGTCTAGTTAAATTTATACAAATATAACGCATTTTATAGCCAAGTTAAATAATACAGTCTGTCTTCTAAACTGGCTTAACAAAGATGACTGAGTACCACTTACAGACATAGAACTAGTACACCAGTATGCATGAAGATTTAGTCAGGCTTGGAGCAGGGACATATCCATTCAGACTTGAAATGCTCCTTGAGAGTTTTTTTAAATTGAGATAGGGTGGTATCTAGGGTAATGTTAGCAGAAAGGGAATTTCAAAGTTTGCCAGAAGAGTTGGCGAACAGGGAGCCAACCACCTGTGTTGTTGGATTTCATGGTTTCCACTAATAGTCTATTGGATGACCCGAGTGATCTGGAGTTGGAGTGGGGATAGATGATGTTTTTCAGGGCAGGTGTATTATCTGGTTGGTACATGCAAAATAGAATGCTAGTTTCAGATAGGAAAACAGCAGCCAGAAAGTTAGTGATGCAGACAGATAGTGAGAGAAAGTTAAGAAGAATAGAAGCAATAAAGCCTGAGCAGTAGCTTAATAATATGGTATAGAAGCAGAGGAGGAGTTAGAAGAGCCTTAGGATCTTGCAGTCTCTCTGAGAGATTGAAATGCGACAGAAGAGGAAGACCTGATCATTAGGCAGGTTTTATGCAGGAGCAGAGCAGTGTATTTTTTTTAGATTATTTTTTTACAGAGGCTTTGAAATGGGTTAGGCCAGACATAGACCTGGTAGCTCTTCTTCTTTCGGCTGCTCCCGTTAGGGGTTGACATAGACCTGGTAGCTAGAGGTAGTGAATTCCAAAGTATAGAGACAGAGTATGAATACAGTGTGTGACCAGGTTTTCTTGTGGGTTTTGAGATAGCCAAGAGATTTTTTGTCTTCTGATCGTAGGGATCGATTTGGTGTGTAAGGTGTGTCTAGATTGGCTAGTGCAGGGCAGGCAGTAGGCTTGAAAATACGGTTGTGCAAGGTGGATAGCTGAATAAAGGCAAGTTGTTTGGAGAGTTCAAGCCAGTTTAATTCTAGAAATGGTTTACAGTGGTGTGTGTGATACTCAGAGTTTGTGGCAAACTTTTCAACTTTGTTGTAGCACTGTTCCAACTTGCTTAGGGTAGAATTTTGTTAGTTTAAGATAGGGGCACCATAAAGAGGGGAGGGAAGTAAAAATGTTTTGCAAGGGTAGTTTTGGTTGCTGCAGTAAAGAAATGTTTCTTTCTATATGAGTCCCAGTTTTTGATGAGTTTTCTTTATATTTTGCTGTATATGGGGGTCAAATAAAAGTTTATTGTCAATGATAATACCTAGAAGTCTGGCTTCCTGCACAATTTCTACAACAGTGTTGTCAGATGCAAGGATGTTGAAATGATCAGTGATTTGGGGGTGGGGGTTCTGGGATGAAAGAGTACTAATTTTGTCTTATTTGGATTAAGAAAGAATTGGGCATTTCTTAGCCAGGATTCGACTGCTGTAAAGGACTGTTGAGTTTTTGAAAGTAGTTCTGGTAGTGATTGAGCAGTGCAAATTATGGTGGACTCATCAGCATTTTGAATGAGGGTTCCAGGGTGAGAGGCGGTGTAAAGGTCGTTTGTGAAAATGTTGAAGAGTAGGGTGTGAAGACTGGTAGAGAAGGGTGAAGGTTGCCAGCCTAGTTAAATAGAATTTGATACATAATTCTGGCATTTATAAATATAAATGTGAAATACAGGCTTGTTTCTTAAATGAAAGAAAAATACTGCAAAATGTTGACCTTCACGATTGTAGCAACATTGCCATCTGCTGTAAGGAAAACTAAGTCAAGCATTTCAAATCTTTCTTTTGAAGTTAAAATTGATTCAAATCTGTCTTTTGATTTAGATAGTGATGCCGAAGAGGCTAGATGAACACATTCTTTCTATTGTTTTAACTTAAGGAATAATTACTAGAGTTTACATGTGGAATGTCCTTCATTATTCTAAGTGTAAAAGAATGTAAATGCAGTTTCTGTGTGGCCTGGGAACCAGGAAGGTGTAAAAGATGGTGTAATGTTTAGCAGAAGTGCAGTTTCAAATTAAACAGTGGGAACGAGAGATTATTAAGCATTTTGATCTTGGACATCTAACTCAGCACTGCCATTTGTCTTAAGTAAGTTATCTTAGAAGTGTGTTTTCTTGTAGGAATAGCTAGGACTATAAAGATTAAACTGTTTTTCTGTTATGTCAGAACTGTACTACTGAATTATTTTAAGTTTCTGTGTCATCTCTGAACTCTTGAATAGCACTGTGGTGTAGTAGTATTGCCTTGTGTTTTCAGTATTTATTATTAAATATTTGTAAACCCTTTTCAACTGTGGCTGGTTTATGTAGAGATAAATTAAGCTCTAGAGTACATTGTATCCTTATAAGTGATCCTGTAATAAGCCCTTCCAATAAGCCTTGATTGCTTAAGTTACACTACTATTGGAAAATAATATTGCACAGTAATAATTGGACACCCTTTTAAGGGCCTTTGGGTAGCTGATACTTATTAGCTGGTGGTGGCAGGAATTACTACCGTATAGTCTGAGTATAGGGCACAGCTGGAAAATCTGTGTCAGCCTTTCCCAGGAGTGTCTGTGAAGTTGTATAAATACTTATCTCAAAGTGTGTGTGTGTGTGTGTGTGTGTGTGTGTGTGTGTGTGTGTGTGTGTGTGTGTCAGCTACTTGGGCAGGGACACGAAGCATTGGTTGGACAGAGAGGGTACTGGAGGTTTTAGCTTGCCAGCTAGGCTGAGATCTGGACCCTATAGCTGTGCCAGTGGGGAGTTTTATTGGGGAAGAAACCAAATGCTATGCCCGTAGGTGATGCGTGGCCAGACCAAATACCAAACAAACACAGTTAGCCAGCAAATGTAACAGATGAAATCAGCCCAATATATAAGTAAATAAAACGATTTAATAGAATAAATAACAGACCGGTTTCGGCAAAAAAATGCCTTCTTCAGTGTTGGAAAAAACAGACATGAAAAAATGCAATTAAACATGCAAATAAATACTTTTGGCTTACCAATGAGCACCCTGATAAGCCAATACTCATGAAAATCCAAAACATGGTAAATCTTTGAGACCAAGCTAATATATTATAATGAAAAATTAAAAATAATTCATCCTTAAAAAAACCACAAGTGCAGAATACAGCAATAATATAAATGTAATGTAGGTATATACAATTGCTCATATATATTTTTTTATATATAAACAAAATACGTCCAAATGTGAAATATCAATAAACATTACATAGTCAACAATGCACCAGTAGGTACTAGCTTCCCTACTGAATTAATGCATATATATTATACATGTATTTACTGTGATATTCCAACATGTATGTACAATATTTCGAAATATGAAAAAAAGAAAAATATACCATACTTGATGCTCATGAATAGTGATGCAGGAAATATATTTTGTTCCTCATAAAAAAGTGGTTAAAGATGATCATTGAGTCCAGGTGAAAAGAGTGCACCCAACCTTATAATCCAGTATTTCTCCTTGTGATCCAATATGCCGTGCCACCCTGATGTGTTGCTGCGGTCACCAACTATTCTGTCAATGATCATGAACCTAAACTGGGCTTGTTGATGTTTGAAAACATGTCTATACAGTGCATTAGTCTCCTTCTTATTTTTAATGTCACTACGATGTTCATTTATGCATGTTCTTAATGGCCTAGAGGTCTGGCCAACATAAAATGCCCCACAATGACATGAGGCCAAATAGACAACCCAGTTGCTGCTGCAATTGCCAAATATTTTACACTCATAGACTTTACTGGTGTTACGACTAGAAAAGTGCTTGGATTTGGTACTCTGTTTGCAGGACTCACAGTGGCCACATGGAACAGTACCCAATAACTCATGTCCTGTTATAGTTAGTTGTATATGAATAGCTCCTCCACTTCCAATATATTTGTAATGTGAAAATAAGGAACCCAATGTTTTCCCTTTCCTATATGAGAATTGGCATTGTTCTCCCAAAAGGCATCTGAGTTGTTTGTTGGCCAAAAGAATATTCCAATGTTTGTTTATGATATCCCTAACAGCATAATAATTCCTGCCATATGTGGTAATAAACCTGATGGTAGAAGTTCCTGCGTCTGCCGAAGGAATCTTATAATCCAACAATGTTTTTCTGTTCAAGTGAGATGATCGTGTCCATGCATTGTTAATGTCTTCAAGTTTATACCCTCTGTTAACAAATCTGCGGCAAAGATCAAGACTGGCAACATCGTAATCTGTTTGGTTGGAACTAAGGCGTTTCATACGCATAAATTGTGACACCGGGATGTTCCTGATGGTATGGCGTGGGTGCATGCTTGTAGCATGAAGTAAAGTGTTATATTGGTAGTATTGCGAAATACTCGGGTGTTCAAAGTATGGTCTGGGTTCCTAGATATAGTCACATCCAGAAAATTGAAGGTTTGCAAATCCGAAGTAATAGAAAATTCAGTACCCCAGATGTTGTCATTTAAATATTTAACAAATTCCTGCAAATATCCAGCATCTGCACGCCATACCATCCAGCAATCATCCAGGTACCTACGCCAAATGTCCATTTCCATTAACTATATATTATGGGAATCATCATAAATCATACATTCCTCAAAAAATGCCATGAACAGATCAGCATATATGGGAGCAAAGGAAGCCCCCATAGCTGTACCTTGGAGCTGCAGTAACATTGGTCTTGAAAATAGAAGACATTTTTACAAAGTACATGTTCTGTCATGCAAATAAGCAATGTGTTAAACCCTGGTGTGTACAATCCAGCACTATCTAACCAAAATTGGAGAGCTTGTAAACCAGCCCAGTGTGGTATGCTGGTATATAATGCTCTAACATCTAAAGAGCACATTAACCACCCTGGCTCCAATTGTGTGTCCTCGATGATTCTGAGGAACTGTGTGGTATCCTGCAGCCTTGCCCGGGCCAAACTCAAAAGTGGTTTAAGATAATATGTCAGAAAAGCAGACAGAGGTTCAGTTAGGGATCCAATACCCGAAACAATTGGTCTACCCGGGGGATTGGTTAATGATTTGTGTATTTTGGGTAATAAATAAAGAATTTGCTTTCGAGGGTCCTTAACTGAAAGTTGGGAGACACAAATCTTAGTAATAATACCTTCCTCACATGCTAGGTTCAAAAATGTATCAATTTCTTTTTTAAAATTCGGCGTAGGGTCAATGGGCATGTTCATATAACATGCAGTGTTGGATAATTGTGATAAACCTTCTTGCAGATAATCACTAATATTTTGAACCACCACAGCCCCACCCTTGTCTGCAGATAGTATGACAACGTCCTTGTTGTTACGTAACTGTTGAAGGGCAGTGTTCTCTGGCTGTGAGAGGTTATGTCCCATCATGGTATATCCCAAATTCTGAAAATGTAGGTCCCTAAATACAGACTGCATAAAGATGGACACATGCTTATTCATAGGTGGCTGAAAATTAGATTTGCCAAATCTAAATTCGTTAGATCTTTGAGTTGTATCATCTGTAAAAAACAACTTTAAATTTAAACTACGACAGAAACTGATAATATCTGTAACTATATGATACTCATCAGTAAAAAAGCCAGGCATAAAATTGAGCCCTTTATTCAAAAGAAACTGTTGATCACAAGACAAACTGACATTCGACAAGTTCAAAACATTGTGGATTGGTTGCTGAGATTGACTTATGTTAAAAAGTTCTGGATTAATCCCTCCAGGGAATGTTCTAATGGGTCTTTTCTTGTGCGTACGTCCTCCTCTGTGTTTTGAACCATGTCTAAAGGGATGTTTTTATTAGTTTTCTTTCTATGTGGTGAACCCCTGTCCCCAGTACTGTCATAATCTGTGGGAGAGGAATCCTCTCCTGATGTACTGTTGTTGAAACCTTCTCTATTTTTAAGAATAGATCTAGGCCTTTTTCTAGTGCGATTTGGGGTAAATCCCTGGTTGACTTCTGCAAATCTAACTGAGCGGTTGAGCTCAAAGGGTCGTCCCCTCTGATAATCAGAGAAATCTCTGTGAAATTTTTTGATTTTTCTGTCTTTAATGGTTTTTTCATGAATTGTCAATTCTTTGGATAACCTCTGCAAATTGTCCTTAAATTTAAAAAGAGATTCAAATTTCTTACACTCTAAACATAACATTTTGACCTCCTGAATATTAGTGTCCACCATCCTTTCATAATACTGTAAAAGGAGATTCACAAATAACATGGACCCAGTTTGTAAGGCTTCCTTCCAATCATTGCTTAATTTTGCATCTGATCTTCCTACCAATGGTTGGAGCCGTATTCGTAAGCCCCTAAAAACAATGTTCTTGTTAGAATATGCCCTGAACAGTTTCAAGTGCCATATGCTTGACCTAAGATTCTTAAGGCCTTTAGTGAAGGAATGGAAGCATAAATCACAATCAGAAGATCTTGGTTGATCAGTATTGTTTGGATTATTGCCTGGTGAGGTATTGATCCCAAAGACTCCAATATCCTCCCGATCGGCACATAAGCCAGAGAGTATACTTTCAAGGTCCATGCTGTGAAAATATGCCAAAATCAACCAAATTAACAATAATTCCCAAGTGATAGTAGTTATTGACAAGCCAGAAAAAACTAAATATATGATCGAATAGGTACAGAAGTCAGTCAGAGATACCCCAAACTAATTAAACAGAAAGTCCGGGAATCTATGGAATCCTCCAATACTAAATGGGTATTAAAATTGTTGTGGCAGTATGGTTATAAAAGGTATATATGCCACAACCAAAAATAGAAAATATGCCACAACCAAAAATAGAACTCAGGAAAAATGACCAATTATGAATTTCCCACAACAGGGTGGATATAAGGGACCCCCCTAACTATTAGACTGTAAACCTACTCAAGCCATGTATAGTAATAGTGGTATAATACTGGATATCCAATGCCTTAATATAAACTGTGTTATGTAATTCACACTATCTGTGATCAAATATAGCAGCAACAGCACCAATATCAATATCAAAAACTAGTTATAACAGGATGTAGTCTCGCCGCACAGTATCAATGAGACCGAGATATAACAATCCTGGCTCGACAAATCTGCAATGTTAATATAATACTCACAAAAATCAAAAAAACAAGTTCAATCGGACATGGACTGTGTTCATGATAGGGGCAATATTGATTTTGTGTTGGTTTTTCTCCTTGTAATAAAAAGTTGTTATAGGAGAAACATCTGCTAACAACCCTATACAAAATGACCCACTCAATTATAAAACAAAACAGTCCCAAAATATAGAACTGAATGTCTAAATATCTGAAAGCAGCTCTATATTCCAAAGACTTTATTGTTCCATATATGTTCTAATAGTATGCATAGACATTGCTGACCACAAGGAGTTCAATATATTCAACCTGTCTTGTTCAATGACCCCTACAAACTCAATGTATATAGTGGTTAACAGAAAATATATTCATGTAACCACAAACAATAATATATACTGGATGAAACTAAATCCCTACATCAAAAAGATTTGTTGCACTAAGTGTAACCAAAGGTTGGTATGCATCAATATATCCCAATAATGGACAATATAGTAAATTCTAGACAATATCAAGTAATATTGTCTTATAACAAAAATAGGCCTGTAAGGTCTAAGGCCGAGATCAACAAATGTTCAGTTATAATGATGTTAAAGTAAGATCCAAATATCAGACACCAAGAGCTCCCCTAACCTAAGAAAATGTACTGCAAATATGTACTAAATTAATGAATTCAATACAAATGCAATTGTCCTGTATTATAACTTCGCCTGATAAATCCGATTGTAATAAACACAAATATCTTATAAATCCCTGCAATATTGTGCAAAAAACGTTAATACAACCTGTACCAAATTGTTGTAGATGTTAATAAATGATACAGGAAAAATCAGCACAAAGTTATAAAAACGGAGTCCAAATAGTGTCCTCATAGACTTAGTCCCAAAAACACGTAAAAGCTGTTCCACGCTGATCGATGACCAAAGTCACTCACATCCACCATATCAAACCTTTCTTGAAAGTCAAATAATAAATGCGACCACAATTTCGAACCAAAAAATGGTGAAGATAAGGCCAAAGCGTAAAAAGTACCTTGAAATCCCCGTCGCGTTCACGCATATGTAAACCAGTCACACAAGAATATCCCCAAACACATAGATGTTCACCAAAATACCTGAGATGGTAAAGTCCACCAATTATTAAGCGTACAATATTGAAATGCTGTCCCAAACGCGATGTATGTATGACATCCACAGAAAATAAATCCCTACCTAGTATAGAGTCACACTAAATAATAATGGTCAATTAATCCACCAATTCGCAGGCCCAACCTCTGGATAGTGCAACACAGTCGTCGTAGCTTGGATCTCAAGAATAAGTTTACAAATGCAAGACACCAATCTAGAAATTCGTCTGTTACTTCCAAAAACACATTCATACATCCAACCCGATAGATGTTAGATGAATGAGTGATCCTTAGTACAATCAGGAGAGGATACCTCTACCAACAGAAAATGGCGGATAATCTGCTGGTCCTACAGCACAGCCCAAGAGTCAAGGAAGAAACCAAATGCTATGCCCGTAGGTGATGCGCGGCCAGACCAAATACCAAACAAACACAGTTGGCCAGCAAATGTAACAGATGAAATCAGCCCAATATATAAGTAAATAAAACGATTTAATAGAATAAATAACAGACCGGTTTCGGCAAAAAAATGCCTTCTTCAGTGTTGGAAAAAACAGACATGAAAAAATGCAATTAAACATGCAAATAAATACTTTTGGCTTACCAATGAGCACCCTGATAAGCCAATATTGGGCTGATTTCATCTGTTACATTTGCTGGACAACTGTGTTTGTTGAGTTTTATTGGGGACCAAGGGAGCGACCAGCCATGGACTGACTCTGATCTCTGTGTGCTCTTAAGGGAAATTGTACTTTACTGTGTGCATCTGCTATCCTTTCCTCTCATATGAGACGCCCTCTCTGGTGTTAGTGGTGAGGATTGAGGATCCTTGATTGCTGTGCCAGGGCACGAACGTCACCTATGGGTCCTAGGATGGAGCCTTGGGGGACTCCAGTAGGGTTGTGGAGAAAGGGTGAGAATTCATTGGACCATTTCACTGCTTGTTTACGATCCTTGAGGTAACTCTGAAAAGATTTTACTGTGTTATGTGAGAAGCCCAAGTTAGACAGTGTGATCAAAAGAAAAGGGTGAGACACTGTGTCAAAGGCCTTGGAGAGATCAGGAATACTGACGTGGTATAGCATCCTTGGTGTCTGTAAAGGATAATAGGGCTGTAGCTGTGCTGTGGCTAGGTCGGAAGCCATATTGGGTTTTGGTTAAAAGATTATTTTGCAATAGATATTGCATTACCTGCTGATGGATACCTCTCTCAAGAATTTTGGATATGGGTGACAAGATGGATATAGGACGGAAATTGGATGGATCAAAGGAGTTGCCTCCTTTGTGGATGGGGGTGATGTGAGATTGTTTCCATAAGGTAGATACTTCTGATTCAGATAAAGACCTATTTATAAGGATATTGATTGGGTAGGAAACTGAGTTAGCAGCCAACTTGAGGTAGTATGGGGGGAAATGGTCAGCTGAGGTAGAGCAGGGTTTTAGTTTTTGTAGCAGTTTCTTTATGGTATCAGTGGGTACAGGCTGAAATGAGAATGTGGTTTGTATGACATTTCGTTGAGTAGGGGGGTTAGTAATGACAGGGTTAGAAGTAGTTGATGGCCTTGGGGTTGGTGTCTGAATAGGTTGAAGGGTGGGGGGGGGGGTCCAGGGGTGTTAGTTAAGTTTTTGGCATATATATATATATATATATATATATATATATATATATATATATACACACACACACACACACACACACACACACACACACACACACACACACACACACAAAGCAAAGATAGTGGCTTCTAAAATTTGTGGGATATATTTTTATATTTTAAGTCTGCAGCAAATCAGTTACTTTCAAAAGAACATGAACATATTGCCTTCTCTGCCATACAGTTTAATTGTATCAATAATATTCTAAAATAATTTCAGTGGTGATAGGGAATCTGACAGTTCAGCGTTAATGCCAAGATAATCAAGGATTTCAAAGGGTTTTGCTTGCTTCTCAGTCCTCATGTTACTTAATGCTCTCTATATCTTCTTGGTTACTGACATTTGGTGAACTATCCCCTAAAGCAGGGAAACTGGCAATACTGCTGAGCTGCCTTCATTTTGAAATTCCTCACCTTCTCCCCCTATACCTTTGGGTATGAATAACAACTCTCTCTATTCAGTATGTCAGAATATGAAGAGAGTTCCTCTTGGTTTAAGTTTTCAAAGTCTTTTGGGTGTCTAATACCATGACAGGAATGGACCCCATTCCTAATTCCAACTACAATTAAAGTTCAAGAAATGAGCAGTTTGCTACAAAAGATGATGACTGAAATATCCCTGTCATAGAGCTGGTTTGGGTTTTATAGCCCAATGTGGGCAGTCCTAAGCTTTTTCATAAGCAGTAAAGAGATGTGGATGGAAACTGTTGACAAACTGAAAGCATGCACATTCCAGCCCATCTATGTATGTACACACACTGCTGTCCACTCTGAGTTCTGCTCATTTCTGAGCCTGCCTCTTTTAACAAACTCTTGAATGATTAAATAAATAACCAACCAACAAACCAGCAAAGGGGCAATGGAGGCCCAGATTCCAAACTTCAGTAGAAAATCTTTCTACCTTGTAAAATGTATCCTCCAAGGTATCTATTCAAGGTTTTACAGTAGTTGTAATCTTCCTTCCTTCCTTCTTTATTATCCCCATCATTGAATATTTTTTTTTCAAAAAAACGTTTTGAGTTTTGAACAGAAAAAAAAAAAAAACATTTAAAAAATAAGCAACACACAAGTAATATGATATGGAGACATATCTAAATAGTTGTAACACAATTAGGATGAGACAACTGTTATGTTAAACTAGTTATAAGTAGAAAAATGAGAGGAAGAGAAATCTTAAGGATAAAACCATTCTAAATTAAATAATTAAATACCAAATGACCAAAGAGAAAAAGAAAAAAAGAGATGAGCCTTGTATATGCCATTATATGATTGCCATAGTAGAGGTGTAGCAAGGGGAACTAATGGTGAAAAATGGACTTTCTAAATGACAGCTATAGAGTATGGCAGCTATTTATTTTCTAAAGATATATACATTTGGTGTGGGTATCCATAATGCTGTCAATATGAAGCGAGTCTAACTGAAAACAAAATTTCTTAACTACAACATCTATATCTTTAAAACTAAAAACCTACATACAACTATATACATTAAATGTCACTCATTTTTAAATATCACTGCTTCTCAACTGATGTGAGGTTAAGTCATTAAAATAAAGCAAAACAAAGAAACATTCTGTCTAAAAAGTGAAAAAGATAGCAATTTAGAAGGGAAGAGAAGAAATGAGTAAATTACTTTGCGTTTACTTATGGTCTTCATAGATAAGTGGTGAAAAATATGTTAGAGTAATCTGGGGGTAGGGCTAGAAAAGTTGGTTAAAGGTGATATTGTAAGATTATCAATGGACTAAATGGGAGTAGGAACGGAAGAAAGGAATTAATTTTAGTCTTTTAGTACTGTATCTAAAAGATAACCCCAATATGTTTGAAAATAAGGAATTTTTTTTTTTGTGGATTTATTTGCCAGTTTATGTAAAGATATGAATTTTTACAGCTAGTGTTTTGAAGTTTTCCCAGGATATCTTAGATTTATCTAACCAAATTTTGGCTATGTAAAACTTGATTAGGGCACACATTGCTATACGGATGCGTTTGATTGTGTTTGATTATGTTTGGTAGGTTGCTTGGAGTGATATGTTGGATTGCTGTTTCCCATAAAAAAGTAGATTTTTCATACCCCATTTTTTCAAGTTTGACCCTTAAGGAGCACCATAATTTATATACTTTCTTGCAGCTCCAATAGCTGTGGAATTTGTCCGCTCTTTCATTAGGGCAGCAGGGGTAGACTGATGAGTATTTAGAATTAAATTTGTTTTAAACAGATGGTGTGTAATGAGCATTATTTATCATAATCTGGGTATAAATTAAACTTTTGAAAGGAGTTAACTTGAGTGTGTTTTTAATGGCTAATACTTTTTCCTCCGATGTTATAGTTTGGTTTTGCTCTTGCCAATAAGTTGAAAATAAGAGATAATTTTGGGTTCTTACTGCTGTGATTAATTTGTATGCCTTTGAAAACATTTTATCCATATAGGATAAGGTTTTTATCATCAAGTAGGCTACGTTTATGTCTTACTCTTTAACCGTTGCAGCAGAGACTTTGGCTTTTATGAGCCATATAAGCGACCTAATTATATTATCATATTTTTGGTGAACCCATTTTTGCTCTTATTTCAGCTAGATTAGAATTATTCAAGTTATATAAGTCCCAGACCAATATGTCTTTTATTAAAAGATAGTTTGCTAAGTTTATTGGTTGGTTATTTAATTTTAGACTGGGATTAAGGTGGAGGGGTTGTATAAATCTGAGAGTGTTAGTCAACTTAATCAATTTTAGCAAGTTCTAACATACTTTGATCCATTGGGGAGACCAAGTTTGTAGATTTAGATCGTGAATGGCTATCTGAATCAATGTACTCGAACTTATGATATTATAATACAGTTTTAAATATGGTAATCCCAGACCTCCCTTATCTTTTGATAATGTGAGTTTATCATATTTAATTCTTATAGATTTGGGATACTAGGTAATTTTTGAAAGGGCCTTTTCCATATTCTGAAAAAAAATTGGGGGGAATGATTACGAAAAGGGCATTTAGTTGAAACAGAATTCTAGGTAGGATATTCATTTTGATGATGCTAGCTTTAAATAAAAGAGATAACTTAATGTTTTTCCATCCCGTGATGTCAACTTTCTATGTTTAACCATGTATTATACAGATTTGCTTTCAGCATTTTATATGTATGGGTGTAGTTTATACCCAAGTATTTTAGGTGGTATTTAGGTATTATTTCACTGTCAGGAAAACAAAACTCTTTGTGGCTAAGGGGGTTTATAGGAAATATATATCATTTATTAGTATTAATATTATAATTTGATATGCTGGAAAATGTTTCTATTGTTTTTAATAATTTATGGAGATCAGTATTTGGGAGCTCAAAATATAAGTTGAGGTCATCAGCAAAGACTGTGTACTTAAAGTTAATATTCAATACTTTAGGTATGTGGTGATATGTTTTTTGGGATAGATACAGGAGTAAAGGTTCTAGGTAAAGGTTAAAGAGATAGAGTGAGTGGGGGCATCTGTGTCTCGTCCAGTTGGATATTTTAATGGGGTTAGATTTAAATTTAATATATAATGTAGAAGCTTTTTGCTTTTATAATATTTATAAATTCTTGTGAAATCCCAAAACAAGGTAATGTATTAAATAGGAAATTTAGGTCTACCCTATCAAAGGCTTTACAAGCATCTATGGTTAACATGTACTTGGGGTGTTTATCTTTAGCCAACAACTTAACCATGGTATCTAAAACTAGGGTATTGTCAAATATCTGTCTGTTTTGCATAAAACCAAATTGGTCCTGAGATATTATATGGGGAAGTATCTTTTTTAGTCTGTTTGCTATAACATGGGCTAGTATTTTAAGGTCTGTATTAATAAGGGCAATTGGTCTATAGCTGTTAGGATTTCTGGGATCAGAGTTTGGTTTGAGAATTAAAACAGTTTTCGAATTGTTCATATATGGATCAGTTAAACCAAATAAGATGATATAATTAAAGACTCTTAACAAGATTTTTGAAACTGGTTCAGGGAACTTTTTATAAAATTCGGCAGTGAAACCATCAGGGCCCTGCGCTTTGCTGAGCTTTAGACTGTTTATGGCTAATTTTATTTCTTCTAGTTTAAGGGGGATTGTTAAGAAATCTTTTTGGGTATCATTTAACGGTGAGAATTTTAGATTTTCAATAAAGACATCAAACTGTTTACTGGATTCGTGACTTGGAAAGTTATATAAATTTTTATACGTTTCGTTAAAGGAATATATGATGTCATAATCACTGTGTCTAATCTTCCCCATATTTTATTTCATTAATTTGTGGAGGGGCCATTTTAACATTTATTAACCTGGCAAGAGTTTTGGAGGGTATTTGTGCCCATTCTGAATATTTATGAAGCAGCTTGAGTTCTGAATATGAGAGATTTTTAAGATACATTGTATAACTGTTTTTGCAGGTCTATCATTTTCTCTCACTGATCTTTGGAGTAATTATTATGAAGTTTTTGATCAATTTCACTTAATTGTTTCTCCAGTTTGTTTTTTGTCTTTGTCACGTTTCTTATACCATGAAGATTTTAGGATGATAAAACCTCTGATAACAGCCTTTGTTGCTGCCCATTGTATGTCACGTAGGATTTGACTTAGTGTGAGGTCATTTTCAAGTTGGGCGGAGATATTGTTAATTTCTAGTAGCACCTCTTCTTTTAGAATAATATTGGAATTTAAAGTCCAGTTGTTAAATGTGGCGTACACTGAGTCAACTCTAGTGGTATTGATTGTAATATGCATTTTAGAATGACCAGAGATGGATCTAGGATGTACCTTATAGCTAATCTTATAATGGGTTAGGATTTGTGATATTAAGAAAGCGTCAATTCTAGACCAGGATTTGTGTCTTGCGGAGAAAAATGTAAATCTCCTTATTGAATTGTCATGTTGGTATATTGTATATGGGTCTATCAGATCAAAAGTGTTTAAAAGTTTTCTAGTGTTAGCGTGGTTTGTTGTGATTGTCTGACTTCCTTATGTGAAATATCTTCATTTGGATTAGGGCATTCCAGTCTCTCCCTATGATGCAGTAGTGGTTCTGGTACTTTGACAGAATGTTAAAGATTTTATAAATGAATAGCTGTTGATTAAATCAGGGGCCATAAATGTTTAAAATAATATAGGTTTTTCTAATTTGGGATATGAAGTTATGTACTCACCATAACGTTCGATGTATGTAGTCCATCTTGCCTCACATTCTTACCCGTGGGTTCGGAGCCGAATATCGGCTCCGACTCGGCCAAACTTTTCTAGCTCGAAGTCTTCTATTGGCTGGGCTAAGAAGGTATCCCATGCTGCATGCTCTACATCCCCAGATCTAGTTTGCTGTGAACATACACTCATACCCCATGCATAACAACATCCAAGTAAAGAAGAATAAACTAAAGGTGAAGGGAACTCTAAAAAAACAGACCTAACCTCCAGATCCTCCAGGAAGAGGGAAGGTGGGAGGGTAAGTAAGAATGTGAGACGAGATGGACTACATACATCGAACGTTATGGTGAGTACATAACTTCTTGATGTTATGTAGTCCAATCTCGCCTACATTCTTACCCGTGGGACAGCGTCCCCAGCACCTACATCCTGGGAGGCTCAGAGGAAGATACACCTGAGTACTGTGGAACCAAAGGAAGACCTGCCCCTAGATACCACGTCCAGCTTGTAATGAGTAACAAATGTGTGAGGAGATGTTCAGGTAGCTGCCACACAAATATCATCCATAGACAATCTGGCTTGATAGGTTGTAGAAGTAGATACAGCCCAAGTAGAGTGAGCCTTGACCGGAAACGGTAGGTCCTTACCTCCTGAGGAAAAAGTGAAAGAGATCCAATATGATATCCATCTGGATAGGGTGATTTTGGAGAAAGGGGACCCAATTTTGTTTTCCGAAAAGGAGACAGTTGATCAGATTTTCGGAGATCTTTGGTTTGGTGCAGATAGAAACGTAACTGTCTGTGTACATCCAATTGATGAAATTTAAATTCTGCCTTGTTTGAAAAATGGGGAAAAAACACTGGCAACTCAATAGATTGATTAAGATTAGATATGGACGCCACTTTAGGAAGAAAGGAAGGGTTTGGTCTAAGAGAAACCCTGTCCTTATGAAAGATCAAGTATGGAGGTTTGATAGAAAAACCTTGAATTTCTGAAACTCGCATGGCCGATGTGATGGCTATTAAAAAGGCAGTCTTCCAGGTCAAGAATTTTAAGTCACAGGTAGCTGCAGGCTCAAAGGGTGGTGAAGTAAGGGCTTGCAAAACAAAATTTAGATCCCAGGGCATGATCGGTTCTGAGACAGGAGGATGGAGTAACAGAGTGCCCTTCAGAAAAGCCTTACAGAGTCTGTGAGCCATCAGACTAGGCTCGTTAGCAACATGAAAATTAGAAATCGCTACCAATTGAACTTTAATGGTAGCGGACGCTGAGCCCTGCTGGAAGAGCATAGACAAAAACTCCAAGACTGAAGCAATTGGGGCTGTGTAAGGGTCAATTCCTTGGGTATGAGCCCAAATAGAAAACCTCTTCCATTTGCTAGAATAAATCTTCCTAGTAGAGGGCTTATGAGAGGAAGATAAAATATGAACTACCTCAGGTGAAAAGTGATGAAGCCTAATGACGGAAGTGGAGTAGCCAGGCTGTCAACCGGAGGGTCCGCAGAGAGGGGTGGAACTGTCCCGACATGTGTGTCAGTAAGTCTGGTTGTGGGTCCAGAGTCCAAGGTGGGTCCACAATGTAGGGATGGAGAAAGGGGAACCAGACTTGACGAGGCCAGTGTGGAGCAATTAGAATCATTCTGCTTCCCAAGGATTGCGCTTTCTGAATCACTTTTGATAGCAAGGGAAACGGAGGGAAAGCATAAAGCAGACCGGAAGGCCAATCGTGGACTAGACCGTCCCTGGGTGATTCCCCCTGTGGGGGGATCTGCGTGAAGTAGCTGCTGCATTTGGCATTGTGGGGGCTGGCAAAAAGGTCGCAGCAAGGCTGACCCCCCCATCTGTTGAAGATCCGTTCTGCAACTAGAGGATTCAGGGACCACACGTTACGGCATCAGAATAGCTCTGCTTAGCCTGTCTGCTATCACGTTGGACTTCCCCGGAATGTGCGTTGCCACCAGAGACCGTTGGGAAGATATTGCCCACTGCCACACTCGCATGGCCTCTCTGCACAGGGGGTATGATCTGGTTCCTCCCTGCTTGTTCAGATACCACACCACTGACATATTGTCCGAGTGTATTGCAATAGTCCCAAGAGGTAGAAAGCTCTGAAGTGCCTGCAACGCAAGTAGCACCACTCTCATCTCTAGGATGTTGATATGCAGATGTATCTCGTGATCTTGTCACGTGCCTTGGACTGTCCTGCCGAGATAATGCCCCCCCCCCCACCCCATCTGGGAGGTGTCCATGGTCACTGTGGCAACCGGGGGTGGTGGATCGAAGGGTTTTCCCCTGTCCAGATTGTTGGTGCAAAGCCACCAACTGAGATCCTGTTTGCATATGTCCGTGAGCAAAATAGGATGGGAAAGTGGAAGTTTCTGGAGAGACCATTGAGCAAAGAGGAGCCACTGAAGGAACCTCATGTGCAATCTCGCTAGAGGGACTAACATAATTGTTGCTGCCATAGTCCCCAGGAGTTGGAGAACCCATCTTGCCTTCACTTTCCTCAGGGGTAGCAGGACATGCACCTGTTGCTGTAAGACTCTGATTCTTTCCTGCGGTAGAAAGGCTCACATTTGAACGGTGTCTAGCTCTGCACCTATAAAAATGACATGCTGTGAGGGCAACAAGGCAGATTTTTCCCAGTTCAGTGTTACGCCCAACTGTTGACAGAGAGTAATGGTAGCGTCCCTGGTTTGGATTAGTAGATGCCTGGTGGGGGCAGTAAGGAGCCAGTCATCCAGATACAGAAACACTTGGATTCCTTGACGTCTCAAGTGAGCTGTCACCACCGCCATACACTTGGTGAACACCCTGGGGGGCTGTGGTGAGACCAAAGGGCAGGGCTCGAAACGGGAAATGACTGGCTCCCAGCCAGAAGCGTAGGTGACTCCTGGATGCCCTGTCCATTCTGATATGGTAGTAAGCATCCTTGAGGTCGATGGAGTACATCCATACTTCTTTTCCCAACAATGGGAGAATCCATTGTAGTGTGACCATATGGAACTTGGACTTTTGTACATAGTTGTTCAGTTGGCTGTGATCTAATATGGGTCTCAGGTCCCCTGTTCTTTTTGGCACCAAAAAGAATCTTGAGTAAGTCCCTAATCCGATCTGGTCTGGGGGGACATGCTGGATGGCTCCCTTTCCTAGCAGCTTTGAAACCTCTGAAGCTGCGTGATCCCTTTGACTGGGTGAAACGTCTGGGATTTTTCTGACTGGAGGGGGGACTGACGAAAAAGGGGATGACATAACCTCCAGAAATTATTCATAATACCCATCGGTCCTGGGTGATGCCTTGCCAGGCTTCCGGGTATAACGATATTCGACCCCCGACTGGCTCCGGAAACGCACAGTCGGGCATCCCATCAGGAACGACGGTAGGGAGAGCCGCGAAAGGAATCATGGTCTCCCAAATTGCAGGGGCTCCCTCTGCCTCTAGGGTGGCGTCTCCCTGAATAACCTCCCCCTCCTCTGCCTCTGGAGGGGGACTCACCTTGTGCACCGGGAAAAAGCCTCTGTGATTTTTTGAACCACATCTTCCCACCCCTCTAGGCCTTGGGGTAAGGCCTAGAGGGAAGAGAAAAACAGACCCCTACAGCAGACAGAGTCTTTCCCTCTTGCTCGCACCTGGTGAGGGTGTCTTTCACCTTGGTTCCGAATAAAGAAGAACCATCAAAGGGGTCGTCAGTGAAAGAAGACTTGAAGACCTCCACAAAATGACAAAGGCGCATCCAGGCTTGCCTTCTAAGGGCGACTCCTGAGCTTGCTGCCCTACTCGCTCCCTCGGCTGCATATGAAATGAGCCGCATGGAGGAGTTAATGATGGAATTGAGGGTAGACACCTGGGCGTTAACCGTCTGGGCCACCGCCTCAGGCACGGCACGTTACCCGCGAGAGTCCTACTCGCTCCCTCGGCTGCATATGAAATGAGCCGCATGGAGGAGTTAATGATGGAATTGAGGGTAGACACCTGGGCGTTAACCGTCTGGGCCACCGCCTCAGGCACGGCACGTTACCCGCGAGAGTATCTCCTAACTCCTTGAGGAGATCTCCCTGGAGCCGAGTAAAATGAGACAGGTAGTTCAGCGACCGTAAGGTAAAGGTTGCTGACGAGAGGGTACGCTTCCCGTACTGGTCCATGGTCCTAGACTCCCTGTTAGGAGGATGGACGGAGGAAGAAGTCTCGGCTACTTCCTTCTGAGTGGCCGCCGCCACCACCATGGCATCCACAGGGACTCCTTTGGACAAAAAGTCCTTACCCGGGGGAGCAGACAGAAATTTATTGGGTCTCCTGGGTACGGGTTCCACAGAATCAGGGTTCTCCAACACCCTCTGACAAATTAAATCCAGGAGCTCGTCGAAGGGTGGGGACACCCAGGAGGCGGAGGGCTGAGCACCAAAGGCCTTCAGGAAGACAGACTCCTCCTCGGAGGGGGCTTTGGACGGCCAGTCACCTCTTTGTTTCAATATCTCCAGGATGTCGGAGAAAGAAACATTGTCAGAGGATGACTTGGGGGACCCCTCAGATTCCTCGAGGTCAGTATCTGAGGTGAGAGACTCATCCTGGGAGTCTATGTGCTTCCTCTTGCACGTTTTCTTTCTAGGGGGCTCCTCTGGCAAGAACTCTGAGGGGCCCTCAGAAACTTGGGGATCACTCGTGGGGGTATCCCTAGGCCTTGGGGCTCCACTGTCTACAGATAGGTGGTGATCAGAGGCTCTCACCGGAGTGCTAGGGGACAGAATGACCAACTCGCATGATGTGGATGAAGATCTGGCCAGCGCACTCCACATGGCCTCAAAGGCCGCCCCCAGAGTCCGAAGACCGGCCAGCCTCTGAGACCATGACAGGAGTCTGGGTTCCTCGAGCCGAGGCACCGAGCGGGAGACTAGGAACCGAAATGTGTCCCGAGGTGTCTCCCTCGGGCCCGACTGAAGAATCCCAAGTCCCGAACCTCGTGGACGGCACCGACGGGGTCAGAGCTGATGTCGGCACAGATAAGCCCGGAGAGACCATCAGAACTGACCTAGGAACATCACATGGAGCGGAACACTCTGGCTCTGAAGACAGAGATGCGCTCGGAGGAGGAATAATTGAAGAAGGTATCGGGACGGTCTCCGAAGCTGACTGAGATGGAGCCGAGAACAATTCTGCCAAAACCAGTGACTGAAGGAGCCTCTGCACCACCCTATCGACATCCACATCTGAAAGTGTCCTGGAGGATTTGGAGGACAGGGAAGGAGATCGGGATCTCCTCTCAGGTGACACTGGTCTAGTACTGGGCGATCGGCTCCGAAGAGGTTCCAATATAATTGGAGCCGACGCCGGTTCCATCAACACAGACACTTCCTACGGCCCCGAGGACAGTGAAGCCGAGGAGGTCGAAGCTAGTTTTATGACTTTCTCCGGTGGCTCCGAGGAGACTGAAGGAGCTGGAGATCTCTTTTTAGATTTTGTGGATTTTGTTTTTGAACTGAAAGCAGAATCCATGGCCTCTTCAAACGAGGGTTTCAAGAGTCCCTTCAGAATTAACTTATTCTTTCTTTCTTGGAGCACCCTGGGACTAAAAGCATGGCAGAAGCTGCAGGACTCCTGCAGGTGGGTTGCTCCCCGACAATAAACGCATACTGAATGTCCATCAGTGATGGACATCTTGCAACCACACTTAGAGCACTTTTTAAAACCCGAAGGTTTGTGCTCCTTGGAATCTTTGGACATTTTGAAAGATCAATCTCAAATACCAATATAATGAACAAATCACTGCCTGACTGGAAAAAACGACTACAGTCACACAAAACACCACTAAGCGTGGGAACAAACTTTCCACAACAACAGCACACACAATCCTCAGAAGGGACACACACTAAGTCGACTAGAGCTAAAAACCTCTAACTAAAACGGTTTTTAGACCAACTTGCAGACAGAAGGGGAGAGAGACACTAAAACCTCTAACTCAAATGGTTTTAGATAGCGAAAACAAACACAGGGACAAGGAGGGGACGGACTAGGTCCTCTAACTGAAACGGGCCTAGCGCTAGTGGGATACCACAAAACACAATCACACTACAGAAATACTCAAAACAACACCAAATAGAAATAGCTATTAAAATATCTTTTGCTTGTTACAAATTTTCTCAGAAGAATTAGAAAAAAGGTACTTAGCCACAGCCAAGAGCGAGACCACATCCGAGCTACACGAGTGGCAAACGAGATCTGGGAATGTGGAGCAGTGCAGCATGGGATACCTTCTTAGCCCAGCCAATAGAAGACTTCGAGCTAGAAAAGTTTGGCCGAGTTGGAGCCGATATTCAGCTCCGAACCCACGGGTAAGAATGTAGGCGAGATTGGACTACATAACATCTAAAGTTATATTATTTAACAAAAGTTTATGACTAACTTAAAGTATGTGCCGCAGTAGTTAAAAGACATTACTGTAACTTTTTAAATAATAAAAAGAACATCAAAAACTATAAAAAAACACACATCAGAGTGCCACCCAAAAGTCATCCATTGTTTGAATTTGACAGTTAGTAAGAAGTCTAAGAATCCACAAGGTATAAGGAAAAAGAAGTTTAGAATTTAGAAATTCACCATATTTTTCCCTCCACCCCTTCCATAACCCCTTTGTTAGGAGTTTTAGAGCGCTTTCTATTGGATGTGTTGGGCGAAGGGATCTTTTCTTAACTAAGCAGTTCAAGACTGACCCCCCCCCCCCACATGCTTATCTTAAAGGTGCCGTATAAATGGAATCATTTACCTTTAAAACATACATGTGAAACATCTTGTCCAAACCCTGCTGAAACATAACCTTTTCACTGTTGCAGACAAAGCTGATTTAAGCATGCTTAAGGATATATGCAATATATTTTCCAAACTGCACCCTACACAAGAAAGACTAAAACAAATGCAGAACATTGCTGAATTATCTAATCAGCTTGCAATAAAAAACAATGGTGTCAAAGGGTGTGTTGCACAGAGTGATAGAATTATCTTGTATAACTGCTCTGATCCCTTGGAACTTTGAAGTCATTTATATACAATAATTTCTACTCAATTATTACAGTTTAGTGAGCCGTAAACCACTGAAGCCAGAATGATTCTGAAAGTGCTTTCCGCAGAACTTCATTAACCAGTTATCAAATGTTTAGTTGGGACAGACTGACGTTTGGTTAGCAAGTGTTCTTATCTTATTAACGTTCCTATCTCAAACATTATGAAGTGGAGGTAATTCTTACCTCTAGTCTCAAAGGCAGGCAATGTGAATGTTAAAAAGAAAGCATGCAAGACTTAGCGTTGCAGGGTATGAGGATAAATAATTGATGCTTCTCCTTTTCCAGGCAGTTGCAGAGTTGGGTGAGATAGCAGGAAGGGGAAAGAGGTTAAGGTAAAGTGTCGCGTCTGATGTGTCAGACCTTCCGGGGCATTGGAATGTTGCAACGGCAGGTACTGAGGGCCGTTTTTTTCAACTTTAAAAAAAATTATTTATTTCAAAATTAAAGAGAGATTTTTATACTGTTTCCATCTTGCTTTATTCCACCGCACTAGCAACATTCATATTTCACTTTATTTGCCAGGGTTAACTTTGTAAAGATGCAAGAAAGTGTTTTTTGCCTCCTCAGGGGTCTCAATCTGGATCTTTGCTCTGTTATGCTGAAAAATTAGAACAGCTGGATATTTCTTTTGGAAGTGAATTTTATTTCCAATGAGGTATGCACAGTATTTGGAAAGGTTTTGTTGCTGCTGTTTGATTATTACGGGGAGGTCTTGAGAAATAGTAATTTTGTGGCTCCTCCAGGTAATATTCCTTTTTGTCTTGAAGGCTGTTAGGATAATTTGTACATGAGTCTCACATAGATTTGCCTTGGGATATCGGATGTTTGAGCTTTTCTAAGTGATCTGTGAGCTCTTTGTATAATTATGTCTTTTATCAGCTCTTTATTATCCAGTAACGAGTTCAAGATTTCTTTAGTGATTGTGGGGATTTGTGCATTTTTGAAGGTCTCAGGAAGTCCTCATAGTATAACATTATTCCTGCGGGTTCTTGCTTCTAGAGCCAATATTTTTTGTTGCATTTCTTTGATGCTAGTAGTGTTTGTCTGTAGATTTTGATTTAATTCTTTAATTTTCTTTTCATTGTCCAAAGTTTTTGCTTCATTCTGCTCCAGCCATAACATTATTTGGTCCAGATTGTTTCCAAAGAAGGCAAGTTTTTGTGAAAAGTTTTGAATTTCAGATTGTGAAGGTTGAAGGACTATTTTGAGGTCATCAATTGAAAACGCTTGATCCTGCTTCGACCTAAGGGCCATTTTCATGCTGTCCTGTTGCAATTTGTTAATTTTCTGCCTTTTAGAGGAATTATCCTTTCCTGGTGATGCTATTTGTGGCAGTTTAGTTTTGGATGTTTGAGTTACCATTAAATCAGCTTGGTTAGACATTTTAGTTAAGTTGCTTAGGTTTAGTAAGATTTCAAGTTCCTTCTGTTTTCCTGTTTTCTTTTCTAGGCCACAAATATCAGAAAGATGCAATCACCATGCAGCTCAGGCTCCTGCGTTTAGGTGAGCATAATTTTAAGTGAATAAATCCTTTTCTGCAGAAAATAACGAGAATTAAGTATTTTCCTTAATTTCTTTTATTGATCTCTACTACTTTAGATCATTTTTCTTGCTTGATGAATTGGTAAAAGATCAGATAGAAACTGTAATGTCAGGAGAAACACAGCTCATGTGTCTACAGACCGTCCACCATCTTGGAATCCGCCCATCATCGCATATAATGTTCCCTTTCAAGTTTACTTCAATAACTTCCTAAACCAGCTTGAGAAACTCCAATGTTTCCTCTGTAAAAGGTTCTCAGATCTTAATACTCTTAGCTAATCTGATATTGTGCTAAAAGCCATATTATTCTACTCTGTCTTATTTAAGGTCTTATGTGGTGAGCTCAAATTTGCATTCCATGCCACAAGTGACCAAACTTTCTTTGTACTCCTTCAGCTAATTACAACCAGGAGTAAAACAAATATCCACTCTAAACACTTAAATCCTATACTGCCGCATTGACAATGTCAGCTGGAATGACCGATGACTACTGCAATATATCCCTTATTCCTGGAATGGGTTGTTCTTGTGTGTTAGAGTACTTCTCTGGCAATCTTTAAAACCAGTCTTGAAGATTGAATGGGTGACTGCAAAATTTAACCTGGGTTATGCAGGGAAAAAGCTACTGTTTCCCACAAATATCTGACAATATGACTGGTCTTCTCAATGGTCTCCTGGGGAAGAGTTAGCATAATAATTGAGGTGTTATCTCACATTCAATATGTACAAGGTTTGATTCTCACTAAAGGGAATTTGTCTAGGCTTAAAATGGTCTACAAGGGCAGCTAGCCTATTACTTACCTATCAACCAAGTATTCCTTTGCAACACAGCCAAATTCCAGTATGGTTGATGCCCCAGTGGTGATTAAAATTAGAGCATGAAAGACCAGACTACAAAGTTGACATTCATGATTAAGATTAGTCATTCAACTAAGTGTGTCATCTAGTAGATTTCCTGGGTAAGGATGATGGACTGCATGTAGCTGCAGATCAATAGGTACCACTTGCTCCAATAAATGCATGGCTATCGTGCAAGACAATAGGGAAGACTGTAAGACCTTGTCCTACACGGCTTACTCATGAACCACTTAACTCTAGAGTTGTCCATACTAATTAGAATGCCCTTGGATAATGCCAGGAAGACTGCAAAAATCTCCTTCAGGTCGATGATCATCTTCCTCTGCAATGGATGCCATATTCCCAGGACTAACAGTTCCTTTAGATGTACTACCCAGTAAGAGCCTGTGGTGGTTACGATAAAAGTGTTTTGTAAGTTGGGAAAACAAAAAAGGTCTGCTCACAAATTCAGGTATACCATCTGTAGCCACCAGTTAAGTTTAGATACCAGAGATAGAAACAGAGGGAATTACTGGTCTATTTATTTGTTTTGCAATGCACACAGGTTTCAAATTTACTAAATTTTCTAATATGAAGTCTGGCATGAGGTACCATGCCTAGGCTGGCCTACATATATTTCAACAATATTAGTTAATTTCTTGACAAATTTCTTCTTTCTTGGAAGCATCTGTTATTTCAGCTGTCATGTTTTGACAGCTTTCTATTTACCTGAATCTAAAACCATTTCCAGAAATTGTAATATTTCCTCTTTTATGCAAAGTGAAAACTGATTTTTTTTATTTGCTCTCAACTGTGTAAACCTCAGAAACAGAATCATTACCACAAGACTGTTCCATAAGTGTTGTGGAGACCAAGCAAGAATGATACCAACATCACAGTAAGGATGAATGTGTACCTTTTTCTGAAGAGATAATATAAATACGGCTAAACACCTCATGATCATTTTGCTGGCAGTGGTTACACTAAGTGATAGTGACGCAAATGAAATGCTGTTTTCCCGTCTTGAACTTGAAAAAATTTGCAAGAACACAAGGTAAGGATATGTCAGTAATTACCATTTAGGTCCAGAGTTGCCATCTATGCTCTCCATTAAAAGAAAGAACTAACTGAAAAGATACTATTTTAAATTTCTCGACTTTCATCAAGTGCTTGCTGAGATGGTTTAGATCTAAAATCGGTTTCCAAGTTGTCTTCTGTCTTTATTATTAAGAAGGGCCTTAATTACAATCACTTGAAAACAGAAGTATCAACTCTGTGCTTCTCATGTATTCCTGAAAAGGCTGAGGGAGGTCACCATATATATATTAGATGAATGGACTAGACCTGTGAGTGAAGCGAGAGGAATTGAGAACCTACAGGGATTGAGAACCTACAGGGTTTGTCCTCTCATGACTCTCGACAAAGAATCCTAGATTCCTCATGGTGCACATCCATACCCAAGGATTTTTTCAAAGTTGTAGGGCCCAGGAAAAGAAATAAAGGTGATAGAACAAGAGCATGGTATGATCATGATTATTCAACTCAAGGCAACAGAGAGCAGCTTTTCATAATGCAATGAATCTGTGCAGGAGAAGCAACTTTAAATTTAAACCGTCACATCCAGCCTAGTTCAGGGTGAACCTTCCTAGTAAGGCAGTCATTTTACACTCCTGAAGATGCAGAGGGTACGTTCCCTACACTACTTCATGAGGGAAGTGAGGGCTCACAGCAGATGACAAAAACTGCAGAAGGAGACTTTCCAATCACCTCAGGACAAGTGAGAAATAAAAAAAATGGATGTTTTACCAGTCTTTAAGAGAAGAATGCTAGAAAGGCAGAAAGCAGCATTTGCAGTGAAGCAGAAAAGAAGCAATACAGAAAAGTAAGCAAAATTCTGTCAATGAAGACTGCCCTAAGAAGCTGATTATTTACCTGAAGGGCTTACTGATGCAGGAACTTTTGGTGTACTGCGGTTTATCTAAATTTAATGTTTGTATAATACTTGTTCTACCAAAGCCCTGTGCTTGAGTTTGAACTGGCTATATAAGATCAGAGGACTCTGAGTTTGACCACTTGCATATCTTACATCCTACCAAAGCTCTATCATTCCCACACTCAACCACTACCACTGTACTACTACTCACACCACCACTCATGTCTCACCCTCACTCAACTCCCTTCCCACCAACTCAAGAACCATCCCTATGCACCCCCCACATATTCTACCAACTATATTACTCAAACATAAAGCATCCCTACGACTTAACATAGTAACCGTCCCACCATAACTATTACCCAAAGAGCACAATCATAAAGTTTCCCTTATAAACAAACACATTCGAAAACTAATAACCTCATGCATATCAAAACTAGCTCTAAGTGGAGATATCCACCCCAACCATTTCCAAGTCCAATCCTCATAATCAGACTAGAAAGCACAACTTCTCCCATATTACAGCCAATAGAAAGCCAAATGACTTCCTTCTACTAAGCCTAAATATTAGAAGTATATCCAACAAAGTCCATGAACTCCATCCCACCATAGACTTGTACTCTCCAGATATAGTCATCCTGACAGTAACCTGGCTAAAACCTCCCATTACCAGTGAGCAAATATTCCCAACAGGTTATGGCATACTAAGAGTAGACCGGCTAAACAAGAAAGGAGGCGGTGTAGCTATAATATTTAAACAGCATCTAAACATCCAGATCTTAAAATCATCAGCTCCACAAATAGGCAATGAAGAAATAATATATACCAACCTTAAAATAAACCAAAACAAAACCATCAACATAATTGGATGCTACTTCCCACCTGGCCAAAACATCCCTCCACTAAAAAACCTCCTCAGCTGGTCTACCCACCATCTCCCCCAAGAAACTATCATTTTAGGTGATTTCAATATTGAATGGCAATCCTGCTCTAGCAACCATCCAACCCATCATGTAAACCTTCATGGCTTCACCCAACTAGTCCAGTCGGCAACCAGGATAAATAAAAACTCCAGCAAGCACACTACCCTGGATTGGATACTAGTCAGTAAGAGCCCCCAGTCATATATAACAGGCTGCTTATCAGATAGCCTCAGTGATCACTCCCCAACATTCCTAATGAAAAAATACCTATACCAAGCTAAACCTGCCGTCTACCGTCAGATACGTAAAAAAATAAACTTTAACCCACTCACATTCATCTCATCCCTCAAAGAATGTAACTGGCATCCTCTAAAGTACCTCAGTCTTGATGACGCAGTTGAATTTTTTAATATTACCTTCCTGAGCATCCTTAATTACCATGCCTCCATAAGACTTTCCAGAATCAAAGCACAACCCTCCCCATGGCTACAGAAAACCACTAAGTCAGAAATGAAAAACAGGGATAAAGCCTGGGAACACTGGCGCAAAACCAAGACCCCCTCAACTAGAAAGTAATTCCTAGAACTACGCAATCGAGTCAAAAAGCTAATAAAACAGGACAGATTGCAATACTACCAGTCTGCCCTAGACTCCTCCGAACACAGCCCCAAACAATTCTGGTCCTCCATAAACTCCATCCTCCACCCAGGTAAAGTCAGTACCCCTCCTCCTAACATCCCTCACTCCTCAGAAAATATTGCTACCTCATTCAACACACACTTCACACAAACCATACTATCACTAGCTAAACAACACAACCCCCCTCCCCTCCAACCCACACCTTCAACTACTAATCTCCCCACTGCCTTCTCTTTTTCTCCTGTACCTACCTCCAACATAAAAAAAACTCTTAACTAAACTTAAACCCACCAAATTAGCAACAGACAACCTCCCAAGTGAATACCTATAAATTGCAGCTGATGCTCTGGCCTACCCAGTATCCATCTTGATTAACAGATCTCTGTCAGAAAGTTACGTTCCCACATTGTGGAAAGTATCACATATAATTCCCCTCCACAAAGGCGGACCCTCCACAGAACTAACCAATTACTGCCCCATAGCTATTCGCTCTCCACTCTCCAAAATACTAGAGAGATGCATATACTCTCAGGTCTCAGACTACCTCCTTACTGACAACCTCCTTTCCAATACTAAGCATGGTTTCTGACCAAACCATAGCACCACCACTGCCTTACTCTCCTTTACTAACACTATCCTTCAGCATAAAAACAATGGCTATCTCTCCTCTGCTACTTTCCTAGACCTATCTAAAGCATTTGACATGGTCCCACACAAACAACTTATCTCTGTCCTCAATAACCTATCCTTCTCACAATCAGTCACCAACTGGTTTCAGAGTTACCTGTCTGACCGCCAACAATCCATTGTATGGCAGAATGACATATCTCCCCAACTACCTGTTTCCATAGGGGTTCCCCAAGGACCCATCCTTGGACCCCTACTCTTCTCTATTTTCACAAATAATCTAGCCTCTGCCACCACACATGGCACACTCATACGATACGCAGATGACTCGACCATCATCTGCTCAGCCCAGTCCCTACCCAAACTGCAAAAAGTCACACAGGAAGCCTTTTCCTCTGTTGAAACTCGGTTATCCGATGCCCAATTAATACTCAACCCAAACAAAACTAAACTACTCATCTTGCAACCCACCAAACATACTCAAAACAACTCTCACTTTACTACAGCAAAAGACAACACCACTATATACCCAACTGAACACACCAAATTGCTAGGAGTGGAAATAGACAATAAACTAAATTTTGACATTCACATATCCATGACCATAAAAAAAGTCCACAAAAAACTAGGAGCATTATACAGAAATAAGCATCTTCTCACCAAAGCAGCAAAGATTTCAAAAGCAAATTCCCACCTTATCTCCACCCTACTTTATGCCTCTCCAATATATACCAACCTAAGGCAATGCGATCTAAACAAGCTAGAGACATGCTACAACAAAATTGCCAAATTCGCCACAGGGGCATCCTACCGTAGTCACCACTGTCTCTCACTTGCTGAACTGGGCTGGCTTGAACTCCCTCACCTCCTTCAATGGTATCAACTCTCACTCGCCCACAAACTAGTAAACCATCCACTAAATGTCCCATCCCTCCAGAATCTACTCCAACCCTATCGCACCACCAGACCACTAAGATCCAGCAACAAAAATCACTTGCAGATCACTAAAGCCAATAACTCTGCTGGTGACGCACTATTCTCTTGCACCATAGCCAAACTATGGAACTCCCTCCCACCCACAATTACCTCCGTACCATCATGCACTCACTTCAAAACTTTACTAAAAGCGCACCTAAAAACATGCTGGCTATGCCCTTGCAACTCCCACTCTAATATCACCCACCCCATCCAACCACTACCTTTCTTTCCACTCCACTAACTACCTTGATTATAGCAAGCTCAAATGCTCATAAGCCTAGTACATATACAGCAGGAACTTCTTATTTTAACATTTGTTAATGTCTGTTATGTACTTCACAGATAAAGATTCTAGTTTTCTACTGATGTACTATGTTCTTCATCTGTAAATATGTTGTAAGTAATTGCTATGTAAATTTTTAATCGCTATGTAATCCAATGTAACTACTGTCTGTTTATTTTAACTGTGGAGTTTTTCTCCCCGGGCCTCCGCTGAAAATGGACCTATGTCTAGTCGGACACTCCCGGTCTACAAATATAAATAAAATAAAAATAAAAATAAAATTGATGCAAGTTTCCTTTACACAAAGTAGTGTGTATGACTTTGGTGTACACTACGCCAAATGTAAAGCAAATAACACTTAAGGGAAACACCTTGTAAGAAAAAAATTGTTGCTTCCATCTGCCCGCCTGGGCAGGCCACCAGGCAGACAAATTTCCTGGTTTTGCAAACTGAAAAAAATAAATAAATAAAGTAGCACAATGGGACTGGACAGAAAATAAACTGTAATGGGTTAATTAAGGTAATCTAATATGTTCAGCAAGGAAGAGTATCTTTGCATGCAGCTTTAAGTTTATGAGATGCATGCAGCTTTAAGTTTATGAGACAAATGTGAAATGCAAAGGTTGTGGGAGACTTAAAGAAGAATAATGGGTCTGTAACTTTGGAAAGTTCTCTAATATTGAGGAAGACGGAAGTTTGGCCACACAAACTATTTGTTATCTGTGTCTCTGCATTTAACTCAAGAGATGACATAATAGGAAAACTAGATGTAGACTTCAAAGTGAGGATAAGATTAAAATGCTGTCAAATGGATGACAGTTGCACTGGGAGAAGTAATGTTTGCAATCTTATCACAAAATATTAATGGTTGTTAAATCTTCTAAATAGTAAAATTAGGCCTCTGTTTGCATTACTGAAAAAAACACATTTGAATGACATTGAGCATTTAAAATAAGGTAACCCTGAGTATAAATTATTAGGACTTTCATCATGCTCAGTAGGAAGCTGAAATGCTGTTTCTAAACTATTAGAAAGAAACAAGGCTTTACAGTTGCCAGTCAGTCAGGAGTGGCAGAGAAGTATGTAAGATTGGTATAGGATATGTACGAGGGTAGTGCGACAGTGGTGAAGTCTGCAGTGGGAGTGACAGATCCATTTAAGGTGGAGGTGGGATTACATCAAGGACCAGCTCTGAGCCCTTTCTTATTTGCAATGGTGATGGACAGGTTGACAGACGAGATCAGACAGGAGGCCCCATGGACTATGATGTTTGCAGATGACATTGTGATCTGTAGTGAGAGTAGAGACCAAGTTAAGGAGACCCTGGAGAGGTGGAGATATGCTCTAGAGAGGAGAGGAATGAAGGTCAGCAGGACTAAGACAGAATGTGTGTGTGTGAATGAGAGGGAGGATAGAGGAATGGTGAGGATGCAGGGAGTAGAGTTGGCGAAGGTGGATGAGTTTAAGTACTTGGGATCAACAGTCCAGAGTAATGGTGAGTGTGGAAGAGAGGTGAAGAAGAGAGTACAGTCAGGGTGGAATGGGTGGAGAAGAGTGTCAGGAGTGATTTGTGACAGATGGGTACCAGTAAGAGTGAAAGGGAACGTCTACAAGAGGGTAGTGAGACCAGCTATGTTGTATGGGTTGGAAACAGTAGCACTGACAAAAAGGCAGGAGTCAGAGCTGGAAGTGGCAGAGTTAAAGATGTTAAGATTTGCACTGGGTGTGACAAGGATGGACAGGATTAGGAATCAGTATATTAGAGGGTCAGCTCAGGTTGGGCGCTTTGGAGACAATGTCAGAGAGGCGAGATTGCATTGGTTTGGACATGTGCTGAGGGGATGATGGGTATATTGGGAAAAGGATGCTAAGGATGGAGCTGCCAGGTAAAAGGAAAAGAGAAAGGCCTAAGATAAGGTTTATGGACGTGGTGAGAGAGGAAATGCAGGTGGTTGGTGTGACAGAGCAATATGCAGATGACAGGAAGAAATGGAAACAGATGATCCGCTGTGGCAACCCCTAACTGGAACAGCCGAAAGAGAAGAAGAAGATAGCTTTACAGTTACCGGAATTGGAACAAGTTAACAAAATTATATTTATATTACTAAGAGGGAGGCCAGATCGAGTGTTATGCAGAGCAGTTGTTGTTGTATCTTTAGGCTTTTCCCGGTTAGGGGTCGCTGCAGCGGAACTCCAGTCCGCTAATGATTGGCAATAGATTTTTACGTACTGACTTGCCAGGCCTGACGCACAACCTTCAACGAAGGTACGCCCATTCACGCATGTCTCCACACAGAAGACACTATAGCTGAGAATCGAACAGGACAACGTCTTACTGTGAGGCGACAACGCTACCGCAGCACCACCACCACAGCAGTTGTTATGCACAGCAGTAAGTCCTTATATATCCCACAAGGTATTGCTCAATAAACTACAGCTAGAATGAGTGCTTACAGTACAGCAGGAGATGCTTTTCTGGGTAAGACACTATAACAGTTTTTTTCTCCTCACTGTTGAAGTGTACACTGGTCCTAGAGCTCATAAGGTCTGAGTGTCAGGGCAGTTTATAAATGTGCTACATTAATGTGGAAGACATACGTGTAAGTTATTAATGCTTCCTACAGATATTTCTAAATGTTCTTCTATACAGATATGAATCATACTCGAGAACAGACAAAATCATGGTTAGGAAAGAACAGATAACTCTAAATGAGAACGTGCACACACATGCTGTTTCTTTATCAAACCACTTTCCATAGTGCATGAGAAGGTATTTCGCCAAGGAAAGGTATGAGACAAATTTGAGTGCTAATCTGTATTTTTGTCAAAGGAAACTATTTAAAAGCATACTGAAGATGTTTTTAGACAGTGCCAATGGGCCATCCACACTGCAGGGGAGTCAGATAATGAAAGTACAAGACATGCATAAGGAGGTCTAAGGAAATTCTACGAAAATGCTGCTGATGAAAAGAAAGCATATTCAAAAGTGGCCAGGTCATATGCAGACCTACAGAAGGCACAGGACAATGTGATTCATAAGGAAGAGACTGAACTAAAATGCAGGAATTACATATTATATAGATAAAAACACTAAGGTACACTGACCTTACTAAAAAAGTATTACAATGTTAGATTCTAAGCTAAGACATAAAGGAAAAAACATTTAGGTTCATAGGTTCTTATAAGGCTATTGACCCCAGAGGATCTTTAGAAGCATGGATTCCCTTGAAGCTTTTTACCTCTGTAATTTAAATACAAAATAACACAAAGTAGCGGAACATTTAAATGTCACCTCTTTTCATAAGGGACAAGGGTGCTTACTTCACGGGTGAATTTAAAGTTACCCTTTCATTTGACCAGATTACATCTGAATAAAGTAAGAAGTTACTTTGTTTTATACGGACAGGAAGACAATTCCAAAGTAGTAGAATTATCTAATCTCTAGGATACATATTTATCATTTCAACATATTCTTTTTATGTTGCAAACCAGACTGACAGGGTGTTTATGCCTTGGTGGTTGTGCAGCATGTCTAACAGGACAGGATATGCTACAGCAGAGGCCACATCTCAGCAGTCGCTATGATACAAAGAATAGGGACAAGACTTTGAGACAGTCAGTGCAGTTCTTATAATTTAGGCCCTTGATTTGCTTGATGAGAAAATGCTGTGGGTATTCCAGCTGTGTCAAGTGTTTGGGCAGATACATGCTATCATCATCATCAACCCCCTTATCCCATTTTCTACATGGGATCAAGATGTCATGTTAACTGCCACCATCTCTATCGACTGAATGACACAGTCCTGCCTTCTTTGATACTCATGCATGACTGTTGCAGATCTTCTCTCACACAATTCATCCATTTCTTTGCTGGATATCCTTGTTTCCTCTTACCTTCTTCCTGTCTTTCTAAAATCTTCACTAGATTGTCTTCTGCTTCTTTGCACATGTGACCACACCACAATAATCTGTTCCCTTTTATGTTTCTACAATTGGAGCTATTTTGGCTTCTGTTGTTAGTGTCCTCATTTCTCTGTCTATCCCACAGTGTGCATCCTACCACCCTTTTCAGGTTCACTTCATTTCCATCACCTCTAGCTTCCTCATCTGCTCTGCCTTTACTGCCCAGGTTTCTGTACCACACAGTAAAACTGCTCACATCTCTGTTTTGTACACCTTACTTTTTAGCTTATTTGGCATTCTTCTGTCATACCCTACACCTGAAACTCTGTGTCAGTTGGCTGCAGCCCCTCTGATTCTAGCTCTGACCTCTTCATTCAGGCTTCGCTTCTCCTCAACCACCTCTCCCAGATACCTGACGCTATTAACCTGTTCGACTATCTTTTCTTCTATCTCAATTCTCACCTTCTTCTGATTACTCCAGTTTGCTGCCATCAGTTGTCTTATCTGTACTTAGTTTCATCCCACGTAACTTCAATTTTGCATTCCATTCCCCTATTCTTTGTTGAAGTTCTTGCTCAGAGTCTGCCTGTAATGCCACATCATCTACATACACCAACTTTGTTGATCTGTACCCTCTGACCTGTTTGCTAATACAGTCTATCACCAGTATGAACAGCACTGGGCTCAGAGCTGAACCCTGGTGCACACCTACTCCCACTGGGAACCCCTGCATGAGACCAAACACTATTCGTACTTGAGTCACTGGGACCTTGTGCCTAGCCTGCACTAATTCTACTAATCTTTCTGGGACTTCAAACTACCGCATTACTGCCCAAATCAGTTTTCTTGGGACCTTGTCATATGCTTTCTCCAAGTCTAGGAATGTCCGGTACTGCCCACAGTTCTGAATGTTGCCTTTGTTCTTGTACACTGGCACGAGTATGCTTATTCTTAATAGTCATATGGGATACGTCCTTCTCTCCACACACTGCTAGTATACTCAGGAGCCATTTCTCCCCTATCTCACCCAGCATCGTTCTCTTATTTACTGTGACCTCATCTCAGCCTGGTGTTTTACTGGACATCATTTTCCTTAGTGCTAATCTTACCTCTTCTAGGCTGGACTCCTCTTCTTCTCTCACCGTATGGTGCGTCTGGGTCACTACAACTTCTCTTGGGTTTTCCTAATTCAGAAGCTGCTGAAAGGTACTCTTTCCACCTACTTTTGGTGTCCTGTGGACTGGTGAGCAGGTTAATGCTGGCATTCCTTATAAAGGGTGTTTGACTATCGTTATCTTTCTGTCTTTGCCTTGCCACCTGATGCAGTTTCTTTGTGCCACCTACTGAGGTCCTTTCCCCAAGCTGGTAAAGTGCCTCTAATGCCCTGTTCTTTTTATTACACTTCTTTTCCTAGCCTCTTTGCTAGCCAACCAGTATTTCTTCCTAGCCTGGTCCATATTTTCTATCTTGCACTTTTTCCTGCACTCCTCCTTTCTTTTGACAACTTCCAGGACTTCTGCATTCCACCACCAGCCTTATTTATGTACCTTATTTCCATACCTGGCTTGGCCACAAATCTGTTCTGTAGTCCTGTCCTGATACATGCTGTTTTGAGGTGCTGTCATTCTTCATTTCCATCTATTTCCTCCTCTTCCTGGGGTGCTAGAGCCCTAAGCAATTCCTTGAATTGTACTTTCTCTCCAGTCAACTTCAAGGTCTTCAGCCTGGTCTCTGTTGATCTTGGAGCCTTCTTGGACCACTGCTTGCAGCTGATTGTGGCAACCAGTGGTTTAAGCTATGGGCTGACTGTTTCATTGGAGATGACTTTGCAATCACTGATTCTACCCCAGTGTCCTCTCCTTGCTAGGAGGAAGTCTACCTGAGTTGCATGTTGGCCACTCTTGTATGTGATCTTGTGACAGTCTCTCTTTCTGAACTATATGTTGGCTACTATCAAGCCATTTGCCAGACAGGCGTCTAGAATGGCCTCTCTCTCTCTATTCCCGTTGAACCACCCATGTGGACCCAAGCAGTCCTCATATGCTGTTCTGTCTTGATATGTGCATTCAAGTCACCCATTATCGACACCAATTCATGTTGTCCTGTTTTTTCTAGTAGGCCCTGCAATTGCTGTATGAATGCACTCTTTTCCTCACTATCAAAACCTTGCTGTGGGACATAGGATGGGATTATGAATACTGCCCTGTGATTACACTGGACTCAGCCATGAGTCTGTCACTAATTTTGATGACATCCCTCACTACCTTCTGAAACCTCTCTGTCATCACAATTTCCACACCATTTCTATCCTGTCCCCTCCTAAGTAGTAGAGTCAGGATCCCAAGCCAAGTGGCTTTGCTGCACTGCCCTTCCATCTTGTCTCTTGGATATATAGTACATCCAGCCTCCTCCATACGATCATTTCATCCACTTCCAAGCTCCATCCTGTCAGTGAACCTACATTAAGTGCAGCGATTCTTAGTTTGTCTGGCAGGCTGATTGGTTTTATGTCCAGCTTTCACTCAACAGAGCTATCCCAGGTAACCCAGGCTGTGTAACTGGATACCGGCCTGCCAGTAGCTTATTGACCCAAGGCTGCTGGGCTTTATGGTGCATATACACTGGCTAACAGGGACACATACACCCCTCCTACCATAAATGCCAAAGGGTGCATTTATTTATTTATTTGCTTAGCGGGGAAGTCCAAGTCGGTCCATAGGCACCCAAAGGCTCAGGGAGAAAAGTTCCAGCAAAAAAAACACAGTAGAAGATTACAGTAGAAAATTACACAAAAAATCAACACAAGAAAATTGTAACAGTATTAGCATTACACTTCCATATATGAAAACAACAGTACAGTTATTGTTATGATAACAGGTATACCTCATGTTTATCTATAGTGTTTAAGTATAAGTTAATAAAAAGCTGGTATTAAATATTATTAGGAAGGAAATGATGTTGACTGAGAGGTTAGGGTTAAGTTATGTTTGGGAAGAACAGCAGGTTGGTACTGGAAAATTATTACACAAGAAAAGGATATTGATAGGGTACGGGTAATTGTGAGACGGGGAAGAGCACGTAGAAGATACAAGAGAGGCTAAAGATAGTAAAGAAAGGATACTAGGGGAAGGGAGAGAGAGTGATGTGGAAAAATTTTTACAGAAGGTGAGACTGGCCAACGACTTTTAGACAGGTTGATATTCTTTTGGAGAGTGGTTGAAGGTAGGAAGGTCAAGGTTAGTTCTGATAATTTTTGGTAATGTATTCCATAATTTGGCTACTGAATAGGAGTATAGGCTATGGCCTGCAGTTATACTATGCTTACGTATAGCAAGCAAGTGTTTAGTCTCTAATCTAAGGGATCTCTTGAATATATAGTTGAGTATGGAAGAGAGAGGCAATTGTTGGGTTTATGCATTATTTTGTGGGCAGTTAACAGCTTTAAGTAACTGAAAAGTTGTGAAGGGTCTAACCAGTTTAGAGTATGAAAAGCAGTACAATAATAGCTGTGGTAGGCTGAATTTGTAGCAAATTTTGCTACTTTGTTGTAGATTAATTAGAGTTTTGACTTTTGGGAGATGTTGAGATTTGCAAGAATAGCAGTACCTTATAGTATTGAGGGTAGGATGTAGGTAGCAGCAAGGATATGTTTTGTCGCTGTGGTTAAATATAGTTTGTGTCTATGCAGCAGTTCTAGTTCAGATTTTTTTTTTAAATACTGTCCTGTATGTGTAGATGAAATTTAAAATGTTCATCTTACTCCTAAGAGTTTAGTATAGGGAACTACTTTTGTTGTAGTATTATTCTGAGAACTGATCTTGAATTCTGTTTTTTTATCAGTAAGTGTTTTGGAGCTAAAAAGGAGAAGTTTAGTCTTTTTAGGATTTTGTAGCAGTTGTTAGTTGGAAAGTCCTAACAGATCAGAGGAGAAAGCTTCTTGGGTTATTTGTTGTAGGTGGGTGAGATTATTTGAGCGACAGATGATAGCTGAATCATCTGCATATTGTATAAGGGAGGCTGGATGATGGGAAATATGGAGATCATTACTAAAGACATTAAACAAGAGAGGACCGAGAATGGAATCTTGTGGCACACCAGTAATATTATGAAGATATAGTGAGTTACCAGCCTTGTCATTTTACAGATTGCTGTCTATTAGATAAGTAGCTGGTAAACTATTGGACTGATGTAAGTCATAGACCTAGGTTAGAAAGACACTGTAGATGTTTTGTATGAGAACAGTATCAAAAGCCTTTGAAATGTCCAGAAATAGTGATGAGACAAGCTTTCCAGAGTCTCTGGCATTACTGACAGTTTCAGTAAAAGAAAGTAATACAGATGTACTATGTGTAGGCCACAAACTCAAAGATCACCCTAATAATGACACATATAATGGAATGATTACATCCTTGGACTGGACAACATACCTTTACTAATAAGCTGTGCAATGAAAAAGAACTTTCTTAAAACAGTGGATACATGGCGATCAGGAGACAGTTCATGGTCTACATAGGCAGGGCCGGTGTTAGCATTTTGGGGGCCCCCAGCAAATGTCAAGTTGGGGGCCCCCTAGGCACTTCCAGTATAAGTATCATTCTGTCAGTGCCACCCCTCCTAAGAAACCTTTTAGTTTGTGTTGCAAAGTTTTAGGAGTAGTACGTACAGACAGACCTGTAGCTACAAGCTCTTACATTACAACAGACCTAAATACCACACTATGTTGATCTGTCTAACAAAGGGACACTTACAGTTACTGGTATTTAGTTGCAACAATGATATATTGCAATAACTCTATGTACAGGTCTGGAATTAAATGAACTGATGACTAGACCTACCATTTCAACAGCCTCCACCCCCCCACCCCCAGTCCTCTCCTCTCCCCCCTCCATTTTTTTGGCTCCCCATACTATGGACATTACTTTTTTCTTCCTTTTCTCACATTTTGCCTTACTCTTAGCTTTTTCAAAAAGCCATAATTTTGTATATGCTCTGAAGTGCATTTTAAAGTTTTTTTTTTCTTTTTACACAACCATTTCATCCAGTAATGGCTTGAACAAAAATTATGATTAAGGAAATAAATTCACTGTCGTTGTTCAACTTTAGTTTTCCTTGCATCCTTTCAACACTCTTTCCTGAACAACACAGCACAGTAATAATCATTTAGGAAATAACTCAAATAACCAAGGACCCAAGAAGCCGTAGGGTTACAGATGGTCTGCGATGCATTTTAGAGCATATTCTCAGCATTTTACTCCAATGGTGGCCTAAAGAAAAATCACGAAAAAGAAAATAATTTCAGTCTTATTTTTTTCTTTAATTGCCTTAGTCATATATTTCAACTGATAGCTGATATACATATATATATATATATATATATATAGCATGCTTCCTCACCTGTAACCCTCAAAGTCAGCCCCATGTATATGTGCCTGATGTATGATTGTGAGAATGATTTCAGTAATGTATTCTATTTTGTTGGTCCTAGACAGTACACCACCCCTACACAAGCTATAGTAACCTTCTTTTTACACTTCTGAGGTCTGTGAGAAAAGTAAATAAACAATGACCACACTGTCCTCAGCTCAAACACAAGCAACTTCATGTGCACACCTCTAAGGTTTGACTGTAATGAAAATTAAAGTTGCAATAACCACACAATCCCCAGCCACCCATAACGTACAGCAGCTTTCTGTACACACACATTTGTGCAGGGCTGGTTTTAGAATGGCTGTGGTTGAAACCAAAAGCTTTATCCTAAAATGGTCATATCTCAACACTCTTCAAGTTAAACAGCTCAGTCAGAAAATTGATAAAATTTTTCTCCTGATTTTTCTTCAACCAACAACAGCTTTTGTTGGGGTCCCTACAGAGTCAAAGATGATTAAGGGAGCCCCCAGTATCCATTTATACAGTCTGGTGAGTGGGGGACACTGAATGCTCTGTGATATATTTTATGTCTTACTTTTGAAATTTAATTACTTGTTAAGTAAATTTTCTACTGATACCCAGAAGAATAATGTCTGTGTCCTGGCATTATTGGGTGCATGCACATATAAAAATCAGTGATATTTTTTTTTACATACACACATGGACACACACAACCATAAGCCATAGTGGTACTAGTTTTGTACTTATTTCAGCAAATAGCAATACATTGTGCAACACTGGTACTGCCACACCAGATCAGTAACTGCTGTTTAGCGGTCATCAAACAGCAGCAGGGGTAAGTCACTTATTTCCCTCATTGAGGAGTAATGCATACCTGTCACTGGCCCTGATTTCACATACCTGTCACTGGCCCTGATTTCACATACCTGTCACTGGCCCTGATTTCAGAACTTCCCTGATTGTGTTCATACTTTTGCTTTCTTCTTCGTAAAAAGTTTGATTTGCTGGTAAATACTTCAGGATTACAGTCAATCAATCCAGACATCTGAGTTTTATAATTATTGTCCAAAAGTACATGTGTTATTCTATTAATTTCTTAAGGAAATTAGAGTAATATTTAAAATGCAGTCCTGATTCTGAGCCTTTATTCTATTAATTTTGGGATTGCACTGAATTCTTAAGCAAAGAAATTGAGAGTTATAGTATCTGGTGTTCTGCTTGTATTTATAAAACTCCCTGAAAGAGAAAATCATCCTTGATAATCAGAAGTATCAGCTCTTCTTAAAATCCAAAGTTTGCTCTGAGATAAGTCACTCTGGGCTGCTGATCTCTCTAGTGCTTACCTTGCTCATGTTCATTATCAGCTTCATCCTAACAGGGTCATATCACAGCCCTGTTCAGGTTAAAGAGCATAATTAGTAAATTAATACATTTTTTTCTTCCACATTTTTCCACAACCAGCAGCAGCTTTTATGGGCCCCCCACACAGTCAAGGATGATTAAGGGGGGCCCCTGCAACCACGGGTATAGCAGGGACCTAAAGCTGGCTATGTAGTTAGCTTTAGTGGAGAAAATGTCCAACAGCAGGGGTAAAATATTTAATGGAATTCTAATGCCTGTTAGTTGACAAAACACTGTTAATATGACCAGAAATATCTTTGAATTTTAATGGGATATAAATAAGAGTTATTATCCATGTGGTTTATTAAGTATACAAGAATGCTGTACTAGCTTTTGTTGGTTTGACAGACATGTTAAAAAACATTAGGATAAGATAACTTGCTGCCAGCGACCGCAGGGTTCGCTGGTGCCTAAAGCCGGCTATGTACATAGGTTCCTAACTGCTGGATCGAATTTCAGGGACATGTTATCCAAGTGATAGGTGCAGGGGACGGCGTGCTTGCAGAAGGATATTACTATACATTTTTTGGCATTTACGTTTAGCCTATAGTATAGACACCAGCTATTTGTTTGGGAAAGACCCTCTTGCAGGATTTTTGCGTCCTCTGATGATTTAATAATGGCACATAGTTTACAGTCACCAGCAAACTTGGTCACACGTAAGCCCTTAACATTGGATTTGCCATCTGAGAAATAAATGCCAAAGATGACTGGCCCAAGGACAAAGCCCTGGGGTACACCGCTGGTGACAGGTCTTTTGGAAGTGATGGAGCTGCTCACACTAATTTCCTGTATTCTATTTGTGAGCCAGTTTGACATTTACCAAGTTACATTTTTAACTGGAAGAGTTTAGCAATACTAGAGTGTAGGGAATGGTACTGAATGCCTTAGGAAGATCTAGCCATGCAGTGTCTACTCATTTTCCCTCATCCATTGCTTCAGTAACCTTCTCAAAGAAGTCGACCAGGTTGAGAAGGCAGGATCTGCCCTTGACAAAACTGAACTGGCTTGGGCCAAGGGTTTGTAGGCTACCTATATCCTTGTTTATTAATTCCATAACGATCCTTTCAGTAGCCTTACAGATAAGGCACATCAGACGTATGAGTCTAATTTTCTGGGTCTGTTGATACCCCACCCTTGTGCAGGGGGGTGGCAACTTTTGCTGACTGCCATTCCTGTTTAGAGGCTGATATTGAATAATTTCTGAAGGGGGTTGATAGGTCCTGTTTCAGGCTAACCAGTAGCATCCTAGTATGTTATTTGGCCCCACAGAAGCAGTGTTCTTGGCCTTGGATCATGCCTTGAGAACTTGTCTTTGGCAGATTAGGGAGATGTAAATGCATGTATGTGATCTGGGAATGATGGTGGAGAGGAAGGTGACGTGTGAGCTAAATCTATCTGCTAGTAGATTGGCTATGCTCTCTTAGGGTGTATCTTTTACTATTGGCTCTGCACAGTGCTGGGTGTTGTTTCTTAGGTTTCTAACAAGGTTAAAGGTGACTTTGTGATTACCTTTCACCTGATTGGTTATTCTTATCTCATATCTAGTTTTGGCTGATTTGATCAGGGTCCAGAATTCTTTATTTAGTTTAGCAAGTATATTTTTGGCTTATTGAAAATTAGATTTATTTTGCATGCAATTATTTACTTATTTTTTATTATACAGCCTGTTTAAATTAAGAGTTCACCAAAGCAGTTTATTGTTAAATTTGGCATGGCATTTATTTCCGAGAGGGACAGATGTGTCTATGCACATTGCTTATAGAACCTTTACTACTAAATTCTATGAATATGTAATGAGGTTGTCAAGGTGGTGGAGGCTTTTGAATTTAGACAAGTTGTAGCTCAGCTTTAGTAAACTGGACTTTGCACAGTCGCTGAATACTGAGAAAGTAGAGGATGCTTTATGCTTCAGTCTCATGAGAATGCGACTTACTTGTGGTCCAAATTAACTAGGGAGAATGTTAACACTGATGGAGAGTACAGCTGTATCACATTATTAAGGCTCAAATCCAGGATTTTACTGCCCCTGTTTGGGATGTGGACTAACCAGTCCATACATGCTTGAAGATGTACAAGTCCCCCATGGAGGGATAATTGAAATCTCCTACGAGAATGGTGTTTGGTTTAATAAACAGGGACTCCATACTGGTTAGGTAGGAGGCATGGGTTGATGGGGACATAGAAGGTGTCCTGTAATTAGTTATGGTGTGACAAGGGAGTTTGCTCATAGTAAGTTGGACATGGAGGAGTTCTAGTTTCAATTGCATAAAAGATCAAACAGAAAAAATCACAGTGGTTCAGACGTGTAGAAAAGCAGAAGACAATCTGGTGAAGATGACTTTGGACAGACAGGAAGAAGGTAAGAGGAAATGAGGACATCCAGCAGAGAGGTAGATGGATTGTGTAAAAGAAGATCTGTGACAGTCAGGCATGAGTGTTGAAGAAGGCAGGAGTTACACACTGAATAGAAAGAGATGGTGAAAGTTAACACGAAACCCTGACTCCATGTAGAAAATGGGGAAAAAGGGGCTGATAATGATGATGGAGGAGTTCTAGGTCATTATGTTGTCTAACAAGTCTGGAGGGGAGTTTTTTTTTTGTTAACACAGACACCACCATCTTCAGCATATTTGTCTAATGGGGTGGGCCTGTACACGTTACAGGCATTGAAGCCCTACATCGGTCAAACTTGATGATGCATATATCAACATTTTAGATGGTAAACAGGTCCTGTTGTTTAGGATACTTGGGTTGAGAGCACCATCTTAATGCGTCTGGATTCTGTTTATTTATGTTGGAAGCACTGAAGACTGACGTTGCCTTAAAAGGCATTATGGGGTGGAAAGTTTTTGGCCAGTATATAGGGAAACCTTGGCGAGAGAGGTACAGGCCATCCCTGGCAGAGCAGGTAGGATGGTCTTCCATCTCTTCAAGCTGATATGTATTGCACCCCCTTTGAATGAAACCAGAAACCAAGTGAATTTTTGAGGTCAGTTATCATTTGCTCATACTATGTCATCATTCTTGGTGATGGCAGAATACTGCTAAATACTAGGTTCTCTCTTCAAAGTCTCTCTCTCTCTCACTAAGCAACTCAAATCATTTGGTTTACTAAGAATTGAAGTAAACAGATACATTTTAAGGATCACTATCCTTAACAACTGGGGATACTTTAAACAAAGTAAAAGTATTGTTTATTTTACTTTCACTTTGTTGACCGGGTTAGTCCCATTAGACCAATGGTCTCTTTTCAGGGAAAGACCCAAAGTGGTATTCATACTGACTAGGAGAAATTTGGCAGGGTAACTGGGAAATGGACTTACTCTTTCTGATAAGTGCCATGGAATTTTTTACATCTACTTGAGCTACCACCAACTCAAGACAGGTGGAGCCTTGATTTAACTTCTCATCGAAAGGATAAGAGCAATGGAAGAATATTGTCCAGATATGACATACAGAATTCAAGCAGTCCAGTATTATTTCTGCCATTGGTATTGCAGTGGATATAAAAAGTGTACACACCCCTGTTAAAATGCCAGGTTTTTATGATATAAAAAATGAGACCACAATAAATCATTTCAAAAATTTTCCCACCATTAATGTGACCTATAACCTCTTCAATTCAACTGAAAAACAAATCTGTTAGGGGAAAAGATATATAAAAAAAAAAAACGTACAATAAGCTAGTTGCATAAGTGTCCACACCCTTAAACTAATACATTGTTGAAGCACCTTTTGATTTAATTACAGCATTAAGTCTTCTTAGGTACACACCTGCCATCAATTAAAAAGACTCTGATTAACCCCAAATAAAGTTCAGCTGTCCTAGTAGGATTTTCCTGACATTACTCAGGTTGCCTGCTACAGCAAAAGCCATAGTTCGCAGAGAGCTTAGAAAGCATCAATGGGATCTCATTGTTGAAAGGTATCAGTCAGGAGAAGGGTACAAAAAAATTTCCACAGCATTGGATATACCATGGAACACAGTGAAGACAGTCCTCAAAAAGTGGAGAAAATATGGGACAACAGTGATGTTGCAAAGAACTGGACATCCCTTCAAAATTGATGAAAAGACAAGATGAAAACTGGTCAGGGAGGCTGCCAAGAGACCTACAGCAACCCTGAAGGAGCTGCAGGAATTTCTGGCAAGTACTGGTTGTGTATTACATGTGACAACAACCTCCTGTATTCTCCACGTCTGGACTATGGGGTAGGGTTGCAAGACGGAAGCCATTTCTTACACAGAAAAACATCCAGGCCCAGCTAAAATTTGCAAAACAATACATCAAGTCTCCCAAAAACATGTGGGAAAATGTGGTATGGTCTGATGAGACCAAGGTTGAACTTTTTGGCAACAATTCCAAAAGGTATGTGTAGCACAAAAACAACACTTCACATCACCAAAAGAACACCATCCCCACGGTAAAGCATAGTGGTGGCAGTATCATGCTTTGGGGTTGCTTTTCTTCAGCTGGAACTGGGGCTTTAGTCAAGGTGGAGGGAATTATGAACAGTTCCAAATACCAGTCACTTCTGGCCCAAAACCTTCAGGCATCTGGCTAGAAAGCTGAAGATGAAGAGAAATTTCACATTTCAACATGACAATGACCCCAAGCATACATGCAAATCAACAAAAGAATGGCTTCACCAGAAGAAAATTAAAGTTTTGGAAAGGCCCAGCCAGAGCCCGGACTTAAATCCAATAGAAAATCTGTGGGGTGACCTGAAAAAGGGCTGTGCACAAGAGATGCCCTCGAAATCTAACAGATGTGGAGCGCTTTTGCAAGGAAGAGTTGGGAAATATTGCCAAGTCAAGATATGCCGTGCTGATAGAGAGAATCAGGAAATTTGCCCTTTCCCCACTGTAGTGCGATCTCGGAGTTGGTATACATAATTAGTGGGGGTGTGTAGCCCACCAGATGAGAAAAATTGGATGAATGGCATTTCCGATGAAATTGCATTTGTAGTGTCACTCCGATGCAGTGATGTAGAGCCCTAAATTTATATGAAAGGAGCACAAACCTCAAATGAAATGAAACTATTACTTTCCCCATTGAAGGAGGCTTGAGAGTGATTTTGAGACTATGGCTTTCTAGTTCTTGGTTGAATAATTCTGGACAAAGCAAAAAAACAACTAGTGGGGGGGGGGGGGGGGGCAAAGGCTCAAAAGGCCCAAAATCAGAGACAATTTTTAAATGGTATTGTCATTCATTAAAAAAAAAAAAAAAACACTTTTCACATCAATGTGCATTTTCTGAGCAGTAACATGTATGAAACTCAAATTTTTGCCATTATTTCCTGTCTGTAATCCATAATGATTTATCAGAAAATCAAAAATGTTATGAGGGACAGGAAAAATAAGCGGCAACACCAAGGATGTTCTGTAAATATCTGGACAGTTGAGAGGAATGCTTGAGACATACTGCAAGGCTTATAGTGTTACATGGGTTTGTACCAAACCACCACAATAATGTAATGCCATCCTAATATAAAAACTGTGAGGAATCAGAGGGATTTACTAAGGGACAGAAAGTTGTACAGGAAATAGGGCAAAGAGACATTGGTAGTGGAGCTAAGTTGCATGGGATTTTGGACTCAAGCCACAAGGCTAAATGGAAAGCCATCCTAATACAGCAATTGAGAGGGATCATAGGGATGTATAATGTATTACAGGACAGAAAGATGGACAGGAAAAAGAGCAATGGAACATTAGTGGCAGAACGATTGAAGCTGATACAAAATATTGGAAGAGATAAATTCACTATATTGGCTGAATTAACTGGTTCCAGAAGAAATTTTAAAGAAATGGGGGCTGTAAGCAAAACAAATTCCCAGAATTCTGAAGCTTTGCAGGGGATTAATACACTGGGATGAATTAATCATAGAAGGAATAATAATGATGCGAGAATAAATCATGGATAGGAGATGCAGACTATGGAATAAATACAGAACTGTACAAGAAACTAAAAGATAAACTAAAGGATTTGAAGCTGTACACCATTCAAATTGATAAATTGCTAACATTTTTAGTGGATAGAAAATAGTCATGAACATCCAGGTAAAAACTACATAAAACGTCAAATAGAAGATGATGATTAAAAAGAGAAATAATGATAGTATTATGTGGGAGGAAGAGTTAAGTACTACAACTACATATGCAGATTGGGAAAGAGCTATCATAACCCCAGATATGCTTCAAAATCAAGTAAATTTAGATGTTTTGGTTGGCAATTCCTCTTTAGTAATTTTATTTATCAGCAAGACTCTCTGGAATTTACTAGAGCACTATATCCATTTGTTGAAGATATGATACTGCTTTAACAAGGAATTTTATATATATATATCTTTTGGCAATACCCTAAACTATATAAATGTAATGGGGAAATGCAGACATTGTGTAACATACAGCCTGGAAAAGTGGTAATCAAAACATCTCTCAGGATAATTAGTTTACGTAAAAATAGAGGGAGTAGTGAAAGGACAAGATCTTGCTGAATTTGTTGCTTCTAGCTGTGATAAAAAACAATCCCCAAAATATGTAAAATAAAGGAATTAACAAAACAAGAGGACATCACGAGAATTATGAAGGAAATAAAAGAAATGGAACTATAGTCATTAAATGTCAAGATATCTGAAAAACATGTTAAAGTACATTGCAGGTGATAGGAATATCATGCCCAATAATTTAAGACTATTATATATTACATTTTGATCGTTTTCCTTTCACTTGTAAAATTTTGTTATAATATAAAACCAAACAGTAAAGAGAAAGCAGAATGTGTTCCAAAAGTGTGATCATTTTGACATATGTTGAACAGCAGCTAAAACAATAGAGTTACAACGTTGCTTGTGAATTGGTTGCATCAATAAAATTGCCAAAGCTTAAAAAGAATCCATGGTGGACACTTTCAATTTTAATAAGCCCTGATTCTCCAAAATATAGATGCTTTATTAAATGTTATGATCTGAACAGCATAATACAAAACTCTGGGCACAGAGTAATGAATCCTGGTAGACATTTTGCAACTTTCATAACCTTAGACAGGTGATAATCTACTCCAGTTTCCTGCAGCAAAGCAAATAGCAGAAATGGGGTCTATATTACAAGACCGAAACAAAAGAACCTTGAACATCTAAACAGCGAAAAAAACTGAACCTCAAAGTACTGTTTGTCAGATCGCGGTACAATGAAGATTGGAATACTTGCCCTTTCCTCACTGTAGTGCGATCTCAGAGTTGGAATATATATTTAGCGGGGGTGGGGGCGCAGCCCCCCACAATAGCAAGGGTCAGGTTCCGTTTCTTTCGCTCTTTAGGCGTTCGCGGTTTTGATTTTTTGGTCTTTTAATATAGACTCCAGAAATGTTCTTACAGTTGCTGATAATTTAGTAGAGGGCCCACACTGATTGTTCCTAGGTCTGGTATTTTTCTTCACCAACCTGAAGTTGACATTTTTCCACCAACATTCCATGTTCATGGATTTCTCTACACTTCACTGAAGCACACTGTGACATAATATACTGGCTATATAAGCATAATCAGTTTTTCACCTATCCACTTGTGGTTGCCTTTTTGCAAATTAAGAAATAAAACCAAATTAACATATTAAATAAAGGATACAAGAATGCATACTTGCCCAACTTAGACCTAACTTAAAGAAGCAGTATTTGGTAGACTACTCATTTGCAGAGAGACAGAGGAAAACTATTTCCTGGCAATCAAAGAAGTTCTTCCAGTAGATTAACTGATATGGTAGCAACATATCCACTGTATATAACACCAGACCCTCTTTCATGGGTCCTAGGCAAGGGCAAATCCTAAGCACTAGAATGGGGATTGAAGAAGTTACCACTACAGTTCAAGTAAAGTGCCACTTTGGTGCCTTTAAAGTTAGTACTGATGATTAGATGGGTAGACACAAATTTACACCAAGATTATCATGTATGGTCATGTTTGATTTGGGAGGTTAGCACTATTAATTGCGTGTAAAAGGCAGCTGTGTCTACTGAAATATGTTTGTGGCTGGGTATCTTACAGTCCCTGTGACTGCTTGCCTAGTACTGTTCCCATGTCACAGCATTGCACAAGGCCAGAATGCAAAAGGTGGAGTCTTGGAGTACTGACTTCCCAAATGTGGCTTAATACCCTTAACCAAGGTTGAAGGAACAAAGGTTCATGAAGTTGCACACTGAGGACCACATAACTTTGGCACAACTGTCTGCAACAGAGACATTCCTGGAGCAAACACTGCAGGCAGATATTCTTATGCATCTGGTTTTGTTCATAGTATTTACCAGTGGATGGTTGGCTCACTAATGGCATAAGATTATGCAAAATGGCAATCCTCATGAAATTCACCTACAACTTCACTGTGTGGAACAAATGAAATAAACAACTTATGCAAACATGCAGCACATGTTCAAGGTGTGAAGTATCCTCTCTTCTGATTTCTGTTAAAGCCATTGGATTGATGGACTGCTTCAGAGAAGCCCATAAAACCACTATGAAAGAATACAGGAAATATCATGATGAACATCTTATTCGTATGTAAGACCAGATATGACTTCTTACATATAAGGGACTGAAGCTCTGGGATGCACTGTATGGAGGTGAAAGCCACCAGGAACAGCATGTCAATAAATGCACTTCAGTGCTGTTAAGCTAGCATATTCAAACATCAGATGGAGAAGCCTGTCTTCCATGAAGGTAAAGGCCCAGAGAGAGGATGGGCTCTTCAGTGAAGAACAAAGATTAAACACTTGTTTAAAGAATTGCATGACCAGGTAGTACTAGGCCAAAGTTTTCCCCTCCACAACATCTTCAGTGAAGAACAAAGATTAAACACTTGTTTAAAGAATTGCATGACCAGGTAGTACTAGGCCAAAGTTTTCCCCTCCACAACATCATTAGTCACAGAAAGAGCTTGAGCATGCATCTTGACCATGGAATAACTAAGGTTTATGTCATACAGGTGTCTGACAAGTCAAAATCACTTGTATGTTAAATGTATGTGGTGGTATGGTGTACCACTTCACCAAAAACTAACCACATTTTCTACTTGCTTGCATAAGCCTACCTTGAGAGGGTGGCTTTGATTAAGATTCACTGTGACCACTACCAGGACATCAGCAGTCAAATTCTGAGGAGGATCCTTTTGAATCTGCATCTATGAAGGATATGCTTAACTGAGACTGGAAGGATTTCTTGTACTGCTAGTGACCTCAAAGACTGAAACTATGCCCTTTTAGTCTCCCATGAGATGATAAGAATGAGTATCAGTCTTTCTTCCCTAAATTTTCTGAGAAAATAGAATAACTTCCAACATCATGGAAGATAAAAACATTCAAACCCACCTTCCTTTTCTGGTGGATGAGAAGACATGTGGGAGCACTGCATTTTCCTGGGTGACCAAGAGATCAATTTCTGGCATGTCCTACTACCAGAAGACACCGATCACAGACAAAGTCTAAATGTGGAGGTCTAGAAGAAGACTGGAAATGGAGATCAATGCATTTACTATCACTATCTTCCTTCATAGAGCAAAGCCTGCGGTCACTACTTCTGACCCTGATATTGCAGGAGCTCTGTCACAAAGCCCTACACCTACAAGTTTACGGAGACTTTTGTTATTGTTTCATAGCCTGAGGTCACTGCATCTGACCCCGATATTGCAGGAGCTCTGTCACAAAGTCCTACACCTACAACTTTACTGAGACTTTTGTCATTGTTTCACAGCCTGCGGTCACTACATCTGACCCTGATATTGCAGGAGCTCTGTCATAAAGCCCTACTGTTGTCACTGTTACATGTAAGCATATTTATCATGAAGAACCTTGCTGTGTATTAACTTTAATCAGTTAAATACATGCCTGCTCTGTGAAATAATAGGATCCTTTACTAAGTTGGCCACTGTCTCCTTTTGCTTGACCAGTAGACTACAGTGCATATGTCAGGCATTTAGTCTAAGGAAATGACAGAAAACCTGTTTTACTTGCATCTCTTTGTTAATTGCGTTGTTTTGGCTATAAAGTGGTTGCTCTCACTTATCCATTGACCTACAAATTGTCCAGATTCTAATTTACACTTAATACCAAACAAAACCATTATCCTAGGGGATGATAACATTGACTGGCAGACACTAACCTCACACTACCCAACAAACAGTATAAACCACTGTGGCTTTACTCAGCTTATAAATACTCCTACCAGATATAGCAAAAATAACATCCAACACTCCACCCTGGACTGGATACTAGTCTTGAACCCATTTAACTTTTCTACCTCAGGCACACTTCCTGACTCCTTAAGTGACGGCCTACCAGCCTATACTCACAGAACTATCACTCAGCTCACAAAGCAACATAAGTTCAAAACTGTATGCAACCTACAAAAAAATTCAGCAATGAGGCATTTAATGAATCTCTAAAAGCTATAGACTGATCCATCCTAAAAAGACTTGCCCTTAATGATGCAGTTGAACATTTAACAGCACCCTCCTAAGCATTCTTAACTCCACAGCGCCTCAGAGAACAAAAAGAATAAAAAAATAACCAGGCCCGACGGATCACCAAATCATGTAAAACTCTAATGAAAGAGAGACAAAGCAACGACTGCCTGGCTAAGGAATAAAAACAACATACATCTTCAGTTATACAGACAATTCTGTAATCAAGCAAAAAGACAAATATTGCATGACAAAAAAACCTACTATACATACATTCAAGATAACCACAAAAACAGCCCTAAGAATTTCTGGTCCTCTGTACCATCACTACTCAACTCAGGAAATAAAAATAATCGCAGTCCATACCCAAATGTACCACCTCTTCAAACAGCCACCAAATTCAACACATACATTATACAGTCAATAGCCAACCTAAAAGTAAACCCAACTCATTCACTCCAACTCACTGCTTCTTCTAATGCCACAATACTAACATCTACACACCCTTAACATTACACACACACACAAAACCAAACCCTCACTCATAACCAAAAAACAAACCATCACCAGTTTACATTTCAACCCATCCCTTTATCTCAAATAAATAAAAAAATACTCAATTCAGAAGACAACTTCCCACCAAAATACCTAAAGTTTGCCGTTGAGACAATAGCATTCCCTGTTAGCATCTAATTAATGGATCTATAGCTGAATCACATGTCCCTAACCTATGGAACAGATCACACATTACCCCCTTTACATAAAGGAGGCAACTCCACTGACATCACAAACTTTCATCCTACTGCAATCTTGCCCCCCCCCCCCCAAGATTCGAGAAAACTGTGTGCATCTACAACTTCTCCATCATTTTACACACAGCAACCTATTTTCCTATACTCAGCATAGCTTTACACCTGCACACAGTTGCTTAACAGCCTTATTATCTTTTATGGACTCTGTCAACAAAGTCTGTAACACTTGCGAACTAGTATATGCCGTCTTTCCAGATTTATCAAAAGAATTTGACAGGGTATCTCACCCCAAACTCCTTAAAGAACTTCCCAGCCTTGGTCTACCCTCCTCTTCACTTCACTGGTTTCTAGCTACATAGCTGACAGGCAGCAAGTAGTAAAATGGCAGGGCTATGTCTCCCCATATCACATCACCCTCACAGGTGTACCTCAAGGATCCATCCTTGGTCCAATACTATTTAATGTCTTTATCAATAACTTACATACATCCTCCTGTGAAGGTACTCTAATATGAGACAAAAATCTGAACAGTCTGCAAAAGTATGTACAGCTGAGAGGTATGTGTGAGATCATGTACCTTGTCTCCACTGTGACATATTCCATTAAAACCTTTCACTACTGCATGGTACTGCAACTGCCTCTTCATCAACAATCTCTGGCCCCACTGTGCAGTGTGACTTCTAGGGATGCCTCAACATGTTCCCACATCTTCCCTCCCAAAACAGGCAAACAAGCTCTGCCTAGTGATTCCTCTTTCATCCTGGACATCTCCACTTAGTGACTGATGTGATAACTGAACCTGGGTCACCTGGTTCTTCAGAGCTGGCTTTTCAGAAAGTCCTTACTCAAACCTAGACAAGTAATTTATTGAAATAATGCACAACACTTTTTGTTTTGCAATTTTATTAAACATAATACTCATTTACAGCTTGAGAACACTATAATGAAACAAATTATCTGGCTTTTGCATACAAGTACACATAACGTCTTGACCTTCAATGCAAATTTCACTGGTGCTTAATAAAAACTTTATTATACATTACAAATTCAACAAATGTATGTACTCTTCTAGTTTGAAATATTACTGAAATATTGGAACACTTACATTTGTCACCAGACTTGAAAGGTAATCCACAGGTGTGGTGGTCAGAGTAGAAACTGATGGATGGACTCCAATATCTTCCATATCAGACAAAGAGATCAAATGGCATAACAAGCCCTATAGGTGAAATAAAACAAAGAAGTAAAAAAGGGGCAAATATAGATTATGTTCTTATAAATGGACATTTGCTGTTAGAATTTCAAGCATGGAATTGAGGCAAAGAATAAGAATAAACTTTCATTACATCCTGAATGTGAAACTGCAAAATCAAAAGTTAACGTAAGAAATGCAGACTCAAATTTTTTTCTTACAGAAATCCCAAATAAAACTAAACCTTTACACTTAACGCAGTTGTTAACGAACAATAAACTTGAGTGAATGACTAAGTATGACATTATGTCAAAAATGTAGGACAGGCAACAATGCTAGACCAGCAATTAATATCACAGTGGAGTTCTGATTGTTAACCTTAAAATGTTAAGAGATCCATAGTCAGATAGTCAGATTTTTAATCAGAGCCTCAAATTGTTCTCACCTACCCACCTATGATTTCAAAATGTGTAGGGCTATCCGGATGTTTGCCTTATGCACTTGAAAGCCACTTTCATCCTTTTCAGCTGTTTCTACATACAACCATAAAAAGATGTTTTCAGATAAGCAGGTCCATCTAAACCTGGGCCTTTTTACACAAAGTTACAACTTAATGTCTGTGAGAAGTGTCACAGAGCATGCTTAGTTACTCCAATAGTCTGGTCCACAGTAATCAAAACCCTAGCTGGAAGCAGAATCTAACTTAGCTTGAGGTTGTCTATTCAATATTTCATGCAGTATACTACATTTTTAGTTAAACTAAGACACAAAAGATAGCTATGCAAAAGAAAGCAGTCCTTTCTGAAGTCTTGCTCTAAAATGCAGTGCCTGGCATGTACAGCACTGTACACTTATGAGGGCTGCCTGGCATTGCAAACTGCAGCTATCAGCTGTGGTGGGGAATCTAGGAGATAACAGCAAAAAAAATTCTGAGTTCTGCTCTTAAGACATTATTCTAAGATCTTACCAACTCTTGCCCCACTGAAGAACAGAAAGACAGACAGACTGATCTGACTGGTCCTGAAAGGGCTGATGGATAGCAGAAGCTGGGGTGGAGGTGTTGGCAATAAAATTACTCAAACAAAAAAAAAATGAAGAAACAAAGCCACACCTGAACAGACAACAAACACCAAACTCTGACAAGTAGACAAGATCTGATTTTCTAGATATGGAGTTTCTAGCCATTACGATGGCTTGGGGAAATACAGTTCCTCTAATGCAATGTGGAAGGGGGCTCCTGAGCTAAATGTAGATGCTTACTTTGCAAAGTGATCTAACAAGGCTGCCACAGACACAGCCATATCAGAAAAACAAACGGATAAGGAGTACGAGTCAGAAACACATTTGGAGTAACTACCAGCTGTTTAAAGCAGCAGTGAATGCAAATGAGCAACGGCAGTGCTGCATCCACAAGCACCATTCAAGAAAACAAGGGGGGGTACTTTGAGCGTACAAAGTCAAATATGCATTCAACAAAACTAGGCAACAAAAGTCACTATCACTGTAGTAAACAGTTGTGACAGGCCCTCACAGAAGATAAAAGTTAACATTCGTAAGATTCAAAGAGGTAATAGGCTGAAATTCAGGGACTTCTAAGTGCAAGACGTGGAATAGTGAGACTGAATGTGTGAAAACAAGAGCTCACATATATTAAAGTCTAAGATCTCTGTGTTTCAGAGAATTTCTTTTTCTCCAAGGTATGGTGATCTCAGAGTACTAAATGTAAGTACAAGTGTGGTAATAACTTTAAAGGAGAAAGTACAGTTGTGTAACTATATACTTCATAACATCAATGTTTGAATTATCACTGTTAATGTAACCTAAGCTATGGGTTATATTCCGCCTAGGATATAACAGCTGGCCACCTCCCAAAGTTTCAAGACACCTTCTACATGCCCTAACTATAAGCCGACTCAAGCTAACATGACTAAAAGCCAGGTTTGGGCACCAAGTCCTTCAGAAATTTCATGCCAACAGAGAAAGGTAAATTAAAAGCGTAATGAGGAAATTGATAGGAAAATTAGAATAATAAACATCCACACCCTGGAAGAAAAACATACAAAAGCAAAGAGGGAGGGACAAAGAGTTACAGCAGTAATGATCACCTGAACATTTACTGTTATTGTAAGTTTACTTACACTACTGTAGTATGTTCTTCGGGTCTATATCAGAACATCGAAATTTCAAAACTTTGAATGTTCTAATATCGCACACTATTCAGCGAAAGCTGAAAACATTGAACATACAGAACAGCGAATTTTTTTTCCTAGGGAAAAATTTGCTGTTCCAAAACTCATACACACAACACAAGCACACCAAACAAACAGCAATCTACACACATACACCTAAAATCTTACACCTAACCCTACACTAAACTATACACACACCACTAACTATCCACTTACCTTAACCCAAACCCTAACCCCAAGGTCCATCACTATCGCACACTCACCTCACCCACGCCCTAACCCTAACTCACCTACCCCGCCCTAACCTTCACGTCCACACAATCGCACACTTAACTGACCTGCGCCCTAACTCACCTAACACACCCTAACCCTCATGTCCACACAATCGCATACATACCTAACCCACACCCTAACCCTAACTCACCTAACCCTCACGTCCACACAATCGCACACATACCTAACCCGCACCCTAACCCTAACTACCCTAACCCGCACTCAATCGCACACTTACCTGAACCCGACCCGTAACTTTCCACCACAGCGCTGAAAATACCGAAGTAACAGAAACGGACAACCAAATTCTTTCCCTAGGAAAAAATTTGGTTTTCTGTTGCTTCGATATTTTCAGCTTTCGCTGAATAGGGTTCGATATTAGAACATTCAAAGTTTTGAAACTTCGATGTTCTAATATAGACCCTGTTCTTCATATGGATCACTGTTACAGTAGCCTAAGCTATGTGGGTACATTACTACAGCTTATATAGACTGGGAGGAGGAGGGATAAAGGTACAGGAGCCCCTGGAGAATGGTCTTAACCAAGCCTGTCCTACAGCTAGGGAAGGACTCTAGTTAATAGTGCTTTGTAAAAGTGTGCACAGAAGACCAAGATGCTGCTTCTATAATAGTTCTAGAATTCAACCCTTTCCAAAAAGCCACAGATAGGGAAATGACCCTTGACCCTGCCTAGAACAATTTTATTGTGGTGGGCATGACAAAATGAAATAGCAAGTGACAAATATTTGGAAACAGTCTCAATTGAAACAGGTTGTCCCCCCTTCTTTTTGTTTTTAGCAAGAGAACTTTTAACAAGAAGAGAACAGCTCAGAGATCCTGTAAACTTTTGTTCGTTTAAAACAGTATCTGAGTTGTCTGTGGACATGCAAGGTAAGAAATTCTCTCTCTCTCATATTAGGTTCTGGAGAGAGAGACGGATAACCTGGCTAAAGGAAAACTTGGATACCATTATATGAATAAATAAAAGATTAGTTTTTAAAGAAACCTTTTCTTTGTGGAAAATGAGATAAGGTTGACTCATAAGACTGCAACTCAGATATTCTTCTTGTAGAAGGTCAGACCACTTAAGTAACACTGTATTCTGTGTCAAGAACCTCACCACAGCCTATTAGATGATTCAAATGAAGCAAGAATTAGTCATACTAACACCAATTTAAGATCCTAAGGAGACGTCACCTGAAATCTAAGAGGCTTCATATGCAACACCTGCTTCAAAAACATTTTCACATAACACTGCATTGAAATAGGGGAGTCCACAGGCAGACATGCTGAAATGCGTCTACAAATGAACCTTGAATGAGAAGGGCAAGCTATAGGATAGTAACTCTCGCAAATTATGTAGAACTAGAGAGACTCTCCTTGAATGGGTACTGGTTCTTTTCTTGACAGCAACTAGAAAACCTTTTTCCTTTACTAATAAATTACTTTCTACTAGTGGGATTTGTTGCTTCCTTTAATACGTGTTGCACGTCCACATAAAAAAGATGCCAGAAAGGTATAAAAATTCTATGAATCACGCAATCAGTTAAAGTTATTACGGTCAGGATGTATCAAGCACCCCTGGTCTTGTGTGAGTAGACCCAGTCTGTAAGAAGCTTGCGTTAATTGCCCCTGGCCATTCCAAAAGAAGGGAGAACCACAGTTGCCTGGGCCAGAAGGGAGTCACCACAATGACCTTTGGAGAGTCCTTCTGAATCTTAATAATGACTCTGAATATTATCAGAAAGGGGGGAAAGCATACAGGAAAATTCCTGTCAAATTAAAAGAATAGGCATCAATCATCCAGGCCTTCAAGGATGGAGACCTGGAGCAGAAATTTGTCAATACTTAAAAGTGGATGCAAAAGATCTATTTGACTTGTTCTCCACAGATGGATCAAGTCTTGGAAGACCTCCTGATAGCATTTTCATTCAAGAGGATATGTCCTGGTCCTACTCAGCTTGTCTGCCACATAATTTTACTTGGATGGTATGCAAGATGCTTGTAGAGTGAGATTATGCTGTAAAGCTATTTCCCAGGCTACCATGGCTAGTCTGCATAGAATGTAAGAACTGGTTTTCTCTTGCTTGTTTCCATACCACATCACTATGATGCTGTCTGTAAACATTTGTAAGGGTCTCAAGGGCCAAAAAGAGACAGAAAGAGTCGAGAACATTTATAAGTGCCAATATGTCCATTATTTTTATGAGTTATGGTCTGCCTTTATTGTATCAAAGACCTTGCACTTTTATCCCCATTGACAATGCTTCCCAAGCAAAGTCTGAGGTGTCTGTGGTGACTGACTGTATTGGAGCTCAGAGGCAAGATGAGACCTTGATTATGAAAAATGTGGTGTTTCCAGCAAACAAACAAACAAAAAAAAATCCCTATTCACAAAACCGGAAAGTGAATTATGAGGGGGTGAAGATGTTGAGACCATACAATTACAGATATCAAAGGATTTTGTCACATGGAGTCTTGCAAAAGGTATCATGAAAATTATAGATGCCATGAGACCCAGAATCTTGTGGAAACAGTAGTCTAAGTAAAAAAAAAAAAAGCAACTCAAAAATAAATCTAGATACAGACCTACATCATCTTGTTGAAGGAAAGCTCTTTGAATTCAGATGTCCAAGAGACATCTTGAGAAAATAATCTTGTGAGAATTAGTCGAAGATATCTGTAAATTCTGCTGGAATCCCAGTCTGTGTAGAGGATTCCTGACACTTTGAAAATGCTCAGCAAAGAAAGGCCAGTAGTCTAAATGAAGAAAAACATGAAGACGCTGCAATCTGCATTAGCTTATCACAGGAGCTAGACATGTTGTATAAACCCTTATAGCAATGGACAGACAAAAGAGTAATGCAAAGTAACTGATAATGTGATCCAGGCTCAGAAAATCTTTAGAAACTCCTGACATGTGGATCTAGGAAAGTGATGAAATGTAGATTTTGAAAATCTAAGGTTACAAAAAAAAAACTAAAAAAAGGTAATTAAAAGTGATAACATTTAGAACTTGGTATAATAAGCAAAACAAAATAAACTCCTTCTCCTAAAAGAGGAGGAAGGAGAGTTTCTAACACCCCCTTAGAAAATAAATGCTCCAGGAGAGGAGGGAAGAGAAGAGTCAAAAGTGGAAACTGATGGGGGAAATCCTTCAAAAAGGAGGGAGAGGCTTTCTCTGTGAAAAATAACCTTGATGGATTTAATGTTTGCCAGGGTGAGTGGGGGAAGTCTTATAAATAGTCACACAGCTTTCTAGACTGTCTTTAGTTCTGGGAGGGTTCTTCTACCTTTTGGAAAGTCCCTGCTATAGCTTGTTAAACATCTGCTTACCAGCAGATTGCGGTGGCTGTTTATTTAGTTTTAAAAGAAGGTAGTAGGTGGAGCACTAAACCTCTTAGTCAACTTGGAAAAGGCAGGCTAAAAACCTGAAGACAGCCCATGAATCTTTCAACACCTTTTATAAAGACCTCCGAAGCAGATGGTCCAAAAATAACTCTCTATCCAAAGGAAGATTCAAAACTTCACTGCTAACCTTTTCGGGAAGGTTTTAGGAATGCAACCAAGCAAACCTCCATAAAATAGTTTCAGTGTCAAGAGAACGAAAAGTGGCATCAGCAAAATTATAAGTACACTACACAAAGCAGATCACTCCAGAAAAGGAAACATGCCAAAAACACTCAAATTCTCAAAAAGGCAAGCATAAATATATGAGCTTGATAGCTGAGAATTTTAAAAACAAGTGATGCAGAAGAATGCACTTTATAATCAAACGCCTTGGGGAAAGTAATAACCATGTGTTTAGCAGTAGCTGGGTTCAGAAAAGCAATAGCTGCTGGGTCTGATCTGGGATGAATGTAAAATAAATAAATAAATAAATAAATAAAAGATTGAGAAATTCATACAGTCTACCTGCTTTATAGCAGCAGGCTGCCTGTCAGGAAAGTCACAGGCTGTGACAAATACATCCCCCAAAGCATAAAGAACATTAGGAAAAGGTGGTTCTAGAAACCCCAGCTGTAACAAATCATAAAACTTCCTGAAGGACTGAGAAACATTACTGTTTTCTCACTGAAACATTTGTTTTCATTCTGGAAATAGTTACAGAGAAAGAATATCCGTCAAAGGGACTGGCTGAAACTGCAGTCTCCCCAGAATCTAGGTCAGACGACTGAGGAGACAAAACACAATCTGCCCCTTCAAAATTATTTAGAGGTTCAATTTCTTGAATCTCTTTAGAAAATAAAGAATCCCTTTTGCATTTACCAAAAATATCCAAACAAGAGGGGTCATTAGTTTGTACTAAACCCTGATCTAAGCCCAATAAAATACTCCTGTACAGAGTAATTAAGACATGAGAAAATATGTTTCAGGTTTTCTTTCTTCTTGACAGGAATTTCAAAAGAAACAGAGCAAGTATTGCAAAAAAAAAAAAAAAAAATTCTCCTAGGGATGGGCGTAACTTTTTGGCTATACAGAGTGGCATTCTCTGCCCCTTCTCCCAGGACCAACAAGACTGGCTCTCTCTCTTGTCCACCAAGAGCACTCCAACAGCCATACAAGATGAGTCTAAACCCTGTTTTATGGTGAGTCTAGGGACAACATCAGCAGGACCCAAGGAAAAGATGAACCAGCTTTGGCCACATCAGAGTCACCCACCTGCAGTTGAGGCACTACAGCAGCCTGCTGTGATGGCAAAGGCTGAATAAGCATGTCTTTCTTTTTTTGGCTGAAAGAAGGAAGAACCAAGGAGCAAGTTGGTTGTTCTATAGTTAAGTCAAAAAAAGGTACTTTAATTCTGGGGAAGGCAACAATAGTCGGTAAAATAGGCAAGTTCCAAAAAAGTAACTTTTTCCATTAAAACAGAGTAAAAAGGACTTGAACATTTACCACAGCCCTGAAAAATAAAATAAACTGACTTTCTCTGAATAAAAAGTAGTTTAAAATAAGTTTCAACAACTGTTTACTACGAAAGCAAACAAAGTGATATTCCTGTGTAAAAGTAATAAAAAATATGTGACAGGCAATAGAAACACTTTTTTCTCTCTGCTTTAAAATAATTTTTTTCAGAAAAAATAAAATTTCTGTCATAAAAAGTAAAGTTCCCTTCAGGAGAAAAAAACAGCCATAGTTCATTAGTTGTTGAATAATGAACAGCATTAGCTGATCGTCAATCCTTGAAAACCTGCACAGGAAGCTCTCTTTAATAACAAGAAAGCTCTGAAGAGCTTGGCACCTTTTAGTCAGCTTAGTTCAAGCTGACGAATGGTTTGGGTGAGTGGAAGGTGCCCTGACGCTTTAGAAGCTGGACGGTTGTTCTATCCCTGACAGGGTATAACTCATATAGCTTAGGCTAATGCAGCAATGATCCATATGAAGAATATCAGCGATAGTCAATATTTGCTGTGCTCCTTTAGTTTTGCTTTTTTCATAATTCCAAAATTCACACTTTTGGGTCTTGTAATTGCAACAGACAGACATTCAAAGAACAGCTCATACACAGTAATGTGCAAAACCCTAAGTAAAAATGTACATTAAAATTAATTAGATGCAAAACATTTAATTTTCGAACTGCTGACACTACAGTGAGGTGTTGGGGGTGCTGCACTCCTGTGTGCCATACTTTTGATGAGATGTTAAGTCAAAATTCTATCTGTTCTAATTGTTGACGATAGCTGAGGTAGATGTAAAAGATTTCATGTTACTTATTGCAAAGAGTAGACGTTCCCCTGTGTCCTGGCCAGATTCTTCCTAAGAAGTATAAATACCACCTTGTCTCTCCCCTAAAGAAAGACTACTAGCCTAATAGGCTTACCTGATCAATAAAGGCTAGATAGACAGACAGACAGATGAATAAAACTTAGCTTACAGTAAAAGTTGAACATTTGGGAACAATCATGGTCTGATGCTAGGACTTAAGGGCTTCAGAGTACATTGCAGGGTCAGATGGCTTAAGGCCAAAACCTTGTATCAGTCATCCCAGGGTCACATGCGTTTCACTGACTTTCTGCTTGTTATTTACAGTTGCATTAATTCTGTTTTGTTTTAATGACAATTGTCAATTTTAAGAACATAACCCAAAGTTCAAACAAGTTTAATTCAAACATTATATAACCTCTAAGTTTGAAATGACAAATTATAAAAAAAAAAAAATATATATATATATATATATATATATATATATGAATCACAAAACATCGAACACACATACACAAAAGCGCTTAACATCGAAAAGCACTTCCGTGTATGTGTAGTTCAAAAAAAAAAATCTACATTTCTGCAGGGGGGTTTTGCCCCCCACACCCCCCTATTTTATTACTGTCACTCCGAGATCGCACTACAGTGGGGAAAAGGGAATTTTCCCATACCCGCACTGTAGTCCGACCTACGAAACAGGCACACATACACGGAAGCGCTTGTCGATGTTAAGCGCTTTCATGTATATGCATTCGATGTTTTGTGATTCGGACATATGCTAGTCAAGCATGTGTCCGGATCCTATATATATATATATATATATATATATATATATATATATCTATCTTATGCTTCATATGTCAATATCAGGTATGATAATAAAAAAAAAAAAGTCCAAAGGGAGCTTCAAACCACTACACTTTAGCATGCAGTAAAAATGTTAAAACATGCAGTATACACAAACAAACTTTCAAGTATGACTTCCTCGAATGCAAAAAGTCCATTCTTTATTATAAAGTTTAAATGACACTTACAGAAGTTCAACAAACCAAAATGCAGCATCAGCTGAACTGGCATTACTGTATATTGAAAGCCTTAAAGCCATGACTTCAGTTAAAAAAAGAAGTTATGTACTCACCATAACGTTCCATGTTTTTTGTCCATTTCGCCATTCATTCTTACTTGGATGGGTTCGTAGCCGATCCTCGGCTCCGACTTGGCCGAATACACAGCTGGAAGTATCAAACTTGGCTCATGGCAAGGTAGGCATCCCATGACGAAGTGGTGCAACTCTTCAGATCTTGTTTGCTGCTAACAGTACTAATGAGTAATATATATGTATGACCCCATGTCAAGGAGAAAACAAACAGAGTCAAAGGAGCTCATGTATAAGAGGAAAGATCACCACCAGGTCCTCTAGGAGTCCTTGGACGGGGGAAGAAGGAAGGGGTCATAAGAATGAATGGCGAGATGGACAACAAACATGGAACGTTATGAGGAGTACATAACTTCTTTATGCTATGTTGTCCTATCTCGCCTTCATTCTTACTTGGATAGAACAGCGTCCCTAGCACCTTTTTCATGGGTGGCTCGCGGGTGTACACCTTTGAGCACAATGGAACCAAAGGAGGCCCTGTGCCTGGAGGCCAAATCCACTTTGTAATGAGTGATAAACGTATGAGGATTAGCCCACGTAGCTACAGCACAAATACTGTCCATAGACGTTCTGGCCTGAAAAGCAGAGGATGTAGCTAATGCTCTGGTTGAGTGACCTTTAATTCTGAATGGTAACTTTCTATTATTAGAGGTGTAGATAAAGGTAATACAACTTGAAAGCCAATTTGAAAGGGTGACTTTACATACTGGGATACCCTTTTTTGCTTTAGAGAAGGAGATGAATAAACTGATCAGATTTCCTGAAATCTTTAGTTCTATGCAAATAGAATCTGAGCCGTCTATGCACGTCCATTTGGTGGAGTTTATACTCTGGCTTGTTGCAATGATTGGGAAAAAACACCGGGAGCTCAATGGATTGATTGATATTGGATTGAGAGCAAACCTTAAGTACAAATGATTGATTAGTTTATAGCGATACCCTATCCTTATGAAAGATCAGATATGGAGGTCTGATTGATAATGCTTGCAACTCTGAAACTCTTCTGGCAGATGTTACAGCTACTAGAAAGATGGTCTTCTAGGAAAGAAATTTGAGGTAACAAGATGAAGAGGGCTTGAACGGTGGCAATGTTAGTTGAGATATGACAAAATTTAAATCCCAAGGAGAAAGTGTTTCTTTAAAAGGAGGTTTTAATAAGGAAGTGCCTTTTAAAAATGCTTTACACAACCAGTGAGACATTAGGTTAGGAGAATGGTCACCAATGTGGAAATTCGAAACTGCAGCCAGCTGAACTCCAATAGTTGCTGCAGCCCAGCCTTGCTGGAAGAGTTCTGCAAGAAATTCTAAAATGGACTAAATTGGTGCAGAATAAGGGTCAATGTTTTTAGTTTGAGCCCACTAAGAGAATCTTTTCCACTTGCTAGTATATAGTTTTCTAGTAGAAACTTTATGATAGGACATCAATATGTGTTTGACTGCTGGAGTGAAGTTTTAAAGCCTGACTAAATTGGGAAGTGGAGCAGCCATGCTGTCAAGTTGAGGGTGTGGAGAGAAGGATGAAGTATTCCTGACATATGTGTCAGAAGGTCTGGAACTGGGTCCAGAACCCACGGCTTCTCCTGTAGATGAGGCCAGAGGAAGGGGAACCAAACCTGCTGAGGCCAATATGGGGCAATGAGAATCAGCCTGCTTCCCAAAGATTTTGCTTTCTGGATGACTTTGGGTATGAGGGGGAAAGGCATAAATAAGTCCCGAGGGTCAATCGTGTACAAATGCGTCTCTCGGTGTCTCCCCCAGAGGGGGAATTAGGGCAAAGTAGCTGCTGCACTTGGCATTCATGGGAATGGCAAAAAGATCACAGTACGGCTGGCCTCATTTCCAGAAGATCTCTTCCGTAATGTTCTGGTTCAGAGACCACTCATGGGGCATTAATATTGCCCTGCTGACCTTATCCGCTATCACGTTGGATTTCCCCGGGATGTGCGTTGCTACTAGAAAGCGTTGGGAAGAAATTGCCCATTGCCAAACTCTCAGAGCCTCTCGACAAAGTGGGTATGATCTGGTTCCTCCTTGTTTATGTACCATGCCACCGACATATTGTCTGACTGTACTGCAATCGTCCCTAGTGGAAGAGAGTAGTGGAGTGCTTGCAACACAAGAAGGACTGCTCTCATCTATAGAATATTGTTGTGCAAGTGGACCTCGTGGTCTTGCCATATACTTTGGACTGTCCTTCCCAGATAATGCCCCCCACCCTATCTGGGAAGCATCTGTGGTCACTGTAGCAACAGGTTGTTGTGGAATAAAGGGTCTCCTGATAATTACATGGTTGGACTAAGTCCACCACCGTAGATCCTTCTTGCATGACTCCGTTATTCTGATCAGATGGGACATAGGAAGTTCTTGAAGCGACCATTGGGAGAATAGGAGCCATTGAAGGATCCTTATATGCATCCCGGCGAGAGGAACTAGAGTTATGGTTGAAGCCACTGTCCCTAGAAGTTTCAGAACTACCTTTGCCTTTACCTTGTCCTTTGGAAGAAGGTTAAGTATTTGCTGTCTGAGGGCTGAAATTCTGTCAGCTGGAAGACGTGCTATCACAGAAACAGTGTCTAGGTTTGTGCCTATGAAGGCAATATGTTGACGGGGCAACAAGGCAGATTTTTGTAAATTGACTGTTATGCTTGGTGGTGGCAGTTAGGAGCCAGTCATCCAGATACAGAAACACTTGGAATCCAAGAAATCTCAAGTGAGCCGTTACTACTGCCATGCATTTAGTGAACACTATGAGGGCTATAGTGAGACCAAGGGCAGAGCTCGGAACTGATAATGACTGGCTCCCAGTGGGAAGTGTAAGTGACTCCTTGATGCTCTGTCCATTTTTATGTGGTAGTACGTATCTTGGAGGTCTATTGAGCACACCCAATCTTCTTTCCCTAAGAAGGGAAGTATTGACTGCAGTGTCACCATTCGGAACTTTGACTTTTTGACAGATTCGTTCAACTTGCTGAGATCCAATACGGGTCTCCAGTTCCCCTATTCTTTTTGGCACCAAAAAGAATCTTAAGTAAGTTCCGAATCCTATTTGGTCTACAGGGACTTTTTGGATGACTCTCTTGTCCAGCAACTTTTGGATTTCTATAGTTGCTTGCTCCCTTGATTGGGTGGAACATCTGGGATTGTTCTGATCTGTGGGACAGGATAGCAAAAAGGAATGGAATATCCTCTGGATATTATGCTTTGTACCCACTTGTCTTTTGTGATACTTTGCCAGGCTTCTGAGTGCAAAGATAAATGTCCCCCTACTGCCTCCAAAGTAGAGCAAGCGGGCCTCCTTTCAGGAGTGCTGATAGGGACGTCCGCAAAAGGAATCACAGTCACCCTGGTTTTGTGGACCCCACGCCTGCCTCTAGGATATCTACCATTGTTGCCTCCCCCTCTGCCCCTGGGGAAGAATTCACCTTGTGTGTCTTGGAAAGCTCCCTGGGATCTTTTGAACCATATTTTTCCACTCTTCTGACCTTTAGGGTAAGGTCTTGAAGGTACTGAAAAATGTATTCCAATGGCAGAGAGAGTTTCCCCTTCCTGCTTGCATCTGGTGAGTATGTCTTTAACTTTGGGTCCAAAATGCTGAGGAACCATCAAAAGAGACATTAGTAAAGGTAGACTTAAAAGGTTCTGCAAAATTACACAAGTGCATTCAGGAGCACCTCCTCAAGGAAACTCTTGAATCCGCTGCCCTACTCGCTCCATCCGCTGCATAACATATGTCTCATGGATGAGTTGACGATAGAATTTAAGGTGGATAGCTGGGAGGAGACTTTCTCAGTCACCCCTGTCGCCAATGAACCTTGTAGAGTATCTCCTAGCTCTTTCAGGAGATCTCTTTGTAGCCTTGTAAAGTGTGTGAGGTAGTTCAGCAATTGGAGTGTAAAAGTCGCTGATGAAAAGACACGCTTCCCGTATCTGTCCATCATTCGAGAATCTTTGTCCGTAGGATGAATTGATGAGGATGTCTCAGAAAGTTTCTTCTTGGTGGCTGCTGCCACCACCATAGCATCTACAGGCACACCTTTAGTAAGAAAATCTTTTCCAGTGAGGGCTGAAAAAAACTTGTTTGGCCTTCGAGGGACTGGTTCCATAGTGTCAGGTGACTCCCACACCTTTCGAATGACGAAATCCATTAGCTCATCAAAAGGCAGACACACCCAGGAGGCCTTCAGGTACACCGACTTCTCATCAGAAGGGTTGATGGTTTTCCAGCCACCTCTCTGCTTTAGGATCTGAAGGATATCTGCAAATGAGATATCTTCAGAGGATGGCCGTGGGGACCCTTCTGACTCCTCGAGGTCAGTGTCTGATGTGACGGACTCATCAGGGGAGTATATATGCTTCCTCTTGCATGTCATCTTTCGAGGGGGCTCCTCAGAAGGGTGTTCTGGGGAGGCTTCGGAAGAGAGGGGTACACCCAATGGGGGTTCCTGAGGCTCTGAATCTCTGCTGTCCTGTGGATGGGGTGGTGCAGAAACAGTAGCTGGTGTCTTGGGGGGACGAATGCCAGTATCCTTGTGTAGGAGGGGGACAGCACACTCCTCATCAGCGCGAAAGCAGAACCCACTGGTTCTGAGGGATATCTCTGGCTCCGAGGAGACAGAGGACACCCCCGGCCCCAGAGAGACTGGCTCTGAGGATGATGTAGGAGCCGAGCTCACCCAAGCTGACAGACCAAGGGGTAGGCTCGGAACTGAAGTTCTGGTCCGATCGCCCCTCCTAGGGCCAACCAGAGAACCTCGGCTCCCAGACACCCCCCGTATGGCATCGAGAGTGTCGGAGCAGATATCGGTTCCATAATCTCCGAAGGGGGTCCAGGAACCGACAGGTCTACAGCAAGTGGTACTTGGCATTCCGGCTCCGAAGATCCAGTATGGCTCGCAGGAAGAACGACAGTGGATGTAACAGTCTTAGAAGGCTCCAAAACCTGTTGGGTCGGAGCCGAGAACAATTTGGCTAGTGTCAGCGACTTCAAGAGTCTGAGCACCACCTGCTCCACGTCATCATCAGATAGGCTCCTAGACGACCTGGAGGATAGAGTTCTTGAATGAGATCTCTCCAAAATGGGAGATCTCAAGGTAGGGGAAACCAGTGGAATATTAATAGAGCGGCTCTGAGACACAGTATCGTTCGGCAATGAAGACCTTGGGGGCCGAAGAACTAGGTTTGTCAATAATTATCTCCATCAGTTCCGAACCTTGTGGAGCTGAGGAAGCAGATGGCTTTGAAATTTTAGACAATTTTCAGAGGGCTTGGATTGAGCCGAAGAGACAGGAGATGGCCTTTTAGTTGGTTTGTCTCTCTTAGAAGAGGACGAAGAAGAAGAAGCACTCTGTACAGCTTCCTCAAAGGTTGGTTTCAAGAGCCCTTTATCAATCAATTTGTTTTTCCTCTCCTGCAACACACGAGCACTAAAGGAGTGGCAGAAAGTGCAATTCTCCTGGAGATGGATAGCTTCTAAACAATAGACACAAATGTCATGTCCGTCTGTAATAGACATTTTCTGGGAACATTTTTGACATTTTTTAAAACCTAAAGGCTTATATTCTTTCTCCCTTGTGTCTTTAGACATGTTTTGAAGAAAAAAAAGGGTCCTATAACAATAAACTCACACCACTTCTAGAAATATAAAAACACACTAATTTAACAAATACAGCACATCTAAGAAATACAATTAGAACTAACTTTGCTCTGACTAAAAACGAACACTAGGACCTCTAATTTAAACGGACCTAGACAGGTATAATAGGAGATAGAAAAACACTAACACTACTAAAACTACTAGTCATCTAACTAAAACGGGCACTTAGCTCTCTAATTTAAACGAGCTAATGAACTAACCAGCTAACTAAGAGATTAGAAACAGCACACAGCACTACAGGTATATTTTTTTAAAGCACCACTACAGTAAAAAACTACAGGATACAAGTACAGGCCTGCAAAAAAGACGACGGCCAAGCAAAAGCACACAACAGCGGAAAAAGGAGATAAACTAAGCTACACACTAAAGCTAAAGTTTCACAGCACACAGTAAACTGACTAATTTATAAATTCTAACTAGTTTAAACTAATAAAATATCAAAGACAAAAAACTTAGCCACGACCAAGAAGAGCACATCCAACCTTGTAAAGCGGCAAACGAGATCTGGAGAGTTGCACCACTGCATTATGGGATACCTACCTTGCCACAAGACAAGTTTGAGACTTCCAGCTGTGTATTCGGCCGAGTCGGAGCAGAGGATCGGCTCCAAACCCATCCAAGTAAGAATGAAGATGAGATAGGACAACATAACATCATTACATTACATTTTTTGATGTTTACTTTTTAGATTTGGCTTAACACTTCCTGGCATATTTAGTCCTGGTTCAAAATCAGCATGTAAATATATAATCCATTTATATTCTGCTATCTCTGTCTCTAATACAATATCTCCTCCTCTAATACTGATTCATAAAGACAAAGTGTAAGCCTATGATTCATATCAGTAAGCCCCTTCAAGACATCTCTGAAACAACATTCTCCTCATCTTGGCTGTGTACATGTGCTAACACCACATCTCATATAACCTAACTTCAACCATCACAACTATTCTCACCCCCACTCTACTACTCTGGCTTCCTCCTTTCACATCCACCTGTCTTTTTTACTTACTCTGCCTCTCCAGCCTGTCCACTTCCCTCTTCTACTAACCCTCACTGTCCTACACTTGATCGCTCCTGTCTACTTCCTTCTCTTCCTAACCCTTATAGACCTACCATTGAACCAGGCGAGACATTCGGGTACTCCCGCAGCTTACCTTAATATCATACCACCACTTATATCTGCAACAATATCCACAGACTTTGCTGACATGCAACAGAACTCATATAGCCTATTGCTCAGCTATTACATCTCCTAAATTGTGTGAAAAGTTTAAGTACCTAGTCTCTGATTATTTCCTATATCTGCTTTGCAGCCACTGCATGAAGTGCCCTATATAAATTTTGCTAGCTGAAAACTACTCATGTGGAATGTTCTCATCTATATACTCTGTATTGCTTGTATAATATCTTTGATTTGAGAATGATTACTTATGTACTATGTTTTTCACCAATTGTATAAGCTGCCAATAATATGCACTAAATGCCTTTATTAATGTAAATTCTGCATTGTATGTGAAATGTCTTATATGTGTAGTTTTTCTCTGTGGGACTCCACTGAAAATGGGCACTTCTGGCCCAGCTGGACCATCCCGGTAAACAAATGCAAATAAATAAATATATAAATATCTAGCACATATTTAGCCACTGCATTAGTTCAAATACCACTAAGTGTATCCAAACAATGTTCTGAAATTCTTCTAAGATGTCTGATTGTCTTACCCATACGGATATGATGATAAACACATTACCAAGTGAAGAAAAAATCCAGTGGCACACAAAAAGGAGAAAATAACCATCAGGGATAAATAATGACGTTTTGCTTAGTATCACTTCAAAAAATTAATCAGATATATTCAGATACCCGAAAGTAATTGTGATTTTTTTTCTTTTCCTCTCTTCTTTTCAATCCTCTTTTTAAGTAAACTGCACACTGTTTAAATATCAGTAACTGCTGTACTGCTTTAACACATATAACTAAGCACCAAAGCAGAAGCTATAATTCTGTACAAAAGACTGGCCAAACATTTCTGTTTTGGAAAAATAAAGAAAAAAAGAAAAATATGGATTTATATTCGCAAGGCACATCTGTATTTTTCAAACATTCCATGAGAATTACAGCACTCGACCCTTAGAAATTCATGTTCAAGCAGGATTGATTTAATACTAGGTAGTAAGATAAGAAATTCATGCTCTTCAAAAAAAGTTTGAGTTAATGCTGGCCACCTGTAATAAATTAGCCTTGCTCACGCAAGGTGACTCACTCACAACTAACATTTATGGTAAATCTGTATTATTCCTAAGCAAAGACACTGAATGCAGTTTTTTTTTTAACATGATCCATTTTGTCCTTTTTCTAATACCGCTTTCATAAAGCAAATGACCTAGAGTTCCCTAGTAGAGATGCAGCTCCAGATCCAGGTCTCATCCTATTTTGCTGACTTAAATAATATGCTCTTTGTCAGAAGTACATTACATTCCATATGTGAGGCAGGGGACTGTATCTAATCAATTCCTGATTCAGTGTGAGTATCTTTTCACTGAGACATGTCAACAGGCCCTTCTATACGTACAGCATCATATGGAAGCAAAAATGTCAAGATACACTAATTTGCTTTCCTTCACCTTTGCCAATCCACCCAAAGATTTTGGCTGTATGTTACACAACCTATTTCTCTGGCAGAAATCTTAGGGTCTAACCTTTTTTTTTTTTTTTTTTTTTTATTTTAGACAGGGTCTACTACATCATTAACAGCAATGGCCCCCTTCACTACCATGAAATTTCTTATTTTTTTGCCCTTTCCCAAGATCTTTGGCATAATTTCCAGCAAGTCTCTAACTTTATTATCATTGTCATTATACTGATAATTTTCCTGTGTTTGTCTTGACTTTATGCAGCCTGCAATGATGTACTCTTTTACACACACACACACACACACACACACACACACACACACACACACACACACACACACACACACACACACACACAAAGCACAAATGCCTGACAAATACTAAAACTCTATTGTGGACAATGATGATTCAGGGTCCTTTCTTCTCTTCACTGCCAGCCCCCCAGTTTTAAGCCAATCATTTGTGGTGCAAAGAGCTTTGAATTCTGTCCAAACATTCAGCTTCAGCAAATACTTTTCTTAATGCATGCAGTGCTAAAATGCCATGTTCCTGTGGTCCCCTCTAAAGCAAGCAACTTACGAATCATATAAAAGGGAGAGCTCAGCTCTGACAAAACATCAGCTGATATGGACTTTAGACACCGACATTCTGTGTAGCATTTTTTAGAATTTCCCCATCACATGCACTACTAGCCTTTACCTTATTATTATTTGTGTTACTGTTGGTTTGTGCCTTTATGGCAGTCCTTTTCTCCATGGACTGTATGCACTGTGATAATAGTGAAATACTGTCATATATCTAATAACATCATTACAGAATTCATCTGGACACGGCAGAGTTAAAGATGTTAAGATTTGCACTGGGTGTGACGAGGGTGGACAGGATTAGGAATAAGTATATTAGAGGGTCAGCCCAGGTTGGAAAGTTTGGAGACAAAGCCAGAGAGGCAAGATTACGTTGGTTTGGACATGTGCTGAGAAGGGATGCTGAGTATATTGGGAAAAAGATGCTAAGGATGAAGCTGCCAGGTAACAGGAAAAGAGGAAGGTCTAAGATAAGGTTTATGGATGTGATGAGAGAGGACATGCAGGTGGTTGGTGTGTAACAGCAAGATGCAGAGGACAGGAAGAAATGGAAACAGATGATCCGCTGTGGCGACCCCTAACGGGAGCAGCCAAAAGAAGAAGAATTCATTACTGCCATTGAATATTTTGAAGTGGATCATGCTTGCTTATACAGCAATGAATAGTTTTCTTTACAAAGTGCCAAGATGAAGATCATGCAAGTCCATAGCAAATGTCTCTCTGTATGGAGAGGCTAGAGGAATGCCAACAATGGGCCTAAGTATAGGTCTGCTACATTCAGGTAAATCTCAAAACAGACAATGATCTGTTTCAAGACAGGAATATATTCAGGATCAGTCTCCTGAACTGCAAAGCAGTTTTTCAAGTCGGTCCTGTGATGCACATCCAAACAGAAGTGTGGTTTCTTTATAACTTTTTGGTTCTTTTCACTGGTTATGCTATCTCAAACTTTGAGAACGTGTTCTCACAATAACTATGTTTAAGGTCTTTATCTAAGGTGCTGACACAATGTCCAGATCTACTGAATTCAAGTCGCTATTTGTTTAAACATCACTGTTTTGTCATATTCCATCTCCAGGACTGCTCCTGGCCTTTCTAAAGAGTCTGTAATCAGCAACAAAAATACCTCAAACTACTTTTGCTTCAATATCACCAAGCTGCCCTATATTTGTTTTACTGGCATTTTCAGTCTCTTGGTGAAAAACATTACTTTTTTATCTCTATACCTGAAAGCCCTAATACTAGGTATATCAGTTTTCAAAATCTTTTCCATTTCAGTCTTACCCAGTTTACTGGTATAGCTTAAACATTTTTTCTCCTTAGTCAGTGACAGTGTTTGCAGTATCAATCAGAACTGACCCAAAAGTCTATTACAAAAATCTCTGCATCTCAAACATTTTGTAAGCAAATATAATTATGTTACATTTATCTGTATATTCAGCTATTTTGCTTCCCCATTATTTCAACTTGTTCACAACTCTTTGAACAGTTTTAGCACACTAAGTGCTCTGACATAAATACATATGAATCTCCTGCAATAATTCTAAACCTGATTTCTAACCAGTAACAGCATGTTTCCTCCATCACACCTCCAAAATCCAGCTACCACCTCAGGAAACAACTGATCTTACCAGTAAAGTGATGGTAAACTGTCAGCTAAATCACTTCAGTTCAAGTGAGATGGGCACCCTACTGTTACCTACCAAAATCTCTTCTTATTCCTTCCCTGCCACTGAGGACCTTAGTATACCATTGAAAACATTCAGTTCATTATGTGCATCCTGTCTGTAGAAATTAAGTAATAAGCTATATAAATGTGAGATTATTCCTTTCAAACACTTGGTTGCACTGCAGTATCTGAGAATATAACACACCACCTCTGGAACCTGCCTTCTTTCCAATCTTCCTGGAAATATGTTACACAACTGCAAGCTTCATAACCCTTAAAATATCCTAATATAACTTACCAACACATCTTCAGGACCATTCAAATCTCACCGGTGCCCCATTTCCAACCCACAAAAGCATCATTCTCTACCCTGGAAAAAAATAGAATTTCCTCTCATCTTTCGAAGCCAAAATCATACTCTTGACCTCCGTATGCAACAAACATCCTGTGTTATCCCAACACACATCCCTTTTGAAGGGTAGTAAACTAGGCTTCTCACGTCGTGTCAGTTGCATCTAAATTCAGTAAATGTCCATATTTGATTTGCTGGTTAAAAAAACACCTAAACCTATTTTCCACTTTTCTATACATCTTGGATTCTCTACAATTATCAATTGTTTAACCCTGGCCATCCAAAACTTTAGCTTTAGGCCAGGACACCCCCACCTCCACATTCTCTCTGGGCAGTACCACCTTAGTTTCCCACACTCTCAACAAAGTCCTCTGTTTTAATAGCAAATAAGTAAAATTTCCCTGTCGAGTGAGATGGCTGCCCTGTTTGTTTTTATTTCCTTTCTTATTTACTTATTGAGATGAATGAACCCCTCATCCCATGTGTGGTTCCAGTTTAAAAGCTCAAACTGCAATAACTGCATTGTCTGCAAACAACAGCATGCTTATAATCCTATGTTAAAGGGTAACAGACAAATCAAAGCAAAGGGTAAGCAATAACAAAGCCATGTTAGGTAAGTTGTTGACTTTATCTGACCAAAGTGGCTCTGTAAAATTAAGTGGAAGTCAGTTATAGGCATAGTATATGTCAAATAAAAAATATTTTTGTAATAAGAATTTTGTTATAAAAGTCTGTTAACAGAGAGCAAGTAAAGGAAAAGAATATTGAATATTATGAGCCTTTTTTGTAGGAAATACGTGTTTGCTTAGTAACAATTCTGCAGCTAGTCTTCATGTTTCCATGTAAAAAATCTGATAAAGAGAAACTGGCTACAGTCTGATGGAGAGTGACTAGCTGAAAAAAAAAAAAGAAGAGAGAAATTGGGTAAGACATAATGTTCTCTGAAAGCATTCAGGGGTTTTCCCAGCTGGGAGAGCTATAAAGCTAAGACAAAACCAATTAGCACTTAGTAGAAGTACAGGATGCACCATGAGTTTTAACATGCATAACCTTTCTTTTAGCTTAACTCAAGTTAGTGAGTGGGCTGTTAGTTTGGGACTTTTGTTCCTATTAGGAGGGTAAACGTCAATATGTACAGATGTACATAGTTTTGTCTATTAGTATTAAGTTAATAGTTTTAGGGGGGGGGTATTGGGGCTGTTTTTTTTTTTTTGTTTGAGGGCCTTCAATAAAACAAAACATTTTGTAAGATGTGATATAGTCTCAAATGGATAAGACAAGAAACAACTGTATAAAAGTTCAACCTGCCAAAGAGTGTATGCATGTAACACAAAAGCTGGAACTAGACACTTAAAAAAATTGTTATAAATAAAATGTGGGAATGATTACGTTTTAATGCAACGATGCTTTCTGTAATGTTCTTCAATGTCAATGGTCTCACAGATAAATACAAAAAAAGAAAGAGTAGTGAACTATATTAAAAATGTAGGGTACAAATAGCTATGTTACAGCAGACACACTTAGAAAGAACTGAACTTGTGAATTTGATAAAGAAAGGTTTTCATGATGGTTATTCAGCGGAATACCTGGGACATAGGAAAAGAGGAGTACTTATTTAATTGCAAGAGGAGCTCCAATAGTGATAGAACAGGATAAAAAAAGATAATAATGCCAGATTTGTAGTGCTACGGGGCTACTGGTAAGGGGAGAGGATTACACACTGTTATGTATTTATATTCCACCTAAAACTGTTATAATGGAGCTTAAGAAAATTCTGAGAGAAATAATCAGTTTTCAGCAAGGCCTATTACTTATAAGTGGGGAAAGGAATGTGATTTGCAGCAGTGAAGGTGTGTCTGGGGGGGGGGGGCAGAAGAGAAAGTATAACAAATGAAGGTAGATTTTTGAAGAAATTTATGAAAATATTTGACATGGAAGATGTGAAGTCAGTAACAGGAGTTCAGAAGTAATATGTAAATTCACTCCGAAGATATAAAAACTGGGCTAGGCTAGACAGAATTTACATTTCACAGGAAGATGTGCATTTAATTGATGGTCTTGATATGCATCCAATAAAAATGTCAGATCATGCACCAGTAATAACTAAAATAAAAACACAGGGTAATGAAATAAAAATGAGACACTGGTGCTCTCCCACCCATCTGTTGAAGAGAGAGGAATTTAAGGAATGGGTAATGGAGACTATTCAGGATCTATTAGAGAGGACAGAAATTTCTTCTGAAAGTATAGTTAGGGATTGGGATAAAATTAACACGGAGTTTAAAAATAGGGGGGAATAAAAGAAAGGGAGAGATGGTTAAGAAGTAACAAGAATTGTTTAGAGGAATTGACAAATGTTAAAATATTGCAGAATATGAGGAAATCTCACAGAACAGGAGCAACTGCAGAATGCTAAGCAGAAAATAAGGGATTACTTCGTTAATATGCATGAGTTTAGAAAGACTGCTGTGAAGCAATTGTTTTTTGATAATGACACTAGAGCACAAAAACTTTTAGCACAACTCATGCAACAGAAAGGGCTGTCACCAAGCTTAGGGAACCTATAACAAGGAAGGTAACAAGAGATCCTGTAGAGGTATTAGAAGTATTTTGGAAGGTCTATGAAAGACTATATAAAATAGAGAAATATGGATGTCAAGAAAAGATACAAATGGAAATGTTTATGGAAGAATTAAATATGCCAAGTTTAGAGGCAGATGAGATTCAATTACTACTGTGCAAGATAGGAGGAGATGAGATAAAAATTGTGATGTATAACCAATCTACAGGAAAGTCCCCAGGAATAGATGGTATTGCTGTGGAAGTGTGGAAGCTAGGAGAGAAAAATACTGATAAAGATCTGGAAGGTTTTGTTTAACAGTATTTTAACAGGAGGAGAAGTACCAGCATCCTAGAAGAAAGCTGTGGTAGCTGTAATAACTAAAGAGGGTAAAGATCCAACAGATCCAGCTTCATACAGGCCCAAGATTACAAAATGTACATCTCTATAATGGCTAAAAGAATGACAAAAGTAATGCCAAAATTGATAGATATGGATCGATGTGGTTTTGTGGATGGAAGGCAAACATTTGACAACACTAACAGAAGATTGATCCAGAGGGAAGAAAATGCCATTGTTGTTAGTGGGTCTTGATACAGAGAAATCATTTGACATAGGATGCTGGGAATTTATGAGCAGGGCAATGGTAGCATTTGCATTTCCTGAAAAAAATGATAAGGTTGATGAGGAGGATATTTGAGGGATCGGAGCTGAAAATTAAAGTGGGTGGAGTCCTTTCTGATAATTTCTGCTTGAGCAGAGGAACCAGGCTGGGGTGTCTTCTTTCCCCTTTGTTATTTGCATTATATTTAGAACCACTGGCAAAGAAAATAAGGGACTCAGAAATTCAAGGATATAATTGGTATGGCAGTCAAGAAAAGCTGGCTGTATTTGCAGTTGATATTATTCTATACCTGACAGAAAGAGACATTACAGTGCTGTGGAACATTTTGAGACAGTTTCAAATCTTTTTGGATACAAAATTAATGAAGCTAAAACAAAGGCAATAGTGGTAAATTATGTACCTACACACAAATTGGTTCAGCAATATCCTTACTTATGGGGACATGATAAAATGAAATATTTAGGAGTATGGATTAAAAATGATTCTGGTGTGGTAGCTAAAGATGTGTGGGAAGAGACTAAATAAAAGGCAATACAAAAAATGAGAAAATGGAAGCTTTGTTATATGGATATGGATAGCAAGATACAAGCAATCAAAATGTTTTTAATCCCTTTAGTTTTATACACAGGTCAAGCATAATTTTATCAACCAGAGTTGTTGAAGTTGTGGATAGCAATTAATAAAGAGCTGAAGGACTTTATCTGGGAGGGAAAGACAGGAAGAGTCAAGTGGGATAAGCTGATTCTTCCAGTAGAACAGGGTGGATTGGGATTACCTAATTTGAAGGGGTATTTCAGAGCTACACAGTTAAGGCTGTTATACATAGCACAAGCAGAAAACTATAATTCAAAGTGCAAAGGGAAGATGTTGAAACAGGGGGAAGCTCAAGAAACAATGAGAGACTTTGCATTTATTATCATATATATATATAAATTTTTGGTTATACATTTTTGTACATATACTTAAATGTACAGTGCGTATATATACAAATTTTTTGTGTTAACATTATGGGCTTGTAGGAATGCACAACATTTCATACTGTTTAACCTGGTTATTATTTACCTTTGGGACAGATTGCAATACGAATGAATTTTTAAGAAAAATTTTACTTTATGTACGACAATTGATTTATTGAAGGTAATTAAGTGTGATTAGCATTGTATAAATAGGTGATGTCAGTGGTTATTAACTGATTCTGAAGAGGTCTCCGGTGAAGAGACGAAAGCGCTAAATCTGTAGTTTTTATACAATAAAGCTTTGAACTATTTGGTGTCGAGTTCGTCTGGAATTATTCCTTGTATCACAAGGTGGAACTATTGGTGGTACCCACTTGATTAGGAGGATTGCCTTTATTGATCCGGGAAGCTGAGTTGTGTTTTAATGAGAGACTGGGATTTTGGATGCAGGCCTTTAAAGAGAATAATAATTATCATACAGATTACTATATCCATAAAGTAGCACAAAGCATTCTAAGAACTAAGCCAACAAGGGAATGGAGAAAGGAGATTCTGCCAATAGGGATGACTGCAATTAGGGATATAGACAATAGGCAGCTGGCATTTATTGGAGAAAACTGGGAAGGAACCAAGGTATTGGGAGCAAATAACTAGAAGGGGAAAAATGATAAATTCTTGGCATCTTCCCATTCTATGTGGACGGCAGGTTAGAAATTGCATTCCCTATCAAGGATTGATATCAGAGTATGGGCAAAGAGAAATAAACAGGGAGGTCCTAAACAAAAGACCACCACTAGGTAAAGTTTTTAGTAGAATCTAGAACAGAAGCTGGCATTAAAAAAGGAATAATAAGTAGCACATATAAAATATTGCATGATAATTATAAGAATCAATTAGAGGAGGTTAGAAAGGATTGGGAAGAGAGACTGGATAAGCAATTCACAAAGAAGCAATGGAAAGATACATGTACGTCTCCCAAATATGCAACAAAATCCAGAAGATTTAGGATTTTTGCTTGGACTTCAGAGAATTTTTCCACAAGTAGATAGCAAATGTTGCAGGTGTGATAATGAAGAAAAAGGTAATTGAGAACGTATTTTCTGGGAGTGCAGTGAGTTGGCAGAAGGATTCCCTGCAGGATGCACTGAAGGAGATGTTGGGTGGGCAGACTGGTGTGACGAGGGAGAGGATTTTTCTGAGCTTTGATACAGAATCGGAATGGCCTAGACATGGTAAGGCCTTGCTGTCTCTAATTATGGTGTCTGCCACAAAAGCAATTACTAGAAAATGGAAATCAAAATCTAAGCCAACTATATTAAAAGCATTGAATATAGTAGCAGAGATAAAACAACTGGAATTGAGATTTTCAGAAAAAGGTAGGACCAAACTACATAGGAAAAAATAGGAACTGTGGGAATAACAGATACAGAGGAGGAATGAGGTTTAAAAGAAGGCAGGACTAAATAAGTTATGTAATATTTGACTGAAAAAGATTGGGTAGATTATAAGTGATGTATAATGTTTGTAACTGAGAATGTGTCAGCATGGTTTGTGATGTAAAATGCTTCCAACTAGGATTGTGTCGGTGTGGTTTGTTTCCATTTATATAAATGTATGATTGCTTATGTTATAAGTGGTGGTTTAATAAAGATGTTTTTTGTTTAAAAAAACGGGCAGGAATTGAATAATTTATGAAATGTTGCTTAGGTTATAATGATATATAGCAGCACATGTGAAGTATAATGTTTGTTAATTTTAACTAGTTAATACAGTTTGATTACTTTCATATAACTGTAAATGTGCCTAATCAATAAAGGTGTTTAAAAAAAAAAAAGGATTTTCTTATAAACGTCCAACCCACTGGCATAGAAGTTTGTCTATAACATGATATTAACTACCAAGTTTTAACTAGTAACCTGAGCTGATGGGGAGAAGAAAGGATGATAGCAATCACTGTAAGTGAAAGAGTGCAGAGCACCAATCTGCCTTCATTGGGAGAAGGTCGCCCCCTTTAGCCACAGGTATCTTCCCTACCATAAGTCGGGGACTAGTCGAAGGCAAAATAAATGTGACTAAGGACTGCCAGAAAATTAAACACACACACACACACACACACACACACACACACACACACACACACACACACACACACACAGAGCAATCTATGACAAAGCCATAAGCATCACTATGTACAACGTGGGGCTATGACATTATATTGTTGATGAAATTCACAGTGTGTTGGCAGGTAGGTCAGATGTAGTTGATTAGGAAGTTTATCAAACACGTCAGTAATTCAATTAACAATCAAAAGTGAAGCTGTTAGAAAAATATGTATTAATGTGTATATGCTTAATGCCAATTAATAACCAAGTATTTTATTACACTTTTCATTCTATTTTTCATACACTGTATTTTATACAAATTGAGTTTCATATGAGACTGAAAAAGATGCTTTTTGAAAACTGCAGTATGCTTTCTGAAACTTGCAAGTTGCCCTCTGACCTAGTAATTGCTAGCACAGCAATATTCATGTTTATGCCTTTTGGAAATGTACTTGAGAAGCAGGTGTTTATCTGCTAGGTCAGAAGCGAATGAATGAACATTGCCTTATTTTACAAATGTAATGACTTTAGACAAACAGCTCTGTTCGAAGGATGGAAACTTGTGCAGCTGTAGTAACTTAGAGATAAAGTAGACAAAGGATTATTAGAGAAATGAACTGCTAGCATTGTGCTTGAATTAGCCATAGTACCTTGAATAGTAACATAACATGTATCTAACTGGGAGTAATCAAGGCCATGTTGCTTTCCTCAGGAAGTTTCACATAAAAATTGATAAATCAGCAGAAATTCATGGGAAAGATGGTCAGCAGATGATGATGAAAAAGGTGGTAATCTGTTACGTCAGCATGGTAAGACATAACCAGTTTAAGAATGTATAAAAATGAAAGTATTTCCTGTTTCTGGTTAGACAAACTCTGTATTAGCACGTCTTTGTCTCCTTGCTGCAAGATTAAAGTGCCTTAACCTGAACCTACCGTGTTTTGATCATTTTTAAAGTATATTTTTCCTTTGACAGTTTGGTCCTTCGGACCGGAAAGTACCTCTCGCTCTAGGCCTAGGTCAGAATTGGGCCCGGTGGCATGCATCCGTACGGAGAAGAGGCCAAATCGGCTCTTCTGTTTTGAAAGACCTCCGACTGAATCGTCGTTCGAAAGAGGCCAGCCAATGTTTCTGATCTGGGATTGGAGGACGAGTCAACAATCCGGTGGATCAACTCACGGAGGGTTAGGGTAAGGAGGAATTACCTTATTTCTGTTTCAAGATCAGGGACCAATTACAGAACTGTTTTTTGTCAGGTAGATTTGCATGTGCAGATCAGGGACAGAAAAAGGGGTTACTGTTTTTGTCATAGATCAGGGAAACAGAATAGGTAGGCAGTTATTCTAGATAAACTGTGAAAAGGTATAGGTTTGTGGTACCACGTGATAGAAAGGGTTACGTAACAATTTACAGCTTAGCCAAGACAGCAATGGGAAATCAGTGCACAAAAAGTTCCCGAGACATGCCCCTAACCAAAGACGCAAAGTATATGCAATTACAGCGTGCTAACAATGTTAAGTATTACACAAAATGGGTTGATAAGTATAAATTCGATGGTAATTTAGATAAACTTGCACTTATGAAACTTGTTAAACAATTAAAAATAGACGCGAAGGGTCAACTAAAAAAGCAAAGACAATTAGGAGTCCCTCAGGCGCATAGGTGGCTTGAGGAAGCAAATCGCAGGGAACAGAGAATAAAGAATTCAAAGACAATGTTCTTAGACAAAGAAGACAATAACCTGGTAATAGCAACGGCCCCTCCTTCGCCCCCTCCGCTTCCGTTACCAGAATATGAAGCAAGTGGACAAGCTGATCCACCTCCGCTATACCCAGCTATTCCTACAAAATCACAACTGTTTGTTAGGGATCCTATCGAGACAAGGTCTCGAACACGCGACTTGAGGAGGGAGATTGTATTAAGTGAAATAAATAGAAAATCCCAGGCTATGAGTGAAGAAGAGATATGTCCACTTATAGAAGTACCGAATCCTCAGGCAGGACAGGATCCGACTCTTTTAGTTTATAGACCGTGGACACCGGAAGATATCCGGAAAGCCACGGAGGGAATTCCCCACCCAAAAGTGAATTTTAGAAAATTTTTAGAGGACTTACAGGGTATGAGATTAAGTTACCATTTGAATGTAGAAGAAGTAGAAAAAGTAGTTAGACAAATTGTGGGTCCAGATTGGCACATGATCAGTGGCGACTGGAATCCTCGTGACGCACAACTTAGACCACTCCCACATACTAATGCAGAACTGGATGGCAGAGTAAAAGGTCTGACAGACCGAATCTCTGAAAAGTGGAAGCCTAGGGCTGATTGGACTTACATTAATCAATGCATTCAACAGGAAGGTGAAACAGTTGATAGATATTATGCTAGACTGTTAGAGTGTTTTAATAATCACTGCGGAATGCAGATACCAGAAAACCAGACACAAGATTCCCCATATGAACAACAGTTAAAGAATGCATTCTTGAAGTGTAGCATAACTCCCATTAGCAGCTTTATTACAAAGCACATGGTAGATCATCGAACAAGTAGAATTACAGCCATTACTTGAATATGCTAGACATGCAGAAAGACATTTTAATAGTAAAAAGAAAAAGAAAACTCAAGTATTTTCGGCAGAAGATGGGTCAGAAGTATTTGTAGTGCAAACCGGGAGAAAGGGTAAGAAAAATGCCCAGGGAAATAAGCAATCTGACAAGTGATCAGAAGATTTTGAAGAAAGAAAGAAAAAAGGTGAATGTTTTAAGTGCGGGAAAAAGGGACATTTAGCAAGGGATTGCAGGCTGAACAAGAAGGTGATTACAGAAAATAAGGAAGATGAGGAATGACTATATGATAGTCAGGAATCATTGAATGAAAATAAGCAGGAAGAGACAAGTGCAAATATGATAGCAGGAGTAGTGGATGTAACAGAAGGAGTAGAGGATGTATATGAATTCGCAGACATAGAAGAAGAAGATGAAATTTTGGACTTAGCTCTATTGAGTTTAGAGCTTTACTTAGCAGACATGAAACCGGAAGTGACGCTTCTGGTAGAGGGGAGGGAAGTTAAATTTTTGTGTGACTCAGGGGCTTCACGGACCCTGATACACCCTTCCAAGTTACCAGAAGATTCAGAATCACCAAATTATATACTAGTGAAGGAAGCTAATGGACAGCTGTATCGGGAGCCACTCTCTCATGACATAGCAATAACAGACCCCGTTTCAGGAATGACCAAAAGAAGTAAAATTGTGGTTTCTGCAAAATGCCCAGTAAATCTTTTGGGTAGAGACTTGATGCAGGTATTTGGCATAGCCGTAGTTCCAACCATGCAGGGTATGGAAGCACAGCGACAAATGGATACTTTTGTAGTGCGACCGGAGAGTGAGACATATTATTGGTACAGCCAGGACTTAGTTACGACTGGTCCAGGGGCAGTAACCAAAGAACTGATGAACGTAGCCATCAGTAAGTCCCCCTCCCTCGACACTGACAAACAGCATTTGTTGCATTGTACTTTATATTACTGTAATAGACCAGGACCTGATAAAGACTATGAGCAGGAATTATTTCAGAACCACGCAAACAGACTAGTGCTGCGAAATTTGTACTGGGATACAGAAGGAAACAGTGTAGTAAGCTGTTCATTGCCCCAGGAATTTTTAGCACTTTACAAATTTAATCGATTGCCACATGTTAGCTTAACTAAGAATAGAAATTTGAAATGGGCAGACTTAGGTGAAAAAGTCACAAGGTGGGAAAAGCAGACAGAATTAGAGCTCTCCGAACAAGGAGTACAGAAACAGAAACTGAATTGGATTACACAGACACACCCAGCTGTGCACTCACAGGCTAGTGAGAATAGCTGAGTATTACTCTTGTTAGAAGAAGAGGAAAAAGCCTTGCGAAGCATACCAGACATTCTCTGGTCAACAGGGAAATCAGATGTAGGACTTATACGAACAGCAGGACCAGTTACTATTACGCCAAAGTCAGCATTTAGACCCCAGAAAAGACAGTATCCCTTGAGAAAGGATGCAGAGATAGGAATCAAGCCTATAATAGCAGCCTTACTTAAGGAAGGAGTCTTAATAGAATTTCCTGATTTACCATGTAATACACCTTTATTTCCTGTCAGGAAAGCAAAAGGGGAATGGCGTATGGTCCAAGATTTGCAAGCTGTAAATAATGCAGTTATACCCAGGGCACCAACGGTGCCAGATCCACATACCTTACTGAATGATTTAAAGCCAGAGCAAAAATATTTTTCTGTGGTAGACATTAGTAATGCATTTTTCTTGATACCGATACACCCTGATAGCCAATATTGGTTTGCATTTATATTTCAGGGAAAGCGGTATACATACGCAAGATTACCACAGGGATATTGTGAAAGTCCAACGATATTTGCACAGGAAATGGCAAGCAACCTGGCGGGATTTATCCCACTGAAAGGTAGTCAGATTTTACTTTATGTAGACGACATTCTGCTGGCAGCCCCCACCCAGCAAGAATGCAAAGAGGACACGATAGCTTTGTTACAGTTCTTAGCTACTCAAGGTCACAAAGTAAATAAAGACAAGCTACAACTTTGGAGAAAACAAGTTAAGTACTTGGGATATGTAATATCCAAGGAAGGTAGAATATTAGATGAAGATAGAAAAACAGCAATATTACAAGCACCTGGACCAACTACCAAGAAGGAAATTATGTCCTTCCTGGGAACTACTAATTTTTGTCGGAGCTGGATACCAAATTATGCTTTGGAATCTGCTCCACTGGCCAATTTAATATTTAAAAAGCCGATGGCAGCACAGGATTTATTACAATGGACACCTGAAGCAGAAGCAGTTTTCTGCAAGCTGAAACAACTGATAGCATCATCCTTAGTTTTAGGATTACCAAACTATCATAAGCAATTTGTTCAAACTGTAGACTGTAAGCAGGGTTATATGACATCAGTATTGACACAGCAACATGGGGACAAGCAACGCCCCATAGCTTACTATTCATCACAGTTAGACCCAGTGGCGCGGTCACTGCCCCACTGTGTACAAGCAGTAGTTGCAGCTGCAATGGCAGTGCAGGCTTCGGCCTCAGTAGTGCTATTCCACCCTCTCACATTGAGAGTGCCTCATGCAGTCGCAATTATTTTACTGCAAGAAAAAGTAGCATATCTTTCTCTGGCTAGGCATCTTTCCTGTATGACCATACTGTTGAGCCAACCTCATATGACAACTGAATGATGCACAACTTTGAATCCGTCAACCTTGCTCCCAACCCCTGCAGATGGCAAACCACACTGCTGCTTGCAGGAGATTGAGCAAAAGACATTACGTAGACAAGACCTTACAGATGTTCCCTTGGATGATGCCGAGGTGACATACTATGTGGACGGCTCGTGCAGGAGGGGTCCTACAGGACAGAACCTAGTGGGGTATGCAGTCGTCTCTGATACTGAGACTTTAGAAGCAAAATCTTTACCGCACAACTTGTCCGCACAAGCAGCAGAATTGATTGCCCTGACAAGGGCATGTACCTTGGCAAAAGGTAAGAAAGTGAATATTTATACTGACAGTCAGTATGCTTTTTCTACTGTACATGTTTTTGCACAGCAGTGGAAAAATAGAGGAATGATAACATCTACTGGTAAACCGATTAATCATGCGCAATTTATTTTAGATTTGTTAGATTCAATTCAGTTACCTAAAAAAGTAGCTATTTGCAAATGCGTAGCTCATACGAAACAACAGGACAGAATTTCAAAAGGTAATGCACGGGCTGATACAGCTGCGAAGCACGCAGCTTCAGCCATAGAAACTTTTCATTTGAGTGAAGAATTACAACCCTCTGAGATTTTGGATTTAGAAATGTTAAAAACAATGCAGACACTTACTACAAATATAGAAAAACAAAAGTGGATAAAAGGAGGAGCAATCCTCGAGAAGGGACTGTACATCTCCAAGGAGAAGAAACAGATTTTGCCATCTAATTTGTTTAGATATGCAGCGTTGTTGAGCCATGGGCAGAGCCATGTCTCAACAGGGGGGATGGTACACTTAGTGAATCGAGTGTTTACAACCTACGGATTTACAAATTATACAAAAAATTTTTGTGCAGCATGCCATGTTTGTAACAAGCATCATGCACAAGGGGCATTGAAGCCTAAGCAAGGGAGTTTTCCTACACCACCGTATCCGTTCCATACTATTTGTATGGATTTCACAGAATTGAATAAATGTGAGAATAAGAAATATTGCCTTGTCATTATAGATATGTTTTCCAAATGGGTAGAAGCTTTTCCAACTAAAAATCCAGATGCAGCTACTGTTGCAAAGGTTCTTGTTAAAGAAATTATACCCAGATTTGGTATACCAGAAAAGATTTATAGTGATAACGGTACGCATTTTGTGAACCAAACGGTTCAGCAACTTAGTCGCTACTTTGGGATATCGTTAAAAAACCACTGTGCTTACCACCCCCAATCTGCAGGGTTAGTAGAGAGGCATAATGGGGTGTTGAAGAATAAGCTTAGGAAACTGATGACTGAAACACAGAAGAACTGGGTGCACTGTTTGCCTTTAGCACTGTTGAGCATGAGAACTGTTCCAAATGCAAAGGGATTAACTCCTTTTGAAACTTTATTTGGGAGGGCATATTATACACCTCAGTGGAAACCTCTCATGTCTGCAGAGCAGGAGGCTGACAGTTCACTTGCAGGGTATATGAGGCGATTTTTGAATAACAAACTTTTGCAGTTAAATTCTGTTTCAGATAAAGAGCAACCGAAATCGGAAGCACCAGTAGCCCCAGGCACCTGGGTCTGGGTGAAGATTGTGAAACGAAAGAATTGGAGTTCTCCAAAGTGGGAAGGTCCGTACCAGGTACTACTGTCGACACCCACTGCAGTCAAGATCGCAGAGCGAGCTTCCTGGATTCATTTGACGCACTGTAAACTGGTTAAGAATTTTGAATTGGACAAAAACTTTGTTACTGTTGTACAAGAACAAAATGGCCAGGTACAGAGTGAATAGAGACATTGAGCAACCTCAGAAAACTTGTATGATCGTTTTTATTGCAATACTAATCACACTGTTCTTTTTGTTGTGGCCACTCCTTTTTCCTGCCACAAAAGTTGAACTGATTAGACGTAATGAACCTAACATAGACTGGCATCCGAACTTTAACACTTATCAGGCAATTACACGTGTGTACGCTGAGACTTTTAATGTTTCGAACTGCTGGGTCTGTACGGCCATACCAACAGCATACGGGGGTTTATTGATGACTGCTATCCCCTTAGGGGTCAATGAGACCTGGGAAAATCTGGTTTTTGACACAGTTGCTATTAAAGCACATGATAAAGTAGCACTGTATTTGCCTGTGACACAAAAAGGAATTGTATGTTTTTACAAAAACGATACCATCTAAGTGGGATGGAGCAAGTGTAATGTTAAAGTACAGTATAAATGTTATAGAAAACCAAATGACTTGAGTGGATCTTGTAGTACAGATTATGACTCATTTTTGAAATCTATGCATAAGACTCTTGATCAGGTACAATGCAATCCTGTACTTTTTAAACAGTTATCTGTAATAGATAAGAAAATGTTTCATGCAGGGCAGTCATTTCGTAACAAAGTAATAACTAAGGTAGAGGACTGTTATTTTGTGTGTGGTAAAAAAGCATATAAATGGTTACCTGAGAATTGGTTTGGCAGTTGTTTTTTGGGGTACCTGGTTCCGGCCATCCGACACACTGCAGTTTTGCCTCAGGGAAATATTCGAAATACTCGAGACGTAACCAAAAAGACTGTTAAGAAACCTGAGAATCCAGTAGGACGAATTGAAGCAAGCTGGAAAGACCATTGTGATGTGGGAACCAAACTTGTGCACATGGACTTGAGTGATGCTGTTATATCCTGGGCAGGTATATTACCTGCATATGGCGCAGTTAAATCAATATGGGAGCTGCGAAAACTGTCAAAACTTCTCGAAGTAATGAGTAATGCGACTTTTTCTGCTCTTGAACTGATAACTGATGAACTGAATGCCATGAGAACTGTAGTGCTCCAAAACCGAATGGCTCTTGACTTTACCCTAGCGGCAAGAGGTGGGACTTGCACTTTAATCAAAGAAGAATGCTGTGCGTTTATTCCTGACCATCAGCATGAAATTAACGATCATCTCGAGGTGATTCAGCAAGTGTCGGCCATGACCAAGCCAGGCCCAAACCCTCTGACAGACTTTTTCCAGAATGCATTTGGGGGGGTTGGGGCTCTATTTTTATGAACATATTGATCGCCATTGGGGTAGGATTGCTCCTAGTAGGAGTTTGTATTTGTTGTGGAATCCCCTGCATGAAGAGATTAGTCAAAGAATTCATAGATATATCCGTATCTGAGACTATGTATCAAAGTACTGAATTTGAAGAGCTGCTAGAATGCGAAACACTTTCATAAAAGTTTAAACTGAATGACTTTCTTAACTGCAAATCCTGAATGGAAGAGGTTAGGAAAAGAAGCAAACTGTTTGTTCTTTTTTGAAAATAGAATAAAAAAGTATTAACAGGAGAGAAATGTTAGGAAAATATGTATTAATGCGTGTATGCTTAATGCCAATTAATAACCAAGTATTTTAATACGCTTTTCATTCTATTTTTCATACACTGTATTTTATACAAATTGAGTTTCATATGAGACTGAAAAATATGCTTTTTGAAAACTGCAGTATGCTTTCTGAAACTTGCAAGTTGCCCTCTGACCTAGTAATTGCTAGCACAGCAATATTCATGTTTATGCCTTTTGGAAATGTACTTGAGAAGCAGGTGTTTATCTGCTAGGTCAGAAGCGAATGAATGAACAATGCCTTATTTTACAAATGTAATGACTTTAGACAAACAGCTCTGTTCGAAGGATGGAAACTTGTGCAGCTGTAGTAACTTAGAGATAAAGTAGACAAAGGATTATTAGAGAAATGAACTGCTAGCATTGTGCTTGAATTAGCCATAGTACCTTGAATAGTAACATAACATGTATCTAACTGGGAGTAATCAAGGCCATGTTGTTTTCCTCAGGAAGTTTTACATAAAAATTGATAAATCAGCAGAAATTCATGGGAAAGATGGTCAGCAGATGATGATGAAAAAGGTGGTAATCTGTTACGTCAGCATGGTAGGATATAACCAGTTTAAGAATGTATAAAAATGAAAGTATTTCCTGTTTCTGGTTAGACAAACTCTGTATTAGCATGTCTTTGTCTCCTTGCTGCAAGATTAAAGTGCCTTAACCTGAACCTACCGTGTTTTGATCATTTTTAAAGTATATTTTTCCTTTGACAGAAGCAAAATCTGTAGGTGTAAAAGTGTGTGAAGTAACAGCCATGCATTGCTGCACAGCACTGCATAGCTGTGATGGAAAGACCTGTGAATACACATCACTTGCCAGGATTTCTACAGTTAGTGTATTCTAGTACACACCCATAGCATGGAAAGGATATGTCGGAAATGGAGGGATTCCTATATCATCTGAAAAAGGTATCAGTCAATAAGAAATATTGGGTATGCAGACTGAGAATTACACAATTACTACCACCATCAGTATCTGGTGGAATACTGACAAAATCTACTGCACATGACCATTTTCCTGAAATGATTGAAGCTGAGCAATATAAAGTGGTTTCTCATTTGAAAGTTATAGCATGGAATCTAAAGATTTGCTATGCATTGCAGTGAATGATATTATGGCAAGTCACTCACTGGACGCTTCAGTTTAATTTCCTGGAAGGAAGTGCCTAGTTCATTGACTTCAGAGAAATGTGTATTTAGATGTTGGAAGCTATACATTAACACTGGAGAATGATATCCCACAATGACAATTAAAGGAAGGCAAGTTTATGAGTAAAACCATGACTGACACAAGTGGGATTATAGTTATTGTTTTTAGTAGACAGAAAAATTTACGTGATTTAGAGTCAGCCACTATCTGGCTCATGGATGTTTCTCTTAAAAGGTAAAACTAATAGGCAGTTATAAAGCTTACATAGCTTTCTTTACATGAATGGCATGACTCAGACTGTCCCGTTGTTGTTTGTTCTGTCCAAGAAATCACATAAGGTGTACAACTTTTGATACCAGTCTGTCTTGATCTTTTCAATTCTCTACAGCTGTTTACCAGTAATCATTGTGTGTTGTGCAACTCTGAACTAGCTGCAAATGAAGCATTAGTCTAAACATAGCTAGTGTGGAAAAAGTACAGTTGTGTAAAATCTTACCATAACAGTAGATGTCCTTGCTTTCACCGCTGCAGTATTCATAATGTATGGGATTCCCTGCCACGGAAGCCTGACATCCGGCCAGGCTACCAAAACCTACGGTTGCTTTAAGGTACGTTGAACATCACCCAAACGCTCCTCATGTAGTGTAGGGCATAAAGGTGACGTTCAGGCATACCATTCTCAGATCCGATTGCCCCAGTAGGAACACCAGTCCAAGGAAAACCACAAAGAACCTGCTCATCCAGGAAGGAAAAAGACTAAGGAGATGGAGGAAGGGACTGAATACTTCAGCGGTGAAGGCAAGGATATCTATGGTTATGGTAAAATTTTACACAACTGTACTATGTCCTTACATTAAAAGCTACAGTATTCATAAGGTATGAGTGCCAAAGCTAAAGAAAAATCTTGGGAAGAGGAAGCAGCAGCAGAGCCCTCTAAGAAGCCACTAAGAATGGCATTAGCAAAAGCAGCTCTAGCTCTGGAGACACCATCCAACTTGTAATGTTTGGTAAAAGTATGCACAGAAGTCCAGGCAGCTGCTTTAAGAATAGAATTAGTATCTAAGCCCTTGAAAAAAGCACCAGAAGAAGCCACAGCTCTAGTAGAACGAGCCATTACAGAAGAAGGAAGGCTCTTGTCATGAAGAGTAACAAAAACAATAGGGTTTGAAATACAAGTAGAAATAGTTTGCTTCGAAACAGATAATCCTAACGACTTAGGATGAAAGGAAACAAACAACAGATCAGATTTTCTGATAGCTTTAGTCTTATCTAAATAAAATCTGAGCTGTCTATGCACGTTCGAAGTATGCAGCACCCTCTCATTGTCAGACTGCAGAGAGGGGAAAAAGTAGGCAAATTAATAGGCTGATCAAGTGACAACTCATTAACCACCTTAGACATAAAAGAAGGATTGGTACACAAGAACACCCCATCCTCATGGAATATCAAAAAAGGCAGACAAGCCATAAGGGCATGCAACTCAGACTCCCATCTGGCAGAAGTAAGAGCTAAAAAAAGAAGTTATGCACTCACCATAACATTCCATGTTTGTAGTCCATCTCGCCCTTCATTCTTACATATGGGTTCGAAGCCGATCCTCGGCTCCAACTCGGCCTATTACAAAGCTGAAAGTCTTCTAGTTGGCTCATGGCTAGGCAGGTATCCCACAGTGCACCAGTACAATCCTCAGATCTTTTTGCTTCTAAACTATAGAAAAACAGAACTAAGGCTATCCAGAAAGAACAACAATAATGAAAGGTCTCCATCTTATTATGGAAAAATTATCCTGTCTCCAGATTCTTTCAGGATTTGGGTAGGTTTGTAAGAATGAAGGGCGAGATGGACTACAAACATGGAAAGTTATGGTGAGTATATAACTACTTTATGTTCTGTAGTCCTAGCTCGCCTTCATTCTTACATATGGGACAGCGTCCCTAGCACCTTATTCTTGGGTGGCTCACAGAAAAATACTCCTGAGTACCATGGAACCAAAGGAGGCTCTACCCCTAGAGGTCAGGTCCAATTTGTAATGAGTAATAAAGGTATAAGGGGTAGCCCAGGTTGCTGCTGCACAAATATTGTCAACTGGAACTCTGGCTTGGAAGGCAGCAAACATAGACTGGTGTTGTGTAGAATGAGCCTTAATCTTGAACGGTAAAGTCTTTCCATGGGAAGAATAAATGAAAGAAATACAGCTCGAAATCCAATTTGAAAGGGTCACTTTGGAGACTGGGAGACCTAATCTGGCATCGGAGAATGATAAGAACAATTGGTCTGATTTTCTAAGTTCCTTAGTCCTGTGAAGATAGAACCGTAACTATCTGTGAACATCCAACTGATGAAATTTGTATTCTGCTGTGTTGGAATGGTTAGGGAAAAACACTGGCAGCTGTATAGATTGGTTCAAGTTATTATGAGAGCAAACTTTAGGGATAAAAGATGGATTTGTGCAAAGGGAAACTCTGTCTTTGTGGAAAATCAAATAAGGGGGCTTGATAGACAGTGCTTGTAATTCTGATACTCATCTAGGAAAAGTGATGGCTACTAGAAACAAAGTCTTTCAAGACAGAAACTTCAGTGGGCAGAGAAGTTATTTTAGACAGGATGAAGTTTAGATCCCAGGAAGCTATCGGTTCCTGAAAGGGGGGGGGGGGTCTCAGCAAAGTAGCACCTTTAAGGAAGGTTTTACACAATCTGTGTGACATCAGGTTAGACTCATGTTGGCCCAAATGAAAATTAGATATCGCTGCCATTTGAACCCTAACTGTGGCAGCAGCAGATCCCTGATGGAAAAGTTCAGACAAAAATTCTAAAACCACCAGGATGGAAGCAGTGTAAGGGTCAACATTCCTTTCTCCAGCCCAGATGGAAAACCTTCTCCATTTGCTAGTGTATAACTTTCTAGTGGAAGGTTTATGTGAAGATGTGAGAATGTGTGTCACAGCAGGTGAAAAATCATGAAGCCTGACTAGGGATGGAACTGTAGCAGCCACGCTATCAAGTTGAGGGTGTGGAGGCTGGGATGAAGAGAACCTGACATGTGCATCAAGAGGTCTGGCACTGGGTCCAGAGTCCATGAATCGTCTAGTAGATAAGGCCCGAGGAAGTGGAACCAAATCTGATGAGGCCAGTAAGGAGTGAGGAGAATCAATTTGCTTCCCAACAGCTTTGCTTCCTGAATCACCTTGGATATGAGAGGAAAGGGAGGGAATGCATAGAGGAGACCCAGAGGCCAATCGTGAACAAGTGCATCTCTTGGTGACTCCCTGGAGGGGGGGATAAGGGAAAAGTAGCTGCTGCATTTGAAGTTGATTGGACTGGCGAAAAGATCGCAGCAAGGCCAACCCCATTTGCAGAAAATCTATTCCGCTATCTCCTGCTTCAGAGACCACTCATGAGGCATCAAGATTGCTCGGCTGAGTTTGTCGGTTATCACGTTGGTTGTCCCTGGGATGTGCGTTGCCACTAGAAAGCACTGGAAAGATATAACCCACTTCCAAACACGAATCGCTTCCTGACAAAGGGGGTAAGATCTGGTTCCACCTTGCTTGTTGAGATACCATACCACAGACATGTGGTCTGACTGGGTTGCTATCGTCCCAAGAGGAAGAAGGTCGTGAAGTGCTTGCAATGCTAGAAGCACCGCCCTCGTCTCTAGGATACTGATATGCAGGTGAGCCTCGTGATCTTGCCATGTGCCTTGGACAGTCCTGCCTAGATAATGCCCCCCCCATCTGTGAGGCATCCGTGGTCATAGTAGCAAAGGGTTGGCAAGGAATGAATGGAGAAGCCTGTAGTTAGTTGATCGGGTTGGATCCACCAACGGAGGTTCTTTTTGCAAGACTTTGTTAAAATGATGTGGTGAGATAGAGGCAGTTGTTGAAAAGACCACTGGGATGATAGAAGCCATTGAAGAATTCGCATATGTAGTCTGGCAAGAGGGACTAGCATTATGGTGGAGGCCAGGGTCCCTAAGAGTGTCAGCACTGTCTTTGCCTTGACTTTTTGCAGAGGAAGTAGCCGGAAAACTTATTGTAGGAGGTTCTGTGCTCTTTCTGCAGGAAGATGAGCTAACATGGCAACTGTGTCCATTTCTGCGCCTATAAAAGTCACAAATTGAGAGGGCAATAAGGCAGACTTTTCCCAATTTACAGTAATCCTCAGCTGGGCACAAAGTTGGATAGTGGAATCTCTGGTTTGAAGGAGTAGATGCCTGGTGGAGGTGGTCAGGTGCCAGTCGTCCAGGTAGGGAAACACTTGGAATACTAGACATCTCAGGTGAGCTGTCACTACTGCCATGGATTTGGTGAACACCCTGGGAGCTGTGGTGAGCCCAAAGGGCAGAGCCCGAAACCGGTAGTGACTGGCTCCCAGCCGGAAGCATAAGTGACTCTTTGATGCTCTGTCCATTTTTATATGGTAGTATGCATCTTGGAGGTCTATTGAGCACATCCAAGTGTCTTTCCCTAACAGAGGGAGTATAGACTGCAGTGTCACCATCCGGAACTTGTCCTTCTTTACGGATTCGTTTAGTTTGCTGAGGTCCAAGATGGGTCTCCAGTCCCTTATACGTTTTGGCACTAAAAAGAATCTGGAGTAAGTTCCGAATCCTACCTGGTCTGCGGGGATGGTTTGGATGACTCTGTTTGCGAGCAACTTTTTCACTTCTACAGTTGCTTGATCCCTGTGATTGGGTGGAACATCCAGGATCTTCTTGGGAATGTGAGGTGGAAGAGAAAAGGGTATGCAGTAACCTCTTGTGATAATTCTTTGTACCCATTTTTCTCGGGTGATGCGTAGCCAGGCTTCTGGATAGAAAGAAATGCGACCCCTGACTGGCTCCAGAGAAGAACAGCTGAGACCCACATCAGGAGCGTTGATAGGGCCAGCCTCGAAACGAATCACGGCCTCCCTGGTTTTGCAGCCCGCCCCTGCCTCTAGGGCTAATTTTACCATTTGCTCCTCCTCCTCTGCCTCTGAAGGAGGAGTCACCCTGTGCATCCAGGAAAAATCTCTGGAACGTCTTGAACCACATCTTACCACCTCTCTGACCCTTGGGATAAGGTCTAGAGGGGACGGTAAAATGTACTGCCACGGCAGACAGCGTTTTCCCTTCTTGCTTGCACCTGGTGTGTGCGTCTTTTACCTTAGGTCCAAGCAACAAAGAACCATCAAAGAGGGCATTGGTAAAGGTAGACTTGAACGGCTCCGCAAAATTACAAAAGCACATCCAGGAGTGTCTCCTAAGGAAAACTCCTGAACCCGCTGCCCTGCTCGCTCCATTGGCTGCATAAGAAATCAGCTTCATGGAGGAGTTAACAATGGAATTTAAGGTGGACAACTGAGAAGACACCTTATCAGGGACTCCTTCAGTAGATGTACCTTGTAGAGTATCTCCCAACTCCTTAAGGAGATCTCTCTGAAGCCTCGTAAAATGTGTTAGATAGTTCAGCGATCTGAGTGTGAATGCCGCTGACAAAAAGATATGCTTCCCGTATCTGTCCATCGTTCAAGACTCCTTGTTCAGCGAATAGACAGATGAAGAAGTCTCTGCTAGTTCCTTCTTAGTGGTCACCGCCACCATCATGGCATCTACAGGCACACCCTTGGATAAGAATTCCTTCTCTTTGGGAGCAGATAGAAATTTATTGTGTCTCCTGGGAACTGGCTCCATGGTATCAGGAGTCTCCCACATCTTCCGACTAACAAGGTCGGAAAGTTCATCAAAAGGTGGAGACACCCAAGAGGCTGAAGGTTGAGACCCGAACGCCTTCAGGTACACTGACTCCTCATCAGAAGGGGTAACAGTGAGCCAGCAGCCCCTCTGCTTAAGGATCTCCAAGGTGTCTACAAAGGAGACATCAGAGGATGACTTGGGGGACCCTTCTGACTCCTCGAGGTCAGTGTCAGAGGTAATGGATTCATCCTGGGAGTCTACATGCTTCCTCTTGCATGTCCTCTTCCATGGGGGCTCCTCAGAAGGATATTCCTGGGAGGTCTCGGAAGACTGGGGGCCACCAACAGGGGGCTCCTGAGGCTGCGGGATTCTGCTGTCGAGAGAGAGAGTAGATGCTGAGACAGAGTCGGTGCCCAAGAGGGAAGAGTGTCGGTAGCCTTGAGTGGAGCTGATGAGCGAGACAGCACACTCCTCATCATCTCGAAGGCAGACCTCTCCGGCTCCGAAGACCTCCTCAGCTCCGAAGGGACAGAGGAAGCCTTTGGCTCCGAGATGGATGTAGTAACTGTTGTAATAAGAAACACTGCACACAATACATAGTAAAATAAGCGCAAATGCGCACGTTAAATAGAAAAGGACTAGCACACAGCATACCAAATGAGAACAACAAGGGCCAACGGCCAACCAGTTCTAAACAACTAAGTGATTTAGAGTCAAAGAACACTTCAACAAGTCTGAAAACTACTCTAACACTACTAAACTCTATCTGGAACCAGATAATCGCTAAAGTTAAACAGTAATATAGTAATAATAGAAAAAAGTTTTAAACTTAGCCACGGCCAAGCAAGAAGCATGTCTGAACTCATAGATGTGGCAAACGAGATCTGGGGATTGTACTGGTGCAGTATGGGATACCTATCTAGCCACGAGCCAATTAGATGACTTTGTAATAGGCCGAGTTGGAGCCGAGGATCGGCTCCAAACCCATATGAAAGAATGAAGGCAAGATAGGACTACAGAACATGAAACATCTTCCAAGAGCAATGCTGCAAAGAAGCTGAAACATGAGGCTCAAAAAGAGCCTGAGTCAATTTTTCTAGAAAGAAATTAAAATCCCAGGGAGGAGGAAACAGGCTTCCTGTGTGGTCTAATATTAAGGACACCTTTAAGAAATTGCTTAGCCTCAAATCTAGAAATTAGAGGAGGAGCTAAAGGCAGACAAGCAGAAAGAGCTAAGTGAACCTTAATAGAAGAATAGGCCAAACCAGCATTGAGCAACTCACACAATTAAGAGAACCAAAGGAACATCCTCAGTAAGTGGGTCCAGGTTACAGGAGAGACATCAAATAGAAAACCTCTTCCATTTAGATAAGTAGGATTTCCTAGTAGGAGGTTTCTAGTCTCCTGCAGGACCTGCAGCAAGTTCTCAGAAAAGGTGTCTATGAGAAATCAAAACCCTATTACCCACAGTGTCGGCTGAAACGTATATAGGTGTGGATAGATGACAGATCCCTGGTCTTGCGTGAGTAAATCCAACCTGTGAGGTAACTTGTGATGATTGCCCTTGGCTAGATGCAGAAGTAGAGGAAACCAATGCAGTCACAGCCAAAAGAGAGTCACCAACAACATTTTGGGAGCATCGTGTTGAATCTTGAACAGGATTTTTGGAACAAGAGGAAGGGGAGAGAATGCATAAAGAAACATCCCCTTCCAAGAAAATGAGAGGTTGTCCACCGTCCACACCAGAGCATCTGGGACTCTGGCACAAAACAGTGGAAGTTGATTGTTCAGAGGGGAGGCAAAGAGATCTACTTCAGGAGTACCCCACTGGTGAACAATGTCCAGAAACACATCCCTGTAAAACATCCATTCATGGGATTGAGTGAAGGGCCTGCTTAGAGTGTCTGCCACAAAGTTCTGATCTGAAGAGGTATAAACTGCCTGAAGGGTCTCTTGATACTTGACAGCCAGATCCCATACCAGAAGTGTCAACCGGCAAAGAAGGTAAGATCTTGTTCCCCCTTGTCTGTTGATATATCACAAATTGTGGTATTGTCTGTGAATACCTTGAGAGGCCCCGAAAAGATGATGAAAAGCCTGAAGAGCTAGCATAAGAACTCTCATCTCTTTGATGTTGATGTGCTCCTTCTACTGATGAGGCAACCATACTCCCTGTACCTTTAGGGAGCCAAATGTTCCTCCCCATCCCACATCTGAAGCGTCTGTGAACAGATCCGAAGAGGGGGATGAAAAGGGAGCCCTGGATTCAGAGACAACTGCTGACCTCACCAGAGAAGTTCCTTCTTGAGACAAGGAAGAAGAGGAACTGTAAAGTCTAGAGGATGTACATTTTGAAGTCATACCAACTTCAGAACCATTGGAACTTCCTCATGTGGAGTTTTGCCAGAGGGAGCATCAGAAGGGTGGAAGCCATGAAACCCAGAGCCCTCAGAAACTCTCTGGCTGTAATGGAGGCCAGGGGAAGAAGTGTTTGAAAGTAAGAAATGAGAGTTAAGGCCTTTGGAAGAGGCAGGGAAGCTAGCATTGACACCATCTGAATCCAGCAACCCAGAAAGACATGATCCTGAGAAGGAGTCAGAGAAGACTTTTTGCAGTTTATTGCGAACCTCTGCAGAAGAAAAATGGCAAAACAAAGATTTTGTAAAAGGATCTCCAGAGAGGCTGCCTGAATCACCAAGTCATCCAAGTAAGGAAATATCCGAATCCCTTGAAGCCTACAAAAAGCAATCACAAGAGTGAGACATTTGGTGAACACCTTTGGGTCAGCAGAAAGGCCAAAGGGCAAACCACAGAACTGAAAATGCCAGGAAGCAACAGAGAAACACAAAATCTTCCTGAAGAGAGGATGGATTGGAATATGGAGATAAGCATCCTTGAGACCCAGAGACACCAGAAAGGCCTGAGGGAGCAGGAGAGGAAACAGTCTGAAGGGACAACATCTGAAAGTAAGGCACCTGCAGAAAAGTGTTTAGATGAGAGAAGTCTAGAATAGATCTCCAAGTACCCTCCTTTCTGGGCACTCGAAACATTCTTGAATAAAACCCTTTCCCCTTTGGGACACAGGCACCTCTTGAATAGTACCCTGAGATAAGAGATCTTGAAGAACGTCTGGGGAAAAAAGGAAGTTCCCAACGAGGCTGAGGAAGGCCCATAAAAAGGAGGACAGGATATCCACACCATGAAGTATTCCTGATGAATGATTGACAGAACCCAAGAATCCTGAGTGATTCGAAGCCAAACAGGAAGAGAAAGAGAAAGAGGAATGTAGCTGAAAAAAGGTGGATAGTCAGACAGCACCTGGTTTGTCAGGAAAGGAAAGCTTCTGAATCCCTGCAGTCTGAGTGGCTTTAGCAGGAGAAGCCCATTTACCACCCTTGTTACCTTTAGCAGGAGGCCAAGACTGCCTACAAACAAAGGCTGACTTAGAAGGGTAGTTTTTCTGAGATTTAGGCACAGGAGAAACAAACATATGTTTAAGCTCCTGTAAGGCCTTTCCATTGTCCTGAAGAGACTTAAACCAGCAGCTGTTTTCCCAAGCAAAAGTTTATTATCCAGAGGAGCATCCATCAACTTACCCTTAATATCATCAGGTAAAGGTTGAAGCCTAAGCCAAGAATACCTCCTCATCATTCAACCAAAAACAGCAGCCCTAGAAGAGGCATCTGCTGCATCATAATTACATTTGACAGAATGACAAACTACTTAAGAGGAAGTCCTTAACAAGAAAAGAACAAAATATTTACTCTCAGACTCTGGAAGATCAGAAAACGCTGACAAGCCTGAGAAAGAAGAGCCAACACATACCTAGATATATGGGTCTGAATTAATTGCCCTAAAAGCTACAGTATCAGAAGTATAAACCTTCTTTCCCAGCCTGTCCATGGTTCTGCTGCCCTAGTTAGAAGGCAGTAACTTGGACGAAGGAAGCAATTGAGATGGCTTATCAGAGACTACAGGCACCACAGAGGGGTCAGCAGCAGGACATTTGAACAAACAGGAACAATCCTCAGGCACCCTGTAAAACCTATCAGGACATTTGAACAAACAGGAACAATCCTCAGGCACCCTGTAAAACCTATCAGGCTTCTTGGGAGTAGGGGGCAGAGAATCAGGGGCTTTAGAAGCATTGAAAAAAACATCCAGTAAAGCAGCCAAAACAGGAGGAATGGTCACAGGTTTAGGAGATTCCATCTGCAGTAACTCATAGTATCCCTTACGGATATCAGAGACCTGAGCACAATCCCACTTAAAAAATTCCATCATCCTACAGATTGTGTCCCCAAAGGAAATTTCCTCAGAAGGAGTATCAGGACTATTAGATTCCTCTTCCTCTGACCCATAGTCCAAAGGAGAAAGAATCGGAGTAGAATAAATAAGGGGTTCTTCATCAAAATCCAACTCTTCCTCAGAAGAATTCAGTTCACTGGGCCTTTTAAGAGGAGAAGAGGGCCAAGGAGGAGCAGTAACTGAAATCAGTCACTTTGTGGATAGGAGCAGAAGAAACATGTTTAGTTTTCTGTTTTTTTTTTTTTTTTAAAAAAATGCCAGCCCTAGAAAACTGAGAATGCTCTGATGGCCTTCGACAGCCATTGTAGGAACTTCTTCTGTGGAACCTTCCTTGATCCCTTGGAAACAGTCCACCGTGGTTCCCTCTGAATGTCTGAAATGGATACCTGCATAGCCTCGTTGGATGTGCGGCCCATCAAATCCTCACCGGTCTCCAACCCATTCGCAGCAGAGAAATTTGACAACACAGCCAGGTGAGCCTTCGGGTTTGTGGGCAGCGGAAGATTCTGGTCTTACCTTTATCACCTTCTTCTTCTTCCCTGACAGCTGACCCTCAGGGAGGGAAGTTCCTTCCATTGTATCTTTAGCAAGAAACTTAAGATGCTCGTTCTCAAGATACAATGAAAGGGAAGAAAGCCTACTACGAAGGGTTTTTGGGATGAACACCTGACAAATCGAACAAGACGTGTGGTTGACAGAAGCTTGTAGGCAAAAAAGGCACTTTCTGTTTTTTTTTTTTTTTTAAAAAAATGCCAGCCCTAGAAAACTGAGAATGCTCTGATGGCCTTCGACAGCCATTGTAGGAACTTCTTCTGTGGAACCTTCCTTGATCCCTTGGAAACAGTCCACCGTGGTTCCCTCTGAATGTCTGAAATGGATACCTGCATAGCCTCGTTGGATGTGCGGCCCATCAAATCCTCACCGGTCTCCAACCCATTCGCAGCAGAGAAATTTGACAACACAGCCAGGTGAGCCTTCGGGTTTGTGGGCAGCGGAAGATTCTGGTCTTACCTTTATCACCTTCTTCTTCTTCCCTGACAGCTGACCCTCAGGGAGGGAAGTTCCTTCCATTGTATCTTTAGCAAGAAACTTAAGATGCTCGTTCTCAAGATACAATGAAAGGGAAGAAAGCCTACTACGAAGGGTTTTTGGGATGAACACCTGACAAATCGAACAAGACGTGTGGTTGACAGAAGCTTGTAGGCAAAAAAGGCACTTATGGCGGTCTTCATGGATAATCTGTCTCCCACACTGGCATTACCCCTTCCTGGATGACGCTAACCCCAAACAGCACAAAAAATTCCAGAAAAAGAACAAAACCCCAACTGGGTACTTATCTGCAACAGCGAGGACGACAGCAAACAGGAGTAATCACCAGAATACAATAATGTAGTAAAAATGGCAAAAAACAGACATAGGCAAACAGACCAATGGTTAGAAACAGTGTTCAGACTGGTGGCAAAAAAGTTCAGAGGATGGTACACCTGAATGTCTCCTTTATGCCTTACACTATGCGAGGATCATTTGGGTGATAACGTGCCTTAAAGCAATGGTAGGCTTTGGTAGACTGGCTGTACACTGGGCTTCCATGGCAGGGAATCCCATATGTACAAATACTGCAGCAGTGAATGTAAGGACATCAGAGGTTGGTTTTTTCCATTTCACTCAGAAGAGCTGGCAGAAAACAGTGTCTTGGTTTATTTGCTCAATAAGGCTCAGATACAGGTTTACAAGTATGCATTAAACTTTAGGCATTATCGTTTCTATCTGTTAATGAGGTAACTAACACACACATACATTTTGCAAAGCAAATGCCAAAAGATGCCATGGCTCTATTAAAATACTTTGAAGATATTTACCTTTTTGGAAAGGCTAGAAAGTTTAGAACAAGAGGTACTACTACTTCAACATTTCCACCCATCTTTTCTATATCTTTCTGGAATGTATGTGATTTAAAGAAGTCTGGCCTTCCAACAGCAAAAAACTCAGTCAGGATATGGCATAGGAGGGTGTAATGTCTGTTGGGCAAACATTTGGTGGATCTGCAAGCTGTCATGGATGTTCTTCGACATGAGCAGAACAGGGTTGTTGCCCTAAAGAATAAACCGATGGCTGGAATTCCTCTGTCTCCCGAAAAATGGATTTAAAAAAAATCATATGAAGAGCAGTTTAAAAAGGTATTAGCTAAAAGCAAAAGATACACAGTTGATGATTTTTCTTACTGCCATAATCCATAATTTGAAACTGTGAGTGTTGCAACTGCTATACGTAAAATGACTGCTGCAACTGACTTTGCACACACTTTTTTTCTGCATAATATGCAATATAATCAATCTGAGTAGGTTTGGTATTAATGACATGATAATGTGCTGTTAAGGGAATTTTCACATTGTCAATTGAAAAATTTGTTTGGTAATAAGTGCCCTATGCACAGTTTTCAGCACCCTATGCTTTCATTTGTATTCAAGTTGTCTGTGGGTATATATGAGAATACATGCAGTGAAACACCTCATCGTTTGTTACTTCTCTTTTCACATGCTGGATTAGCAAGATAGCATCACTTGCAGAATAGTTGTGCTAAAGTGTGTTCACAGATTTTCAATGAATTGCATTTTGATGTTATGTTTCAAGCATTCTGTTTCGACCATTAGAGTATTGGTGTATTGTATTGTAGTAATATCATACTCCCACACAATGTACACATTAAATATAACACAAACTGCTCCATACTTTGTATCTGTCCAAAGGAAGGCAGGAATTTAAAAATTAAAAGTTTTCACTCCCCTCATCACCAGGAAACCGTTCCAAACACAGTCTCATCAAAAGTTATATGAGGGACTTAAATGTTAAGTGAAAGGAGAACCGACAGACTTAACACAGGAGGTGTTTTAAGACTCACACTGCCAGGCAGAGTAGACAACAAAGTCACTGAAAAAAATGTTTTCTTTTTAACAAAACATTTTGTAAGATATGAATACTTACATACAGTGTATGCTTAACATTAAAACGCAGAGCTTAAACTTGTTTTCCAGGTCATCAGAACCATGGCTCTCAACTTTCTGTCTCCAGAATGTGGAACACTACCTGTCGCAAAGTGCAACAAGAGGGCAACATGTAGAACATTTACAAAACACCAACAGGTTTAACTAGGTAGCTCTCGGTTTGATTAATAACTGTTTCTTCATACTGCAAAAAAGGTTATTTAATAAAGTAATATGATTCAGTATTATTTACTATAAATATTCTTAACAATGACTATGTAACAAACCCTTTCAAAGCAGAACAGCAGGAACCATGGAAAAGTTGAGAACTATGATGAAAACTACTATGTCATTCTTATGGAGCATTAGCACAAGTGCCTAGGACTTTTTTACCACATAATCTTCCGTTTTCTTCACACATCAAGTCTAAAAAAAATGGATATTAGTTGCATTAAGTAAACAGTATCAGCCAGATTAGATGCATGATATTTTACTTTTTTATTTGGCAGCCAGGTAAGTGAACTGGTCCACAGACCCTTTCGAACCACAATCCATGCCTCAGGTAAAACAAAACAAGTAAACCATTCATAAAGGTATAGCAAATTACATACAAAAGTATAGATATAAATAAACATGCAACACAATACAACCAAAAAAAATTCCAAATCAGTACAGGTGTTTACCAAGTTTATGCACACATACAGTAATAGGAAATAGTGCATCAAAAGATGATGAAAAACAGTAACAATGAAATTTACAATTAAAAAATATATAAGTAACAATCTAAAGAATTCAGGAGTCATGATTATCGTTCATCTCTCTTCATGAGGAAATTGTTGATCATATAATTAAATTATCAATAATAACAATGGGAGGAATCTGACAGAAATGAAAAATTAGAAGGTATATAGGCAAGCAGCTCAAAAAAAAATAATGGAAGTGAATAAGAGACAGCAGCTTTTCTAATAACTAAATACTTCAATGCCTTTGACAGAACACTGTATACTTTAGTTTTATTTAACTACAGCCAGTGCACTTTAAGTCTAAAATTTAATGTTGTTTGAAAGAATACAATTTGTTTTTCACATCTGGGGAATAAAGAAAAGACAGCAATTAGTGTAAGTAGCAGCAGAGGCTGCAACATGTGGCTTAGCATGGATAACCTTAATTTTAGATTAATTAATGCCGGTGGGTGCAGCTGATGATTTAGGATACATATTCCTACCAGGAGGGTTAAACTTCATTATTTGAATATTTACATAGTTTTATGAGTTTGTTCTGAGTGGATATGTTATGGGGGTATTCAGGGGTGTTTTTTTTTCTTTTTATTATTTGAAGGATTTCATTACCACAATAAGTCTTGCAAAATATGACATAGGTTCAAATGGAAATGACAAGAAATAACTGTATAACGGATCAACCTGCCAAACATTAGTGGGTGCATGTAACATAAAAGCTGGAAATAGACACTTAATAAAGCTGTCATATACAATAGATGGGAATAATAATGTATCATAATGGCTACACTAAACATATTATTTTGAAATGTGAATGGCCTCACAAGTATATACAAGAAGAGTATTTAATAAATACATTAATATATATTAATATATTAATATATATTTAATATATGAATATATATTTAATAAATAAATTAGTAAATAAAGAGTGCCAAGAGCAATGGTACAGGAGAGACATTTAGAATGAAGTGAGCATGTGAATTTGATAAAGAAAAGATTTCAGGATGGATATTCAGCAGAATATCAGGGACAAAAGAAAAAGGGAGTATATATACTAATTGCTAGAGGAGCTCCAATAGTGATAAAAGAGGGGGAAACGATAGTAATGGCAGATTTGTGGTAGAAAGGGGCTACTGAGATTAGAGGAGGATTATGCTGGCATGTATTTATATTCCAACTAAAACTGTTATAACAGAGCTTAAGAAATGTTCTGAATAAATAACTGGCTTTCAGCAGGGAATACTATGTATAGGTGGGGGCTGGAACATGATTTGCAATGGTGACGATGTATCTGGGGGACCTAGAATGGAAAATATAACAAAAGAAAGATTATCCTGAAGAAATTTATGAAACTAATTTGTATGGAAGGTGTGAACTCAGTAGTAGGAACTCAGACAGAATTTGCATATTATTCCCCAAGGTACAAAAACTGGGGTAATCTAGACAAAAATATATTTTGCAATAACATATGCAATTAATTGAAAGCTTCACCACACATCGCTAAGTATTTCAGATCATGCACCAGCAAGAACTAAGATAAAAATGCAAGTTAATGAAGTAAAAATGAGACACTGGCACTTCCCCGCATCCATGTTATAAGAGAGGAATTTAAGGAATAGGCAGTGTGCAAATCAATTGAGGATTATTAGGGAAGACAGACATTTCTTCAGAAGTTATGACAACTGGGATAAAATGAAAGTGGAGTTTAAAAATAGGGTAGAATTAAAAGACAAAGATATGGTTACCTATGAGAATTATTCAGAGTGGCTGACAAAGGTTAAAGTATTACAGAATAAGGTGAATTGCACAGAACAAGATGTACAACTACAGAATGCTAAAGAGAAAATAAGGGAATATCTGGATATGAGTTTAGAAAGAGTGGTTGAGCAACTGCTTTTGATAACTCCAGAGCACAAAACTCTTAGCACAACAACTTAGACAACAGAATGTAGAAAGGTTTGTAGCCAAACTTAGGGAATGTAAACAAGAAAAATAATCAGAGATCATGTAGAGGTATTAGAGATATTTTGGAAATTTTATGAAAATTTGTATAAAGCAGACGAATGTGGAAATCAAGAAAAATCACAAATGGAAACATTTATGGAAGACTTAAGTATGCCAAGGTCAGGAGGAAAAAAGATAAAAGCAGTGACGTATAATCAATCAGCAGGAAAGTCTCCAGGAACAGATGGCATTCCAGTTGAAATCTGGAAGCTAGTAGGGAAGAGAGTGATAAAGACCTGGAAGATTTTGTCTTAACAGTATTTTAAAAAGAGGGGAAGCACCAACATTCTGGAAGAAAGTGGTTGTGGATGTAATACATAACGACAGTAAAGACCCATCATACCCAGCTTTATAATCATGGTTTAAAATAGAAATGGGTCTATATAAAGTGTTTATGTCTACAGCAGCTAAAAGAATGGCAAAGGTGTTGCCAAAATTGATAGATTTGGATCAGTAATTTCGTAGAGTGGAGGCAAACATTTGACAATATTAATAAAACAATGATAATCCACAGTGAAGCAGAATATAAGAAAATACCACTGTTGATGGGTCATGATACAGAGAAAGCATTTGATGGAATAAGCAGGGATTTTATAAGTAGGGCAATGGAAACATTTGCATTCCCTGATACAATAAGGTTAATTAGGAAGCTATATGAAGGGTAGGAGGCAAAAATCAAAGTGAAAGGGTTCCTGTCTGATAGGTTGTATCTGAATAAGTGAACTAGACAGGGGTGTTCTCTTTCTCCTTTGTTATCTGTGTTATAGTTAGAGCCATTGGCAAAGAAAATAAGGGACTCAGAAATTCAAGGACATAATCAGTATGGCAATTAAGAAAAGTTGGATTTATTTGCAGAAGATGTTATTTTGTACCTGATAAAACCGGAAAAGGGCATTTCAGTATTGTGAAACATTCTGGGATAGTTACAAGTTTTTGTGAAATATAAAATTAGTGAAGACAAAACAAAGGCTATAGCTGTAAACTCTGCACCCATACATGAATTAGTTCAGCAATTCACATATTTGTGTGTACACAGTAAAATGAAGTATTTAGAAGTATGGGGTAAAAAGATTTTATTATGGTAGCTAATGGCAGCTAAGGATATGTGGGAAGAAACTAAACAAAAGATAATACAAAAACAGAGAAACTGGAAGCTCATGTTTATGGATATGCCTAGCAAGATACAAGCAGTGAAAATGTCCCTTTAATTTTACAATTATATCAGGCATATTTTTATCACCCAGAGGAAAAGTTATGGACAGTAATCAATAAAGAGTTGAAGGACTTTATCTTGGAGGAGAAGAAAGCAAGAGTCAGGTGGAATAAGCTGACCCTTCTAATAGAACAAGATGGTTTAGGGTTATTGGATTTGAAGAGATATTTTAGAGTTACACAGTTAAGGCTCATATACATAGCACAAGCAAAGTGAAAAGATATGATGACGATGAAGCTGGGGGGATTCAAGAAATAAGGAGAGAGTGTGATTTTGGATGCAGATCCTTAAAGAGAATAACAGCCATACAGAATATTATATTCATAGAGCAACAGAAAGTATTCCAAGAACTAAGTCAACATGAGAATGTAGAAAGGAGATTCTGATAATAGGGATGACTACAATTAGAGGTACAGAGAACAGGCAAGAGGAGGCTAGAATTTTCTGGAGAAAACCAACAAAAGAAGCAAGATATTAGGAGCAAATAGCTAGAGAGGGAAAGACAACAGAATGGGAAGAGGTCAAGAAGACATTTGGGCTGCAGGCTAGAGTTAGCTTTCCCTTTGCCTTTACTCTAATATTAGCCCATGACAGGAAAACAGAAATGGATTGGGAAATCCTAAGTGAACAATCTGCTCTAACAGAGCTTTTAGTTGAATCTTGAACAGAAGCGCCTAAGGGATAATTAGTAGGGCATATAAAATATCATCCGATAACTATACCAGTCAATTAAAGGAATTAATTCTTAGTCTTAAATCTAGTTAGAAAAAATCTCCTAGAAAACAAACAGGATTTAAAAAGCAGTTCTGGACATTTGGGAAGATAACACAAGGAAACAATGTGAGAACATATGTATGATTCTCAAATATGCAACAAGGTCTAGAAACTTTAGGATTGTTGCTTGGAAGATTTTGCATAGGTACTTTTATACCCCAAGCAGACTTCAAATAATTTTTTCTTAGGTAGATGCCAAAGGCTGGAAATGTGATGAAGAAGAAAGAGGTAATTGGGAACATGTTTTGGGAGTGCAATGAGTTGGCAGATTTAAAAAAATTCCTACAGAATACTCTGTTATTGGGTAAGCACATGGGTATAACTAAGGAAATTATTTTTTGAGTCAGGATACTGGATTTGAATTGCCTAGACACATTATGGCCTTGTTAAGTTTAATTCTCCTGGCTGCCAAAAAAACAATTACTAGAACATGGAAATCAGAGTCTAAACCAACTGTATTTGAAGTAGCACATTTTGTAACAGAGACAAAAAAAAACTGGAAGTGAGGTCTTTAGAAAAAGATTGGAACAAATTGCATAGAAAAAAAATAGAAATTGCGGGAACAATACATGCATAAAATTGTTTTGGAGGAGAAGTGAGGTTTAAGGGAAGGCAGGAATTGAGCAATTTATGTAATGATGGTTTGATGATAATTTTATAAAAGAATGTATGTCATGTATAATATTTCTAACTGTGAACATGTTAACATGTTTTTTTTCATTTATATAAATGTATGTTTGCCTATATCTTAAGCGATAACTCAGTAAATGTGTTAATAATAATAATTATAATGCAATGAGCTGGTTAAAGGAAAAGTAAATGAAATGTTCTTATAGCTTAAAAAGAAAACTAAATGAAAGGCAAGATTTAAAAAAAGACTCATTATTATCTGCATGTACTCTTCAAACTAAACATGTCCTTATTTTTTTAAGTTCATGAATCATGGAGAAGGGCTCAAGCAGCAGCTATTTTGTCTTCTTCAGAAATCAATAATTTGTCAAGGAAGAATGATAGCTTCAAAAACTCACGAACGGGTATTTATGTAGTCCTTCAAATGTATGCATCTATGGGGGAAGGAGGGGCACTAAAAAATTAAAAACAATAACAGGTGGTAATCTTCAAAGGAACAATTAGTGGAGAACGGTCACAGGATTTGTAAATCCATCAGCCAAGAGAACATGGAAGGATGACTCAAATGGGAATAATGAAAAATGCTTGCCCTTCAAAAGCTGAAAGCTAAACTGTAGTTCTGAAGTACAGATGCATGTCATTGTAAAAGCACTGAAAAGAGAAAAAAGCTGTTCTATTTAATTTCCACTATTAGCACTAAAAGTAAAAAACCTTGACAGAATCTTTTACAAGTCAAAGCACTAAAGGCATAAGCAACTGCTAAGAGGAGCAAGTAATGCAGAGACATGAGAATGAAACAAAAATAATGTCTTCTCTTGTGAAGTAACTGATGAATTCATTAACTTAATTAAATTGATACTTTATGGTGGATGTCACAGTACTGTGGGCACAAAGATTGCATTTTTAACAATGAAAAAAAAAACTCACTGATGTTATAGTAACATACACTTCAAAACATCCAGGATTCTTAACTCCAAGGCTGCCTGGTACCTGGTGTGATGATATGGGCAGGTGCCAGCAAAGCCAGCTGGAGTTTTGTAAAGAATGGTGTGTCCTTTGAATATAAAACTGATTTATAGAAGATGCTTATTCTACAAATGTGTTAGAAATGCATGTCATTTAGATATCAAACTGATTTTGTACAGATGCTTGAGCTGAAAATGTATTTGTGAGCTTTGCTTGTGTTGAAATATAGTAACAGTGCACCCTGATGAAATGAAGAGAAATGTACATGTGTTTTTGTAGTTGAATTAAATGTATATGTTTTAACACAGGATACTAGCATAGCAGAGGTTAACTTTAAGAAAAATTAGGGAAATGTAAATGAGCTGTTAAACCATTAAAAGGTACCCCACAGTGCTGAAGAGGACCAGAGATGTTGGGTCTGAGGAAGAGCCTTTGTTCCATTAACTCAGTGAAAAGAGTGGCGGCCCCAGGCGCTGCCATAAACATTTGGATGTATACTGTGGCCATCTGTGTTAACGTCCTGCCTCAAAGGGGAATACTGTGAGAACCTAGAGTCAGGTGACCAGATGAGATCATTTTGCCAGCCCTCATATTTTAGCTATTACAAAGATAAATCTCAGAGTACTGAGTATTCTGTTTGGGAAGCCTGACTAGAATGACCCTCACCCACAGCATCTTGCCTTGCGGGTTGCAAGTAACTTAACTAGGGAACAGTAACATTCTTTTAGATTCAGTCAGCAATACAGTGTTTTTTTTATTTGTATGAATCTGTCCATCAATGTTAATTTCAGTTTCAATATTTTCTGTGATTTGAACCCCGTGGTTTACTGTAAATATATATTCAGCATTTTCATGATCTTTTATTTATTATTAAATATATTTAAAACGTTTATTGTGGCTGGTCCTTGTAGAAAGCATCTAACCTTTAAGAGTACTTATATTTATTTGTTGGCACTATGTTGGCCTCTCCAGAAGGCCTAGCCATCTTGGTGAACTATTACCATTTGTATTAGTATTAATATTACACAGTATAAATGGATACCCTTTAAGAGCCTTATAGTAACTGACTACCTTATAGTCTGAGCAGAGTTGATAGAGCAGGTAATCTGTGCCAGCCTTTCCCAGGGTTGTGTGTGAAAATTAAATCTTAAAAGGTGCGTCTGTTAGCTACTTGGGGCAGGGACACGAAGCACGGGGTTTACAGAGAGGGGGCTGGAGGACTTGGCTTGGACACTCGGCTGAGGACCTAACTTCTTATTGGGGACCTGGAGGGGGACAGATAAAGAGACATCCTGGGCTGAATGTGCTCCCTGCGTGCTCTTAAGGGAAATTGTACTTGATGCAGAGAGGTCTGCATCTGGATATACTAAGTGCATCCAATTGTATTCCAAGTACACATCCCTCTCCAGTGTCAGTGTTGAGGATTCAGGCTCCTTGATTACTGGCCTAGCGGGGGGGGGACAACACATATTGGTGGTCATCACATATTGGTAGCAGTGGTGAGCATCACACTTGGGATAAGGGAATACTCTCATCCCTGATAATCTTGTAATCATTATTCTGGCAAGCTTTTATGTTTGTGCACTTTAAATTCTTGTTATGACATAAAAGTACTACTGTGACTTGTTTTCAAGTGAACTACAAATTCCCCATTACTTAGTACTTAATTCAGATAAATCAGCATAAGCTTTAAGCTGTACTGTATTAACAGCCTTGCAGCAGTCCTAGTAGCACATATCCATAGACTGGACTGTGTTCAGTACTTTCTATTACTATTAAAAACATTTACAACTTCAGTTAGATAAGACTTCCTATGCAAAAGATTACTTTTTCCAAACAAATTATCCTTAAACTCAACTCACTTCCTGAGAAAGATAACTCTTAAATCAGTTTTTGCCAACAGCTCAGCAGTTCAGCGAGCCTTTGTAATTCACTAGAACAAAAATGCACATCAGTAATAAACATCTGAACGCTCCCACTTTCAAATTCATAAACACGTCAGAAATTAAGCCTGCTGTAACAAAAAGGACTTCAACAGCATGGATGCTGTCCACTACTTCATTAGTCAATCTGTTCCAAAAAATATCATGCAATAAATGTCTGCGTTCTGGACAGCCATGGTAGTAAATTATTGGAATTATTCCCGCTACCTAAGCTGTATGATAATTCTGTAAACTTTCCAAGTATGAACTCCACATAATGTGTTCTTTTATGTTTTTATCACTCATCTTCTGGCAAGTTGCAAAACATATGCAGCATATCTGTCTTTTCTACACTTGCGTACAAATTTATCCTCTTAATATAAATACTTTTACCTGCAATGTAGATGTTACTGTGACACTCCACCTCAAAATTAATGTGTCAGCCCTTAACAGTTTGTTTTCAGCCACAGTAAAGGAAGGTTAACAGGCTGTCTAGCAATGATATGAACCATATATACATATGAGCCATACATACCTCTCAACCTCTTAGAGCAAAAAATCTGGACAAAGCCATGCATAATGGGGGGACAAAGGGCCAAAATTAGGTAAAATTTTTAAATATTGCCTTTACGAACTTCAAAAATTGATATAATAACATGTTTTGCATTAGCATGAGTTTTATAGAGGATATGAAGTCAAAAACTCAAATTTCTGTCATCAATAATTTGCTAGTGATTTGCCAGAAAACCACAATTTTTGCAGAAACAGACCAAAAATATTAGGCAAAAATCTGGACATTCTGCGAAAATCTAGACAGTTGAGAGGTATGGAGCCATATGAATAACATTATTTTGCATAGCGTTGTCGCCTCACAGTTAGACATTGCCCGTTCGATTCTCAGTTAGAGCGTCTTCTATGTGGCGACATGCGTGAACGGGTGTTCCTTCGTTGAAGGTTGTGCGTTAGGCCCGGCAAGCCAGCACGTAAAACTCTACTGCCAATCATTAGTGGACCGGAGTTCCGCTGTGGCGATCCCTAACCAGGAAAAGCCGAAAGACACGAACAAACTGCACAAAAAACACTGTGCATCTTTTTCACAGTAAGCTGGGTTTTTTTACGTCTCTTATTATTCAGAAGAGAGTACAATATGTGGCTTTGCTGGCTGACTCTTCCCCTATTCTCCTCACTTGCTTAAATGGAGGTGAGGTAAAACATTCAGTATGAAATACTGCTAAAAAGACACTCAACCAAGATTAGATCCTCAGTGCTGGGAAATTAATTACTTCTGCACAAATTCCTACTACTAAACATGTTCACCCACTTGTATACAGTACATTTTTTACTTTTTTCCTCTGCCTACTTCTTACAATCTTGGTGTACTAAAGTTAACATGGAATTCACAAATACCACTTATTTTAGTAGAACCTAGTGTTTCTGATAATTATTGCCAGTGTATAAAGATTATTCTGTCTCTGAAAAGTTTTACCTCAAATGGTTTCCAGTAAACTAAGAAAAATATATTCCTTTAGATTGTGTTCTGATTTTGTGATGTCACTTTTTATCCTATGGCAGCCATCATTTCATACAAGAAGCCCGCATGTCAGCACAGATACAAAAACACGACAAATGACGTTTATTTTTTTAACTGTATAAAACAGATCAAAGTATATAAAAAGAAAAAAATGCACCTTTTCCCAAGATGTAATTAGGAATTTTTAAAATGCAATAAAATCAAGGAGAGTACTTTTGTCTCATTTCAGAGTCTTAACCAGACCTGATAAAGTCTCTGTATGTGAACGGAGATAAAAGTGCTCAATTTTATTGTGTATTAAAAAGTTTCTTATTCCAGCTCATGGAAAGGCACAATTTTAATTCTATTTGTTTTGGTCTTACATACGGATATTCTTTTTGCTTTTATAATATATAAAACAATCATTAATTAAGTAATTTTCCAATATTTACTTTATCTTGTTCAGAACAATGGGGAGTCAGAGTCTATTCCAACTATCAACAGGCACATGGCACAGATGCAGCCATACATGGGATACCAGTCCATCACTGCATGTGTGCACAGGCATATGCACCCACCTACAGTTAATTTAACAGACTGCCAATTCACCATCTGGCATGTTTTTGGGAGGTGGAAGAAAACCAGAAATCCTTGAAAAAAACAGTGTGGACACAGGCAAGGTGTGCAATTTCTGCAAAGAAGGCACTCCAGCTAGGAACTAAGAACCAAGTCCTGTGAAGCAACAACACTGCTAGCCATTACAAAGCACAAGTAGAATTACTCCCTAGGCCTCATATCAGTCATCAAATAATAAGGATTTTAGTTTATGCAATGACAGTCCAGTTGGAAATCATTCATTAACAAGTAAGCACCCTTATGTTGCATGCCAATTTTTGGTTTGTTACATAAGCCTGGCTGGTTGTTGACATTCTCAGATCATAACTCTGATTCTCAGAACAGCAGTCATATTAATATTGGTGGGGACACATACTAAGAGATCATGCTATCTCAGACTATTCTTATTCCAAGTTACAACAAACTTGTTAATATAAACAGGAGTGTGGAGGGCTCCAGTCCCCTGCTTCAGAGGGTGTAAGGGAAGCCAGCCCCCCCTTCAAAAAAATGCTTAGAACACTTAGAAGCAAATTTTTGAAATTATTAAACTTTGAATTGCAGTTTATGTTCTAAATTGTCAAGATTCATGGTATTGCATGTCACACCTCTGACAAACAGGCCATAAAGTAACACAGGAAGCCACACAGGCAACAGAAAGAAGAGTAGATCCATGGCTATTTCATAGAGCAGTCAGACAGCCTAATAAATTGAAATTTTTGTATTCTGGAAGTCCACAAAATCAACAGAAGGAACAGAAAAACACTCAATTTATTTATTTATTTTATTTTATTTTATTTTATTTTACATTTGTTGACCGGGCTAGTCTAACTGGATACATTTCCATTTTCAGTAGAGGCCCGGGGAGAAAAGCTCCAAGAAATACGTACAGTAATAACAAGATGATAGGATTACTATAAAGATAAAAAAAAGTTCATTAAAGTTGAAACATAGAAGATATTTCAGCACATTAAACAGTACATAGCAAAAAATTATTTACAAAAATATAGGACAAGATTTACACGAGGTATAACCGAAGTGTTTTCCTGCCTATATTTAGACTTAGGAACATTATAATTAATAGAGACTTTCCTGGTTATATTTGCACTTAGGAAAGAAATTAGTATAGATGAAGAGTTAAGGAGATATTAGTAGCATAGTTGGAAGCTAGTTAGGGTTATTGCATGGGCATAGCCAGTGCGTCCTAAGGAATATTTTCAGTTTTTGTTTAAAGAGGGGTAAGGAAGGAAGAGAAATAAGTTCACTAGGTAGAAGGTTCAAGCTTTTTCCTGTTGTGTTAGAGAACAGGGAATTGCCTGCCATGTTGTTAGACTTACTTATGTTGATCAGTAGTTTGGTTGATGAGCGTAAGGTATTAAGATTTTTACAGGGGTTTATGAGGTTTGTGAGTATTGTTAAGCTGGTTGAGGATTTTATGGGCAATAGTAAGTTGGTTAAATTGAAGCTGTTTTGTAGTTCAAGACATCCTAGATGTTTTAGATTCTGACAGTGGTGTGTTCTGAAGGGATTTCCAGTAGCTAGTTTGAGGAGATTATTTTAGTCAGGTTAGTATATATATATATATATATATATATATATATATATATATATATATATATATATATATATATATATATAGGTGAGGCATAGAGAAGTGCGGAAATTAGAGGGCAATAGTAGTTCTTGCTATTGGAGTTAGAAAAGGTTTGTCTTTATCGTACATCTATTTTACCACTGGACAGCTGCTCAGTAAATTTTACTATAACAGAACCTTATGACAAAGGCCATTAAACAACTCCTTAACAATGCAGTAAGAGGTGCATTGCCCAAATGTCCAGAACTGCTTTTTAAATCCTGTTTGTTTTTCTAGGAGATTTTTTCTAACTAGAATTAAGACTCAGAATCTATTCCTTAATAATGTTTTTGATAAGAAGCAACATTCAACTTTAAATATATGCACAACTGTATACACATATGAAGGCCAACTACTTGTTGTAGAGATATGATCTTTGGGGAATCAGGTAGGAAGACAGAGTTGAGTGGCACTTTTGTCAGCTCAGATATCCCCCCAGGGAAGGAGTGGGATTAATTTACAATCAAGGAATGGCAGTAATTTGTACAAACCAATGACACTAGTCTAGATATGTGTGATAAGTGATGCATATAGCAAAACTAGCATGGTAGTGGTTAGGGCAATGAAAAGAGATGCCCACTGTTGTCATAACAGTGGCATACTAAGACGCTCTTATCTCCTTTCTGTTTACTCCTCCAAATGGGATATGTCCTACTGAAAAGCTCTGGTCTGAAACTAGACAAAGCTGGGGAGAGTGGAATAAATGACTGAAGAGGTGCTCTGAGATATGGCTGAATGAGAGAACCAAAAAAAATATGTAAAATGCTTACTTACGAGTGCACACACACACACGAGCATACTCGTTTAAAATGTATGACTTTAGCTGGTAAGTGACTGAACAACTAAAAGAGGGTCTATCAGTGCACTAACAGTCCCTTAAATGAGGATGTTGTCTAGGAACCTCTGCCTTTTAATATCAGCCAGTGGTCCCATATTTGTTTGATGGCCTCCCTACTGCTGCTGCTCGCCTAGACTGCTTGCATGGGATTAATGCAGGACAAACACATGCCAAACAAATTGTTTCCTCTGTAATTTCCTCCCTACAACCGCTGAGCCTACATCCGGATTGCATGGGTGTTTCATTCAGGGCATCCCCATGCGCCATGGAGCTATCCAAAAATCCTATGACTTGCCACACAAATGTAATATATTTTAAAGAATCCTTCAGTATTGCCAACAATAAACTATACAATAAGAGGAAGAAACTCATAGCCAGTAAAAGCAAACTTAATACCCCATTATATACAGATTAAATCAAAGGTCAACAAAGTACTCAAGAAACAAAACCAAATCCTCCAAAAGTAAGTAGGAATTGAAAATTTTAACATTTGCTAAGGACAACCAAAAAGTCTTCTTCAAATATGTCAGAAATCTTAGAAGTAATACCCAGCAATGCTCAGAGTTAATATGCAACAGCAACACTTACTTGGCCCTTGAGTGCATAGCCAACATATTAGCAGACAAATTCAATTCAAATAACTTTCCTAAATTTATTAGCACATCCACACCACTTCCTCTGATCACCTCTGAGCAAGTCCTGAATGCTGTCTCCAAGGCCAAGAACATTAGCTCTATAGGTCCTCTATGGGTCCTGATAATGTGCCAGGCTGCATTCTTGTCAGGAGCAAACACTGTCTGGTAAACTCACTACCAAGCCTATTCAACATCTACCTCTCTCTCTGGATTCATATCATGTGACTGGAGAACTGCAGTAGTCATCCCACTCCACAATGGGATGATTCACTACTGATCCAGGAAACTACAGACCTATAAGGCTCACTAGCCTTATCTGCAAAGCAATGGAATGTGTTGTTATGGAACTTGTTAACAAGGACATAGGCAGTCTACAAGCCCTGGAACCAAGCCAGTTTGGGTGTGGTAAGGCAGACGCTGCCTCCTGAACCTGGTGGGCTTCCTTGAGCAAGTCACTGATGAATCACACTCACAATTCAATACATATTGCTTACCTGGACCTACTTAAGGCCACTGATGCCATCACATATTCTGGGATCATTGATAAGCTAATCAAACTAAATGCAAGATCACATGTACTTCTAATGGACAGAACCCAATCTATTAGTGTGGCAGGCATGCTCTCGTCAAAAAGAGTAGCTATCAGCAGTGTTACATCTGTTACAGATAAGGCATGTCTGCAAAAGAACTTGACTAAATTGATCATCTGGGCACAGGAGAATAATATGCTGATAAATACATCAAAAACTAAGCATATGAGATTTGGGAGACAAATTGAAAGGTGAATATTTAATACATCACACAGTGACTGAAACTGTAGACTCATATAAGGACCTGGGTATATGGGTAGTTCAAGCTATGCGTTTTTTTAATCATATAAAACCAATTGGTTAATGATAGTTATAGAACTATAGGTTATATAAAAAGATTTGTAAAGTCTAGGAAATCAGAAATAATGATGGGATAACAATATGGAAACCTTATAAGAAAACAAGCATGAGTAAACTGGAAAAAGTACAGCAGAAATATACCAAGGGCATCTATAGATGTAAAAATTTAAGTTATGAAAGACTAAAATATCTGAACTTGTATAGTGTCTCTCATAGATTATCTAAGAGAGAGCTTAGTCACGTATATACGGCATTTACAAACAACTACCTCCGGGAATGTTTGGGGTTATCAAACAGTAGTAGAGAATCATCAGAAAGCCTATGTAGGAATGAGAAGTGTACTAACTGGTTATCTGAGAGAGCAGCTGATGTGTGGAAGAAACTGCCAAATTACATTAAAGCAAGTACTAGTTCACATACTTTTAAGAACAGCCTGGGCACTTACTTATGGGAACAATTATTTTGGTATATTGGCAAGCTAGAAGGGCATTAATGCCTGCACTTGAAATATTTGTGTGTATGTATGTATCACTTGAAATATTTGAGTGTATGTATGTATCACTCAAAAGTGCCAGTTGAAGTGTGTACTAGTGAAGGTGAATGACAAATCCCTCCTCCTGTGTGAGAAGATCCATCTGTGAAGTAAATTGTGATTTTTTGCCTCTAGCCAGGTGAAAGAGAAGTGGGGACCAGTGCTGTCTGGGCCAAAGAGGAGCCACCAGCAAGACTTTGGGTGTACTCCATATCTTGTGAAAGATCCTAGGAAGTAGAGGAAGAGAAAGATAGGCATACAGTAACATCCCTTTCCAAATAAACAACATGGTATCCACTTTCCAAAGTTTTTGGCCTCTAGAATTGTGTGTGGGCTTATCTGGAAAAAATATGCTTAGGAATCCTCTTACCCCTAGCAAGTTATCTAGGCTGCCTATGGACAAAGGAAGATTTCAAAGAATAGTTTCTCTGGAACTTAGGTACGGAAGAAACAAAAATGCATTTAAGATCCTGCATAATCCTGCACAGTTTTAAACAACTCTGCAGCACAATGCCAAAAAGATTCTCATTACTTAGCGGAGAATCTAAAAGTGTGTCTTTAATATCTTCAAGCAAAGCCTGTAGGTACAATCAGGAATATTTCCTCATGACAGAGCTTGATGCAGCTGCCCTAGAGGTGGCATCAGCTGCATCATAGCTGCATTTAATGAAATGGAGAGCAACCTGAGAGCAGAACTTAGTAGAGAAATAGAAAGAGAGAATCTGAATTGGGCATGTTTTTCACCAACCCCCAGATGGGATAGAACAGTCAGGACATAATTAGTCATGTGGGTCTGACAATTAATGGCACTAAAAGCCAAAGTAGCAGAAGTATACAATTTTCCCCATACCTCTCCATCATATGGCCATCCTTGCCAGAAGGCAAAAGCATGATTTATCTGCAGACATGAAGACAACAACAGGATCAGACGACAGACTTTTATAAAAGTATTTAAGATCCTTGTGTACCTTGTAAAATCTGTCAGGCTTCTTAGGGGCTGGAGGTTGAGAGTCAGGAGCCTGAGAAGCTGTTGTAAACATCCCCAGCAGGGAACCAAATACATGAGGGACTGCAGAAAGTGTGGGCAAGTCCATTTGTAAGACCTATTTTTAATCTCTGATACTTGAAAACAATCTCTTTTAAAGTATTCCATCATATGGACCACTGTTATCCCCAAAAGATAATTCCTCAAAAGGAGACTCAGCAGACAAAGAATCCTCTTTGCTGGATCCCAAGGCCAAAAGAAAGTGCATTTGTGAGGAACTCTTCATCAGAGTCCTACTCCTCAAAAAAGAGCAGAATCTCTATGCCCCTTAGATGGGGGTGGATGACCAGGCAGCAGCAGCAGCAGTAGGAGCAAACCATCCCTGTGGAGGTTTTACAGCCATAAAGGCATTAAACAGCCCTTGTGTAAAGTCATGCCACTCTTTGTAAGGATCTTTGGCTACAGTAGCCACATGTTTTGTTTGCCGTTTCTTTTTTAAGGGAACATCTGCTTGACAAAACTAGGAAGCTCAGAGCCCTGCCTTGATTGAATGAGAATACCAGGCACCTCTTCCCAGACTAAAATTTCGGGAATCTCCATAGGCCCTTCAGATATAATCAGACATGGTTCCCCTTCAATATCTGTACCAGATATACTCATAGCATCAGCGGACGTGCAAGTAGGCAGTTTCATATCGGCCTCTTACTGGGTTATGGCAGAGGGATCTTGCATCAACACCAGCAGGTCCTCAGGTTTTTCATCCAACCCTGAGGGAGATGTCTGGTGGAGGCTGGACAGCAGCAGATTTAGAATGAGCTCTTTTACCTTTTTTGTTAAGAGGTGGCTGAACTTCTAGATAAGTGGATTCAGCCATGGTACCCTAGGTCAATAACTTCAGATAGTAGTTTTCCAGATAAACAGAAATGGAAGACAAACTGCTGCAGAGTGCCTTAGGGACAAACACCTGATAGATAGCACACTGAGGAGTATAGTCATGCATAGCACCAAACAAAAAAGGCACTTCTCATGTCTTTATGGGGACTCTGCTATGCATACTCAGTTTTCATGTTCATCCATGAAAGGAAAATGTAACTACAAGGAGAAAAAAGGAAAGGAAGGAACCACAATGGGACACGTATCTGTAACAGGCTTCGTAGAACCACCTCAGCAGACAGCGTACATACTAAATTCAGAAGTTGCATTAGGAATATCGGCAAAGCTGTTCTGAGGATTAGGTATCCACATATCATATATGTACTTTATACCATGAGCATAGGACATACGTCTGATGTATGATGCCAGGAAGGTGCAAAGGCTTTGGTATACTGACCAGACATTAGGCTATCCTCAACAGGATCTCCCAAGGGTAAAGACTACTGCAACAGTGATACGGAAGGGCATCACATGAGCAACAGCCAAACATATTAAGCTCTGTTATAAGAAGCTCTGCTCTGCCTTTGTCTGTCATAATTTAGAGATAGTTTGAGCACCATTCAAATTTACAATGCTGATTATTTGATAACCCTTTTAAATGAAACACTGTATTTTAGCACTTCCTTACAAAGCTAGTAAGATGCAGCAATAGTGGTCTCCTTTCTCCATGAGAGTTGATGCAGCAAATTTGTTTCCTGTGTAAAAAGAAAAAAAAATCGGTACTTAAGTATTATCGCAACCAGATTTTTGGGGTTGCGAAATTCGCTTCCTGGAATAGAAATTACATGTTCTGTGTTTTACAAGTATTACAAGCAGAGCTACTCACATGTGGGATTCTACATTTTTTTTGGTAATAAGGACATGTATGTCACCTGGTATGTCAATGGAAAAGATGTGTAGTGTTCATACATGGATCAATGAGCGTCTTCAAATATGAAAGCAACTTACATATCGTACGCCAAGTCCCACAGTGCTTTCAAGCCAATAAATGTAGACATGCAACCACTCTTAGCGCTGAACTCAACGCTCAATGTTTTTACAGCATGCTACCTACAAATCCTAAAAATTGCATGTGATAATTGCCAAAAGAAGCACTACCAATATCCCAGAATACTTTTGAACACTTTACCCTTCCGTAATACATTTATTTTTCACTTGCTTACTAAATGTCTATAGATTGTATCACAAAATCTGGTTGCGATAATACGTAAGTACCAAAAAATCTTATATATGGCTAGGCTGGAGAATCTAAAGGAAATTAATTATTGAGCAGCACGGCAGCAGGCCAAAGAAACAGAATGAAGGACAGTGGCAGACCAAGATGCCAAAAAGGTGGCACTTCAGGAGAATCTTACCAGAAGTAGCAGCTGGTCACTCAAACAGAAGGTTATGCTTTGACCAGAGAAACAAGACTTTTACAGCCAGGGTTCTGAAATCCCTGCCTGACTTAAACCATGCAAACAGCCACCAAGTTCAGTCTCCGAGACCCTGCTTAGCAACTTCATAGTAGCAACATTTATTAAAAAAAAAAAAAAAAAAAAACACAACAAAAAACTTCCTCTCCAAAAAATATGATATCTCTGTGAAAAATGCTAACCAGATTATATCAGGAATACTGTATCCATTCCTTTCTACAAACTAAACTGTAGAAAGAACACAAGACTACCCAGAAGCTAGAAAGAGGCCATAGTTATTGCATAGGGTCAGTGAGTTCAATGAAGTTGTGCATGCAGATTTAACATTATATTCCCTTTAAACAAAGGATGGAAAGAGGTGTTGTGGCTGAGACTTTAAGATGTAGCCATGGCACTGGGAGAAAATCTGTACTCTGTCCCATGTACTAACAAGGAGGAGTCAGTAACTGAAGATATTCTGCCCACACACGTACTGCTTTAGAAAGTTATACCATTATCCTGGATAATGAATAAAGAAGTGAGATACCAGCCACGAAGGATGAGTTCAGACTTACTCGATGCTGAAACACTTGTAGTTAGTCAATGAAATCCAACTGCTTACAAAATATCCAAAAAGCTTTATTTGAAAGAACAAGAATGAGCGCTTTCACGTGGTCCATCCATGCTTCATCAGATAATAATCATTAAACAGCTGTTGTATATTTATATATCCGCTAAGCGCGGGAAACTTCTTAATTAAAACAAAATAGTTCACTTTAAAAAATTTTTTATGTTAAAAATATATATATATGCATTGTTTACAATATAGATATAAATAGCTTTCCTTTAAATATAGATAATTCCTTATACTCTTCAAGAGACAAGAGCTTAGATTTTTTAAAAAATGTAATTATTTTCCTATATTCGATCGCTTCTTATATGTCAGGCTGACGAAAGTGAATACCTTTGACATGCCTGTGTTTACTTCTAGTTACTTCTTTATGTAGCTACACAAATATACTGTCGTCTCAGATGGATACCCTTTATATATTATATAAAGAGTATAGATCTTACAATTAGTGCTTATGCTTTTTAACACCATCGAAACCATCAATTATAAACAGCAATTTCATGTTAGTCTCTTTAATACAGAGCCTATATAATTAAATGTGAAAATGTTTTTAAAGAATATATTTTAAAAAATAATAAATTATGCTACTTAATAAAATGCACATAAATTTTAAATAATAAATTATGTATATAACAAAAAATGTAAAATATAAAATATATATGTGTCTAAATCAACAATAACATGTTGCCAATGTGCACGATGTTTTTATATTTCTCCATAGATAGTTATATGCATAAATGGAGAGTATAAATGTGTGTCAACAAATCTAATGTTTATATATATATATATAACATGTTACATTAAAGTTATATGACATGTAAATAAAATATATACAAGGTAAAAAATATATGTGTATATACTTCAGATATTAATCTTATATGTAAAATATGTTAGTTGGATCAAATTGATTTGATACAATATGTATCATTTTCTACATATCAGTGCGGGCTTAATGGACAAATAATTATTAATGCCCGGAGGAATATGTGCACCTAATTTTAGTATCCAATTTAATTCTGCAAGTGCTAATTCATTTTCTGAGTCTCCACCTCTAATATTATGTGGTATCACTTGTAAAACTCTAAAGTGAAACTGGTATGTGGAATACTCAATAATATGTTTGGCTAGTGCGTTAGTCTCCACAGCCTTACGAATATTGTATAGGTGATTATAGATTCTCTCTTGTAATCTCCTCTTAGTTAACCCTACATAAAAAGCCTGGCACAGTGTACACGTGGCAAGATAAATTAAATTGCATGTATTGCAATTAGCATAGAACTTTGGAATAAAAATGTAATCAGTAATGGGATGTTTAAAAGGTTGTGTTTCTGTAATATATTTACATCTATTACATTTATGACATGGTAACGTGCCTTTACTTAATAATTCGATGGTGTCTGTTCCATTACCTTTTCCATCTATCATTATATTATGGTCATTACATAAAATCCTTTTAAGATTCCTACTATTCCTATATAGGAATCTAGGATTATTGCCTATAATTTCCTTCGTTCGTAAATCAATGGTTAAGATGTTCCAATTATCCTGAATGATATGTTGTATATTTTTGATGTCACTGGTGTATGTAATGGTATAATTTAATTGATTATTAACATTATTTACCCTTTTGTATTTGTTATCAAAATGTTTACTATAACATGAATTTGTATATTCATTTTCAATAGATATTCTATCTTTCAGGACCTCTTGTCTGATGTTTCTCACCATTTCTGATTCATAGCCTCTATTAATGAATAAAGCCTCCATAGAATTAGCTTCTTTCAGCAAGTCTTCGGCTTTGGAACAGAGTCTGGATATCCTTATGAATTGACTCTTAACTATGCCATAAAAAGTATGTCTCGGATGCATGCTATCAAATGTCAAGATAGCATTTTTCCAAACTGGTTTCCTGTAAAGAGTGGAAACAATGTTGCCCCCTGCTGTTAAACTAAGTGTAACATCAAGAAAATGTATCTCCCTTAGAGAGGTTTCTTTGGTAAATTTTAGAAATGTAGTGGTAGTTTCTAAATATTCTAAAAATGTTTCAAAGGAATCTAAAGTGCCTTCCCAGATGATTATTATGTCGTCCACAAAACGTTTATAAAACCTGACAAATTTAAACTTAACATTATTAAAAAGATATAGCTTTTCCCACCAAAGTACCACCAGATTGGCGTAAGTATTTGCACAGGGGGTGCCCATGGCTACCCCCCCATTCTTGCAAATAATAAGTATCGCCAAATAGAAAGACATTATTGGTAAGCACTAATTCTAACAGCTGACATATTAAGATAACTCTGTCATTAGTGAAAGTGGTCTCTTTTATCAAGAGTTCTCTTATGTATTCTATACTGATGTCATTTGGTATTGATGTAAATAGATTTTTTACATCCAAAGTTATCAATATATTTTGACATGTGCTGTTAAGTTCTAATGTTTTTAGACTATTGAGTAAATCATATGTATCCTTAAGTATTGTAGAAAATTGATTTACTACTGGTCTCAGAGTATCTTCCAAAAAAGTAGAAATGTGTGCTGTAACCCAATTGCCTCCTGATACAATGGGTCTTAAGGGGATGGGATAAATATCTTTGTGTATTTTAGGTATCCCTTTGATTATTGGTATGGTGGGATACTCTATAGTCAGAAATTCGAAGATTTCTAAACTAATTTGGCGACACATGAGAAGGTCATATAAAACATCCTTTACTATTTTTATGATTTGGATTACCTTTTCAACTGTTATTTGAGTGTATGTATCATCTTCCGATAACATGTTAAGCATATTGGTTACATATTCTTGAGTGTCTAAAACTACCACCCCCCCCCTTTGTCTGCTGGCTTTACAACTATATTTGGATTCTGAGTAAGTTTGGTTAAAGAAAGTGCTTCTGTTGGTGTAAGGTTATAGAACCTTCCTTTCTTCCTTATATTATTAAAAAGTTGATAATATTCGTTTTCACAGATCCTTAAAAAACATTCCACATGTGATGGCATAACCGGTGTGAAAATACTTTTACTTTTATATCGTGTAAATTGTTGTTCAGTGTGTGTGGTGTTGATATCAGTGCCAAACAACAACTTTAAGCTCAATTTCCTGCAAAATAATCTTAAGTCAATCAATGTGGCTGTTAATGTAGCTGGAGTAGCTGGTATAAAGCTGAGTCCTCGATTCAAGACACTAATGCTTGAATCATCCAGTATACAGCCAGAATAATTGAAAAGCAGGCAAGAAGTCAGTTCTTTCTTCTTCTGTTTTGTACGAACTGTTCCGCTGAATATTTCCTTTTGCGGGAGTCCCTGCTGTGAGACCGCCCTCTTGCTTGCTGTGTAAACTGTCGTTTCTGGTACGGTAAAAAAGTTACCGAAGGTAGCAGTGCATTAGAAGTGCTCTTGGGAATAGCTCCAGTAACGGAAGCTGATTGATTAGTGAAGAACGCTTCTTGATTGGGAGGGGGTGTGTCAACAATTGTTGCTTCATTGCCATTAGCTCCAGAAGAAGTTGCCGTTAATATATCTTTGCTAAGCATAGATGCTGGCGTCTGTGGTAATGGTTGAATAACAGTATAGACATTAGATGTTTGTTTCAGTCTGTTAGCTGTGGAAGATGTTTCCAATTGTTGGGAAGAAACCAAAGGTTGAGAAGCTTGGTGTCTGGGCCAAATAAACACTTGACCCTTTTGAAAGTCATTATAATCACGTAGGAGTTTCTTTTGTTTAGTGATTCTGAGTCTATCACTAAATGCATTAACTTGTGAAAACACATTACTGATCTTATTTAGGCAATGTTCCGAGACAAAGCATTCTGTTATTTGCTTATATATCGAATCCGTTTTATTTCTTAGTTCTGTTTCCAAAGGTAAAAAATAATTGAGCATTAATTTGGCATAACTAAATCCCAGTTCTATGTTCAAATCCTGCCATTGTTTGAGCAATACAGGATGTGAGTCCCCATAGGTAGGCATGCAGAACACCCGCATGCCTCTGGGGACTATTTTAAAATGTATACATGCCTCCAAGTGTAACCTTTGCCAGGCGTACCTTTGGAGTTGATATAAATTATCCTCTAAAGATTTTAATAATGGATAAAAGTCAGAGAGATTCTCACCATTTTCACTTAAACGAGTTTGTCCAGTTTCGCTGGTAAAATCCAGAGACAATAAAGGGTTCTTGTCTAGATGTATTAGTCCATCCCATGATATGGATGTATCCCTCGGCTCCAGATTGTGGTGGACAGCAGACTCCATCGTGTGCTGGGACAGCCAACCAAAATAAAACAACCGAAATGAAGAAAATAGTCAGCGTCCCTGCTAAATGGTTTTCTCACCAAAATCTCCGAAATAACAAATGAATAAAGAAGTGAGATACCAGCCACGAAGGATGAGTTCAGACTTACTCGATGCTGAAACACTTGTAGTTAGTCAATGAAATCCAACTGCTTACAAAATATCCAAAAAGCTTTATTTGAAAGAACAAGAATGAGCGCTTTCGCGTGGTCCATCCACGCTTCATCAGATAATAATCATTAAACAGCTGTTGTATATTTATATATCCGCTAAGCGCGGGAAACTTCTTAATTAAAACAAAATAGTTCACTTTAAAATTTTTTTTACGTTAAAAATATATATATATGCATTGTTTACAATATAGATATAAATAGCTTTCCTTTAAATATAGATAATTCCTTATACTCTTCAAGAGACAAGAGCTTAGATTTTTAAAAAAATGTAATTATTTTCCTATATTCGATCGCTTCTTATATGTCAGGCTGACGAAAGTGAATACCTTTGACATGCCTGTGTTTACTTCTAGTTACTTCTTTATGTAGCTACACAAATATACTGTCGTCTCAGATGGATACCCTTTATATATTATATAAAGAGTATAGATCTTACAATTAGTGCTTATGCTTTTTAACACCATCGAAACCATCAATTATAAACAGCAATTTCATGTTAGTCTCTTTAATACAGAGCCTATATAATTAAATGTGAATTAGAAGTTATGTACCTACCATAACGTTCCATGTTAGTTGTCTTCTCTCGCCTTCTTTCTTGCTGGATGGGTTCGGAGCCGATCCTCGGCTCCGACTCGGCACTTGCTTTAGCTCGAGAACTCCTTTTACCAGCTCGAGGCAACCCTATATCCCATGATGCAAGGCGGAACTACCTCAGATCTCGTTTGGCAGCTAACTTACCCTGCTAAAGACTATCCTAAGAGAACTAGGAACAATGGTTCCTAAAAGCAATCCTCATAACAACGTACCGGAGGAAACAATCTAATAGGAACTCTCCAAGATCTGTCCAGGCCAGGGGAAGGAGGGACGAAGAAAGAAGGCGAGAAGACAACTAACATGGAACGTTATGGTAGGTACATAACTTCTAAATGTTAAGTTGTCAATCTCGCCTTCATTCTTGCTGGATGGGACCGCGTCCCTAGCACCTGTATCCCGGGTGGCTCAATGGTACAGACTCTTGAGAACTGTGGAACCAAAACTGGCCCTATCTCTGGAGGCCAAATCCAACTTGTAATGAGAGACAAATGTATGAGGCGTGGCCCAAGTAGCCGCTGCACAAATGGTATCAATGGGTAGCCTATCCTGAAAGGCTGCAGAAGTGGATGGACTCCTGGTCGAGTGTGCTTTTGGCTTAGAAGATAGTTGTTTGCCTCTGAGAGAGTACACATAGGAAATGGTGGAAGTCAACCATCTGGATAAGGTCACTTTAGAAACTGGAAGACCTATCCTGTTTTCTGCATAGGAAACAAACAATTGGTCCGATTTTCTAATTTGTTTAGTTCTATGCAAGTAGTACCTGAGCTGACGATGGACATCCAAAAATGCAGTTTCTGTTCAGCTCTGTCGGAATAGTTAGGGAAAAAGACTGGTAGATCTATAGATTGGTTAATATTGGTTTGAGATACAACCTTGGGGAGAAAGGAAGGGTTAGTTCTTAACGATACCCTGTCCTTATGAAAACCAAATAAGGTGAACGAATACAGAGAGCTTGAATCTCGGAAACCCTTCTTGCAGAAGTGACAGCCAGTAAAAATATAGTTTTCCACGCCAATAACTTCAAAGAACATGAAGCAGACGGTTCAAAGGGAGGTAGTATCAAGGATGCCAACATTAAGTTTAGATCCCATTGCGGAGGAGGATGCTTTATAGGTGGCTTTAGGAGAAAAACTCCTCTCAAAAGGCCTTGCATAATCTATGAGACATAATGTTATTGTCATGCAAGCCAATATGATACTTGGAAATAGCAGCCAGTTGTACTTTGACTGTAGATGACGAGGATCCTGAATGAAAAACCTCCGCCAGGAAATCTAAAACAGAATGTATGGGAGCAGTAAAAGGATCAATATTTCTGGAGTTTGCCCAAATCAAAACGTCGCCACTTGCTAGCATAAATAGTCCTAGTGGACGACTTCAAAGAAGGCACTAAAATGTCTCTGACTGAGTCAGAAATCATTGGTAGCCTGGCTAGGAAGGAAGTGGAGCAACCAAGCAGTGAGGTTGAGAGAATGAATGGCCCGGTGCTGCTGACCCGACTGGTGGATCAAAAGATCCGGAACTGGGTCCAGATGCCAGGGCTGCACCAGAAGGTGACGATGCAGAGACGGAAACCAAATTTGTCGAGGCCAATATGGAGCAATGAGGATCAATTTGGCTCTCAAAACGGTGGCTTTCTGAATGACTTGTGGAATCAAGGGAAAAGGAGGAAAAGCATAAAGAAGTCCCCGAGGCCAATCCTGGGTTAGAGAGTCTCTCAGGGGTTGACCTGGAAGGGGAAATAGAGTGAAATAGTCTGGGCACTTGTTTTGAGGGGTAGCGAAAAGATCGCAACAAGGAGTGCCCCACTTCAGAAAAATCTGATCCACTACAGATTGATTGAGAGACCACTCGTGAGGCATCAGAATAGATCTGCTCAGCCTGTCCGCCAATAGGTTGGACCTGCCGGGGATGTGCGTTGCTATCAGAAACCGCTGAGAAGAGATCGCCCATTGCCAAAGTCTGAGAGCTTCTCGACATAACGGATAGGACTTGGTTCCGCCCTGTTTGTTGATGTACCAGACCACGGACATGTTGTCCGTTTGTACTGCAATAGTCCCCTTGGGAAGAAAGTCGTCGAGGGCTTGCAACGTTAAAAGCACTGCTCTCATCTCCAGGACATTTATGTGCAGATGGTATTCTATGGGTTGCCACGTCCCATGGACCATCCTGCCCTGATAATGCCCCCCCCACCCGATCAGAGAGGCATCCGTAGTGACTGTGGCAACTGGAGGAGGGGGAATAAAGGGTCGGCCCTGATGAAGAAGAGGGGAAGATATCCACCAGCCCAGATGAGCCCTGCACGACTGTGTGACTAAGATTTCGTGTCTCATCGGAAGATTGTGGTACGACCACTGCGTGAATAACATCCACTGCAGGAGACGCATGTGGAAGCGAGCCAGTGGTAGAAGAACAATGGCCGCAGCCATAAGACCTAGAACCTTTAGGACAAATCTGGCTTTGATCTTGTTGCTTTGTAACAGAAGCCGAACACATTTTTGGATGTCCAGAATTCTTTGATCTGTTAGTCTGGCTAACATTTTGACGGTGTTTAATTCTGCGCCTATAAAGGTGATAGATTGGCAAGGCAGCAGAGAAGATTTTTTCGAAATTTACTGAAATTCCCAATTTCCTGCAAAGCTGTAGGGTGTAGTCTCTGGACTGAAGAAGCTGACACTTGGTGGTGGCGGAGAGGAGCCAGTCGTCCAAATAAGGAAACACCTGGAATCCTAGACGTCTCAGGTGAGCTGTGACCACTGCCATGCATTTGGTAAACACTCTGGGGGCTGAAGTGAGGCCAAAGGGCAGTGCTCTGAATTGGTAATGACTGGTCCCTAGCCGAAAGCGGAGAACCTTCTGGAGCGTCTGTGAATCTTTATGTGATAGTACGCATCCTGAAGGTCTATAGAGCACATCCAGTTGTCCTTGCCCAGAAAGGGCAGAATGGACTGAAGCGTGACCATCCGGAATCTTGCCTTCTTGACAAATCTGTTCAGATTGCTTAGGTCTAATATTGGTCTCCAATCTCCCGTCCTTTTGGGGACCAAAAAGAATCTTGAGTAGACGCCGGATCCTACTTGGTCTGTCGGCACTGTCTGGACGGCTCTTTTTTCTAGGAGTTTTGAAACCTCCTGTTCTGCCAAATCCCTTTGACCGGGTGAGATGTCTGGAAGGGATTGTAGAGGTATGGGAAACCTTTCGAAGGGGATCTTGTAACCCTCGGATATAATCGACTGTAGCCACTTCTCTTGGGATAGGGATTGCCAGGCTACTGGGTACAGTGAAATCCTTCCCCGACTGCCTCCAAGGGTGGACAGTCGGCAACACCTCAGGGATGTTGAAAGGGCTTCTCAGGAAGAGACTCCCTGTTGCCCTGGTTCTGAGGACCCCCTGCCTCTAGGGCGGCCTATTGTTGTTACCCCTCTGCCTCTAGGGGTAAACTGACCACGTGTGTCCGTGTAGCTCCTTGGGCTTTACGGAACCACATCTTCCCCCTTCTGACCCTTGGGATATGGTCTAGAAGGAGTGGAAAATTGACTCCAACGGCAGAAAGAGTTTTACCGTCCTGCTCACACCTGGTCAAGGTATCCTTCACCTGAGGTCCAACAAAGCCGAACCATCAAAGGGGTATTAGTGAAGGACGCCTTAAAGGGGTCCGCAAAATTACACTGACGCATCCAGGCTTGGCGTCTAAGAGCGACTCCTGTGCCTGCGCCTGCTCGCTCCATCGGCCGCATAAGATATGAGCCGCATGGAGGAGTTAGATATGGAATTCAGGATAGCAAGCTGTGAGGCAATCTTTTCCTGAGCCCCAGCAGCAGAAGGATCCTGGACTACTTCACCCAGTTCTTTGAGAATATCTCGGTGAAGCCTGGTGAAGTGACAAAGATAATTCAGCGAACGCATAGCAAAGGTCGCTGAGGAAAACATCCGCTTTCCATACCTGTCCATGGTCCTAGAATCCTTGTTAGGAGGATGGACAGGTACTGAAGGATCCGCCAGTTCCTTCTTAGTGGCCGCCACCACCATAGCATCCACAGAGACACCTTTGGAAAGGAACTGTTTATCCGAAGGGGCCATAATGAATTTGGATGGTCTTCTGGGGACAGGTTCCACAGAATCTGGAGCCGCCCACGCCTTCCGAGCCACTACCTGCATGAGTGGGTCGAAAGGCGGAGACACCCAGGAGGTGGAGGGTCTGGATCCAAAAGCCTCCAGGTATACCGACTCATCCTCGGAGGGGTCAATGGAGGGCCAATTCCCCCTCTGTTTGAGGAGCTCAAGGATGTCTGAAAAGGAGACATCCTCAGAGGGGACCGTGGGAACCCTCCGACTCATCTAAGTCGGTATCAGATGTAGTAGACTCAGGGGTCTGTGTGTTTCCTCTTACACGTCCTCTTCCGAGGGGGTTCCCCTGCAGGATCAGGAGAGACCTCGGAAGAGGAGGAAATTCCCAATGGGGAAACCTGGGGCGATGGATCCCTGGGCCTATGAGCAAGAGGTTGGCAAGAGGCATCTGCAGGCACTGAAGAGGGAGGAGCTAGAGGGATGGACCGTTGACCAGGCTCAGAGGCCAGGACACTCCTCATCACCCCAAAGGCTCCTCTCCCCTGGAGGCCGGTACACACCCGCTCCGAAGAAACAGGAATGGCCGGCTCCAAAGAGAGAGAAGGCTCCGAGGCTGATGTCGGCGCCGAGCTTACCAAAGCCGAAGCCCCGAGAGGGAGAGCGGGGTCGGACAAGGGTCCGATGCCACTAGCCCCCTCGGAGCCGACAGTGGAAACCCGACGACCGGATCCCTCCAAGGAAGGTCTCAAGGAGGAGATCGGAGCCGAAGACGACTGAGCCGAAGGATGTATCGGCTCCAGCATCGAAACAGTCGCTGTCCCAAGAAGCTCCGGCTCCGAACTCCGGTGTGGAGTCGGAGGAGGAAGTTCAAGGATTGGGGCTATAGCCGAAGTCTGTTGAGACGGGCTATGGAGCATTTGGGCCAGTGCCTGAGACTTCAACAGCCTGCTTACCACCCTCTCTAAATCGTGGTCAGACAGCCTGGAAGATCTCGAAGATCGGCTCCGATGGCTCCGCTCCGACAAAGGAGGAGACCCCGGAGCCGAGTGGATACTCAGTATAGAAGGGGACCGAGATCTCTTACGGGTCGAAGCCATCGGAGCCGAAGTCCCTTTAACTCCAGATGGAGCCGAGGATATCTCGGCTCCGATGCTGGATAAAGTGTCGGCTCCAGCCGGAGCCGACAAGGCCACAGTAGTCAGGGTATCGTAGCCGGTCAGCGCCGAACCCACTACTTGAACAGAAGATATATCGGCTCCGGCCGGAGCCGATGTCGGCTCCGACGGAGCCGGAGCCACCGGAGGAGGCTTGGACACTGTAGCCTGAGCCTTCGGTGGCTTAGGAGGTTTTCCTGACCCTAATTTAGGAGGAGAACCTTCTTGCTTAAGTAAGCCTCGAAGGATGAGCTTATTCCTCCTTTCCTGCAGGACTCTCTGGCTAAAAGCATGACATAAAGCACAGGAGTCCTGCAGGTGCAAAGGCTCCAGGCAATAAACACAAGAAGTGTGACCGTCTGTCAGAGACATTTTCTGACAGCACTGGTCACACTTCTTGAAGCCTGAGACCTTGCCTTCCTTTGACATCCTAAGAGGATGGAAACACAAACAATCCCAACAAACACACAAATTAATCCCTTACACAAACACACAGAAAGGGAATAACCAATGGGGAATTAGGCCTGACTAAAAAACTTTAGATTAAAGATTATAAAAAGTTTGAAAACAAGGGAATAGGGTGGGCTGTAACTAACTACAGACTAAACTGACACTAAAAGGGAAAAATAAACCCCTAACTAATCTTTTTCTTATTTCACAAAGAAAAACTTACCTCAGCTGGCAAAGGAGACCTCTTTTGCTAAGCGGCAAACGAGATCTGAGGTAGTTCCGCCTTGCATCATGGGATATAGGGTTGCCTCGAGCTGGTAAAAGGAGTTCTCGAGCTAAAGCAAGTGCCGAGTCGGAGCCGAGGATCGGCTCCGAACCCATCCAGCAAGAATGAAGGCGAGATTGACAACTTAACATAATGTATTAAATGTATCTGCCCACACACGTACTGCTTTAGAAAGTTATACCATTATCCTGGATAATGTGAAGAATTCATAAAGGTGGGCCAGGCCAAAAGACAGATGGTTCAGACTGGCACTGTGTTTATATTCAAAATATCACTGAAACAGATATGTAGGAGAAGACAGGAGAGCTAGTTCCCCTGGCTCCACAAACGTCAATTCAAAACCAAATATGTTATGCCCCATGTTTATAAACTGACAATTGTAGTACAATGCAAGAATATTCAAAACACAGAAGCAAACCTTGTCTTTCAATGGAAAAATGATGTATGTATTTGCCACCCTAAGACGGAAATTGTAGTGTTCTTTACTTCTGTCTCAGACTGCTACAAAATGCACTTACCAGCTTAACTAAGGTTATATCCACTTCAAGAATATTACACCAGACCCCCACCCCATGCTCTCTGCTGCCTTCTAGATAGACTTCAAGGACTGCAGAGTTTTACTCCTCTTATGTTCCTGCTTAGACCCTTTTATTAAAAAAATACAGATGTTCTGCCACCATTACATGCTCCCATGAACTTAGTCCTGACTATAGGTCTTTTCTGCTAATCCTTGCTAGTGGTTGGCCATGTGATCTGGACTAGGTTAAGGTGGTACTGATGTTGCTGAGCATCTTACTTCTATGGAAGATTACTTTACAAGGTATTCCAAAATGGAATGGCATAATGAATCTGATGACATATTCTTATTTTGGATACAATTACAATAGATGCTGCTACTATTTAGATCACCAGGAGGATCTCACACCAGGTATCTGTCAAGTTCTGGAGAATAATTCTCAAGCAGGAAAGAAGGCAAATGTGGTCTATAGAAGATCTATAAAAATACTTCAAGATTCAAGTCACATTTTCTTGGAGGAGACACCTAGAAGTCATGAAAGTAAGTATCATGAATACCTATTCTAAAGAACATAAGCAAAATGGAAAACATTTTACAAACCTCAAAATGCAGAAAGAATCATGCTATAATATGGCCTTGATATGAAATAAGGGGAAGGAGTCTAGGTTAATATGAGGAGCTGTACCTCCCTTTTAAGATTCAGAAATAACTGAAACAGAAATTGTGGAGAAATAGTGAGGCTAACAAGAGCAGTGGCAAGCTAATGTAGCTCTCACCTTTACGGTAAACCCAGTTAACCGGCACCCATGGGGATTGGTAGATGCCAGATAACTGTAGTTTCTGGTTACTTGAGAGTTACTATTAAAAACAGGCCTGACTAATACTGCATCCTATACTATTTGTTTGGTTTGACTTGTTCTTAGGTTGGGGAGAGAGGGAATTTACTCCTATCTTCCTTTTTAAAACTCTAAAACTATAAAAATGTAAGGTATGTTTCTGCTGGGGGGGGGGGGGGGGGGACAAAATGCAACACGAAAATTGTACTGTATTTCTTCAATTTTTTTTCTGGTTGCGTGAGAGTTCTGGCTGCTTGAATTCCGGTTCACTGAGAGTTTACTGTATTACACTTTAGGTTTGCCTTCTCACATACCTGAAATATAGCTTGACCTTATTCGTCATCACTTGAGCAATTAGCTCTTTTTGTTGAACCTTTAAGATTCTTTACTGCCTTCACTGTTTTATTAACTTTCTCTTCTCCTTATCAATCAATCTGCTCTTTTCAAAAGCTGCATTTTTTGTACCTTTTATGTCAAAAACTTCTTGCTTTTAAGTCATACCATGCTAGAAACATTTTTAATGTATTCCTTTATTAAAATCAGTAGTACTTTTCAGCTGCAACTTTAAGTGACAAAGGCAAGCCTAACTGTAATACATATGGGTAGTATAGAGTTATTTTTCTTAGGTGGCAGGAAACTGGAATACCTAGAAAAACCCACAATGGCGTGATAAAATCATGTAAATCAGAGTCACAACAAGTTAAGACTGAATGCTAGACACAAGAGCTGTGAGACAGATAAGAGCCACCAGACACTGCCACAACGTCTAAAAACAGTTCTTTTTAAAACATCTTCTTAATCCTTCTGTTTGCTTGCTTTATTTGCTCAGTGGAAGACAGATTCATTGCGTATGTATTCTCCCATGCCATGGAATCTGTAAACTTCCCACCGAGCATCTATTACTCAAGGCTATAGAGATCTTGTACTCTATATGATTACATACTTACTAATTAAATATGTATTTTTCATTAACAAGACAGGAGCTACGAAGTATAACTACCTGTTTCCAGGGGGTAACCAGAGAGAGCTATTTTTTTTTTTTGCTTAACTGGCTAGATCAAAGTAACCAAATTTGATGGCTGAATTAAAGGAATTGAACCCTGGTCTGCAAGATGTAGGCAGTTCAAAGTTCAATACTCCAACCACTATGACAAACTACCATTGATCATTTCTAGCTGCAGTGAATACACTTGTCTCTATTATCTCTATTTATCAGCATAATTTTAAAAACAAGCATAAGCACTAATCTTCAGTGGATAATCTGCTGGTTCAGTTAAAAAATACATTGGTTTCCACAAAAACTAATGTTTTCTTTGGTTATTTTTCCTTTTTGTGACCTAGTCTAAGAAATCGTATCCATACATTGTACTAAACCATACATTTCTTGGCTTTCAAGGTTGCATGACTATACAACAGGAATCCTGCCAGGTCATTAATCTACTGCGTATGCAATGCTCTTTGTTTTAAAGTCTGGCATATTTGCTGTCAAGATGCTGAGTTAATGTGCATTTAGACAAGCATCAACCACACTAGTAATATATTGTAGTGTTTACCAAGAATTAACTGCACTGGGCTGTAAAGGTCCCCCTCCCGCACAAATTATTTTATCATAGTTCATACATGAATATAAAAAGGTCAGTTCCAAACATTATAGCTTCACTTACCTACTCATGTACAATTTTTATCAGAAATAATTCAGTGCAGCAGGATGTTATGAATCTGTTGTACCAACAGTAAAGTGAACAAATATTCAAAGTAATCAGAATTTTAAACCATGTGCTTACATTCCATTCCTTTTTTATTAGAGAGGGAAATATTTTAAAACACACAAATGATACACAGACTCTGTGATCTTGTAAGTTGTCAAATTTAGCAAAGTATTATTTTTGTACTACCTTACTCCTGTACAGAATAAACAGGTTTTAAATTATATTTAAATGAATAACACTGACATTTCCATGAACCATTAAAACAAGTAGAGAAAACTGTGAATGTGATAAAAACTAACACAAAGGTACAGAAAACTGCACAAACCTAAAGTACAGATTTCAGTCAGATAAGCAAAATAATATCTACTTCCAAGATGGCTGCACATTGAGTAACAGCTTACTTCTGGCTCTCCCAGTGTGAAAACAGAAACTTAACAGAGAAAGCCAGTGGACCTAGATTTTTTAGTTCATTTCAGTAATTAACTAGTAAGTGCACTACCTGGATGCCAGCAAAAAAGAAATACAGAAGACCTGAAGGAAATTCAGCTACAAAAGGTGATGAAAAAACGCTGACTGGGAAAAGTACTGCAGCAGTTCAGCAAAAAGTGCAAGCTCCAGACATGACTTCCAGTAACCTTAAGGAAAGTATAAAGAAATTGTATACAGTCTTGGCTAAAATAAATGAAACACTGATGGGTTATACCAAATCAAACAATAAAAAGCTGGAAAAAAAATGAAAGAAGCTTTAAACAGATACTCAGATGAGATGATAAAAATGCAAAACTCAGAGGTCGAAATGAAGAAAAGGCTGGCTGAATATCAGAGTGCTGAAGAAGAGATGTTTAAAAAAATAATAGAATTAGAGGACAGAGCATGTAGAGAAAACCCTAGATTTTCTGCTGTACCTGAGAAAATGGAAGGAACAGACTGTATTGATTTCATGAAAATACAAATAAGCAAATGGACTGGTACTCCACAACAGGATCTGTTGACTGAAAGGGCACATCTTGTGTATGCTCCAAATCTGGCTATAAGAAAACAACCTAGAACTTTAATAGTAAAAATACAATCTTAACCAGCAGAAGGAGTTGATTCTGACAAAACTATCACAAAAAGACAAAGTACTTAAAGTGGGAGAAAGCAGAGTGCTTATGGAGAATGACTACTCGTTGTATACCATGTAGAAGAGGAATACATTTATTCTATTATATACTGAATGTTAAGAAGCAGGCGTGAGGTTTAAACTGCTGTACCCAGTTATCTTAAAATATTTTTTCCCTGGAGGAACAAAAACATTTTTGATGAAATACTTGCTAAGGAAGAAATACAAAAGTTTGTCCAAAAAAAGTGAGCTGTGAAACAGAAAAGGAGATGATTCTTCTTCTTCTTCTAGTAATAAAGACCACAGAAAGATGGTGCCAGTGAAACCTTTCTCAGTGTTTCAATGGAAAATACTTGAGGGAAGGAAAAAAAATACAGGAATCGACTAGAAGAATCGAGAGTGCACTGGAGATGAAGCAGATACAGGGTTTGGGAAATGGAGATGAACAGGACTAGAACAAGAAAACCTGGAAATATTAGACATTCTTAGACTTTGTTAAACTTGTAGGGAACTCTAAAGTATATGCTCTACTTCATGCCATTAACATTTGGAGGCTAAAATCAGTATATTGGAAACTGACAACTGTGGGATTACACAACAGGACAGAACAAGAATATCGGGAAATACTGGACTTGTTTGAACTTTGTTAAACTTGCAGGGGACTCTAAAGCATATGCCCTAATTCATATCCTTAATATTCAGAAAAATACTTGAGAGGGGAAGAGGAGGGAGAGAGTTAAAGTACAGTTTTGTACTTACCATAAATGTAGATGTTCGAGTGCTAATACAGCTGCAGTCATAACAGATGGGTTTTCCTGCCGTCAGGCGGGTCCTCGGTCGGCCGAATACCAAAGTCTAGGTCTGGCGTCGGATGTCGTCACTTCTTCCCTGACGTCAGTGCGACAGGGGTATAAAAGAACCAGCCGACGCCATTTTCTTCAGTTTTTCTTGCCCCAGATGTCAGGTGCCCCCAGAAGGAAGGCAATACATAAATTTATGTAATAATGCAATGCAATATAATCAAAAAACAGTAGTTGCAAGCAAATACACCATAAAAGAATACCCCAATCAGGTTGTATGAGGAGGTGTTAGCCATTAGGCCTGACCCAAGAGGGGAAGGAGGGAGGGAAACCTGGACTGCAGCTGTATTAGCACTCGAACATCTACATTTATGGTAGGTACAAAACTGTACTATGTTCATCGTGCATACAGCTGCAGTCATAACAGATGGGTAGAATCCCAAAGCTAAAAAAGGGGTGGTAGGCACTAGGTGGAACTAGGAGGAGCCAGGATGCCCTGCAGGACTGCAGTGGCAAAGCCTGCTCTAGATTTGGAGTATAATGGTAGGTGATAGTGCTTGGAGAAAGTATGTACAGAACTCCAAGTGGCAGCTTCCAAAATATCTTTGGTAGGAACCCCCCTGAGGAAAGCTGCAGAGGTAGCTGTGGCCCTTGTGGAGTGAGATCTGATGCCTGCAGGTACAATTTTACCATGGAAAGAGTAACAAAAGCGTATGCAGTGGGCTATCCATTTTGAGATTGTCTGTTTGGAAATGGGCTTCCCTTGAGCTCCTGTAGCATAGGACACAAAGAGTTGCTCTGATTATCTGAAAGGCTTTGTTCTGTCCAAATAATAACGTAGCTGTCTGTGAATGTCCAAGGAATGTAGTAGCCTCGCCCCTTTGTTTTGAGGATTAGGGTAAAAGGTAGGTAAGTGGATAGCCTGATTCAAGGCTACCCTGGATACTACCTTTGGCATAAAGGAAGGATTGGTTCGTAAGGAAACTCTGTCCTGATGGAAAATGATGAAAGGCTGCACAGCCATGAGGGCTTGTAGTTCCGAAACCCTGCGAGCTGAGGTGATAGCCAGCAGGAAGGCTGTTTTCCAGGACAAATATTGCAGTTCTGTTGAAGCAGCTGGCTCAAAAGGAGGTAAGGTCAGTTTTTCTAGAATGAAATTGAGGTCCCAAGCAGGTACTGGTTGTTTCCTTGGGGGTTTTATATTCTTAGCCCCTCTGAGGAACTGTCTTAAGAGGGGGTGAGAGAATAAAGGAGGAGCAGTGTTGTATTCTGCAGAAATGGCTGAGGCATGGATTTTGATGGAGGAGAATGAAAGTCCACTGCTTAGCATCTCAGCTAGGTCCTGTAATATTTGAGGTAAATTCAGTATTCCAGGATTCTAACCCTTTTTCTCATTCCAGGCACAAAACCGTTTACATTTTGCGGAGTAGGCTTTTCTAGTAGAAGGTCCTCTGGCCTCCAAAATGACATCCTGCACCTCCTTGGAGAGTAGGGTCTGTTGTGATTTTAAGGAATCTTCCATGCGGCTAGATTGAGTGTTTTCAGCTGACTGTGAAGAGTTTTGAAGTTGTGCTGAGTCAGTAGAAGAGGCATTAGAGGCAGGATCCATGGTGGGGAATGCGTCAGGCTCCTCAGGAGTGGGTACCAGTGTTGTCTTGGCCAGTCTGGAGCAATGAGAATCATCTTTGGTCTGTCTGCTCTGGTTTTTAATAGAACTTTGGGCAGCAGAGGAAGAGGTGGAAAGGCATAAACTGTCATTGTTGTCCAACTGAAAGAGAGTGCGTCCACTTTCCAGGCCTGTGGATGAAAGGTCCTTGAGCAGAATTTTGCCAATTGGTGATTTCTGTGGGAGGCAAAGAGATCTATGTCTGGCCTTCCCCATGCTTGAATTATCTTTGTAAAAACTTGAGGATGCAACTTCCATTTGTGTGGATCTGTCATATTTCTGCTTAGGTTGTCTGCCAGCGTGTTTTCCTTGCCTGTCAGATACTGTGCTTGAAGTTCGATTTGTAATTCCAGAGCCATGTTCCAAAGAGACATGGCTAGCCTGCATAGGGGGTATGAATGGGTTCCTCCTTGTTTGTTTATGTACCACATTACTGTGGTGTTGTCTGTCCTTATCAATAGCTGGCCTGGAAGTAGTAGTTCTCTGAAAGCTATAATAGGATTTATTACTGCTAGCATTTCCTTTTGATTGATGTGTAGGTGCTTTTCTTTTTTGGACCATTTGCCCTGAATGCACCGATCTGTCATGTGCGCCCCCCAGGCGTAGTCCGAGGCGTCTGTTGTGATGACCTGATTTGCTTGCGGCTTGCAGAATGGGAGACATGTGTTTCTTTGGCATGCTTGAGCCCACCACAGGATTTCCTTTTGAAGACATGGAATCAGTGGTATTATTGTTTCCAAACTGTGGCTGTGTTGAGACCATAGGTTTTTTAGGTACCATTGAAGTTTCCTCATATGCAGCTTTGCACATGGGATTAGTAGGATGCAAGATGCCATGAATCCCAGAGCCTGGAGGATTTTCCTTGCAGTCAGCCTGGTGAAAGTTGCCAGTTTTCTGAAGTATTGAGTTAGTTGCCCTTGTTTCTCTGGCGTGAGGTAGGCCGTCTGGGTGTTTGTATCCAAGCTGGCACCCAGGAAAATTATTGTTTGAGAGGGTATTAGCCTTGATTTCTTTTTGTTGACTGTGTATCCCACAGAATTCAACAACATTATTACAAACGCCAGATGTTTCGAAGTATGTGCTTGCTGTCCGCTTGGATCAGGCAGTCGTCCAAATATGGGTATATTTGTATCCCTTGAAGTCTGCAGTAGGCAATTACTGATGCCAGGCATTTCGTGAACACTCTGGGCGCAGTAGATAAGCCAAAGGGCAATGCAGAGAATTGATAATGTGTTGAACCTGCAAGAAATCTGAGGTATCTTCTGCAATATTGTCTGATTGGGACATGCAGGTATGCCTCCTTGAGGTCCAATGTTACCAGCCAAGACTCCTTGCCCAGCATGGGAAGAAGCTGCTGTAATGTGAGTATCTTGAATTTTGGCACGAGTAAAAATGTGTTTAGGATGGATAGGTCCAAAATAGGTCTCCAATCTTTGCCCTTCCTTGTTACCAGGAATAGTCTGGAATAAAAACCTTGACCCTGTTCTTGTGCAGGTACCTCTTGAATAGCTTTCATGTCCATGAGATCTAAAATTTGTTTTTGTGCCTCTGCCCTTTGATTGTGTGGCAGGTTTGGCATGCCTCTCATTTTGGAAGGGTGTGAAAGTGGAATCTGTAGCCTCTGTCTATAATGTCCAGGATCCATTTGTCTTTTGTGACAATATGCCAAATTTTCGAAAATAATGCCAGTTTTCCACCTAAAGGTGCTGCCATTTGGGCCTTGCTTGGCATGCAAAGGGGAAAGTCATTGGTTCTGCTTTCTGAATGCCTGAGAACTATCCTCACCACCTCTTTGTGTAGGTGCTTGCCATTGTCTGCCTCTAAACGATCATTGAGATTGCCCTCTACCCCTAGGGCGCCTGTATCTACCTCTTTGGGGTCTGTCCGTGGCTGGAAAGGACCAATTTTCTGAAGGCCAATTTCTACTGAAATGTGGAGGTTGTACCTGTAGGAAATCTTTCACTGTTTGCATTGATTTTGCCTTTTCCTCCATTTTCTTTAATACCTCCTCAGCTTTAACACCAAACAATACATCTTTTTGCAGAGGTGCATCTAGTAATTTAGCTTTGACATGATCTGGTAAGGTTTGCTCTTTGAGCCAAGCATGTCTATGTATGACTGATCCTGTAACAGCAGCTCTACATGAGGCCTCTAAAGCATCAAAACCACATTGCAAGGTATGTTTACCCACTTGTTCTGCACTATGTAACAAATCCTACAACTCCTTCAAGTCTGGTTGTTCAGGTTGTGACATTTTGCTTTTCAACTGTGATAACAGAAACTGTTGGCACTTTAACATATGGAACTGACAGTTTAATGCCTGCATGGTTAAGGTGACCGAGGTGTATACCTTTTCCCCCCACCTTTCTAAAGCTCTGGAATCTCTCTCTGAAGGTAATGGATTTTTAGCAGTGGAGGCCTTAATTCCCTTGGGACCCTGTGAAATAGTTTCTGGGTCAGCCGCATGGCTTTTGCATAGGAACTGGTGTGAATCAGGAACCCGGTAATACCTGTCAGGCTTGACTGGAGCTGGAGGTAAAGAATCTGGGTTAAGGCAGGCCTCCGAATACACATCATCTAGTATGTCTAAGACAGGAGGTATAGCCAGAGGCCTGTGCTGAGGGAGCAAGAGGAAATCCCTAAGCCTTTTCTTGGAGTCTGAGTACTCTTGGCCTTCCCAGTGGAAGTGTTCCCTCAAGGTATGTAAGGTTTCCCCAAAAGAGTAATCCTCAGGGGGGGAGACAGAGGGAATGGACTCCTCTGCATCAGAATCTTCAAAAGGGGAGTATGAATGTTCCTGGTCTTCAGAATGTTCTGAAATAATGGAGGCCTGGTCCGAGGAAGGGGATTCTTCCTCCACTCTGGGCCTTTTGTCCGGGGGGGGTTGAGAACCCCTAATAAGAGTAATCAAATCCTCAGCCATTTTGAGCATCTGCTTTTTAGGCATGGGGCCTTGAGAGGGGCCCTGTGGAGCATGTCTTTTAGTATGCATGTCTGCTTTAGACTTAGTGAAAGCCTTGATGAAAAAGAAGAGGAAGGCCTGAAGACACCTTGAGAGGTGGCAGGCCTGTCTAAACTCTGAGTTTCACCAAGAGTGGCTCTGGTATCTGTAGTCGGGGTGTGGGCCGAAGACCCTGCGACCTTGGGCATAGAAGACGCTGCCAATGAAGTGTCATCGGTAGTCATGGGCTGCGTAGGTGCCTTGCTGAGAACCGGACCACCTGTAGTCGGCTTTGGCGTGGTGTCGGTAGAAGTCGCGGACCTCATATGTCGGTCCTTATCTTTGCGTCTTTTTCTCAAAACTGGAGTCGGAGTATCCGACGACATAATGTAATTAAACTTTTTGCCAAAATAGTGTTGGGCGAACTCCGCCCGATGCTTAGTAGTGCGTCTGTTGAATGTAGCACAAAAACGACAGGCCGAGACGTCGTGGTCTGGGCCTAAGCAAGGAATGCAGAGGGAATGAAAATCCTTATGCGGTATTTGCTTCCCACATGAAATGCAATTATTAACTTTGTCTGACATCGGTCAGAGGCAAGAAAAGTTTCTCCAACGGGGTACTTAGCTTTCAAGAAGACTTTGGTTGAAAAATATTCGTAATCTCAGGAGCTGGCCGACCGGCACTTGCGAACTGCTTCTGCTTCGGGCACCACGCAGCAAGAAAGACTGGGGAAAATGGCGTTGGCTGGTTCTTTTATACCCCTGTCGCACTGACGTCAGGGAAGAAGCGACGACATCCGACGCCGGACCTAGACTTTGGAATTCGGCCGACCGAGGACCCGCCTGACGGCAGGAAAACCCATCTGTTATGACTGCAGCTGTATGCACGATGAACATCTGCAAGTAAAACAATTTTTTTCTTAACAGTATTAACTTAAATAGTGCATGATTTTCTCTGCATGTTATAAAGTTTTTTTTTCAGTTATTTTTAAGTGTAATGGGGATACTAATGTAAACAGGTTTTTCTGTTTATTATTTTTGTTTCTTTCTCTCTTATCTCTTTCTCCTTTTTCAGTTTTAAGAAATGTAGGCACTGCAATGTAAATAAATAAATAAGCAAATGAATATGAGCAAATATGCCTTTAGCATTAAATGTATTTATTTACATCACAATGCAAGTCACCAACCTAACAAGGAAGGCCAACCAGCTACATTATAAGGCAATCTTTGGTGTCGGACTTTTTTTTTTTTGCTGTAAATTTTGTTGGCTGATATTTTGGTGTTATTACTTAAAAGTTCTGCCACAAACTATGCCAAATCAGATGTAGAACACTGTGAGAATGCTTCTATAAAGTAATTATGCTGTCACATACAATCATAGGAAGTTACCAGGCTAATGGCCCTAGGGCCCTTCAACCCTAGCCAAGTTCTACCCTTATTTCCATGATCAGCACCTAATGCCCCTGTCCAAGTGGGACACAGGTGGAACTCCCAAGGTGAATTAATGGTTACCCATCCAATCGTCCAGACTGTGTTTAAAGAGGGCCAATGAGGTGCTCTGTTTGACATGAAGTAGGAGTTTGTTCCAAAGGTATGTTAACCTCTGGGAGACAAATCTGTCCCTCCAGCAGGTTCTATTAATGTCACATACCAGGTTAAGGTCTTTAGAGCGAGTAACCCATGCACCATTTGACTTGAGGATATGCAGCATTTCAAATAAAGCAGGGTCAGAGACTGCCTTATATGCAAGGCAGAAATAGTCTCTCAGTAATCTGTATGAAACAGAATAAAGTGACAGTGATTTCAGATGATCCTCACAAGACAGATGCTAAAGACCTTAAATTTTCCTTGTGAGGAGCCTTTGTGGTCTCTCCAATTGCTGCAGGTGTTTGGAAATTTACAAACCAAAAGGGGCATTGTACTCAATTATTGGCCTGATGAGGGAAGTGTGCAGGGAGGCTATAACGTCTTTTTTCTGGAGGCAATGCCCTTACTTATGAGATGAGCAATACAGAATGCCCTTCTTACTACTATGGAGACATGGTGATCAAATGCAAGGATGATGTCAACTTGTGTGTCCTGGTGTCTCACCATTGGGTACATAATTAGGGTGTTGCTATCGATGTGGTACTTAGCAGAAACATCGCTCTTACCGAAAGGGATGATAATACATTTTTTTGCATTGAGTTTAAGGCCATGACTTGAGCACCAATCATTTGCTTCTGTAAGACCCTCTTGTAGGATGTTGACATCATTTGGATAGTCTATGAATGCTCCCAGTTTGCAGTCATCAACAATTTTTGTCAAAAACAGACCTTTGGTTTTTGCTTGTACTTCAGAGAAATAGATTCCAAACAATAGAGGTCCTAGGACTGATCTCTGTGGAACACCACTGGTTACAGGTCTGCTGTTGGAGGTGGATTCTGCTATTTTGACCACATGTGTTCTATCAGTGAGCCAAGTTAGTGGCCCATCTAATGATAGAAGAGTTGATACCTAACTGGGTGAGTCTGTCAATGATGCCTGAGTGGGGGATAGTGTCAAAAGCCCTGGCTAAGTCTAGGTAGGCTGTATGCACAGATTTCCCCTTGTCCAGGGCCTTGCTGACTGTCTCGAAGAAGTCCATCAGGTTTAACAGGCAAAATCTCCCTTTGACAAATCCAAACTGAGTAGGGTCAAGTGTTTGGAGATTATCTATATCTTTGTTGATGAGGTCCATGATGACTGGCTCCATGGCCTTGCAAATAAGGCTAGTCAGGCTAATAGGTCTCTAGTTCCCGGTGTCAGTCGACGCACCATCTTTATGCAAGGTGGCAATTTTCCATTCAGCTGGGACGAAGCCAGTGCTTAGACTAGGATTGAAAAGAGTACCCAAAGGTGTTGTTATTCTTGTTGTAAGCCATGTAGGATGCAGTCTGGGATGTAATCCGGTCCCATAGATACTGTGTTTTTGGCCTTAGAGAAGGCGTTTAAGACCTGCTCTTTGGAGATACAAGGTAGGGGACAGGTGGTAGGGATGTCATGGGGTACATGTGGCGGGGACAGAGGGGTGAGGTTTTCACAGAAAACATGCATCTCTTAGATTACTGATAGATAAAACCTTGCTTCAGAAAGTCTAAGGCAAAGTGAATTCTCTTGGCGCAAGATAAGCATAAATTCTAGTAATTAGGCAGTTAACTTTTGCCTTCTTAAGGTAATATAATAGCACTTGGCTTTTGACAAAGCCAATTCAAATGTTTACATTTCTAAGGTAGGTTTTACAGCTTTGTTCAATATACAGCTGCCAACAGAGTACAGAAACTATTTACATAGTGATTTCGGTTGACACCTCTCCATACTTTTACTCCAAATTATTAAAAATTATACCATGATCCCCCCAAAACGTGCACGCTGATTGGCCAGCGTGCCCGTTGTAAATCGAGTTATACTAATGGAAAAAGGTCCGGTCGCCCAGACTTTTTCGCATTAGTATAACTGTTTTTTTTAAAACACTGTCTCGCTATGTTAAATGGGTTTAACATAGCGAGACAGCTTTAAAATAAGCAACGGAGATGTCCGTTGCTTATTTTAAAACTGTCTCGCTATGTTAAACTCATTTAACATAGCGAGACACTAAAAAAAAAGCAACGGAGATCTTGCTTTCTCCGTTGCTTTTGCTACAACTCTGATGTACTGCGCAGGCGCGCAGTACATCAGAACTGCCGCGGATGCCAGACATCTGCGGAAGGGCAGTAAACAGGCATTATACTATAAGAAGATTCTTTATTAACGCTGGTATATCCAATAAATAAGACACGTTTTCGTTGCAAGCTGCAACTTCTTCAGACAATCAAAACTCGAAAATGTTCAGTTTAAATACACATTTAAATGATCACATGTCCTTCCAATTAAACATTAAAGCAATATACATAATAAAATTGCGCTCTATGGCCAAACCAATAGTTTACCATATAAAGTTATTGTACAAAATACATATACATAAGTTGTGCCTGTAACATAATTTATCAGCTATAAAATACTATAAGGCTAAATGATCTAAAACTATATTTTTAAAAAGTCTAAAATTAGAGTTATATTGTTTATGCTATACTGGCCTTAAGTTTTAGTATAGGCTTAATGGAAATATAATCATTGAGACCCGGTTTTTTATTTGCATGTAGGTGAATTTGCCAGTGAGTCTCCTTCTGTTCCAGCTTAACCTGCCATGGTCCCCCCCCCCCCTAGGATCCTTTTCTATACTTTCCAATACAAAAAGATAGATATGCCCCAGTGTTAGGGGCAGGTACCTCTCTACCGAGACAGGATAGGGATGAAGATACCAATGTTTTTGAACTTTTAGTTATGTACTCACCATAACTTCAGATGTTTGGGATCCATCTCGCCTACATTCTGACTGATGGGTTCGGAGCCGATCCCTCGGCTCCGACTCGGCACGCTTATGCCAAAGAGCGAAGTCTCTTATTGGCTGAGCTTACTATATCCCAGGATGCACCACTACCAGTCCCCCAGATCTAGTTTGTCCGCATACATGCACACATGCACGCCCTGCTTATATAACATCGTCAGATGAAACAAGATAAAACAGTAGAACTCAAAACCGTTCAATCTCTTCTGATCTCCAAGGCAGGGGAAGGAGGGTGGGTATTAGGAATGTGGCGAGATGGATCCCAAACATCTGAAGTTATGGTGAGTACATAACTAAAAGATGTTATGTGATCCTATCTCGCCTACATTCTGACTGATGGGACAGCGTCCTAGCACCTGAATCCTGGGTGGCTCACTGGAAAACACTCCTGAGTACCGTGGAACCAAATGATGCTCGCCCTTTAGATGCCACATCCAATTTGTAGTGGGAAATGAAAGTGTGCGGATTGGACCAAGTAGCCGCAGCACAAATCTCCGAGATAGCAAGCTTGGAATGAAAAGCTATAGAAGTCGCCATAGCTCTGGTAGAGTGAGCTTTGACAGATGTTGTAAGTTGCTTATTCGAAGAAGAATAAGCCTGAGTTATACAATCTCTAATCCATTTGGAGATGGTAGCTTTTGTAATGGTTTTGCCCAATTTATTGTCTGAGAAGGACACAAACAATTGGTCTGACTTACGAATTTGTTGAGTCCTGTCTAAATAGAAGCGCAATTGCCTGTGAACATCCAATTTATGGAGAGTGTATTCAGCTTCATTGGAGAATTTTGGAAAGAAAACTGGTAGCTCTAGGGATTGTTGGAGACAGAAATTAGAACAGACCTTTGGGACAAAGGATGGATTAGGTCTAAGTGATACTCTATCCTTGTGAAAAATCAAGTACGGTGGTCTGATAGACAGGGCTTGAAGCTCTGAAACTCTTCTTGCAGAAGTAATTGCAACTAAGAAGGCCGTTTTCCAAGACAGATATTTTAACTCACATGTAGCAGCCGGTTCGAAGGGGAAGATGTTAATGCACGAAGCACCAAATCAAGATCCCACGGAGGCGCAGGATGAAAAACTGGGGGTCTTAACAGACCCGCACCTTTAATGAAAGTTTTGCATAGTCTGCTGCTCATCAATGGAGGATCCATGGACTCGTGAAATTTAGAGATAGCCGCTAGTTGGACTTTAATAGTAGAGACAGAAGATCCTTGATTAAACAGGGATGTTAAGAATTTCAAAACCTCTGGGATAGGAGCAGTGATAGGGTCTAAGCCCCTGAGTTGAGCCCAAATAGCAAACCTCTTCCACTTACTGAGGTACAATTTCTTAGTGGTGGGTTTGTGGGCCGAAGATAAAATGTGAATAACTTCCGGGTCTAATGTGTGACGTCTGACTAAAGTCGGAAGTGGAGGAGCCAAGCTGTCAACTTCAAGGAGTGAAGGGACTGATGCTGTTGTCCCGACTGATGAATTAACAGATCCGGAATTAGGTCTAAAGTCCACGGATCGTCCACCGCATGTTTCTTCAGGTAAGGAAACCATACCTGACGAGGCCAGTATGGGCAATCAGTATCATTGCGGACCCCAATTGAGAAGCTTTTTGAATGACTTTGGAGAGAAGTGGAATCGGAGGAAAGGCATAAAGTAGCCCTGTTGGCCAAGGTTGTGCTAGAGCATCCATAGCTGGTACTCCCTGATGTGGAGTCAAGGAGAAGAACCTTTTGCACTTCGTGTTTAGTGGAGTTGCAAATAGGTCGCAGCACGGCGTCCCCATCTCCGGAAAACCTGAGCTGCTACTGTTTTGTTTAAGGACCACTCGTGAGGAGAGAGAATTGTCCTGCTTAATCTGTCTGCCAGTATATTCGATTTCGGAATGTGGGTCGCTACCAAGAAACGGCTGGTAGCTACCGCCCATTCCCACACCCTCATGGCCTCTCTGCAAAGGGGGTAAGATCTGGTCCCTCCTTGCTTGTTTAGGTACCAGACCACCGACATGTTGTCTGTGTGGATGGCGATTATGCCCTGAGGGAGAAACCTGTGTAAGGCCTGTAGGGATAGAAGTACCGCCCTCATCTCCAATACATTGATGTGGAGAAGAGTTTCTTCTGGAAGCCAGGAGACCTGAACTAACCTGCCCAGACAATGCCCCCCCCACCCTGTCTGGGAGGCATCTGTCGTCAGGGTGACCACTGGAGAGGGAATAACAAAAGGATTTCCTTGATTTAGATTGGATGTCTGAAGCCACCAGCGAAGGTCCCGTTTGCATGTTTCTGTAATTATAATGGGATGATTGAGGGGAAGGTCCTGAAAGGACCATTGAGTTGACAATAGCCACTGAAGAATCCTCATGTGCAATCTTGCCAGAGGAACTAGAAGAACCGTGGCAGACATCGAACCTAAAACTTGTAGGACCATCCTGGCTGGGGCTTTGGATCTTGAAATCAGGGCTTGAACCTGGCCTTGTAAAGTTTGGATCCTTTCGGACGGAAGAAAAACGCGCATCAATCTTGAGTCTATCTCTGCTCCTATGAATCTTATGCGCTGAGAGGGCAGCAAGACAGACTTTGACCAATTGAATGTAATTCCCAAGGTAGCACCCAGGGAGATGGTGGCTTTGAGGTTGTCCATTAGTAGATGCCTGGTGGTGGCAGTCAGGAGCCAGTCGTCCAGATAGGGAAACACTTGGAATCCAAGACTCCTCAGGTGAGCAGTCACTACTGCCAAACACTTGGTGAACACCCTGGGGGCTGTGGTGAGACCAAAGGGCAGTGCACAAAATTGGAAATGACTGTCTCCCAGGCTGAAGCGCAGATACCTCCTGGACGCCTGATGTATCGGTATGTGATAATAGGCGTCCTTGAGGTCTATGGAGCACATCCAAACATCCTTCTCCAACAATGGGAGAATGGATTGTAACGTGACCATTCGAATCTGGATTTCGTGACGGATTGGTTTAGTCTGCTGAGATCCAAAATTGGTCTCAGGTCCCCTGTCTTTTGGCACTAAAAGAACCTCGAGTAATTTCCGGATCCGATCTGGTCTGTGGGGACCGGTTGGATGACTCCTTTTTCTAGCAGCTTTAAAGCTTCTGCGGCTGCAATTTCCCTTTGACTGGGTGGTGGGTCCGGGATTTTTTTGGACGGTGGGGGTGTGCATGTGAATGGGATGGTGTAACCTCCGGCAATGATCCGAAGCACCCATCTGTCCTGAGTGATTGACTCCCAGGCTTTTAGGTGCTTGGCAAAACGGCACCTGACTGGCTCGAGCAGCACAGCTGGGCAATCCCTCACGAGGTGTGGGAGGCTGAAGAGCCACGAAAGGACTCGCGGTCTCCAGAATTGCGGGGCCCTCTGCCGCCTCTGGGACGGCGTCTCCCAGAAAAATTTCCCGTCCTCTGCCTCTGGAAGGAATCTTCCTGCTGTTGAGGAAAAACTTACGTGATTTACGGAACCACATCTTCCCTCCTCCTTTAGCCTTGGGATAAGGCCGAAAGGGAGTGGAATAACGGGCACCTACGGCAGATAAAGTTTTCCTCTTGTTCACAGCGGTAAGGGTGTCTTTAACCTTAGGTCCAAACAAAGAGGACCCATCAAAGGGGGCGTCGGCGAAGGAAGACTTGAAGGCCTCCGCAAAGTGACACAAGCGGAGCCAGGCTTGTCTCCGTAGAGCCACGCCTGTGCCTGCCGCTCTACCCGCCCCTTCGGCCGCATACGAAATGAGCCTCATGGACGAGTTAGAAATTGACGTAAGGATAGCCAACTGAGAGCTAACCGACTGGGCTAGCTGCTCAGGTAGGTTACCCGAGAGGGAATCTGACAGCTCCTTCACCAGATCCCTCTGAAGCCTGGTAAAATGTGCCAAATAATTCAGAGACCTTAAAGTAAAGGCCGCTGAAGTCAGGGTGCGCTTCCCGTACCTGTCCATGCTCCTAGACTCCTTATTAGGAAGATGGACGGACGTTGAAGCCTCTGCCACGTCCTGTTGTGTAGCAGATGCCACCACCATGGCATCTACAGCCACGCCTTTAGTGAGGAACTCCTTCTCGGGTGGGGCAGACAAAAATTTATTAGGACGAGAAGGGACTGGTTCCACGGTATCTGGATGTTCCCACGCCCGACAAACTAAATCCAGAAGCTCGTCAAGGCGGAGACACCCAGGAGGCGGAGGGCTGAGCCCCAAAGGCCTTGAGGAGCACTGACTCATCAGCAGAGGGGGGTTTGGATATCCAGCCGCCTCGTTGTTTGAGGATCTCTAAGATGTCTGCAAATGAGACATCATCCGAGGACGACATCGGGGACCCCTCTGCATCCTCAAGACCGGTGTCTGATGTAATAGACTCGGGAGTCCACGTGCTTCCTCTTGCACGATCTCTTCCTTGGGGTTCCTCTGAAGACAACTCAAGAACCCTCAGGAGGAGGGGAACCCCAATGGGGTAACCTCAGGCCCAGGGGCTCCGCTGCCTACGGACAGGAACTGCCAAAGACCCAGTCTCCACGCCCAGGGAAGGTGCCGGTAAAGCCGGAGAGATGGCAAGAAGACTTGGCCAAGGCACTCCTCATAGCTCTGAAAGCCGGACCCCAGAATCCTGGGAGTGTCCGTCCCCAGAGCCACGATAGCCGACGGAAGTCCCGCAGCCGAAGCACCGAGAGGGAGGCTCGAACCGATAACATAGGTCCCAAACATCACCCCGGTCCAGCCGAAGAAGTCCGTGTACCAAACTCGGACCCGAAGGCCGGGTTGGAGTAAGGGTCGGAGCCGACCCTAAGATTTCCACCGGCTCCAACAGCACCTGCTCCGACGGAGCCAAGCGGTCGGAGGAGGAATAGCAATGGATGGGCCTGGGCTATCGGCTCCGAAGCCAACTGGGTCGGAGCGAAACAAATTTTGAAAGACTGGGGACTGGAACAGTCTTTGGAGCACCCTGTCTATATCCGAATCCGACATCCTCAAGACCGAGAGGATACTGAACGGGTTCGAGATGGCCTCTCCAACGGCCCCAAAGGGCTAGGGGACCGGCTCGAGGCGACCCGATGACTATCGGCGCCGAAGGAATACCCACACTAGATTCCATCGGTGCCGAGGAGGACTTGGCGCCGAGGAGGAAGTGTCTGAGCGGGCAACCTTTGTCGGCTCCGAGACCAGTGGAGCCGAAGGTGACCCGCCTCGATGCCCCAGCCATCGGCTCGAAGCCAGAGGAGTCGAGACTGGTGGCATCGAGGCAGACTGTTCCTCGGCTCCAAGTCCTTGGAGCCAAGGAGAAGCCTGCCTATGTCTTTTGGCGGTCGGATCCGACGGACTGGTCGGAGCCGACGCCCTTTTCTTTTTAGCTGGAGAAGGAGAGGATGCCAAAGCTTCTTCAAAGGAAGGTTTTATTAACCCTTTAAGAATAAGTTTATTCTTCCTCTCCTGGAGGACCCTTGAGGAAAAAGCGTGACACACACTGCATGACTCTTGTAAATGTTTTGCACCCAAACAATACACACAGAGCGAGTGATCGTCTGTGATGGACATCTTGAAATTACATTTGGTGCATTTTTTAAAGCCCGAAGGCCTAGGATTCTGAGACATTATAGCAACAAAAAAAAAATCAGTAATCCCTGACAGAAAAAGACTATCCACTGACTTTCTGTTTTACTGACACTACCTAATAATCGGTTTACAGTTGCCGATTAGGTAAAGAAACCGTAACAAATAACTAAAGGGTACTTTGAAACCCTCTAAGGTTTAAGGGGGTTGACTGACCGGGAAGGCCCTAAGATGAAGGAGGCCTAAAATCAAAATCAACGCCCAATCACACAACAAAGTCTTCTCACAAACTCCAAACACACACAAAAGTGAAGAATAGCCGTTAAAACAGCTTTTTATGACAAGAACAGCAAAATTCTGACAGAAAAAAGTTAGTAAAATTACTACTCAGCTCAGCCAGCTCGAGACCACGTCTTCGCAGTGTTAGCGGCAAACGAGATCTGGGGGACTGGTAGTGGTGCATCCTGGGATATAGTAAGCTCAGCCAATAAGAGACTTCACTCTTTGGCATAAGCGTGCCGAGTCGGAGCCGAGGGATCGGCTCCGAACCCATCAGTCAGAATGTAGGCGAGATAGGATCACATAACATCATGCGTTTATCACACAGTATAGTAACAATTCCAATGATATCAGGAATATCATGATACAGGAATGGGAAGCATTTAAAGCATTCACAGACTTGCCCAACTTGCAAGGTAAAGAAATTAAAACTGTTTTTAGCAGGGGCAGAAATATCAAGACTCTGTTGGAACAAGTCCCTTGTCAGAACAAAACAACACGTGTACGTAAGGGGACATATAAATGTGGTACTTGTTCACAATGCCCCTACATCATGCAGGATGAACAAGTGATCATTACAGCCTTGAATAGAGTCATCAAAGCTAGGGAATATTTCAACTGTAACAGTCAAAAGGTAGTATATCTGGCAATTTGCACACAATGTCCATCATACTATGTGGGCAAAACAGAGCGTACACTCAGACGTAGGATATACGAGCATATGTACGATATACAAAAAGCTAACATTAAAAATGTTTTGTATAAACATACATTGATATGCCCTACAGCCAGATATAGATTTTTTGTATTGGAAAGTATAGAAAAGGATCCTAGGGGGGGACCATGGCAGGTTAAGCTGGAACAGAAGGAGACTCACTGGCAAATTCACCTACATGCAAATAAAAAACCGGGTCTCAATGATTATATTTCCATTAAGCCTATACTAAAACTTAAGGCCAGTATAGCATAAACAATATAACTCTAATTTTAGACTTTTTAAAAATATAGTTTTAGATCATTTAGCCTTATAGTATTTTATAGCTGATAAATTATGTTACAGGCACAACTTATGTATATGTATTTTGTACAATAACTTTATATGGTAAACTATTGGTTTGGCCATAGAGCGCAATTTTATTATGTATATTGCTTTAATGTTTAATTGGAAGGACATGTGATCATTTAAATGTGTATTTAAACTGAACATTTTCGAGTTTTGATTGTCTGAAGAAGTTGCAGCTTGCAACGAAAATGTGTCTTATTTATTGGATATACCAGCGTTAATAAAGAATCTTCTTTCAGTGCTTTCACCACTTGGTTCTTGGATATTTATTGGCACCATCCCTGTAGCTGTGTTTGGACATTTGCTCTGTTTTTTGCATCTTCCCTCAATTTTGGTTGTTAGGCATTATACTATGCCATTATTTAAGAAAAGTAATAGTTTCTTTTCTTAAATAATGTCATGGTATAATAGCAATAACCCACTTCTGGGTGTGGGTAATGCTAAATTTACCCACGGTTGGCTTTGTTTGGTCCTCGGCACGCCGGGACCAAACCACGCCAACCGTGGGTAAATTTAGCATTACCCACACCCAGGCGTGGGTTATTGCTATAATATTTCCATCCTCTCTAATGCCCATCAACTTGTGAAAAAAATGGACATCAATGTGTGAAAAAATGGACATACTTTGTGTGTGTGTGTGTGTGGGGGGGGGGGGGGGGGGTTCCCACCTATAATCACATTTTGTATCACAGTACCAGGTTGTCCCAGTTCCCATCAATACTTGAAGCAACATCTACTGTATACTACATATCTTAAAAGGAAAGTATCTAGGTCATACATATCGAAATTGTACTCATTACAAAATGTTTTTGCAAGTTAATATTATACAATACAAAATTCTGATGTAAGCCAAGTATGATTTCTTGAATTAAACATTTTTAAAAGCTACGGGAAGTTCCAAAAAACAACTAGCAAAGTTATCAAATACTTTGATAACTCCTAACAAATAAAAGAAAAACAGCACTTACATTAAAGACAAAACCTACTAACTTTCCACTGAAGCACAACACAATTTACAACCCAAAATGATAATCCATGACACCTGCCAAGCCTGTGATCTTATAATGCTCTTCATATTGACCACTGCTGTAGTAGCCTTAGCTGTATGAGTTATATATCCTGCCAAAGATATAACAGCCAGCCAGTTTCCAAAGCTTCAGGACACCTTTCACGCATCCAAGCAGTCAATCAGCTTGAGCTGAGCTGACAAAAAGTCAAGTTTGTGTGCAAAGCCTTTCAGAGCTTTGCTGCTGTTGAAGAGTATGCTCCTTTGAGGCTTTTAAGGATCAATGGCCAGCTTGGTTCTTTTCCTTTGCTGGACAGAGAAGTTCCCTTTGCTGACATTTTATTACTTTCCTCTTCAGGAAAGCTATTTTAAATCTAGGAGTACTGTGTTTTAATGGACTGTCTTAAGACTATAATGTACTTTTAAACAGAGCACTCATTGTTTCAGTCAGTCTAAAAGTAGTATTATCTAATTGCTAAACTATTTTCTGTGGAGAAACTGTGTTTATTTTAATGTTGTGTGTGCTGCCACAGTGTTTGAAGTGCCTCTTACTGAGCTTTTTTCTGTAAAAAAAAAAAAAAAAAAAAAGTAACTTTTATGGACTGGTAGTTTTACTGACATTGTTGCTTGTTTTCCTCAGGACAGAGGCACCATTTTTGGCTAGACCACGGAACAGATTGTTACTGCCACTGTCTGTCCTTCTACCAGCCACAAAAATAAAAAGTTAAGCTAACAGTCTTTGCCACCACAGCAGGTAAGCTATTTGCCTCAGCAGCAGGTGGGTAACTCTGCTGTGCCATTTGTAGTACCTCAGACTACTCATCTTTTACCCCAGGATCCCTCTGTTGTAGCACCTACAGCCACAATGGACCGGGGTTAGCCACGTGTTCTGCAGCTGTTAAGGTCCCCTTAGTGGGCAAGGGAGAACCATGCTTGTTGGTCCTGGGAGATGAAACAGGGAAGGGTTCCAGTTGTGTCATAATGCTGTGCCCATCCATGGGGAAGCAGTGGCTGCTATTAGTAACATGGTTGGTCCCATTTTTCCTGTCAAACGGAAACAGAAAACCAAGCACTTACGAACTCTTCCTCAAATTTATTTGGATAATAGTAGTTTACTGGGACTGGCTCAGGGTTTGATTCAGGCTATTGAGCCTTTCTGTAAATTAGTTTATTGTAAAAGAAAGAGGGATGCCTCCTTTCCTGAGAGATTCAAGATTCTGAATCTGAACAGGAAGATGCAGGGACAGATTCAGGGTTTCTTCCTCAGATATTTGATCAAGACTCACCAATAAATGGAGCTGTTGATATTGGCACAGACTCTACATGGTGCCCTATAGGGGGAAGAGTTGCATAGACCAACTGTTTTAGGCATCGTCTGTGGTGCGCAATATCCTCAATATAAGTGAACACAGATTACACACTGCATGTTGTGACAGGGTTAGCCATTTGACAGTGTAAAATATGGTTCTAGGTGTTGATTTGGACATGGTGACTAATGTCACCAGATGGGCATGGGTATTTGCAAGTGCTAAATGGGTTGAGGACCCGGCATACTCCGACCTACACCAGGTACCCATGCTAACAGTGGCAGGGGTGTATGTGTCCCCCCCCCCATTGGCCAGTCTGTGCCTGCCATAATGCTCAGCAGCCCTGGGTCACTAAGCTACTGGCCAGCTGGTATCCAGTTCCCCAGCCTAGGTTACCTGGGATAGTTCTATTGAGTGAAAAGATGAACGTAAAACCAATCAACCTGCCAAACATGAACTAAGAATTGCTACACTCAATGTAGGTTCACTGACAGGACGTAGCTTGAAAGTGGATGATATGATGGTACAGAGGAGGCTTACATCCTATGTATCCAGGAGAGAAGATGGAAGGGCAATGCAGCAAAGCCATTTGGTTTGGGATCCAAAGGACAGGCTGGAAATGGTGTGGGAATTGTGATGAGAGACAGACTTCAGAAGGTAGTGAGGGATGTCATCAGAATTAGTGACAGACTCTTGGCAGTCAGACTCCAGTCTAATGATAGGACAGTGCTCATAATCTCAGCCTATGGCCTACAGCAGGGTTGTGATAGTGAAGAGAAGAGTACATTCAGACAGCATTTGCAGGGCCTACTAGATAAAACAAGACAACAGGAATTACTGTTGATATTGGGTGACCTGAATGCACATATTGGGACAGACAGAACAGGCTATCAGGACTGCCTGGGTCCACATTGGAGGGGGGGGGCAACAGGAATAAAGAAGAGGAGGCCATTCTAGACTTTTGCCTGGCAAATACCCTGATAGTAGCCAACAAATGGTTCAGAGAAAGAGAGAGTCAGTCACAAGATAACATACAAGAGTGGTTAACATGTAACTAGGGTAGACTTCCTACTAGTAAGGAAAGGAACTGGAGTAGAATCACTGACTGCAACGTTATCCCCAGTGAAACAGTTGATCCACAGCATAAACCACTAGTTGTCACAATCAACTGCAAGCAGTGGTTACAGAAGGCACTAAGGTCAAGACAGACCAGGCTGAAGACCTGGAAGTTGAATGGAGAGAAAGCACAACAGTTCAAATAATTACTCAGGACCCTACTATGTTATGAAGAAGAATGGCAGTACTTCAAAACAGCATGCGTCAGTAACACAGAACAGATATGTAGCCAAGCCAGGTATGGAAATAAGGTACATAAGGAAAGCTGGTGGTGGAATGCAGAAGTCCAAGCAGTCATCAAAAGAAATAAAGTGTGCAGAAAAATGTGGGAGGTAGAAAAATATGGACCAGGCTAGGAAGGAATACTGGTTGTCTAAGAAAGGAGTTGCAAAAGCAAAAAACAGGGCATCAGAGGCACTCTACCAGCTTCTGGAAAGTGATCCAGTAGGTGGCACAAAGAAACTACATAGGTTGCAAGGCAAAGACAGAAAGATAAAGAAGAAAGACACCTTTCACAAGGGATGCCAGCAACTATCTTCTCACCAGTCCACAGGACATCAATGGCAGATGAAAGGAGTACTTCCAGTAGCTTTTGAATTAAGAAAACCCCACAGAAGTTGTACTACTGCAAACACAACCTACAATGAGAGAAGAAGAGGATCCTGTGATAAAAGAAGTAAGAAAAGCATTAAGGAAAATGAGGTCAGGGAAAGCAGCAGGCTCAGATAAGGTCAGGGCAGATATCATAAAGATTCTGCATGAGACAGGGGAGAAATGTTTCCTGAGGGTACTCATAGCAGTGTAGAGAGAAAGACTTATCCTAGATGACTGGAGAATAAGCATACTCGTGCCAGTGTACAAGAACAAAGGGGACATCAATACTGTGGGCAGTACAGAGATATCAAATTCCTGTCAGACTGCATGAAAGTTTTGGTGAGAGTGACTGATAAACAGATATGCAGAGCAGTAAAAAGTAAGATGGGAGATGAGCAGTTCAGATTCAGATCAGGATGCAGCACAACTGACCCAATGTTTGCAGTGAGACAGACAGCTGAGAAGCTATAGATGAGGAAAGAGGCTAACTGACCTTTCCTAGACTTGGAGAAAGCATATGACAAGGTCCCAAGAAAGCTGATTTGGGAAGTTCTGTGGTGGTTTGAAGTCCCAGAAACATTGGTAGAATTAGTGCAGGCTATGTACAAGGACCCAATAACTCAAGTACAGTGTGTCTCACAGAGGGGTTCCCAATGGGAGTGGGTATGCATCAGGGTTCAGTTCTGAGCCCACTGCTGTTCATACTGGTAATGGATTACATTAGCAAACACATCAGAGGGGACAGATCAACAAAGTCACTCTGTGCAGAAAATGTGGCATTACAGGCAAACTCTGAAGAAGAACTTCAGCAAATGATAGGGGAATGGTATGCAAAACTGAAGGCACATGGTATGAAACTGAGTACACATAAGACAGTGGTAATGGTAGCAAACTGGGGAAATTGGAAGAAGCTGAGAACTGAGATAAAAGGGAAGACAGCGGAACATGTTAACAGCTTCATGTTAACAGCTTCAAGTATCTGGGAGGGGTGGTTGAGGAGAAGGGAAGTCTAAATGAAGAGGTCAAAGTTAGAATAAGAGGGACTGCAGCCAAATGGCATAGAGTGTCAGGTGTTGTGCAAAGCTGAAAAGGAAGGTGTAAAAAACAGTGGTGCAACCAGTACTACTGCATGATACAGAAATCTGGGCAGTAAAGACAGAGCAGATGAGGAAGCTAGAAGTGATGGAAATGAAGTACCTGAGAAGGGTGGTAGGAAGCACACTGTGGGACAGATAAAGAAATGAAGACGTAAGAGTAGAAGCCAAAGTACCTCCAATTGCAGAAAAGATCAAAGAGAACAGAGTACAGTGGTTTAGCTACATGTGCAGAAAAGTAGAAGACAAGCTGGTGAAGAAGATTTGGGACAGACAGGAAGAAGACCAGGGGAAATGAGGGTGTCCAGCAAAGGGGTGGATGGAATGTGTGATTGATCTGTGACAGTCAGGCGTGAGTGGTGAAGATGGCAGGAGTGTGGCTTTGAATCAAGAAAGATGGTGACAGTTATCACGACACCCCCAACCACATGTACTAAATGGGAAAAAGGGGTTGATGGTGATGATGATGATGATGATGATTCAGACTCAGAGGAGAGCTGTCTTTCTGATTCTACCTGTGGGGGGTTCTGTTTCTCTGAGAATACTGCTAGAATGGCCAAGTGTTTTTATTGGGATAACACTGATGTTTCTCAGTCCCTCAAAAATACAATGAGTTGTTACAGAAGGATTTTCTAGAACCTACACCCATTCCACCTGTCCTATCTGCTTTAGAGGATGTGTGCTTTACAGCCTGCAATTTTTCCTGACAGCCATCCAGCTGTCCCTAAAAAAGGCAGACATGATGTATAAAAAGTTCCTCAGTCTTTTAAATTTTTATACACTATTCCCACACCTGACCCAGCAACTATAGCCTTAGTTGATTCCTCTGCTGCTAAGCTATTAGCTAATTCCAATCCTACGCTTTCTAATAAGGATGGGGAAATTATTGATAGGTATAGGAAAAAAAGTGTATACTTCTGCAACTTTGAATTTCAGAATGTTAAATTGTCAGGCCTATATGTTAAACGTGACATATTGTAAAAGTATGAGGAATGCTTTATCAGTTTCTTCTTGTGAAGAACAATCTGCTTTAAATAACTTAGGTTTTTTAACTGCACAGGCCTACAGTGTGGATATGACTTTGTTGATACTTCTTCCAGGGCTCTGGCCATTGGTACAGTTTTAAGGATGTTTGCTTGGCTGCATTCTCAGAACCTTCCAGATGTGAAAAATGAAATTTTAAATTCCCTCTTGGATAGAGATTGAGTGTTTGGCTCCTCTGCTGCAGAAGTGATCAAAAAGTGTGATGAAAGGGGCAAGCTGATCCAGGGAATTTCTAATATATTTCAGACCTCCTTTTCTGAATTGTCTAAGGGATTTTCTTTCTCCTCATCCAATTGCAATAAATTAAAAAGAAGTGGCAAAGAGAAATCTCAAACTTCCTAAAACAAAGAATCTCTAACAAGTCAGAATGACTATGCAATAAATCTTGTGACCCTCTCCCACCCTGGACATCTTTCTCTTCCAGAAAGTCTGACTCTATTTTTCTTTTTGGCAACAGATTGCTTCAGAGAAGTGGGTTCTGAAAAGCATTCATCAGGATTAAAGATGGCAGCGGAAAGAAATTCCTCCTTCCCAGGGCGTCATTCCTCATCCTGCAGATCAGATTCTTTTGTTTCCACATAGTCTTCATCACATGCTGTCCCAAGCAGTGATAGAAACAGTTCCTCGCTCCCATGTGGTGAGGGGGGTTTATTAAAGGATATTCCTAGTTCCAAAGAAAGACAATGCTTGGAGACCAGTTCTGGACCCTTCTTTTCTAAACCTGTTTGTGATAGTGCCCACATTTGAAATGATGTCATTTCACAACCGGTTGCCTCTTCTTCCTCTTTCAAGTTTCCTGTTAACAATAGACTTTAAAGATGCTTATCATCACATTCCTATTCATCCACACTTCTGGCATTTCTTAAGATTTTGTGTGTCTGGATCACATTATCAACTCTCTGCCTTATTCTTTGGACTATCCACTACACCAAGAGTGTTCACAAAGTGTCTAGCTCCAGTTACAGCTCAGTGCAGGCTACAGGGTTATCCACATTTTTCCATATTTAGATGACTTGCTTACCTTTGCAGAATCTTTTTCAAAATGTTAGGAATCTCTCTCTTAGGTGAGAGATCAAAGTCTTTCTTGATTCTTTCATACATATCCACTAAACGTAAACAACCATTTTTTATGTAAATTACTGTTGCTCTACTTATCGAGTCTGAAACCACCATCTTGTATATATTTGCTTCTCACTTGGCTGTATTTGTTTCTCTATTGTATGTATTTGTTACTCTTGCAGCTTTTCTCCCCAGACCTCCGTTGAAAAAGGACCTGTGTCCAGTCGGACTTTCCCAGTAAACAAATGCAAAATAAATAAATTAAATACAGGATTGTGTTCCTGGGATGTCAACTAGACACCTCACTTCAAATGTTTTTTTCTACAGGAAAAAGAAGATCTTTGTTTAGATCCATTTCTATTTTTTGTCCACTCAGACTTCAGTCAGTGGGGAGGGAATGCCTCAGGAACTTGGGTCTCATAGCATCTATGATTCTCATGATACTCCTGGCAAGACTGCACAAGAGAAAAAATACAGTCGTATCTACAATCTTTCTGCTCCCGCTTCCTAGTACTGGGGTTTGTCAGAAAAGAAATTGCTTGGTGAAGAGAATGGATATCCTTAACTCAAGGTCTCCCCTTCTCCCTCCCTGTTCCAAATCAGTCTGTCACCACAGATATTTCAAACATTGCTTGGGCAGCTGCTTCAGGACACATGAAAGTGCAAGGAGTAGGGGACAACAAGGACAGATGCAAGTACATAAATATGAAGGAGATGCTTGCCCTGATCAAGCTTCTCAATTCTCTGAACCATCTTTGGTCCCTGAGACCTCTTCAAGTGGTTACAGACAATACCACAGTGATGTTTACATCGACAAGCAAGGGGGAACCGGGTTGTACTCCCTTTGCAGACTAACCATGTTAACTTGAGATATAGCTTCACAACACAATCTCAATCTACAGCCATCCTACATACTGTCAGAGTAACATTGTGTGGTAAACTGAGCAGGAGCAGGGTAGAGCCTCACGAATGGAAACTAAATCAAGTGTTTCTCCAAAATTTGATCCACCTGTGGGGAATTCCACAAACAGACTTCTTTGCCTCCTCTCTAAACAATCAGCTGGCAAAATTCTGTTCCAGGACTCCATATGAGAAGGCTTGGAAGACAGAAGCCTTTTCTATTCTTTGGACAGAAATGTTCCTCTACACCTTTCCACCCTTTCAATTAACATGCAGGATATTTCTGAAGATTCATAAAGAATCCCTCAGAATCACTAGGGTGACTCCCTTCTGTCTCAACCAAACAGGGTTCTCCTTTCTTTTGGAAATGGCCAGGGACAATTACCACAAGCTTCCTCACAGAATGGATCTACTCACACAACAGGGGTGTCTGATAGGCAATGACATCAATCATCTTCAATTAACTGCCTGGATGATACAGTCTTAATTCTTTTTAGGCACCTGCTTTCTGAGGACATGCAGCAGATACTAATGAAGGCAAGAAAGCCTGCTACTAGAAAAACATATATTAGCAAATGGAAAAAGATTATAGTGGATGCCAGCATTAACTAGCACCCATTCAAGGCTAGCTGTTCTCTGGTTTTACAATATTTGTGTGAGTTAATACCCTATGGCCATGCTTATTCCAATGTCAAGGTTCAGTTATCGGCCATTTCAGCATGGATCCTCCTCTTTCAAGAACATTTTGATATACAGCTAACCTGAAAGGGGCTTTGCATAAGAGGCCTCCAATTAAACCAGTGGCGCCTCCTTGAGATTTTAATCTTGTGTTAGAGAAACTAACACTTGCTCCATTTGAAATAAATAATCTGACCAACTTGAGCTTCTTAACATGGAAAACAGTTTTATTGCTTGCTCTAACCTCTGCAAAAAGGGTATCAGAGATGCAAGCTCATGTGGTGAGTCAACTCTACTTCATTTTCCACAAGAATAATTTTTGGGGGGAAATAATCCTACTTTTATGTCTAAAAGGGTATCCGAGTTTACTTTAAGTAAAACTACCCATCTCCCAGTTTTCTTTCCTGAGGCTAAAAATGAGACAGGATACTCCATACCTTGGATATATACAGACAACTCAGGTACTATCTTGACAGAACTAAATCTTTCAGATCTTTGGATCAATTGTCGAATTCTTGTACAGGTAAGAAGAAGGGACAACTGGTGTCAAAAACAGACTAATTCCAAATGGTTTTCTAAGGCCATTACGTTTTGTTATACTTACCATGACAAATCTATTCCAGGCAGGATCAAGGCTCACTCTACAAGGACCTTGGCTTCTTCTACGGCTTTTTGGAAACGGTTGGATTCTAGAAGCCTCTACTTGGTCCTCTGTACATACTTTTACAAAGCACTATAAGCTGGATTCCATATCTCAGTCTAGATCATGTTTTGCTAGGATCATTCCCTAGGATTTCCTGGACCCTTCTCCTTCCACCTCCCAAATGTAGTTAGCTATGGTAATCTACCCCTATAGTTAAGGATATTGCAGCAGTGATCAATATGAAGAATGTAGTACAGTTGTGTAAGTTGCACTTACCATAACAGCAGGTGCTTAAATGATCACTGCTGCAGCAGCTGCTCCCTCACTCCACCCCCCTTGTTTTCTGGTGTGTTTTTATGCCAGGGAGTTGACATTTACATTTTTGTTACTCATAGCCTTGTCCTTTCAGGCCTCAGCCTCCCTTCTCTCTGCTGGCATGCAAATTCTGAAGGGCTTCACTCCCAAACATATGTTTTAGTCAGCTCGTCTCGAACATGGTCATGTGGAAGGTGCCCTGAAGCTTTGGAAGCTTGATGGCTTTTATATCCTTGTAAAGCTGTAACCCATATAGCTAAGGCTACTGCAGCAGTGATCATTTGCACTGTTATGGTAAGTTCAACTTAATACAACTGTACTTTCAAGTCAAATCTAAAGACCTTCTGACCGAATGTCAACTGCCGAGACTCATTAAAATGCAGTCAGTCACAAAACACGAAAACAGCAATCACCACCATGTGTTGGCAACAACTCCAAGGTCCTATACCTCATTGAGTACACATACCATTCAAAACACAACTTCTCTTCTCTCAGTCTTTACTAGACATAAAATTCAGTAAACTGACATCAATCATCAGAATTAATATGAAACACGAGTCAGTTTATCTTCACTGAATGAAATGTAAAGTGTTACTCTCTGGCTAACGTCACAAGCATTCCATGGGCTCAGGTAGAATATCTTCAGTAGTCTCCTCAGTTTTATCCTGTTCTACCTGGTGGACCACAGTGTGCAGTCTAGCCCCAGCTTCTACATCTACAGATAATTGGCTTTGCTTACCAATAAAATATGAAGCCACATTAGGAATAACATGGCACACAGACTTGCAGAAAGGATTAATGATACTACTGGGTTATGAAGGCAACTTCTGGGAAAACAAGTCCTTACATCCATCCATTACCCTTTTTCCCATTTTTTACACATGGGGTCGAGGTGTTGTATCAAAAGTTGCAGCCAATGTTCATATTGTCAGATTTAAGTACTTACATGTTCAACATAAATTTTCATTTTGCCACAACGCAATCAAAATAAAATGCCCTTTCTCAATTACTCCCAAACTGATCAATATGGTCTTAGGTTTCTTATCTTAATATCCAAAGATATGTGTCTGGAGCGTTTCTCCCCCGGCCTCTGCTGAAAATGGGCTCTGTACGAGTGGGATCTTTTCTGGTAAACAAATGTTAAATAAATAAATAAGTTTATGGGTATGAGTAACCCGCTGAACTAGATTTATAGTCAGACTTTTTTTTTTTTTTTCACTAAGACCTTAACCAGCTACTTTTCACTCCAGCAGGCAAAGTCAACAAATGGTAGTCCCAGATTCTAAATATCTAAAGTTTAGGTATAGTATGAAAACATTCTGAAATGGTATGTTCCAATCAATTTTTATCTGAGCTTGTAAGACCATTACTGCTGACTATTTATTTAATTTTGTTCATTGGAGTAATGCCATACTTTGTTTATTCATTTACTTTACTCATCATTCTAGGTCACTAAAATCAGCTTTACAAATAAAAGAACCATCATACTCACTGAAAAGTCCATTTTCAGTGGAGACCTGAGATGGCATTCATATTAACAAAGGTATTTGGCTAGGACACTGGGAAAATTCCCGCAGTCTCTGCAATGAGTGTCATATGATTTTTTTTTTTTTTTTTTTTTACTTCCACCTGTACTACTACCAGCTTAGGTAGATGGGCCCTCAGTTTAATTTCTCATCTGAAGAATGGCATCTCAGGAATGTAACACCCCTGTAATGCTGCACTACAGTGTAGTACTATAAAATAAATCCAAGCACCTGGAATGAGAACAGAACCTACAGCCATGTGATCTCCCTGACATAGCTTGGAAACACGAGTCAGACTTCACATCTCACATAACCCAAACCGGTCAAAACTACAATCAGATACTCTACCATTCAGATTTTCTTCTGAATACACTTTTGGAGTAAACTTGTGCCCCCACCCCATTAAGTTCTACAGAAATTACCACCATGTTGCTTTTAATACCTTAAAACCTATACATCAAATATGCTGTATACTATATGCATCATGTATGCTGTATACTATTTGTTTCACTTACACTGTATACATCTGTTGAAACACATATGTACATTGCACACTATACATTTCATTTGTTATAATATCCAAACTATTATGGCCTGGGTCATTCCTGAAAAGTGTCCGAGAACCAGTGCACTTACCTTGTTGACAAATGTAAAAAATAAAAATTAAAAAAATACTTAGCACTGCTAAGAACCATCTGCGGAGCAGGTTTATTCTTTCAAATCAACTCATTCTGAGCCTTGGTGACTAACCTGCAATAAGAATACTTCTTATCTGACTATCTAAAAACATTGCACTTGTTTCATTCTGATATTTCTGCTGCTAGAATTGTTAGAAAACTTTTTACTGTAAGTACAGTATTTTGTTCTTAATCAAAAGAGTTTGTTCAGCCATGGCTAGGCCTCCATGTTTGCAATATAAAGCCTTTGCGAGAGGGAGGATATAGCTATGAGCTTCATGGACCAGTTTCATTTGGCTTGTAACAGTTCTGTTTAGCTGACTGGTTTCACTTGCTGTTTTGTTCTGTAACTCTGTTTATAGCATGACTTAGTGTTTTATTGTACAGATTCAATTACACATCCAGGTTGGTGCACCTCACAAGATAGTACCATCCAGAAACTGAGGGTGTGGGGAAACAGCTCCCATGTCGAGAGTGCAGTTCCCCTACAAAAATGTTTCTACATTTTTGATGGCAAAATATGGAAAGAATACAAAATTGTTATTTTTATTCCTATGTTTTAATGAGATCTAGATTAACCTGTTTGTTGATGAAAGATAAGGATGTAGGTTTTACATCGTTTTAGAAAGTGATGATGACAGTAAGGCACTCACTTCTGATTATTTTATGAACATGAATGTAGGAGGCAGCTATCCCTTGACACTATCAATTGGTTCATGACGGGGTACACCCAATCAACATTAATTTTATTTAGGTTTAAAATTGTTAGCTTTATAATAGAAGCATTTGAACAACTGCAACTTGTGTATATTCAATTGATTTTGGAATCTTGATGTTAACAATTAATAAGCAATTGTAACCAAAAAAAATGTTTTGTGTTTTGCAAGGTTTGCATCTTTGTCAATCAGGTTGCAGTCAGTAAATGAGATTTGAACTTACAAAATAGATTTGTAATATGTTATGCAAGAACAAGTGTTTTCTGATAATGCATAGGTGAAATGTTTTGAGTAAAGTGAATAATATGAAGTATGTGAACTATTTTAAAATTACTAGTTTGGTGTACCTTACTTAACAGATTACCATTACAAATGGTCACATCTTTAGGGTTCTTTACTACAGCAATAACCCATGGCTGGGTGTGGGTAATGTTGGATTTACTTTCGCCCTCATGACCAAATCAAGCCAACTGTGTGTAAATCCAGCATTACCCACACCAAGCCATGGATTACTGCTATTATACAGTGGCGTTTGTGTTGTGCTGGGTTTTTGTTACTTAGATTTCTGTGTGTTTTATTTTGTATTCTTCCACTTTTTATAAGACAAAATAATTGCACTGCCTTTCATTTCAAGTTTAGTGTTTATTTTATTTGACTCGGCCGGAGATAATTATTAAATAGAAGTTATGTACTCACCATAACGTTCCATCTGAGTAGATACTTCATTTGTCTGCAACCTGTGGGTGTCGGATCCGACCTCGGATCCAATCCGGCAGCTTTCCAAGCTCCAAGATCCGAGCTCCTCCCCCTACCCATAATCCCCTAGTACCAACCACATTACCTCAGATCGTTTTTTTTGCCTCACCAACTCGAGACAGAAACCAACTCCAAATGATCAGAGAATTTTCCCGAGGTTCGGGGGATGGCAGGGGGGGGGGGGTCGGTTGCAGACAAATGAAGTATCTACTCAGATGGAACGTTATGGTGAGTACATAACTTTTATATCTGAAGTAGTTACTTCATTTGATCTGCAACCTGTGGGACAGAGTCCCCAGCTAACCTATAGAACCTGGGTGGTCCTTACGGAAGGATATTCAAGCACTGAGCCAAAAGAAGCCCTACTTCTGGAAATTATATCCAGTTTGTAATGAGAAATGAAGGTATGAGATGAGGATCAGGTAGCTGCTGAACAAATATCGTCTACTGGAACCCTAGACCAAAAGGCTGTTGAGGTAGCTACAGATCTTGTGGAATGAGCATGGACGCCAACCGGAGCTGGCTTCCCAGATGAGGTGTATCCCAGCATAATGCACTGACAGATCCAATTTGCTACAGTCACTTTAGCAATTGTCTTGCCCATGGCTGATTTTGCATAAAAAACAAACAACTGGTCCGACTTGCGAAACTCTTTAGTCCTGTGCAAGTAAAAACGCAGTTGTCTGTGAACATCCAATTTGTGCAACGTATATTCTCCTTTGTTGTGAAAATTTGGGAAAAATACAGGAAGATTTATTGATTGATTAATGTTTGTTTCTGTAGCCACCTTAGGCAAGAAAGACGGGTTAGTCCTGAGGGACACTCTATCTTTGTGAAAAATAAGGTACGGAGGTTTAATACACAGAGCTTGTAATTCTGAAACTCTCTTGGCCGAAGTAATAACCACTAAGAAAGCAGTTTTCCAAGACAAGTACTTTAACGGAACCGAGGCCGCCGGCTCAAAAGGTGGTCTCGTTAAGGCTTGTAAGACCAGAGTGAGATCCCACGGGGGAACCACAGTCTTGACAGGTGGTTTCAAAAGAAAAACGCCTCTTAAGAAGGTTTTGCACAACTTAGTAGATGCTAAGGAGCCTATGTCGTCCCCCACATGAAAATGGGAGATGGCCGCCAAATGCACCTTGACTGTGGAGGCACTTGCTCCCTGTCTAAAAAGCAGGGAGAGGAAGTCCAGAATAGTCGGAATAGGGACAGTAAAGGGGTCCAATTCTTTATCTTTGGCCCAGATGGAAAAATGTTTCCATTTACTGTTGTAAAGTTTCCTGGTAGATGGTTTATGAGCCGCCACCAGAATGGCCTTAACGGGGGATGAGATACCGGGAGTCCTAGCCATTAATGGAACTGGATCAACCAAGCAGCAAGTTTGAGATTGACCAGGTTTGGGGTATGGAATCTCGCTGGGTGCGAGATTAGGTCTGGACTGGGATCCAGAATCCATGGGGGAGCCACACAGTGAGACCGCAGAAAGGGGAACCAGATCTGTCTAGGCCAGAATGGGGCTATGAGGATAACTCTGCTCCCCAACCGACAGGCTTTCTGAATGAATTTCATCATAAGTGGGAGGGGGGGATAAGCATAAAGGAGTCCAGGAGGCCAGGCATGGACTAGAGCGTCTCTGGGGGGGGGGTCTCCCCTCTGGGGGAACTATCGCGAAGTACTCGCTGCATTTTGTGTTTAAAGGAGAATCGAAAAGGTCGCAGCGAGGCTGACCCCATTTGTGGAAGATATGCTTCGCAACAGATGGATTCAGAGACCACTCGTATGAAGTGAGGAACACTCGACTTAGCTTGTCCGCTAATCTGTTGGACCGCCCCGGAATGTTTGTTGCTATCAGAAAGCGGTTGGTGAAAATCGCCCATTCCCACACTCTCATGGCTTCTCGACACAGGGGATAAGATCTGGTCCCTCCTTGTTTGTTTATATGCCAGACTACTGACATGTTGTCCGTCTGGATTGCAATAGTCCCTATGGGAAGAAGGTCGTGGAGAGCTTGCAACGCTAAAAGCACCGCCCTCATCTCTAGGATGTTGATATGTAATGCAGACTCTAGGGGAGTCCACGTGCCTTGAACGGATCTGCCTGCACAATGCCCCCCCCCACCCGAGGCAAGAAGTGTCCGTGGTCAACGTGGCTTTGGCCGGAGGAATTACAAAGGGTCTCCCTTCTCTGAGTTCCTGCGCCTGTAGCCACCACAGAAGGGAGTCCCTGCACACCCTGCTCAGGGGGATTAGCATGCATAATGGGTGGATCGACAGGGACCATTGGACTTGAAGGGTCCATTGTAATATGCGCATTCGCAGACGAGCATGAAGAGAGAGACTGATTGCTGCTGACATAGACCCCAGTGCCCTCAGGACTAACTCCGCTGGAGGAACAGGGCTCCGAAGAAGGGCTAACACCTGGAATGACAAGCTGTTCAGCCTGACTGACGTTAGAACAACTTTGGAGATTTGTGTATCTAACCTGGCCCCTATGAATTCTAGGGCTTGAGTGGGGCACAGGCAGGATTTTTGCTCGTTTACTGAGATGCCTAGGTTGTGGGCCAGAAACAGAGCATAATCTCTCGCCGCACAGAGCTGATGCTTGTTGGTCGCGGTGAGGAGCCAGTCGTCTAGGTAAGGGAAGACCTGAATGCCCTGGAGTCTCAGGTGGGCTGCAACCACTGCCATGACCTTGGTGAACACTCTGGGGGCTGAGGTGAGGCCGAATAAAAGAACCCTGAATTGATAATGACTGGCTCTGAGCCAGAAGCGGAGAAACCTCCTGGATCGTTTGTCCATCAATATGTGGTAATACGCATCCTTGAGGTCTAGTGAGCACATCCAGTCGTTCTCCCGCAGCAGGGGGAGAATAGATTGGACAGTGACCATCTGGAACGTTTCCTTGGGTATGAACAGGTTCAGGGCGGAACGGTCTAAGATGGGTCTGAGGTTCCCCGTTTTCTTTGGCACCAAAAAGAACCTGGAGTAATAACCCAATCCGGACTGGTCTGGAGGGACGGGCTGGATGGCTCTTTTTCTTAGCAGCTTTGAAATTTCCAAAGCCGCTGCCTCCCTCTGATCGGGTGGGACATCGGGGAGGCGTCTGGATTTGGGGGGAAGGTTTATGAATGGAATGGAGTAACCTCTGGATATGATCCGGAGCACCCATCGATCTGTTTTAAAGGACTCCCAGTTTGACAGGTGCTCCGACAATCGCCCCCCGACTGCCTCCAGAGAGGGACAGTCGGGCAAGCCCTCAGGGCTGTTGCGCGGGTCTGTCCGAGAAAGGTTCTCTAGACCCGAAATTATGTGGCCCCCCTCTGCCTCTGGGCCGGCGTCCACCTTGTCCTCCTTTGCCTCTGGAGGACGAGTGGTCTGCAGCAGGATGGGATTGCTGAGACTTACGGAACCACAGCTTCTTTTGTCCCCTCTGATTCCTGGAGAAGGATCTTTGGGGATTAGAGAAGCGGACTCCAATGGCAGACAGCGTCTTCCCGTCCTTTTCGCTTTGGACCAGCATGTCGCGAAAAGTTTTGCCACACAGGGCAGAACCGTCAAAAGGGGTATTCGCGAAGGACGCCTTGAAGGGGTCAGTGAAGTCGCACAGACGAAGCCAGGAGAGACGTCGCAAGACGACCCCGGCTTCGCTAGCTCTAGCGGCTCCCTCCGTTGCATGGGAGAGAAGGCGCATAGAAGTATTTGAGATGGATTTTAGAGTGGCCATTCGAGTCTCAAAAACCTTTTTGTCTGGGACCGACATGGACTCTGGGGGGGGCTGCAGCGTATTCCTTAATCAAGTCTCGCTGTAGCCTAATGGTATGTGCCATATAGTTCACCGCCCTTATGGAAAAGGTCGCTGAAGCAAACATCCACTTCCCAATCCGGTCAAGCGCTCGAGATTCCTTATCCGGCGGGTGAACCGAAGAACTCTCCTGTGCAAGTTCTTTCTTGATGGCCGCCGCCACCACCAACATAGCATCAACGGGGGTTCCTTTGGCCCAAGATGGTCTATCTGTGGGTGGGCTGAGGACTTTATCGGGACGCCTTGGAATTGGCTCCACGGTGTCGGGCTCCTTCCAAGCCCTGGTTGTAATTAAGTCCACCAGGGGGTCGGCCGGAGGGGACACCCAGGAGGTAGATGGGCCTGCCTCAAAGGCCTCCAGGAACATGGACTCATCAAGGGAAGGCTTTTGGGCTGACCACCCCCCTCTAATATGCAACATTTCCATGATGTCTCCAAAGGAGACATCTTCAGGGGGTGACCATGGGGAACCCTCCGTATCATCTAAGTCCGTGTCTGTGGTAATGGACTCGGGGGAGTCCAGGTGCCTCCTTTTGCACCGATGTTTTCGAGGGACCTCCTCGGTGGGACTGTCCGAAGAGGGCTCGTCCACGGGTTGTTGTTCCTCAACGAGAACTAGCTGGAGGGCTTGGGCAGGCTGTCCAGATGGACGAATGATGGAAGACAGACCCTCATACAGTGGGGGTATGGGTGGATCCGAAGCCCGGGTCGGGGATCTGGAGGACCTCGACAGTACCCTCTCCACTACCTCAAAAGCCGAAGGAGAGCCACTCTCACCAGTCTCTGAGAGCAATCTCCTCGGATCCGAGGAAGGGATCGGGGTCGGAGCCGATGCAGTCGGTGCCGAGGCAGAGGTGTGCTCCGACGCCAACAGCGCCGAAGACACAGCAACTCCCTCGGATCCGACACTCAGCCCTCGGCCCCGAAAGCTCGGGTCCGACAAGCTCGAAGGTATAGTTGGTGTCGAAGAGACAACCGCTATCGGCGCCGACAGTTCCCCTGGTCCGAAAGGCCCTGGATCCGATGACTCCGAGACCCAAAAAACGGGTCAGAGAAGGAGTGATCGGGGCAAATATGGGGGCTGCACTCCCCCCCGGGGGGGGGGGGGAGGCAAGAGCATCCCCATCTGCATTTGGGTCTGTAAGAACCGACGCATCATCCGATCCATATCCACTTCGGAGATGCTTCGGGTCGACCTAGATGAAGTAGTAGAGGCAGGCCGGGAGGGCCGCCTCGAAGATCTTGAGGGAGACCTATCCCCCTCCTCCGGCTCCGGCGAAAAACAGGGCAAACGGCGCCGAGAGGAGGGGGATCCGGAGATCCTCGAGGGAGATTTTAATAGTTTTGCTGGCGGAGCCGAAGGATTAGATTCGGCCCGCCTTTTATGGGAATTATGTCCATCCTTATCCTTGTGCCTCTTCTCTCTGAGGGAAGAGGCACAAGTTTCCTCAGAGCTCAAACCCGATGAGGGAGGTTGAGTCCCGGGTAGAGCTGATAGATGGCGCCGAAGCTGCTGAAGCAGCTGCAGCCCGAATGGGAGAGGAAGAAGAAGCCGACTCCTGGGGGAGCATTCCCACCAGGATCAGCTTGTTCTTCCTATCCCGGAGTGCCCGGGGGTTAAAGGCACAGATTTGGCAGGCCTCTGACAAATGGGCTGCCCCCAGGCACAAAACGCACTGAGTATGGCCATCCGCTGGAGAAAGCTTGTGGCCACACTCAGTACATTTAGAGAAAATGGCCTTAGGCCCTTCTGACATCTTTCACACACACACCCAAACACTAGGAGGGGGAGGGGAATGAAGATAAATTAGTTATAAATTTAACAAAAGTGACCCAAAAAACTAGCAGAAGAAGCAGAAAAGGGAAACTAACACACACACACACACACACACACACACACACACACACACACACACACACACACGAAAACTTTGAGAGAAAAATTGGTTTAAAAACCAGCAATGATCTCACCCATCCAGGAGCTCTTCACAAGGAAGTTTCTATAGCCGCGGCAAAAAACGATCTGAGGTAATGTGGTTGGTACTAGGGGATTATGGGTAGGGGGGAGGAGCTAGGAGCTCAGATCTTGGAGCTTGGAAAGCTGCCGGATCGGATACGAGGTCGGATTCGACACCCACAGGTTGCAGATCAAATGAAGTAACTACTTCAGATCTGTTTTTTGGAGTCCCTGGTGTGGGGTGTAATATCCTTGTATGAAACCTCATAAGTAATCTGGTCTTCTGGGAAGGAGAATGGAGAAGTTGAATTCTGGTCTTTATTTCTATTCAGTTTGTTGATATTCTAAACAACTGTAGATAAGTTACTTCATGCTTTGTGGTAAAATTATCGGAAATAGCAGTAAGGAGTATTGTGTACATTTTAGATGTAAAGTAGTTGGTGGGGTCGTAATTATTTATTCTGTGTTTGTAGTGTGTAGTCTGATGCAGTGAAGTGACAAACACATCATTGGGAGCTGTTGGAATCTTGAATCTGTAATATGCAGTGGTTAAGAGGTTATCGCATTTTCTATAGTCAATGTGCTGTTGCTACTCCCTGAGTTTGTCTGTACACAATACGGTTTCTTGTACAGTGAAGACCTTCGCATGGAAGTAGAAATGCTACAGTGCACTGCATACAAGGAAAATCAGGTATAACACTCATTACTGCTAATTCTGTTCTTATAGCCAGTCATCAATTCAGTGCTGTTAATTTACATGCAATTCCCATAGCAATCCCAATAACAGCAGTCACCCATAGAGTTTTCCAGGAAAGTTGAGAACAGGAGTAGCTTGATAGACCTTTATTTGATATCTCACATACACCTACACACAAGCTGGACTCACCGATATACCTACTGCATGTCTTTGAGAGATGAGAGAAAACAACATGCAGACTCGTGAGCCACAGTGCACTGCATTCAAGGAAAGTCAGGTACATTTCTGATTATTTATTTATTTATTTTTTGTACCTACCTAATTTTCCTTGTATGTAGTTATCTGGTATACATATCTGATACAAAAGTTTGGCTGCTCAATGATAGTTTAACAGCTGGACTTTTTCCTACTGGTATATACTCACTTTACAAAGGGGATGCTGGTTGGGCTGACCTATCAGCGTGCACGTTTTTGAATAATAACGAGCTACCATTGTATAATATATGGTATATCATCTTTTGTGATTTCTTTGGAGTGTATGTAACTGTGTAGTCTTCTCTTACAACCTTTCTGAATAACTGTGTGCTTGTCAGGACTTTGCTATGAAAAAAAATAATAAAAAGGACCAATGGAAACTACTTGGGTAGCAAAATTCAATAAACTGTAGTTAAATCAAAGTAGTCATCACATCTGAAACAGTCACAATGCAGTCACACCCTGTGCTTCAGCTTTCGAGCACTAGCGTGCATTTTTTCCTGTCACAGGAGAACAAGGTTAAGCAAGCAATAATGGCTGACAGGGTGTGTGTTAATGTGTAATTAACACCCGCCCAGGGGTGTTATGAGAACCTCTACACCCTTGGAAAGGTGATAACTACACATTAACACTCACCCTGGAGAGCATTATTGAGCTTAATGGGCTCTCTGTGTAAAATTGTTGTGTTTTGCTTATTTAAGTACTATATTACATTATTTATATATATATATATATATATATATATATATATATATATATATATATATATATATATATATATATATATATATATATTTGATGTAAAACAGTTACTCAGCCTAATGTTTCAAACTTGCTGTAGTATCTGTTAATAGTGTTGGAGGAAGCATTTCACATCCAAAATATAACACTTAAAAATATCTAGGCATTTACTTTATTTTTTGGTCTCTTACTCTTAAGACGTTTGGTTTGTTGCCAGTCACTGGAGATTGAAGTTGCTAAATAATGACATACATTTGAATTTCAGACTATTATTTTCTTCAGAAAATTCATACTAACACAAATCCTTTTAATTAAGCAAGTTTGTAATTATACAAGAGCAGTAAATAAAATCCGTTCCTATTTTTGAGCCTTTGTTCACTCTTTATTTTTGGCTTTCTCCAGATTTCTTCAGCAGAAAGGTCCAGAGGTATGCAAACCTCTTTACTGTCACTCTCACTCTCTCACACACAACTTTGTTTCAAAAGATTTATGCAAACACAAATCCTAATAATCAAGTATATATGTTCCTATTTTCAGCCTTTGTCCCCTGTTTATTACAGGTTTATCCAGATATTTTGAACTAAGAGTCAACAGAGCATACCTTTCAAATGCCCAAATTTTTGGCTCATATGTTTGGTCCCACCCAAATAAAACATAGTTTTCCGGCAAATCACTGGGGAATGAAGTCATTAAATAATCACAGACATTTGAATTTCAGAATTCATATCCTTCAGATAATCCATGCCAATGAAAACCCTGTTGTTCTAGCAACTTTCTAAGTTTATAAGAGCAGTATTTAAAAATCTGTCCTTATTTTTGGTCATTTGTCCCTCTTTATTTGTGACTTTGTCCAGATTTCTTGTGCCGAGAGGTTGACAGGTATGGTCAAGAGGTACACAAACCTTTTACCTGATGTTGCTGCCACCATAGATTGCTCTCTCTCTTCACTCTCTCTCACACACACACCCCAACCATACATACACACACACACACACACACACACACGCACGCGTGCACACACACACACGCGCGCACACACACACACACACTTTTCAATTTCATTTATTTCATATTCTCTAAATGGCAAAAGCATTGCTTAGCAAGTGTAAAGATAATGGCTTCATTGATCTTTCCCTCTCATACATGCTTACACTCTCGCACACAAACACATACACACTTTTTTATTTTAATTTTTTTCTTTATTATTTTACACTCGCTAAAAAGCAGAAACACTGCTTAGCAAGCGTAAAATAATGGCGGCCATTAGTTTTTTTCAGTCTGAGCTCCACGGCAGCTTGATATGCTGCCGTGAAGAGGCAGACTCATTTTTTAGCTGGCATTAGTTGTACCCTCCTGGAGAAACTTTCGTTTTCCTATCAGGGTGTGCTCTATGGATTGTCTATTCTCTAACCTGAAATAATACATTTTACTAAGAACACCAGCAAAATCTGTAGTTATTTCTGTTGGACTGAAAAAGCAAATATATCCTCTTCCGAAAGCATGGTGGGCAGCTTAACTCCTGTAACAACAAAAAATATGATGGCAAGCATAAATTTCAGAGCCAAGTCGTATAACCAGACTTCAGTGAGGAATGTTTGAATGTACAGAGCTGTAAAGCTCGTAGAAAACCCCGACTTGTAGAAATTACATCTGTACTTAATGTGGTTAGTAGTATATTTGAAATGGAGTACATAAAAAGCAAGTGGTGGTCATGTCAAATTTCTTCTGTCTGGAAAGCCCACACCTATAGAATTTTGTTTTACAAAGGTGAATACTGTAATGAAGGAAGCCACATGGTCTTTGTTTAAAGTTATATACTCCGAAAGTACTGAGACAGATGCTTTAGGAATTTCCCTTTTCATATTTCAGTGTAAAACAGCTGTAATTTAAAAGCAGCAGCGGACCATAAAAGGTGGGGTGAATTTTGTTCTTGACACTGTAGTAGTTGTACATGAAGCCCTGAAAGAATTAAGTTAAAAATCTCCAGCTGTGGGACTCATGATTGATAGCAGTACTGAATGAAGTCTATGGGAGTTTGCCAAATATTTTTAAGGAATACTGCTGGTAACTGTACACCCTGTAATTGCTTAAGTGGAACAGCTGGAGATGGGTAGCATTGCTGAGCTGGGTATGTATATGCCTGTGTGATTAAAAAATGAAGTGTTCCATCACAAAAGGCTCCACCATGATTTCAAGTATTGTAGATTACATTGTACCCATGTAAGAAATCAAGAGCGTAACTGGTATGCGGGAACAATGAGTCAGTGTAACAATAAAACTCAGCCGCAAGGAGTTATCGCACACGTGACAATGATGATCTTCTGCAAGCTGTCACTATATATATATATATATATATAAAAGAAAGCAATTAGTTTACCTATGGTCTTTTGTCTTACTTGCATCAGAGATGAAACCCATGACAGGGTAGTTATAATTTCTGTTTAACGTCTTAGTAATCAGAGTCAACAATGGACTCTTGGGTCATTTCATACCTCAGAAGTAACACTTCTCCACAACTTTTAAGCAATACCTACTTTCCTAAAAATACTTAGTAACACATTAGAAACTTAGTGCATACTATAATAATGGTTTGCCTGTGAATGTAGCAAAACTGAAAAAAGTGGGTCCTTGCATTTTAATACTTGCAGCTGTTCCTGAAAATCTGCCTTAACATTTTAAAAACAGGGACTGTTGCTTTGCAGCAGATCTTTCTGAGACACGGCTACAATACATCACAAAAATCAAATGATAGTGCAAAGCAAAAGGGGCTGTAGCAACAAGTCTCCTACTCACAGAGGAGACAGAAAGCCATGCAAGCAAAAAATTAAAGTCTGGGAAGTACTACTCAAGTCATGGCTTCTCATTTGGTAGGAAACATCTAATAACGGAATCTACTGACAAAAACACCTCTTTTTGCAAGGTAGGGAAAGGTCATATGACAGGCAGAAGAGCACAGCTTACTTTCAGCATCTCTGTATGGCAGCTTGGCCTGACAATCCTGTATGCATCTATATTCAGATGTCTTAGGAGATTTCAGACAAAAAAAATCACCCTTCACAAAGCTGTGAACTACTGAACAAGAAAGTAAAACACAATGATTAAAAATGTTGGCTCAATGGCAATACATACACAGTATGAAATAAGAAAAGTGAACAAAAAAGATCTGAACTTTTCTGAATGCTTACCAAACTAAAGCACATAAAAGACCTGTGTGTAAAACTGGAATTAGAGTACATGCATACCAAAAATAAAACAGGATACAGAAGTAGTTTAATTTACACATCTGATCTGTTTAAGTAACACACAGACCATGGATTACTGTGGTCCAGCTAGGATGGAAATTAGCACCTGTATTAAAAAGGCACATTTTCTTTCCGGAAGGACAGCCAGAATGCCATCTACAGACTGAGGGAAGCTATTTCAAGTGGAGGAGTTTAGGCATCTTTCTTTCCACAAGAAAGAGTGAAGCAGATCAGGAGGTGTACAACAGGATGAGTACAGCCATGCAATGCTGCACATGTTGTAGTGGATTCTGGTGCTAAGATGATAGCTGAGTCACAGGACAGAGCTTTTAATTTGCCATTCAACCAGAGACTTCTCCCTCAGCTATGGTCATCAGCTTTGGCCAGAGACACAGGATTCCCACACAAGGTACTTGCATTTCCCAGTACTGACACTGCAGTGCAACATAAGAGGGATGCTGCACTCTTGTGTGACATACTTTGGATGAGACGTTAAACTGAGGATCTGTGTTCCCGAGTCCCATGATCCTACACCACTTATCATAAACAGTAGGGGAAGTTTCCTGTTGCCCTGGTCAAATTTCCCTTAGTCAGTATGAATACTACCTTGGGGATTCCATAGAAAGTAGACACTGGCCTAGTGTAACTAACAGACAACAGAGAGTAAAATAAAATAAATAACAAAAATGACATCATGGATACAAGTAGCAGAAATGAGAGTCCTCTGCAGAACAGATGGACTCGCACTCCATAAGAGTAGTAGCTAGACAATCTAGGAAGATCCTGGGGTATGGCCATTTCTCTTCTGTGTTCCAAAAACGTAGGTGAAGTGGCCTGCCCAGTGAGTGAGGATATCCTCTGGGTGCTGCCTAAAGGAGGGACATCAGGTATGGTCAAATGGAAAGAAACTCCAGGGCATACCCAAGACACATTACATTGGTAGATTATATTGGGTTCATACAAAAGAACGAAAACCCTAAACCGCCAACGCTCACATGAGCGAAAATGCCGGTGATCGAAGGTGCTATTGTGGGGGGCTGTGCCCCCCCGCTAACTATATATTCTATCTCCGAGGTCACACTACAGTGAAGAAAGGGCAAATATCCCACTCCTCACTGTAACACGACCCCGCAATCCCACTTTTGATTCCCGGCATTTTCGCTCATGTGAGCGTTCGCAGTTTAGGGTTTTCGTTCTTCTAATATGAACCCATTATATTTCTCCTTGTAAGTCATGTAATTTTAGCAAACCAAGTTTTAATGAATAAACCATCACATTGTTTTTCAGTGACTTACGCTTTAGTAACTCAGTGTTATGTTGACAGCTATGCAGAACATGACTATTATTTTCCTGTATGCAGCTGTGAAGCTGGTATGTATAAGTAAGAGGGAGTTGGAGGCAAAGCCCCTCCCCCACACAAACATGTTAAGGTACCTTTTTATGTTTGTTTAGCAGTTGTGATTTAGGTGTTTTATGTGTGTGTGGTAAATTTTCTTGAATACATTTTATTAAGGTAGCAGAAGTGTTAGTTGAGTTTCATTCACATGATGTAACTAGTGTATGATTATGCAGCTGGTCCTTTTGGGTATTACCAGATGTGATTTTTATTCCGTACAACCAACACATTATGCAAACGACATGTGCTAGTAGGCATGGTCTATTAGCTGCGGAAGATGTGGTTTGGTTGAATAGATCTGTAGAGTATTTATTGCAGCATGTAGGATGAATGTGTGGTCTGGGTTATAGTAAAGGTCGGGGAAAAAGCATTGTAGACCTAACTGAGGATGAAGTCTGTACTTAAAAAAATTACAAAGTGTTCACAAATGTTCCACGGCGAGTTAGCCACAGATTCCTCTAAATTTGCCTGGAAACATCCAGGGATTTCAGGGGATGAACTGAGGACTGTAGATGGGGATGCGAGAATCTGTCTACCATGTTCAACTTACTACCACTGCAGCCCTTACTAGGATAAGCAGTCTAGAAAGTGAATAGCATGATATCTAGTCATTCCTTAGAATTCACTAAACCAGTTTATACCTCTCATATTTGACATATTCTAGAATATAATGCTTATTTTATGTAGCCTTAGAATAAGCCAATTCAAACAACTTGAAAAGCAAAAATGATTTGTTAATACAAAAAATATAGGGCTGGTAAACGAGCTATACAGAAAGGCTTCAGAACTATTACTATATTCTATTTCTTAAAGATAATTAGAGATGACCGATTCCAAGTCTATAAGGCAATGTCTGATTAGCTTCTTTTTTCAAATCTATGCTTAGAATACTCATCGTGGAGAACTAATACCCGTCTGGGGAACCTAATGCTAATAATAAATACAACAGAAAATGTAATAAATAAATTAACACTATGCTTTGTAGGATTACAGAATAAGCTTTCCTCTTAAGAAAAAGCTAGTCTAATTTCCTTGAAAATTAATATCGCTATATCATAAATATATACACACACACAAACATAACCTTGTTAATACTTTGTGTGTGTATCACAACTGTAATCAAGCTTTTTGAAAGCCAGTAGATCATAAGTTTGACAACTGAACCTACGAATTACAGGTATAACAAACTATTGCCACAAAAAAATGTAAAAACACAAGTTTCATGTGACATACAGTATACTTGCTGTTTTCTAAAAAGAATCAAGAAAAATATATCTAAAGCCTTATCACTCATCATTTTACAAAAGGTCTATACAAATTTAATCCCATTTGACCCATCAAGCCGAACAGTATTCTATGTAAAATTATGACAAAAGCCAAGATTATTATCCAAAATGAAACAGGAAACCTATAGGCCAGATTCCAAAAGACTTACTTTTAGACCAAGTCACTTAATGTGACAGCAAGTCTTTTGGAATCTGGCCCCCTGGTGTAAGCCAATTTATAGACAGATCTTACACAGAAGTCATTCACTTACACTGAGATCATGTCCTTCAGACTCTGGACACACATGCACCAGAGTAAGTCACTTACACTGCAAGTCTTTTAGAATCAAGCCCTATATCTGTTAGGCAAACAAACATGTTTGGTTTAGCAACGGGAGATCAACTTTTGAATCTCATGGCATTCTTTGAAGAGATACCAGGTAAAAGCTGCACATTGGGATGACATTCCACGTAGCTTATCTTGAACTCCCCAAGGCATTTAGCACTACTCTGCATACAGCGGTGATTTACAACTTAAGTATTCCTTCATATGCAATAAAATGAATAAAACACTGGTTAAGCAAAATGACACAAAGTCAAACTGCGAAGGTATATATCTGCCTTCTTTAATGCCAGGTTTCTGTACTGAAACACATCCCTTTTTTCTGTCAGATATTAAAGTGGGAGATTGTTGTTGGATAACCATATATGCTGATGAATGCAAACTGGCTAACATAATTTCCTCAATAAAACAAAATAAAATAAATTAAATAAAATGAAGCTGAAGGCATCCTACAAAATGCATACCGATGTAGAAGTAATAACCTCACTTTAAAATCACTAAATGTCACACCATGGACTTCCAAGATGGCTGCACAATGATCAACAGCTTAATTTCAGCTTTCCCACAGTGAAAAGAAACCGAGGGATAAGGGCAGGTAATTCTGTCTGTTTTAGTAAAATTCAGTCACTGGCTAGTAAGTACTCTGCCTGGATGTCAGCAAAGAAGAAACTTAGAGATCCTGAAAGAAAATCAGCTAGAAAAGGTATGGAGAAAACACTGTCTGGGAAGAATCCTGCAGCTGTTCAGCAAAAAGCAGTTTCAGCTCCAGCTTTGGTATGAGACATGGCTTCCAGTAATCTAGAGATAAAAGTAAATCAAATATGCTCAGACATGATTAAAATAAATGAAACACTGAAGGGGTACAGCAACTCAAATACAGGCAGTCCCTGGGTTAAGGATGAGATCCATTTTTTAGTCTGTCCTTAAGTCAAATTTGTATGCAAGTCGAAACGTGTACATATGGTTCTTATTAAATGTCACTTAGTCATATGTTTGCCTCACTCTAGTATTTATTTTACTTTTCTTTGCATATAAAACACTTTAAAAACCCTTCCAAACAAAAAAAAATCTTAAACATAATACTGTATACTCTAGCTATGTTTCCTTACTTCCTATCAACAAAGCTGGTTTAAGGCATCTTGTTATTAAATGCAACGTTTATGAGCACTTTTTCACATACACACACCATACCTCTGAACTGTACAAATTTTCACAGAATGTCCAGATTTTGGCATCCTATTTTTGGTCTGTTTTTCATATACTTCTAGTTTTCTGGCAAATTAGGGGTAAATCGTTACATATTGCAGTTAGAAAATAATGACAGACAGTTGAGTTCCAGACCTCATATCCTTCAGAAGATTCATGCTAAAACCTGCTATTCTAGTACCTTTCTAAGTTCATAACAGAAATATTTAAAAATTGTCCCTACTTTTGGGTCTTTGTCCCACTTTTATTTATGGCTTTGTCCAGATATCTTGCTCTAAGACCTTAACAGGTATGATGACAGACATTTGAGTTTCAGACTTCATACCCTTCAGGAAATTCATGCTAATGCAAAACCTGTTATTCTATCAACTTTCTAAGTTTATAAGAGCATATTTCTTAAAATTGTTCCTATTATTGGGCATTTCTCCCACTTTTACTTATGGCTTTGTCCAGATTTCTTGTTCTAAGAGGTTTAGGGGTATGACACACACAGTCACTTCTTCATTCATACCTGTATTCACACACATGGCTCTCACTCTCTCTCTCACAAGCACACAGTCTCTTCCTCATTCATATCTGAATTCACACACACACGATCGCTCTCACTTTCTCCCGTTCTCTCACACACACAGTCACTTCATTCATAAGCGATACCACCAAAATAGAAACAAAAATGAAATAAAAATACCACCAAAAACACGCCATTGACAAGGAGAAATAGAAATCCAGAGAGTGTTTTAATAAATCTATTTTCTTGTCAGCGGCCTATTTTTGGTGCCATTTTTATTTCACTTCTTCATTCATACATGCATTCACTCACACATCACTCTCCCTCTCCTGATCTCTCTTTCTCTCTCACACACACACACGCACACACGCACACACGCACACACACACACACACACACACACACACACACACACACACACACACACACACACACACACACACACACTTGGGCAACTTTATTTTATTTTTTTTCACATTATTTACAGCATTATGGCAGCTTGTTCGTATCTATGGGTTGTCCACAAGTCGGATGTCCGTAACCCGGGGACTGCCTGCAACAAAAAAGGCTGGAAAAATGTAAGAAGCTTTAAACAGCTACTTAGATGAACTGATAAAACTGCAAAAAAACAGAGGTCAAAATGAAGAAAAGGCTGGTTGAGTATGAGACTGCTCAAGAAGAGCTGATTCAAAAAATAGTAGAGTTAATGGGCAGAATATGCAGAGAAAACCTGAAATTTTCTGTTGTACCAGAGAAATTGTAAAGGAACAGACTGTATTATTTTTATGAAACCACAAATAAGCAGCTGGACTGGAATTCCACTGCAGATTTGTTGGCTGAAAAGGTACATCGTGTGTATGCTTCAAACATGGTCATGAGAAAGAAGCAAATACCTGTATTAGTAAAAATGCAATTATATCAGCAGAAATAGCTGATCCTGATAAAACTGTGGCAAAAAGACAAAGTATTAAAAATTGGAGACTTTAAGAGTGTTTGTGGAAAATTATTATTTACTGTAGAACAGGCAGAAGAAAAAAATATCTCGGTAATCACAGAATGTTGAGAGGCAGCTGTGAGATTCAAGCTGCTTCAGAATATTTTTTTTTCCTGGAGGATCGGTCATTTTTGATGCAGAACAGGCTAAGGAGCCAAGCAGAAGGGGACTTTTCTTCTCACTCTTCTGATAATAAAGCTCATAGAGAGACTTTGTCAGTGAAATCTTTTCCAATCTTCCAAAGGAAAATGCTTGAGAGACAGAAAAAAGCGCAGGAGTTGACTAGAAGAATCAAAAGTACCTTGGATTTTAACCAGAGTCTAGGGATGAGAGATGGAGAAGAACAGGAGCTTAAGAAAATTTTGGGAGAAATAATTAGCTTTCATCAGGGAATATTACTTATAATTGGGGGGGACAATATGAAACAGTAAGAATATATCTGGGGGACCTAGAAGGAAAATATAACAAAGAGGATAGATTTCTGAAGAAATTTATGAAAATATTTGGTATGGAATACGTGAATTCAGTTGTAGGAACTTTGAGATAATTTATATATTATTCCTCAAGGTACAATAACTTGGCTAGACTAGACAGAAATTATATTTCACAGAAACGTGCATTTAAATGACACTTTTGACACACATCCAATAACATTTCAGATCATGTGCTAATAACAACTACGATAAAGCAGGGTAATGGAGTAAAAATGAGACACTGACGCTTCCCCACATATCTGTTAAAAAGAGAGGAATTTAAGGAATGGGAACTGGAAATTAGAGAGTTATTATGGAAAATAGACATTTCTAGAAAAGTTATGGCTAGTGAGTGGGATAAAATGAAAGTGGAGTTTAAAAACGGGGTAGAAATAAAAGGAAATGAGGTGTTGTTAAGAAGTAAAAATAATTATTTAGAGGGAATAACAAAGCTTAAAATATTGAGAATAATGGGACTCTCACATATCAAGAAGAGGTCCAACTGCAGAGTGCTAAAGAGAAAATAAGAGTACCTGGAAAATATGCATGAGCTTAGAAAGATTGCTGTCAAGCGACTGTTTTTGGATATCTCCAGAGCACAAAAACTTTTAGCACAATGACTTGGGCAACAAAAAGTAGAAAGGGTTGTTGCCAAACTTAGGGAGCCTATAATGAGAAAAATAACCAGAGATCATGTAGAGGTATTAAAGAGATTTTGGAAATTTTATGACATTTTGTATAAATCAGAGGAATGTATTAATCAAGAAAGAGTAGAAATAGAAATATTTATGGAAGACTTAATTATGCTGAGGTTAGAGGTAGATGAGGCTCCAGAATTAACTGTTAAGATATGAGTATATGAGATAAAAACAGTGACATAAAATCAATTTGTAGGAAAGTCTCCAGGAATAGATGGCATCCCTGTGGAAGTTCAGAAGCTAGGATGGAAGAAAGTGATAAAGATCTAGAAGGTTTTGTTTAACAGTATTTTACAAGGAGGGGAATCACCAACATCTTGGAAGAAAGCTGTGGTGCCTGTAGTACCTAAAGATGTTAAAGACCCATCAGACTCAACTTCATTTAAGCCTATTTCAATTTTAAACTATGATTACGCAGTGTTTATATCTATAATAGCTAAAAGAATGAAAACGGTGTTGCCAAAATGGATAGATAAGGACTGACGTGGTTTTGTGGAGGAGAGGCAAACATTAGACAACATTAATAGAACAATGACGATGCACAGGGAAGCAGAAAGTAAGAAAAGACCACTGTTGTCGGTGGATCGTGGTGCAGAGAAAGCATTAGGTAGAGTAAGGTGGGAATTTATAAGTACAGCAATAGAAGAATTTATATTCCCTGATCCAATCATCATCATCATCTTCTTTCGGCTGTTCCCGTTAGGGGTCGCCACAGCGGATCATCTGTTTCCATTTCTTCCTGTCCTCTGCATTATGCTCTTTCACACCAACCACCTGCATGTCCTCTCTCACCACATCCATAAACCTTATCTTCTTGGGCCTTCCTCTTTTCCTGTTACCTGGTAGCTTCATCTTTAGCATCTTTTTCCCAATATACTCAGCATCCCGCCTCAGCACATGTCCAAACCAACGTAATCTTGCCTCTCTGACTTTGTCTCCAAACCTTCCAAACTGGGCTGCCCCTCTAATAAACTTATTCCTAATCCTGTCCACCCTCGTCACACCCACTGCAAATCTTAACATCTTTAACTCTACCACATCCAGCTCTAACTCCTGCCTTTTTGTCAATGCCACTGTCTCCAACCCATATAACATAGCTGGTCTCACTACCCTCTTGTAGACCTTCCCTTTCACTCTTACTTAGTACTTGTCTGTCACAAATAACTCCTGACACTCTTCTCCACCCACTCCATCCTGGCTGTACTCTCTTCTTCACCACTCTTCCACACTCACCATTACTCTGAACTATTGATCCCAAGTATTTAAACTCATCCACCTTCGCCACCTCTACTCCTTGCATCCTCACCGTTGCTCTATCCTCCCTCTCATTCACACACATATATTCAGTCTTAGTCCTGCTGACCTTCATTCCTCTTCTCTCTAGAGCATATCTCCATCTCTCCAGGGTCTCCTCCACCTGTTCCCTACTCTCACTACAGATCACAATGTCATCTGCAAACATCATAGTCCACGGGGACTCCTGTCTGATCTTGTCTATCAACCAGTCCATCACCATTGCAAATAAGAAAGGGCTCAGAGCTGATACTTGATTTAATCCCACCTCCACCTTAAACACATCCTGATCCAATAATAAGGCTAATTAAGAGGCTAGGGTTTCTCTCTAACATGTTGCATAACAGAGGAATCAGGTAGGGGTGTCCTCTTTCCCCTTTGTTATATGCATTATATTTAGAACCATTGGTAAAGAAAATAGGGACTCAGAAATTCAAATATATAATTGGTATGGTAATCAAAAAAAGTTGGCTTTATTTGCAGATAATATTTTGTGCCTGATAAAACCAGAAAAGGACATCTCGGTGTTGTTAAACATTTTGAGATAGTGTCAAATCTTTTCAGAATATAAAATTACTAAAGATAATTTACAGCTACAGCATTTGTTTTGTGTGTCCACACATGAATTGCTTCAGCGATACCTATATTTATGGGGACAATATAAAATTAATCATTTGGGACTATGGATTAAAAAGGATTCTGATATGACAGCTAAGGATATGTAGGAAGAGACTAAACAGAAGATAATGAAAAAACTGAGAAACTGGAAGCTCTCATTTATGGATATGAATGGCAAGATGCAAGCAGTGAAAATGTTTACAATCCCTTTAGTTTTATATACAGGTCAGGCATATTTTTATCAACCAGAGGAGAAGTTGTTTACAGTAAATATTACAGAGGAATTTTATCTGGGAGGGGAAAACAGCAAGTGACAAGTGGATACGCTGATCCTTCCAATAGAACAAGGTGGTTTAGAATTAATTGATTTGAATAGATTTCTTCCACTTTGATTTATAGCCTTCTGCTTATGTTATGCATATGAGCCTTGACTGTGCAGCTCTGAAGTATATCTTCAAATTAGTTAATCCTAAACCACCTTGTTCTAAAGGGGAGCATCAACTTATTCCACTTAACACTTGCCCTTTTACCCTCCCACATTCCTTCAACTCTTATTATTGCCCACAAAGTCTCTTCTGGTTGATAAAAATATGCCTGATCTTAATATAAAACAAAAGGGACCAAAAACATTTTCCGTGCTTTTTTTATCTTGTATCCATATCCATAAGCAAGAGCTTCCAGTTTTTTATTTTCTGTATTATCTTTTGTTTATTTTTTTTTCTCACGCATCATTAGCTGCCATAACAGAATCCTTTATAATTCATAATTAGAAATACTTCTTATTGTGTCTTCATAAATATAGGTGTGGCTGAACTAAATCACGTGTGAGTACGTAGTTTACCACTACAGCCTTTGTTTTGTCTTCACCAATATTATTTCCTGAAAAGACTTGAAACTATCTCAAAATGTTCCACAACACTGAAACACCCTTTTCTGGATTTTTCAAGTACAAAATAATTTCAAGAGCAAGTAAAGCTACCTTTTGTTGATTACCATAGCATTGATATCTTTGAATTTGAAAGCCCCTTATTTTCTTTAACAATCCAAATATAAAGCAAATAACAAAGGATGTGGAGGTAACAGACACCCACCCACACACACACACACACACACACACACACATACACACAAACACACACATACTCTGCATTGTTCCTCTTTTTAAACAGGTTGTCAGCAGCATGGAACCCTCTCACCAACTCAGAAAATCCCAACCGACTTTATCAAACGGTGACTTCAACAGTGAACTCTTTGTGGTCGGATCTTACCAGGGAGGATGACACTGTAGGGATGCTGCACTGGTTACTCATGTTGGTTAATACCAAGTCCAAGATATTATCACCTCTTGTGGGGGTGTTAACCAGATGGTCCAAGACATTTGCATTAACAAAATCATGGAATCTCTAGGCATTTGTTGTTTTAGCATGAGTAGTTCTTCCAATCTATTTTTGGACAGTTAAAGTCACCCAGGATCAGGGTAAAGGGTTGAATCTTGATAGATTCGAAGAGGTTCAGATAGGTGAAGTGGGCATCTTGAGTCAAACATGCGGTCCTTTAGATAGCTATGATTTGAATAGGGTTCTTATCAATGGTTAACTGCACCTGGAGTGTCTCCTGTGCATCATACTGTTTGACCAGCCTGGAGGTGTGTACGTCTTTAATATATATTGAAACTCCACCTCCCTTTGCTTTGCTGCCCACGGTTTGGGATCTGAATGTATGATGGGATGAGTAACCTGGTATGACTGGGATGCTCTCCGCAGCTTTGAACCAGGTTTCTGTGACTGCACAAATGTCAGCATCTTCCAGGGTTAAAAATGCTTGCAATGAGTGCAGTTTCATGTTTAGACTCCTAGCATTTAGCAGCATGACCTTTAATTTGCATTTTGATGAAATTTTCATGTTGGTAGTTTTGACCTCATGGCATTGCCTAAAAAAGGCACTATGGGGGAGGCAAGAGCCTTAGCCTGAAGCCCAAGGGAGACAGATGCAGGCCATTCTGGCAAAGCATCGTGGTGTGTCGATCATGTCTTCCCAGGCTGTCAGGTACTGGATCCCCTTGGAATGACACCAGAAACTAAGACAATTGTTAAAGTCAATCATTTTCTGTTTGTATTGAGGCATCATTCTGGGTGATGGTAGAATGTTGCTTAAGGCTAGGGACATACCTGCCTGGGACACATTCAGCGAGCTCGATCATGTCTCTCTTCATATAGTCCAGGGAGGTACGTACCAAGTCATTCATGCCAACATGGACTATGACAGAGTCCTAACAGTACCTGTTGTTGAGAGACTTGAGTACATGTGTGATATGGTGGATTCTGGCACCTGACAAACTAACCATGACTTTCTCCTTATCCAGCTTGGTGAGGGGTACATCTGTGTGTTTCACAATGGAGTCTCCTAGGAGTAATAAGTTGGGTTTATGGTTAGGTCTTAGTGGCTGTGAGGCATAATGTGAGGCATAGGTGTGTGGAACAAGTGTGGTGTGGTATGCTGTGGAGTTCGGGTGTGTTTTTGCCTTGGAAGTCTCTTTGGTTTGGGTATGTTTTTGTCGAGGACCTCTGCATATGTGGGTGTGTGTTGTGTAGGTATGGGTGGTGTTTGAGGTGTGGTGTTTGTGTGGACAACCTTCTCGGTGCCAGATATATATACTGGCTTGTGACGGACATAGACTCTAGGTTCTTAATGTAATTCCATCTCTCACAAATTGTGTTTCTAGGTGGTAGTAGTAGAGGGATGTCCATGTACATAAGGCAGTTGCCACACTGGCTCAGGATGCCCATATCAACCAGACTCACAGGAGAAACTGTAGGAAATTATCCATCCATATTTGTCAGAATCTGAAGGAGAGAGGCTAAAGAGAGCTAAGGGGGTAAAGGGTGGAAGGTCTAATATGAGTACTACTAGGTGATCACACAAGTGCTACTAAGGGAAAATTTGCAGCTGGAATACCTCACAATGGGTTAAAAAACAGTGCAGCTGTGGTGCGCAACGTGCAAACAAGCCCAAACCAACTCAAACATGGGGTTTAAATACCACAAAAAATAGAAGATTCTAGTAACACAGAAATCTAGCTAATCCTGCCAGCCCCTGCTTTCTTTACTGATCAGCTTGTGCCAGACAAGGTCCAGGCAACCATGCTACTCTCACTAGCAGAGATGATAGACCCCTACCAACACAAGATGGCTGCCAGAAACACAGAAGGCAAACTCAAGATGGCTGCCAGAAACACAGAAGACAAAAACAAATAGCTCTGGATGCAGCAAACCTGTATCCAGATTATGCTACTCAATTTAATAGTTAAGAACACAGTAAAACTCACAAAAAAGCACAGATTAACCACTTACAGACAAATACAGAACGCACAGTATGAAAAAATACAGTTAACACTAATGAAATGCAGTCAGTCATTAAACGGTGGATTATTTTCCTAAAATGGTTTAAGCTCCATACTAGCAGTTTTTGGTGAAATATAAACACACAGCAGCGTAATAATTCTCCTTTGCCAGGAGCACCTACCACAAAAATCTATCATTAGTGCCTTTTTTCTTTTTCTATTACTATTTGAGCCCCTCTAACAATCAGTATTACATTCTTTTTTCTTTGTCCCCGATAGGATTTCTGGCTGGACATTCACATGCTCATTTCTATCAAACATTTGTGTTCTGCAACACTGTTATCTGTACCCTACACTTCATATCTATCCATCCATCCACAACTGATTTTCTTTGCTTTTTTGTCGACGCCTGTAAGGCCATTTACATTCTATGATAATACAGGCAGATTGAAAGCTGTGACTCCTATCTATTATACACGACAGTTTTTCAGAATATGTATTTACATCATTTGGCTTAAATGCACACACCGTTTGGAAGGCTGATCTTTTAAAGAGCAGCATCTTTTCATCTCCAATTGAACCTGTATTGCTTCAATGAAAACACTAAAAAAAACATTTTCAGAACCCTCATCAATTGGCAGGCTAGAATGACATTATTGCTTATCTTTGAAATGTTTACATGTTTATATGTATCGCTTTTTACTTAGAGTAAACATACATTTTCAGTAATGAAGTTTACCCTCCAGATAGGATTAGTTGCTCCAAACTGATAGTTGCACACACAGATACTACTAAATCAAAACTTAAGTTTACCAATACCAAAGTGGACATTTTATAGTTTACTCACAAGTTTAACAAGTTCAACAAAATTCCAGTCTTTTTTTCAACCACTTTTTCTTGCAGAGCATATTCGATGGCAATTCCTATACTGAATGGGATTGATGCTTTATAGTCAGCCATTCTTTTACCAATTTCAGTATTGTTGGGCTTCCTGACCATCTCCATCTTCCAACACCAGTTTCTGATTCAAGTCCAGGGTACTCTTGATTTTTATAGTCAGCTCCTGTACATTTCTCTCTCAAGCATTATCATTTAGAAGAATGGAAAAGGTTTCACTAACAAAGTCCATCTACTGACTTTGCTGTCAGAAGAATGAGAAGCAGAGTCCACGTCTCCTTGTTCTTTTTGTTGAAGAAACTGCATCAAAAAGTTTATTTACTCCTTCAGGAAAGATATTCTGAAGATGACTGAATACAGCAGCTCGAATCATACACACCTGACTCTTGAAATTTCCTGACTGCTGCAATAAACTTGCATCTCTTCTGCCTGGCATACTGGGAATAACCATTTCCCACAAACCCTCTGTTTCCAGTTTTTAATATTTTTCCTTTCTGCCAAAGTTTTGTCAGGAGCAACTCTTTCTGCTGGTATGATTGCATCTTTACTAATATATAGGTTTTGACTGCTTTCTCATGCCCAGATTTGGAGTATAAACATTATGTGCCTTTCCAATTAATAAACCCTACGGCACAACAGTTCAGTTGATTACTCATACTTTCATAAAATTAATACAGACTGTTCCTTCCAGTTTCTCTGACACAGCAGAAAATCTCCAGTTTTCTCTGCATGCTCGGTCTTCTAACCCTATTTTTTGAAACTGCTCTTCTTCAAAGGCCTCATATACTCTACTAGCTTTTTCTTCATTTAAGTCTCTAACTTTTGTAGTTTTATCAGTTCATCTGAATAGCCTGTAAAGTTTCCTCTTTTTCCAGCCTTTTGTTTTCTGAGTTGATATATTTCATCAGTGTTTCAATTAATTTAAGCACCTCTTGATGCATTTTATTTATTCCTTCCCTAAATTGCTGGAAAAGCATCTCCTGTACTAATGCTGAAACTTCAACTGCTTTTTGCTGAACAGATGTTGGATTCATTCTAGCCACAGTTTTCTCTTCTCCTTTTAAGTTGATTTTCTCTCAGGTTCTCCAAATGTCACATTTGCTGGCATCCAGTTAGCGTAATTACTGGCCAGTGACTGTATTTTACCCAAACCACCAGTTTCAGTGGCCATTTTTAAATGATTACCCTTTCACACTGGGAGAGCTGAAGACAGCCCGTTGATCAGCGTTTGGAAGTCCAAAACCCTGATGAAAACTGAGACACTGACTCCAAATTCCTGTGGTCTGGAAGGTGTGGTAAGCATAGAACCCAGGCATACAATGTGCACTCTCATTGCATTTGAACTATGCCTCAAACCATGTATCTCCAGATCAGGCAGTTTTTATTAAGACTCATGGCATTAAGAAGGGTTACCTTGATATTATCTAGCTTAGGATTTTATTTCTTGGTTAGGATGGGATGTTCATTAGATAATCTCTGCCTAAAACAAGGCACAACAACAGTAGAAAAGGCTTTGACCATTATGTGGAACCCTTGAACGAGAAGTGCAGACCGCCCTTGGCTAATGTCTTATCCATTAGGCCACTGGGCTCACTATCTGATGCTGAGTTTTCTACTGCACTCTCTTTTTCTTTAAATCTTGAGACCTTCTATGTCACAGATCTTTGATGTGCATCCTCACCTCACTAACACAGAGCATCTTAAACATATCCCATTCCTGAATTAAGACCACTCCCCACTTCTCTCAACTATTTGGTATCTTAGTCAATAAGTTTCCTTCATTATTTGTGTAAAGGTAATTGTTTGAAATAGCATACAGGAATACAGTATTTATCTAGTACACACCTGTCCTGCTTTATTTATAGCTCAACAGGAGCATGATCTGATATCAGCACTGGGTATGCATAATCTCCAGTGATTACATGTTGGAGCTCCTTGATGCAGTAAAATATATCTAGATGGCACCAAGTCTGACATGTACAAAAATAAAATGTACACCTTAATCTGTTGCCAACAATGTTAGCAATTTAATTTCTAGGTTCTTAGGTTTATACTAGGCTAATGACCATCAGGGTCTTTATAAGCTTTGCCGTGCAACCAAACCAACTTTTATCCCAGGATACCTCGGATGCCTATATGGTGGACAAAGTTAGTAAGAGGTAGGTAAGGGTTATGGGGGTAGGTTAGTTGAGGAATAATTTACTTACTATCGATCTTTGTCCATCAGAGACATGGGGGCAGACTAGGGGGTGAATTTGCGATTTCTCATTCAATGACTACGGTTCTGTTTGAATGGGGTCAGGGATGAGCTCTGATTCATGTGGATGGGGATCTTATTCCATTGTGCAGGGATCCTTATAACATGTTGGAGAATCTGATATGTAGCTCAATTTATGCTGTAGGCAAAGTTCAGTTTCTTGGATCTAATGTTTCTGGTGTTGTTTTCTTTTTGGGGACATGCAAGAGATCCATCAGATCCGGATCTGAGAATGCCTTATATGCCGGGCAAAGACTGCCTCTCAGTAACCTGTACAAGATTGAGCACTGAGATGGAACCTTAAGGCGATCTGTGTAAGGCAGTGTATTCATACCCTAAGTTCTCATAGTGAGGAATCTTTGACGGCTTTCCAACTGTTGCAAGTGCCTTGTTAGGTACATGACAAGGGAGGCATTGTACTCAATGATTGGCTGATAAGGGCTGAGTAGAGTGGTACTATAACTTCCTTGGATCTGGATGCCATACCCCTGCTTATGGATTCGGCAACAAAGAATTATTTTGTTACTACTTTGACTATTTGCTGGTTGAAAGCCAGATTACTGTCTACATAAGTTACCATATCCCTAACTATCAGGTCAACTCTTTTGAGTGTTTTATCAATGGAGTAATTAGCTTTGGTGGACAATTTCTCAAAGTGCATTGTAATGCATTTCTTCATGTTGAGTTTTAATATGTTACTTTCTGTTTGAGTTATGGATGTGCAGGATGCCAGAGTTGAGGGGAGAATATATGCTAGTTCCCAATTTACAGTGATCTGCCAACAGTGCTTAGATTTTGGTATATAGTTTCCACGTCCTAGTACACATTTGTAAGTGCCATTGACATGGTGCTCTTTACATACATCCATAATTTTGGATTTCTTTCATAATTATAATATTCAAACGTAAACATAGCTTATTACCTGGTTTTTGCACCCATGAAAAAGAATTCCCACATAAACCAGCAGTAAAATTATGGAAAACTCCAAAGTACCAGTTCGCAGGAACAATACCACATTTTGTAGCCTAAAAGTTGAAGCTGTATATATATATATATATATACACACACACACACACACACACACACACGCACACACACACACACACACACACAGAGAGAGAGAGAGAGAGAAATATGGCAGCAGCTGGTCCCTTTGTAAGCCCCCAGTACCTCCACTCATCAGTCAGCAATACACTTAGTCCAACCTTTACTCCATATTCTCAAACTCTTACTGTCAGAGGGTATTGGCCATGTCCTTCTGGACATATTGCAAGTGTATGCAACAAACCTCTGGAGCTGGCTATACCATGCTTAGCATAGCAATACCTAATTATATACTTTTTGACTGAAAAGGTGTATTATTTTTGCATTTCATTTTAATAAAGACAAACCTCTGAAAATTTTCCTCAGAGCTAAAAATCCCTACCACGACATCATAAAATACTAAACCCAGAATGCCTCATTACCTAAACAGATGTATAAGCTACTGTATTCCCATGCTAAACATTTCTTACTTTCCAAAAAGACACATTTTCAACAAGTTCTTGCAGGTGGAACACCTCATGTTAAAAATTAACAGATGTAATGATGTAGTAGGGAAACCACAATGTAAGAAGATCCTCTTCTAAAGTAAGGTGGCTTTGTTTACCTATAATGTTTTGCAGCTGCATGAAAATCAGTACCACATGGATACCTTGACATCATTTTGTGGCAATAGTTATATAGAAAAACTGAGTAAATAGTGAAACTAAAAAAAATAAACACACTGTAATGTTTACTTATTGCAAAATCACTTAAAACTTTAACATGAGGAGTATAATGAGATATAAAATTAACAGAAAAACAACGGTGCTTCTGAAAGTTACCAGTATACTTCAAATTGGAACTGTACATGTAAAAACAAATCCCTTATAAATCTTCTACTCAGCTATTTCCTTTTCTTAATTATACAATATTACTGTAAATATACACACACACACACACACACACACACACATATATATATATATATATATATATATATATATATATATACACACACACACACACACACACACACACACACACACACACACACACACACACACACACACACACACACACCCATCCGTAGAATACAGGGAGTAAATAACATGTCCTATACAGAAAGTCTCATAGCCCTGTCCCTGAATTCTCTCTCCTACAGGCTGTTGAGTGGAAATCTAACCCTGGCATATAACACACTGCTGTTCTAAGCCTGGCATACAACACACTGCTGTATCCAACCCTGATGGACTCCTGCATATTCACAAAACAAACAGCACTACTAGAATTACTTGTCCTGAAGACTTAAACCCTGCCTGTGATATAAATAGGACCTGCTGGAGAGAAAGGAATATATCCCAGAAACTACCCCTTCTCTGGAATATGTTCCCCTTCCATATAAAGCAAAGTTCACCCTAACCCACATCAAGTGTAACTTGGACAACTGAATGCTGCACAGGAAATGTATTCCTTCTTTGGCACCTATGTCTCTAAAGTACACAAGCATCCTATAAATAGTTCATCTCTCAGGCTCCTGCTTATAAAAGTTTCATCTCCCATGCCTCTGCTTACACTTATCAAGGGTACCAGAACTTGTCAAGCATAGCTAGGCTTAAAAAGGCTCTAGTGGTCGTTAGCCTAGTACACACCTATGAACCTATAAGCACAGGTTGGTCTACACAGGTCAAGTGACTCAACCCTAATTAAACAGCATAGCTCAATAAGGGAACATTTTCATGCTATATTTTAACTTTCACAGGTAATATGATTTAAGCTTGTAAGTATACAACATTTTAAATTTGACCTTCAGACCCCTTAGCACTTTCTTTACTTCCACATGCCAGTAACTTATAAAAAGGAAAAGACATGAGGTCTTAACATTGCACTGAGTTGGTGCTTTTTTCCATGTCTTTGATCTGTATCTTGTGAGCATGTGACCTTGCAGATCCCTTAATGCGGGGTCCCTAAAACAAGGGGGGAGATGGTACGATTCTCTTGCACCTTCTCAGTCTTCCATGTGCTATTCAAAGTGGTCAGAATTTAACTATCCCATGTCTAGTCTTGTGGTGCAGAATGATAAAAAATTTGCTGCTCCACAAATGACCTGGGTTTGACTTGCAGCAGTGGAAGGACCTGACGAGGAGAGAATGGGATTGACAGGCAGATGTCAGCTCACCCATCTTGGGGGAAGGAAGGCTGCCTAGGACTGCTTCAATAGCAGCATTAAGAGACAGGCGAGCTCCACACTGCAAGCAGTATACCGCTTAATCATGAGATTGCTCATAAACATGCATGCTCCATATCTATGTGGCAACTGTACAACTCACAAGGCACAGTCAACAGCAACATGACAGAACTGCACCAGTGTCCTTGATCATCTCACTGATCCTGGACATGGGTCAGCTTGAGCCTGGGAGACTAAGTTGGCTCCGGTAGAACTGATGAATAATTAATGAAGCTAGTGGCAGCTGTTGGTCAGCTATGAGCATGGGAGGGAGGGGCAAAGAAAACAAAATGTAATCAACCCAAATGAAGGGTCGAGCCAAGGCAGTAAAAATTAATTAAAGTCGCAAGCAGCCTTGATTGAGACTCTTAGCAATGTGTAGGTCAACCCAACACAAAGAGTTAAGTTCAAAACCCAGCTTGGTTTGAGGTAGCTTGGGCTACCTTTTAGACAGATCCTTTTCTTGTTTTGTTTGGTCTCCCTTGGGAACAATATCACACTCGCCTGGCCCCCCAGTGCCTCACATCCACATTGGGTCTACCAACTTGACCCCTTAGACTAACTCCGATATTTCTGGGGCCGGTCATGGATCCTAAGGGCATCCTGGGGGCTCAGCCATCTCCATTTGTCTTTTTTTTTTTTTTTGTTACATGTCCTACCCATTCCCTACCCCACCCCCCCACACTCAACAATCTCCATTTGAGAGCAACTACTCTCACTGAACCATACCTCTCCTATGGGAGTGTCATTGATGAATGCCCTCCTGTCTGGGATGGGCACACCCATTCCTCTCTGCCACTCTATCAGTCACCGAGCAGCTAATCGAACCTGGGTTGACTGGGCCATAGTTAGACCTTTATCCATCTATACCACAGGAGCAGCTAGATTAAACCCTCTGTCATAATATCACAAAAGGATTGCCATCTCTCTCACTCCCTTTTTGTTGTGTGTTCTAAAAAGGAAAGCAAAAGATGTTTGAATTTTTTTTTTAATGAAGTTTATACTTGATGGATATGTTTTATCTGGGTCAAAGTGCATATGATCTGCCTTTTGCAAAGATTTGTTTCATTTACTATTTTAACAACAGTTTAAAGTTGCATTCCAGATATCTTATTTTTAACTTTTAACTGTTTATTCAATAGAGATTTTATTCTTCATATTACATAATTTGACATGGCAGGAAATGATGTAATGAATGACTTTAAGATCTGGTGTTATTTAAATAGAGCTTAAAGATGTTTTCACCGACTCTGATGATGCCTTAATATTTTATCAGGCGAAAGCGCTTAGTCCGTGAATTTTGTATGTTAATTTATTTTATGTTTTAATAGTGTGGAAACATTAAAGTTAGTGCTTTTTCTTTACCATGGGCAATGGTTTTCTTAGTAGTAGTGATGGGTACCAAAAATATAGTTTTCCGGTACTTACATATTATCGCAACCAGATTTTCACGGTTGCGAATTTAGCATACTTCCATACAAATGAGGCCATGAACCACTGTAAGGTGGTATTCAGTCTGTTTTTCTGTGGATTAGCTTTGCATTACAGGGTCTATGAAGTAGAAGACGAACATTTGAGGAAATCCGCTTCCTGTTTTCAGCATGCATTACACACGCAAGCTTGAATTACAATGCCTGCTGTCGTTCTGATGAATGGATTCTTTTGACTGTGCGGAAGGAGGCCTTCAGAGAAGGCAAAGACAGACCCTGTAATGATGGTTTTGGTCACTTTTTTTCTTTTTTTGGGGGGAGGACAATTTGTAACGAAATCTTCAGGGTAAAATTAAAAAAAGCTGCTAACAGCCACAAAGTACAGGAAGAAAAGCATTGTCCAGCAATAAGATGTTTAGGGAAGTGTTCTTACTATGTGTAATCATGAAGTGATTTTGAGTTTATCTGTCTTTATTTGTAAAGTATGGCCATGGAGACACTCTGTTAGCACCTTAACTGAAATTATTGACTGCAGTTTGTGTAAATCAGCACTTTACATAACCTAAGAAAGGCAGCAATCCTTGCCCTTGACAGATTTACAATCTCCTGACGTCGCAGGGTGCATTTGGTAACTCGCTTTTCCAGTAGCTGACATCGTCTTGACAAATGCAAGCACTGCAAAGCGGAGCACCACTGGGTAGTTTCAAGAGCAAAGAGGTACAAACTCGCACCCTTTCTCCTCTTCGTGGCTCATACCCACATTGACAGAATAATGTTTTCTTCTTCACAGACCCCTTTATAAATTAAACAACCTGTTTCTGCACACACCTACCAAATTATGGCAGTGCGGAAATCTGGTTGTGATAATACTTAAGTACCAGTTTTCCAAGTCAAAAAGTTTAACTCGCATTTAGCTGCTGGTTTGAAAGATGAATGAATTAAGGGTTGTAATACCAAATTAAAATCCCATGGATCTTTATAAGAAGGTCTCAAAAGAAGGGTACGTCTCAAAAAGGCTTTACAAAGTTTAGATCAAGCCAAGCAGGAGTTTTCAATCAAATAGCTGAGGAGCTGGTTCCTTCATTGAAAACTGTTGCTAAAAATTCAAGGACACTATGTACTGGTGCTGTAAGACGGTTAATATGTTTGTGCTGCGCCCCAAAAATGAATTTCTTCCATTTATTTCTGTAAAGCTTCCTTGTGGAAGCTTTGTGGGGAAGACAAAATTATATGATGAACAGGGAAGACAGCGTATGTTGTCTGGCTATCAATGGAAGTGAAGAAACCATGTGGTCATTTTTAGGTTTGCGATATCGTGAATCATGTCTGTCGGGTGAGACAGAAGGTTTGGAATTGGATCCAAACTCCAAGGAGGATAGACTATATGAGACCAAAGGAAGGGGAACCAAATTTGTCGAGGCCAGTAAGGGGCAATGAGGATGATTTTGCTATTTAACCTGGATGCTTTCGGCAGTAATTTGGGAATAAGCACAGAGGATACTGTGGTGCCAACTGTGAAGGAGATCATCTCTCTGTGATTCCCCCCGGTTGGGGGGGGGGGGTTAGGGCAAAGAACCAGCTGCACATGTTGTTTAGGGGAGACACAAATAGGTTGCAGCATGGCTGGCCCCACTGATGAAAAATCATTTCAGTCACATTTTGGTTGAAAGACCACTTGTGAGGTAGTAGAATGGACCAGCTCAACTTGTCGGCTATCACATTGGATTTGCCCAGGATGTGCATTTTTATCAGAAATCGGATGGATGAGATCGCCAGCTGCTGTATTCTGAGAGCTTCTTTACACAACGGGTAAGATCTGGTTCCTCCTTGTTTGTTGATGTACCATACCACAGATATATTGTCTGTCTGAATTGCAAATGTCCAGAAAGGGAGAGTGTCTTGGAAGGCCTGCAATGCTAAGAGCACTGCTCTCATTTCCAGGACATTGATATGCAAATTGGCCTCTTCTGGTGACCATGTGCCTTGGACTGTCTTTCCCAGGAAGTAACCCCTCACCCGATCTGGGATGCATCCATGGTCACTATGGCCTTGGGTTGAGGAAGAATGAAAGGACGGCCTTGTAGAAATTGATCTGAGTGGATCCACCACCAAACGTATCTTTTGCATGCTTGGGTAATTCTTACTTGAGTGGACATATGCTGATGAAGACTGGATTACTGAGTTGCTACCATTTGTTAAAGAATCTTCATATGAAATCTTGCTATGGGACTAAACCTATAGCCATAGACACTGATCTCAAGGCTTGTAAGATCAATCAGGCAGAGACTGTGGATTTGTGAATCATCTTCCTCACCTGAAATCTGAAGTCTGTACTCTTGACAAAGGACAAGAAGCTGTCATGGATTGAAATGGGATCCTATGAACTCCAATGTCTGAGATGCTTCTAACTGAAACTTGTAATTTATGGTGATCCCTAGATGGCAGCAAGTCTGGAGTACCTGGACTCAAGCTCTTATCAATAGATGGTTGGTCAGAACAGTAATGAGCCAGTTGTCCACATAAGCAAACACTTGGAATCCCTGCAGTCTCAAGTGAGTTGCTATTAATGCTATGCATTTGCTGAACACCCTGTGGGCTGTGGTGAGGCCAAAGGGCAGTGCTCTGAATTGGTAACGAGTGGATCCCAGCCAGAAGTATAAAAACCGTCTGGACTGTCTGTTCATTTTTATGTGATAGTACGCATCCTGGTGGCCTACTGAGCACATCCAGTTGTTCTTACACAAAAAAGGCAGAATGGACTGAACTGTGATGATCCGGAACTTGGTGTGCTGAACTGATTTGTTGAGACTGCTAAGATCCAAAATTGGTCTGCAATCCCCTGTTTTCTTTGGCACTAAAAAGAATCTTGAGTAAGTTCTGGATTCTATTTGTCTGGTGGAACGTCTTGGATGCCTCTTTTTTTCTAGCAGCTTTTGTATTTCTAGTGCTGCTGCTTTCCTTTGACAGGGTGGAGCATTGGGAATTTGGCACAGATTTGGAGATGGTAGGGAAAAGGAAATTGCATAACCTCTGGAAATAATCTTCTGCACCCAGGTATCTTTTGTAATGTCTAGCCAGGCTCTCTGGTGCAGGGATAAATGATCACCGATTGACTTCAGAGGTGGACAATCAGGCCTCCTGTCAGGAGCACTGGTAGGGGCTGTCAAAGAAGGAATCTCTGGACATCTGGTTCTGTGGACCTACACTGCTGCATGGGTGATGTCTTCCATTCGAGTTCCCTCCTCTGCCCGTGGGGGATCTACCTCCACAGGGATTGTGGAAAGGACCCTGGGACTTTCTGAACCATATTTTCTGACCTCCTCGCTGATTCCTGGAAAAGGTCCTTTGAGGGGTTGATAACATACTCCCACTACAGAGAGGGGCCTTCCATCTTGCTTGCACCTGGAGAGTGTGTGCTTTACCTTAAGGACAAACAGCACCTGCCAAAATGTGCATTGAGGAGACAGAACTTGAAGGGCTACTTAAAGTCACACAAGCACATCCCAGGCATGCCTCCTAATGGAAATGCCTGAACCCGCCACCCTTGAGGTACCTTCAGCTGCATGGGAGATCAGCCTCATGGACAAGTTAGTGAGCAATAGTAGGGTAGCCAAATGTGAGGCCACAGAAGACTGAGCCTCAGACGTAATGTCCCAGAGAGGGGATCTGAAAGTTCCTTAATTGGATCCCTCTGTAATCTTCTGAACTGTGCCAAATAATTCAGTGATCTGAGTGCAAAGGTCATTGAAGCACACACATGCTTCCCAAATCTGTCCAATGCCCTTGACTCACTATTAGGGAGATGGACAGAACTCTGCTCTGCGAGTTCTTTCTTGGTGGCCACCACCATGACCATGGCATCTGCAAATACTCCCTTGCTCCAAAACTCCCTTCCTGCAGGTGGTGCCAAAATCCGATCTGGTCTTTTGAGGAGTGGCTCAACTGTGTCTGGTCCCTTCCATGCCCGCTTAGAGATCAAGTCAATGCGCTCGTCAGTGGGCAGAGTCACCCAGGAGGTAGATGGGTCAGACCCAAAGCCTCCAGGAATACCATTTCCTCTTTGGAAAGTTATTGGTAAACCAACCACCCCTTTTCTTAAGGATCTCTAGGATGTCTCCAAATGAGGCATCTTCGGGTAGAGATCATGCAGACCCTTCTCAGTCATTGAAATAGTTATCTTCAGTGACAGATTCCTGGGGGGGGGGGGAGTCAAAGTGCCTCCTCTTGCACTTCCTCTTCCTAGGGACTACTTTGGTGGGGTATTCCAGAGAAGTATTGGAAGAAATAGTAATACTCTGATGGGTAGCCTGGAGACTTTGGGATGGCTGTCCCTGTGGAGTGGAATGATGGGGCTCAAGGCACAGAGACATAAGGGATCCAGATGGGAGATCCAAGGGGGAAGGAACCGTCCATCCTGCAGAAGCAGAGAATACTCTCTCCACCACCTCAAAGGCAGAGTATTCCAAGGAAAAGGAAGCTGATGGAGCCGAGAAGCCAAGCTTCCATCCCTTCGACTCCCCCTGCCCTGAAGGCAATCTACCCAAAGCAGAGGTCGGAGCAAAGCTATCCAATGCTGAAGCTCCGAGGGGCATAGGTGGCTCCAAAAGCTTCGAAGTTGACTCTAATGCCTCTGACCGACAGACGCTTCTATTCCGAGAGTCGTCTAGCCCCAAAGCAGTCAGAGCTGGTGCCCTCAGAGAAAGCCTCAGATCCCAAGATACTGTGATCTTCAGATCCGATTCAGATGGTCCCAGGAAACTCTGATCCAAGGGCTGCAAAAGGGGAAGTTGGATTGGAGAAGGAGCCAAGATCGGTGGTATAGTACTAGCAAGGGCTTCCTGACCCAAAGGGGTAGGAGCCAGAACTCCCATCTGCACTAAGAGAAATTTCATCATTTTATCCACATCAGCCTCGGTCAGGCTTCTGGAAGAATGAGATGATGTAATGGAGGGAGACCTGCAGTACCAGTGGGATTCTGAAAAAGGAGATGGTACCCGACAGTGTACAGGATCTATGGTGGGAGAGTATTGGGTTCTAGGTAACGTCTTTGGATCCAAAAGGATTGGATCCAAGGAAGCCAATTTACTTTCGATGCTGGCTTCAGGGAACGGAGATGCATCAGATCAGATTTCTTAAAGTTTTTTTCTTAGGAGGTTCCATCGTCGGATCCAAGGATGGGGTTGAGGATCCAAATGGACCCAAATGCTTACCAGAAAGCTCCTTTCATTTAGGCTTGGGGGGGGGGGGGCTGAGCCCCAGACAGATCTTCAGAGAATGAGGAAGGAAGCAAGCCTTTAAAAAAAATTGTTTGTTCTTCCTGTCAGCAATGGCCCGAGGATTAAAGGACTTGCAAATTTTGCAAACCATTTGGAGATGTTCCAGGCCTAGGCAATATGTACATAACTCATGAGAATCAGAAAGAGGTAAATTTGTGAACGCATTTCTGACATTTTTTTTAAATCCTGATGACTTTTCAGACATCGTTAATTCAAAACGTCAGAGATAATAACTTTTTTTTGTCTATAAGGAAAAAAAGAGAGATACCAACAATGTTATCAAGAATACACACAACTGTATAAAGGGGGAGGAAGAAAGGTTTACCAACTGTGGTAATAAGAAATACAGAAAAGTTAAGGCAAGTGAGGTAAGGCAGAAAAGTAAGCGCTTATGCAGTGTTCCACACCTCTTCATCAGACAAAATACTAAAACAGATGCACAATATTTAAACAGTAAAACAAATCTAACATCCAATCAGATGAAAACAATCAAGGGAGGGGGTGTCTAGCCACTTATGCACTTAAAGCAATATCCCTAATTCTCTCTGGTGAAGACTCTTCACTTTTAACTTCTGGATTTCAATACAGGTTTTAGAGGCACATGGAACATTTGCTGTTTGAGGCTTGTTTTTCGGAAAAAAATATAGTCATACATCAAATGCAATACACACAGAGAAATAAATAGTACAAATGAAACTCCTGGAGCCACTGAGTTGTGAAACTCTTCAGAAATAATTTTTTGTACCATGTCTTGTATGGCACATTATTGCTTCACTTCTGCCTTTCTCCTGTCCGCCCACCTAGCATACTGCTGCAGTAAGGATCAGAAAACAATCTTTCCACTGAATGTAATGATTAGGGATCCCATCCACCCAAATAAACACAGATTTCTGGCATGAAACTCTCATCTCCTCACAGACAACAAACAGCAGCATACAATTAGCTAAGCAAACTAATGCTATAACATGACTGGAATCGAGCATTTTAGAACAATCTCTTCTCACAGATAGAACTTTGGACAACACAACACTTCCCCGGCACTTAAAGTTCATCTTAAAGAATCTTGTAGTCACTGCAGTGTGTAGAAAATCGTATTTAAATCATAATGATTTGTTTATACCATGGACTGATTCCAGTATTTGTAACACCATGAGTTTAATCTAAATAATCTGGATAACACCACTCCTGTGTGAGTTTAAAGATGAAAAATTGGCAAACACCAAGCCTTACCTCAAGTCCCAAAGCAATAAACATTACCAAGAATCAGTGCTGCCCACAAAAACACTGGGATGCTCCACAGAGCTTCAAAGACATTTCCCACTGGGAAACTGATTTTTTTTCACTTGTACATAACAAATAATGGGAGGCATTTCAGAAATCCCAACGCATTGTCAGCTGTTTGGAACTTGCTGTTTAAAACAGTTACTGACAGAAACCACAGTATGGCGGCAAACAGCTCTAAAATCATATTGTCTCATCAAGCAAGGCCCCCTAGCAGTCTCAAAAGTAATTCTGCATCATAGTCTCTTAACTGTTAACTTGCCAGTTACAGATTTCTAAGCTAACTGATGTAAAGACTTCATAGTGAAATCATCTTTTTCTACTGCAATAAATGATACTTTTCTCCTTTTACAACTAAGATGAAATTCTATATTGTCTGTCATATCACTTCAGTTCCTGTGACTTTCTCAAGCATTCTGTGCTGCTACTTTCTTTCACATCAGCACAACCATGGTCAAAAGTTAGTATAACAATACTGACTACAAGAGCAGTGTTTGAAATATGACTAAGGAACACAGCCATGTAGATGAAATGACTTACAATAAAGTTATGCAAAATGGGTTTTAAGTGTACATATCAGGACAGTATTGAAATGTTGATGCATACACTTACCAACAGATTCCTGAAGGTGCAGAGTGTGTTTCGTCATCTTGTACGTGCATCTTCTAATCACAGATCTTACAATCTCTAACCAGATTTTAATCGATGACTTCTCATACGGAAAAACATTTTTTGCACTGCCTTATACAAGCAGAAATAACATGTTTATATAGGGCTGCAAGACCAAAGCAGCTGTTATGCAAATGGATCTACACATAAAGGAAAGTCATACATAAAGTGTCTGAAAGATAAAAGCAAATGTACAGCCACAGAGGACCACACAGTTTGCAGAGTGGCGATTCATTCTGATTTTTTTTTAAAACTTGCATATGGTTTGCCGTTCATATTTTAAGAAGCCAGTTCCAGTGGCACAGACAGATAATGCCCTGATTACAGCACAGCTGACCAGAGTTTGACAAGTGGCTCTGGGGCTTGACAGAGATTGCAGGGGAGGAGAGTCAGTATTGTATAGGTGTTCTAGGAACAGGATTTTGGACCAATACGCTGCCATCTGGTGGTAGCCTTATTAACTCGGTGGCATGTAGTCACAAGGGAAGGGCATAGTGGGTACTCGCAGTGATATGGATAGCTCTTCTCATCACCCAGTAGATGTTAGGTGCGGCCATTTAAATACTCTCATAGCTAGGATGCTGGCAAGGATAGAAGCAATCTTCATTGCCGCCTGAATGACAGCCCCTCCAGACATCTCTCACCTCTATGGTTCTGGAAGCTCTCAAGCAAGGAAGAATGATTTTGAATCCATTTTAGAGAGACTTGATGGCTGTCAGGCAAGGGAAAAACATATACAAAAAATGTTTAAAGATGACCTGTATTTTTGTGTTGACTTTCTTCTCCCCCGATATACATTAAAGACAGATGGCTACCTTTTAGCTGTTGACTGTGAAAATGAACTGCCACCATTCAAAGTGACATTGACTCTATAAAGTTTACAACAATCAGTGTTAACAGTTATTTCACTTTATCATTAAACACACCATGAAACAGCACTTTTTTAAACAAAGCATGACCTTTTTTCTTTAAGAAGATTTAAGTTTTGTTATGCCCCTTATTAGAATAATTAGCTCTTGAACATCTTTTACAATTATTGTGATCCTTCTGGCTACTTATGATTTTTGGGGATTACTAAGTTTCCATAATACTCAAATAATCCCCATGTTTCCAAATGATACATCATGTCTACACCCACCTCTCAAACCTGCCAAAAGCTTATAACTACTTGAGTCAAAGTCCAAAAGTTTCTCAAAGCCCAAAAGGTATTCAGAGAAAAATATATAGCATTGGCAGTCAGCCCCTCCAATTACAAAAGTGGTTTGTCACAGATTGTCCAACTATAAGTTTCTGATGACAGGTTGCTGAACATTAAACTCTCGCATACTGGGAAAGGAAGAAACATATCATAAACAAGGATACATTTTCCAATTTCCAGGAAAATACTATAAACCACTGAAATATGAAATGTCTGCATAGATGAAAAACAGAAATTTCTTGGAATTTAATACTTTAGATCAGAACACTAATTCACCATAACCCGCATTCATTGTTAAAATTTATATACAAAATCTCCAAAATGCAATATGATGATCCCAGTATAATTTCTGGAACTACAGCTTATGAAAATGGAATTTCTTTTTTTAAATAACCATAAATCTGTATCCCTAGTTAGATGTACAGGTAAGCCAGATGGCTTGATGAGACAGAAGAAAACAGTGGAGGGTTGTAATGACTGACACTATTCTTATTCCATGGATTTCAGTTTTAGAAATTTAAATTACATTTTGAGTGTAAAACATTATGCAGCCTGACTGATTTTTTTACAGAAACACAAAATGCTATATTTTTCCTGTGTTATTCTGAACATGCCTCATATTAGATTTTTTGCCATTATACTGTAAGGTATTCATGACTGGGATGGTGTAAAAATGTAACATATTGTAAAGCAGTTTAACAATCTGATTACATTAACCACTTCCAGGTATTCTGTAATTAGTAAAAAGCAACGCCTGCAGATTGATTGGTAGTGGTGTTTTTACGGTGTCGAGTTGCCAGCCTGGCGCCCAACCTTCACAGAAGGCACACATGCATGCACGCACCTACCTGCATGTCTTTAAAACTCAAGGTGGACATACAGACTCCGCACAGGAGTAGCTCTAGCTGAGAATCAAACAGGAGAACCTCTTGCTGTGAGGCGACAACACTAACAGCAAGAGGTTCTCCCATTCGATTCTCGGCTGGAGCTCCTTCTTTGTGGAGTCTGCAAAAATAAAAAACAGAGATGCTAATCTATACACAAATGGCTTCCCTTTTACATTCCTCACAGTACACAGTAATTCTACCTGTTCAGCTATCATGCACAGCTGCTGAAAGGCATTTTCTATTCAGAACTTCGATAAAGATTTTAAATGGAATTCTACTTACTGTATCTGTATGACCTAACAGCACATTAACCACATACAGCATAGAACTGTATGCATGCTAAGGCACCGGCCATTAACTGCGGGCTAGGTTTTATTTAAGTAATGTTACGGTCAAAATGACTGCTGAGATGTTTTCACTTTTTTCTGTAAACCACCTAGATTCCTACCTAACGCAGTATGTTTTTTCTGTCAAAATAATATGCAATGTCTAGACATACGGCTCATGCAATCTGAAAGGTTGAGAAAATTCAAAAACTTCTATTTCAAGCATTTTGTTGATTGTCTTATAAGGACTTTTTTGGTAACATGCGGTGGTGTAGTTATTCTTCAGTCACAAACTTGCTGGTTTATCACAATCTCTCTCCAATCTTTGATAACCAAAGAAACATTGCTTTGGTCCAGAGTTCCCTACTGGCAAGATTATCCCAAGCATTCACCAACTATTTTAAATAGATGCTAAGAATTTGTTATCATAAAACTGTATTCCTCAACAATTCAGAGAAATATGAATAGACGACAGAATTAAGGCTACTTGAAACTCTCTTATAAAATGTCACTTCAGCCTGCTGTAGTCTGCTTCTGTGATGGTAATTTCATATTTTTAACACTGCCTGGGGTATGTATTGCAGTCCCTGGATGAAGTTCTGTTTACCATTGAAGGTTTGTACAGGGTGCTTTCATAAATGGGAGAAAAGCATGACGGTCATCCTTTAAAACACACTGCTGAGCTGTTTAATAAGCTGTAGACAGATGGCTCTTAGCATGGTATCATTCAACTTGTCCAGTTATCAAATGACTATACAGATAAATCATGGTGTAAAGTCTGAACAGGTTAAAAGCTGCAGTGTACAAAGAATCCCTCTTTCATTCTATTAGTAGAGCACAAAATGTTGCAAGGTTCAATGATGACAACAAATGCAGACACACCATCTCTATGGTTTGTGAGTCATTTCCCTCCTGAAGCCTATGTCTGTCTCTCTCCACTTGTTATGTGCAGCTACACACCAATTTTTCAGCTAGTCCCTTACAGCATACTTTTTGACACTAGACATACAGCTCAGAATACCTCTCAAACTCTTAGGACTAGAAATATGGACAAAGCCTAAAATAATGGGGGGACAAATCCAAAAACAGGGACTAATTTTTAAAATTGCTCCTATAAACATAAAAATTGCTACAATAAGAGAAATTTGTCATAGCATGCATTTTCTGAGGGATTTGTAGACAAACTCAAATGCATGTCATTATTTAGTGACTTTAATCTTCAGTAATTTGCCACAAAACTAAAGATGTTATGAGGACTTGCTAAATTCTGGACATTCTGGGAGAATCTGGACAGTTGAGAGGTTCACTCATGATCCATTTAGGGAAATGCAGTACATCTGAGAGCTCATGGTCTGCTTAATGGCCTTAATAAAGCACATGGACGGAACTGTCTGAGTGAAGAGGTGAGAGAATAGATCAAGAGAAAATTGGTGAAAATGATATTCGGAAGTCAGTTATGTTAATATGCCTTAAATGAATGTTATGTTTACAATGGAAAGACAGCAGAGAAATGAGTTCCATTTTATGCTGATGGTTTTTCAGACTGTTATAAAAAAAAAAAAAAAGGTAATAACTGGTTGGCCTGTTAGCTTTCTTGTTAGCAAACTAAGAGGAGATGTTGATGGTAGGCGCACAATATTCTGGCAAAGTGAATATGATGGAATACTTTAAAAGTAACACAGAGAAGGCTTGTGTGTAATGTGAGATGAGCACTCAGTATGCTGTCTTACTCACAATAATGTGTAGTGAGTATGGAGGCCATGAAACAGACTCCATAAGTTTGGGTAAGAAGAGGACTTAGAGAATGTTTAGAAAGTAATATAACAAACACAGAGAGTAACGAGGTAGGTAAAGGGGCTACAGCTTTCACTTGAACACTAATAGAGGATTAAGAGGATGTTGGAAGGCAGCACTTTTTAAAATAAGCTTCAAAATACAGTATAAATTACTAGAAGGAGAAGAGCAAATGCAAAGCCCCCTAGGGATTACATAATAAACATTTATCAGGATTAAGGGCACTATAAAATAACTGGAAAAAGTTTAATTTAAAGGATATAGGATGAATTTCAAATTAATATATGATAATGTGCGTGTATTTATTCCTAAAGAAATGGGTACAAGTAGTGTCTGGTATGAACAAATGAGCTTATAAATGTATTTCTATTTCATAAATAGGCACCCTGGAGGACAGAAATGTGTACTGTAACCGAAACAAATATGTTATCAAGAGGAAAGCTGACAATTTTGATAACATCAGTATAATTGCTGACTTATAAGAATATTATTGCGTTAGATACGGATTTTTGGGGAAGAACGTATTTATGCTCCTTGTTTTTAATGTGACATTTAAGATCAATAAAGATGGTCAAAAAAGAGGGGCAGGACAACCATGCTTCATCTTCCCCTTCTTGACAGGCACTGTGTTAGATGTCATCCAGTCAGTTAGAAAACTCTGAACTGTGTAATGACCATAAAGAGATTTAAAACATTGATAAACTTGGAAATGAGCTGTGGAACCAAAATTAGTAGCGGTAAATATGTATTCACATTAATTAAATGCACATGACAGCACTGCCTCAGCTTAGCTTTTTTTTAAATTTCTCCAAATATTCTGGCTTCCCAATACCTTGACAGGACATGACTCAATTCCTGAGACAGGGTATGAAAACAATTCATGAAATTAGTAATGCCAATAGTGCTCTTCTCAATGCACCCAGAATTGTCCCCTTCTGTACTTCACACAGAGTTAAATATATCAATAGCATACTTAATACACATGAAAATGATTTTTTAATTAGCCCTTTTTTCCCTGCTACTCCTGAAACAGTCTGGGAGTCCACCCTACTATGTTCCAGTTTCTGTTGACATAAGCTTGTATTTTATGAAGTGGCAGATGCGTTACAACTCCACTGTAGCACCAGGATTAAATGATTTTATCTCACTCAAGCCTGAATAAAAATATAGGGCAAAAAAAATTTAAATAAATGTATATTTTATATATGTAAAAAAATATGTATTTTTTTTTAAAGTTTATTTGCATAATTAATGTTACTCTTGTGATTGGTTGTTTTGTTTTTAAAAATGGGCGTTTTTAAGTAATATCACAGTTCTGAAGTAGTCCAGGAAGGACGAAAGCGCTTGACTGTGGATATACTATTATGGATTATTGCTACATTATTTATGGAGTGATTTTTTCAGTGTGATTGTGATTAAATTCTGTTTTTTTTTTTTAAACCTTCAACTCGATTCTTGGTTTCCAGCTACCCAGAGTGCTGTTTTGGTTCTTGGTCGTTGTTTGCACTCTGTTACCGGTTTGGTTCTTTAAGGATTAAGAGGATGTTGGAAGGCAGCACTTTTTAAAATAAGCTTCAAAATACAGTATAAATTATTAGAGGAAGAAGAGCAAATGCAAAGCCCCCTAGGGATTACATAATAAACATTTATCAGGATTAAGGGCACTATAAAATAACTGGAAAACATTTAATTTAAAGGATATAGGATGAATTTCAAATTAATATCTGATAATATGCATGTGTTTATTCCTACAGAAATGGATACAAGTGCCTGGTATGAACAAATGAGATTATAAATGTTTTTCATATTTCACGAGTAGGCACCCTAAAGGACAGAAATTAACAGGGTATAATGCTGTGTACTGTAACAGAAACAAATATGTTATCAAGAAGAAAGCTGACAATTTTGATAATATCAGTATAATTGCTGACTTATAAGAATATTATTGCCTTAGATACTGATTTTTGTGGAAGAATGTATTTATGCTCCTTGTTTTTAATGTGACATTTAAGATCAATAAAGATGGTCAAAAAAGAGGGGCAGGACAACCGTGCTTCATCTTCCTCTTCCTGAGCGGCACTGTGTTAGATGTCATCCAAGTCACAGTTAGAAAACTCTGAACTGTGTAATGACCATAAAGAGATTTAAAACATTGATAAACTTGGAAATGAGCTGTGGAACCAAAATTAGTAGCGGTAAATATGTATTCACATTAATTAAATGCACATGAGAGCACTGCCTCAACTTAACTTTTTTTTTTAATTTCTCCAAATATTTTGGCTTCCCAATACCATGACAGAACATGACTCAATTCCTGAGACAGGGTATGAAAACAGTTCATGAAATTAGTAATGCCAATAGTGCTCTTCTCAATGCACCCAGAATTGTCCCCTTCTGTACTTCACACAGAGTTAAATATATTGGTAGCATACTTAATACACATGAAAATGATTTTTTTAATTACCCTTTTTGCTCCTGCTACTCCTGAAACAGTCTGGGAGTCCACCCCACTCTGGTCCAGTTTCTGTTTACATAAGCTTGTATTTTATGATTGTATGTCTCTCAGTACATAGGACACCATAATCACCGGTTATAACTATTTTGATGACAAAGGAAAAAGTAGCATTAAACTGCTACATCTGTTTTTAACTGTTGGTACTGGATGATCCCATGTGATCAGAACTTCATTTAAAGTAATGCTCTGAAGTTCATATTTCCAAAGTTTCTTTATATTGTAATGTTTGCACAACTCCCAAAGCAATAGCCACATTATTATACCTTTCAGCACACAGACCCCCAGCCTTGAGTATACTTCAAAAAACACGATGGCGTGTTATTCTTTCTAGCTCTGTACTAAAGAAACTAATTTGTCTCGTTCTCCCACTTTTTTTGTAGGCTTTGTAAATCATGTCAACCTTCCCCTTACAATTATACTAGTGCTGCAATAAACACATAAATGAAGGAAGGAATAAAGTAGGGAAGACACTTCCCACCTCACCTATTTTGCACAGTACTGAATTCAATTAAAAGTTTAGAATCAACATTAACGAATGCAACCTTCCTTTAATTGTCTGCTTTATCTCTTTTCCCCTTTGTCGATAAAACACAAAAAAGTAAATAATCTGGCATAACTCCTTGTCCTTACCACATACAGTTTCAGACTGCCAACAGTTTTTCATCAAGAATAGATATTAACAGATCTGTAGAAGGCATAAGTTACACCATCTTTCACTGGAGAACTAATCACTGATGACAACTTCAGTATCCCTTACAGCTGTGAAAGGGATAAAATCTTTATATTCCCCTATTAATTATGTCGAACGGCTTTATATTCCTGTAAAACAAAAAACTAAACCAACTCAGAATTGAGATACTCTAACCAACCATACTAGAAATAATTAATATAGTAAGAAGGATAAAAGTTGGAAGTGGGATCTTTAGAAAGGAGTACGCGCAAATTACACAGAAAAATGGGAATTGAAGGAACAATGCATGCAGAATAATTTTTTGGAGGAGGAATGAGGTTTAAGGGAAGGCAAGAACTGAATGAGCTACAAAAATGTTTGATGGACAATGACTGTACAAACTATATCTGATAGATGTTTGCAACTAAAAATATGTCAATATGGTTTGTTTTCATTTATATAAATGTACGCTTGCTTGCGTCATAAGTAGGCAATCATACATTCTCTTGTTAAAGGAAAAAAAAAGGAATTGATATACTCTAAGTAATGTATGTTTTGCCTAAGACAGTCCACACAGACTCTGAGAAAGTTCCTTTGTATGGTAACCAAGTTCCTATAACAGATGTGGAGGGTCTTGCATGATTTCTAATTATGAATCTCATACTGTCTTTTATGGGGGAAGCCATACTTTTGATGCTCGGGAAAAAAAAAAAAAACAGCCACGCCCTGAATCATATCAACCATTTCATCTTGTAAACTTACTTGCTCCTTCACTACAACTTATGAAAGAGATAGTCTTGCAGCCTTTAAATACTGCAGTTTACTTGTCTGCCCCATCAGCTTGCAAAATGCCTAAACTGTTTCCTTAAAATCTATTCATCAAAGACCTAGAAAGTATCATAGCCTGTGCTGATCGCATACAGAGATAAAGGTCTTACTATGGCCCAGACAGTCAGCGTTTGAAAATGAGGTTCAGGTGCTTGATGTTTAAGGCAGGGAAAATGGGGAGTGCCCAAATAGGGTGGGAGTGGGGCATCACCCCCATGGAGGTCAGGGACACATTGAGGATGCAATCATACAGGTGTCAAAAAATGTCACAGTCACCTGCAAATGGACAGAGGAGGGATAATCCCTTTGCTCATAACTGAGAACCATTTTCACTTTCAGGCATACCTCTACTCAGCAGAAGGCTTCCTAGTATTTAATCACCTTACAGACCTTTGCCATTAACATCTGATGGAATAAGAAATATTGCAAATGAAGTCAAGTCCCCTGAGGTGAAGCCATTCATCTATCCATCTACCATCTATCAATCTACAAGGAGCATCTCTACTTAGGACCTGAATGGTTTCTAGCATTAAATTACCTCAGAGGCTGAAACCTTGCTCTATTTGACCACCACCAAGAATGAGTTTTGGTCTTTCTTCACTGAAGGTTAAGGCATGAAAAAGCAGGAATATTAGGAAAGAATCCATGCAATGGTGGAATGAAGAAGTACAGGAGAGTATACAGAGAAAGAGATTGGCGAAGAAGAAGTGGGATTGTGTGGAAAAATACTGAAGTCAACATGTTTTGTATTCTGTATTTAAAGGGTTAAGCAGAAAAATGTTCACTGCGTGCAAACTGAAATGTTCTGGAAAATGTTGATCACTGAGGAATGCAGGAGTTAATCTTAAACTGCTGATAAAGTTAATGGTGCAAGAATAACTGTGGTACTGGCTGGTAAAAACAAGTAATCAAACTATCAATTTTAATGAAAGTCCTCTGTGCTACGTGTATGTACGTGCAGGAGGGTCTATATAAGGAGAACTTAAAGTACAAGTAGCCAGACTGCTGGCATATTACTATCATGTAGCAGATCTCCATGCATGTAAAATAAAGCTGTTTTACTTGCTTACAAGAACTTGGTGTGATTCTTCCAGAATATGTTAGAAGAGTAAAATCTTTCGGCATAACTGGCAACGTTAGCGGCCCCTGCACGTGAATCGAACAAAGAGAGGCTGAAAACCTGCGCAGGTGGAGAGAGATCAGGCTCTCCTCGAATGAAAGACCTCCAACTGAAACAGGTTGAAATTAGAGGCCAGTCACTCTTTCCAGATTCAATCCGTGAGGTGGCAGCAAAACAGGGCGGAGGAATCACAAAGGTAAGCAAAAAGAAAAGCTATTTTTTGTTGTTTCTGATTGGAATTTTTGTCTAAATTTTAAGGGACTAGTCAAGGGAGAAATTTAATTTTCTCAAAGTATAAGGAGTATATGTGAATAAATTCCATATACAAGAGATCTCAGGAACAGGAATAGTTTCTCTTAAGAGAAATGGGAACAGGAACCAGTTAGCCAAAGGCTTGACAAAACTGAAGATGAAAAGTTTATGTTTGATTTACACCCAAAGAATGTAAAGTATTTAGATAAATGGAAAAAAGATCATGGGTTTAGTGGATGTTTAAATAAGTCAGAATGTCAAAATCTAGTAAGATTACTGTGCAAACAGGCAGGAAATAAGACAAGGAATCAAAAGAAGGTGGGGTTTCCCCAGGCACAGAAATGGCTGGAGGAAGCAAATAAAAGACATAGGGAACAAAATTTGAAAAAAGGGTGTGGTAATTCAAGTGAAAGAGATGTGTACTTTGTTAAAAAGGAAGATAGTAAAACTTCCAAGTGTGTAGAACCAGAATGCAGACTCTCCTAGATAAAATAGAAGAACATTGGAAGCCCAAAGCAGATTGGACTTGCATTAATCAATGCATTCAATCAGATGACGAAACCGTACACAGTTATCTACATCATCTCTCACACAATGTTTTGATGCTCATAGTGGGTTGATTAAGGTAGAAAATCAGGAAAATGACTCGCCCTATGAACAGCAATTGAAAAATGCACTCCTAATGGGCTGCCAGACAGCCATTGGTAACTTTATACAAAAGCATATGATCACACACAGGACAGCGCGTCTACAGCCCCTTATGGAGTATGCTAGACATGCTGAGAAATATCTGAAGGAAAAGAAAGATAAACAAGCCCAGACTTTTACAGTTAGTGAAGATGGAACTTTAATGTTAGTTCAGGGTTCCGCAAACCACGGAAGAGGGCGGGGCAGGGGAAGAGGACGAGGACGGGGAGGCGTAAGTCATTCTGAGGATTTCGAGGGTAGGCAAAAGAGGGGGGAGTGTTTTAAGTGCGGTAAGAAAGGACATTTCGCCAGAGATTGCAGAGGACCGGAGAAACCAATGGTTGCTTCCGGTGGTACCGCATGACTATATGACGGTCAAAAAGACGTAGATGGAGGGTATGAGGAAGAAGAAGAAAGTGAGAATGGGGAAGTAGGTACAAGTGAAGACGATGGGTGGGGACAGGAAATGGCAGAAAATGAGAAATATCAAATGATAAATCTAACAGCACTAGCATCAACTATGCAATTGGAATCCCAACCAGTGATCACATTGCAAGTTGAGGGTCGAGACATAGAATTTCTTTGTGACTCAGGGGCTTCACGAACGTTAGTCAGAAGTACTGCCATATCATCCGATGTTACCTCGGATGAATATGTGCTTGTAAAAGCAGCAAATGGTCAGATTTACAAAGAGCCATTGTCCAAACCTCTGTGGTTTACCGACCCAGAGACGAACCAAACCATACGGTTCCAAGTAATAATTTCAAAAATCTGCCCAGTACATTTACTAGGAAGAGATTTAATGCAAGTGTTCGGTATAGCAGCCGTCCCAACCTCCACTGGGATGGTGGCAAGGAGAATAGAACTGAATAGTGCAATGCTATTAGAGGGGCAGGGAGATCTACATTACTGGTATAGTAATGATTTGATAGAGACAGGCCCCAGAGTGTAGTGACGGCTCTTACAAATTTGGCATTAAGCAAATACGGCATAACAAATCTGAAGGTGTCAGATCCATTACATTGCACAATGTATTACAGAAGATGTGCCGGACCTGATTTAGAATACGAAAAGAAATTTCTTAGTTTTAAAGTCACCAAACTAGTATTGCATAGCCTTTTTTTGGGACACACTAGGTAATTCTGCAGTCACATGTAGCCTTACAAGGGATATGCAGCTGCTGTATAAGAATGAATTAACCACACATATTTCAGTCACGGAGGGTGAAGGAATGTCATGGTACCTCGTGGGTAAGAAAATAACTGAATGGGTAGGATGGACACCAGAACAGTTGGTAGGTAAGGGCATTCAGGTTCAAAAACTTAACTGGGTTACACAAGCCAGATCGACCGTGCACCTCAGGGAAGACAAACCGATACAATCCCCTGGGACATTATGACTATGTCTCCTTACCCCCATGGAAGAATCTCAATTGCAGACGATTCCAAACTCATTATGGTCGCAGGGTCAGCACGATATCGGACTTATTAGAATGGCAGGACAGGTAAAGATTACACCCAAGTCAGAATTTAGACCTCATAAACGGCAGTATCCCTTGAGCAGAAAGGCAGAGGAGGGCATTTTACCGGTAATCACAGCACTTTTGAAAGCTGGAGTATTAATTCTGTGCACAGACTCACCGTGTAATACGCCCTTATTTCCAGTAAAAAAAACCGGATGGGACATGGAGGATGGTACAAGACTTACAGGCAATAAATGCCGCGGTGGTACCTCGGGCCCCCATGGTCCCGGATCCGTCTATTCTGCTGAACGATATCCTTCCAACGGATAACTACTTTTCTGTAATTGATATCAGTAATGCCTTTTTCTCTATTTCCTTGCAGGAAGATAGTAGATTTTGGTTTGCATTTACATTTATGGGTAAGCGTTATACCTATACCAGGTTATCGCAAGGATACTGCGAAAGTCCGACCATCTTCTCACAAGAGATGTCCACCAATTTGGCTCAGTTCCAACCAGCCCAAGGGTACCACCTACTGCTGTACGTGGATGATATCCTCCTGGCCGCGACTACGGAAGAACTCTGTAAGTCCGAGACTATTCGACTACTACACTTTCTGGCACACGAAGGACATAAGGTAAATAAGTCTAAGTTACAATTTTGTAAATTAGAAGTACGTTACCTGGGTTATACTATCTCTGGGAAGGGCAGGCGATTAGATGACAGCAGAAAGAATGCTATTTTACAAGCCCCCATGCCAACTACAAAAAAAGAAATGATGTCCTTTTTAGGCATTACGAACTTCTGTCGTAGTTGGATTCCCAACTATGCCGAAGAAGTGCACCCGCTATCAGACTTAATTTTGCAATACCGATGGCGGCAAAAGATTTGCTGCACTGGACAGACAAGGCAGTACAGGCATTTACTAGGATCAAGCAACTGATAGCTGGGTCAGCAACATTGGGGTTTCCAGATTACAGTAAGACCTTTATACAGACTGTAGATTGCAAGCAGGGATTTATGACATCTGTTTTAATGCAAATGTATGGAGATAAGTTAAGACCATTGGCATTTTACTCTAGCAAATTAGACTCAGTAGCACGAGCATTACCACACTGTGTGCAAGCAGTAATTGCAGCCGCTTTGGCGGTACAAGCGTCTGCCACGTTGGTATTGTTCCATGATCTTACGTTAAAAGTCCCGCACTCTGTAGCAGTCATCCTTCTGCAGGACAAGTTAACATTTCTGTCACCTAGCAGACATTTATCTTGTATGACTACGCTGTTATCACAGCCACACATGACAATTGAGAGATGCACTACCTTAAATCCAGCGACATTGCTACCTGTTGCTGAAGACGGTATTCCGCATGTATGCTTAGATCTCATACATTCTAAAGTTCTACCAAGACCGGATCTTAAAGATCAACCCTTACTACATGCGGACTGGACACTGTTTGTAGATGGGTCAGCACGCAAAGCAGAAAAGTACAGTTTTGTACCTACCATAAATGTAGATGTCCGAACTGGATAGCATCTGCAGTCATAACAAGTGGGTTGTCCTGTCGTCAGGCAGCCCTGCAGTCGGCCGGATTCCAAAGTCCGGGTCCGGCTTCGGCTGATGTCGCACTCCACCCGACGTCATCTCTGTTGGTCTTCGGGTATAAAAGCATCAGCCGACGCCATTTTCCTCAGTGTTTCTTGCCCCAGATGCCAGTAGCCCTCTTGCAGGCTAAAAATTTGGATAGATGCCAATGTTTCCAAATAGATAGAGGTAAACACAACAATAAGCATATATGTACATATATACAAACAAATACACCATAAAAGACTCCCCCCCAACAGCTAGCTATTAGGAGGGTAAACACCCTAGGAGTACCACAGAGGGGAAGGAGGGAGGGTAATCCTGACTGCAGATGCTATCCAGTTCGGACATCTACATTTATGGTAGGTACAAAACTGTACTATGTCCTTCATGGATGCATCTGCAGTCATAACAAATGGGTAGAATACCATAGCCAACTAGGGGAGGAGGATAAAAGTAGATTATGGTGTGTTTAGGATCCCTTGCAGTACAGCAGTGGCAAACCCTGCTCGGGATCTGGAATATAGAGGCAAATTATAATGCTTGGCAAATGTATGCACGGAGGTCCAAGTAGCCGCCTCAATAATGTCTTTGGTTGCCACTCCTCGTAAGAAGGCTGTGGTAGTGGCTGTTGCCCTTGTAGAATGAGGTCTTATGTTCTGTGGAATTGGTTTTCCATGGAAGGAGTAACAGTATCGTATGCAATTTCCTATCCATTTGGAGATTGTCTGTTTGGAAATAGCTTTTCCTTCCCTTCCTGTTGCATAGGCTACAAAAAGTTGGTCAGTCTTTCTGCTATTTTTGTTCTGTCCAAGTAGTAGCGTAGCTGTCTATGTACATCCAAGGTATGCAGTATTCTTTCCCTCTGTTTTGTGGGTTGGGAAAGAAGGTAGGTAGGTGGATTGCCTGGTTTAAAGACACTCTGGATACCACCTTGGGCATAAATGTAGGATTAGTCCTCATGGACACTCTATCTTGGTGGAAGATTAGGAAGGGTTGCACTGCCATTAAGGCCTGTAGTTCTGAAACCCTCCTTGCTGAAGTAATTGCCAGTAGGAAAGCAGTTTTCCACGACAGGTGTTGTAGGTCTGCTGTTGCTGCTGGTTCAAAGGGTGATAGTGTCAACTTTTCTAGCACAAAGTTTAAATCCCAAGCTGGTAATGGTGGTTTCCTTGGAGGTTTTACATTCTTGATTCCTCTGAGGAACTGCCTCAGCAAAGGGTGCGAAAAAACAGGTGGATCAAAGCTGTATTCTGCTGAAATAGCTGATGCATGTATCTTGATGGAGGAGTAGGACAGGCCTGAATGAAGAAGTTCGGCCAGATACTCCAGAATGTTAGGCATATCTATGTTTGACACATCTTTTCCTCTTTCCGTACTCCAAATGACAAACCTTTTCCATTTTCCAGCATAGTTCCTTCTTGTTGAAGGTCTGCGTGCTTCAAGAATAATGTCTTTAACTCTTTGGGAAAGTTCTGGATTAGCTGCTGCTATGTGATGTTCCATGCAGTCAGTTGCAGCGTTTTAGGTTTGGATGTATGATGCTGTAGTTGTTCTGAGTTAACATCAAAGGCATCAGGGTATTGGCCACATATTGTTCGAGACATGCTCTTCAGTAGTGGGTACCAGTGTTGTCTTGGCCAGTTTGGAGCTATCAGGATTATCCTTGGACGTTCTTCCTTGATTTTTAGTAGTACCTTGTGTATCAAAGGAAGAGGTGGGAATGCATATGCTGTTAGGCCTTTCCAGTTGAAGGAGAGTGAGTCCACTTTCCATGCTAGTGGGTGGAATGTCCTTGTGCAGAATTTTTTGAGCTGGTGATTGAGAGGTGATGCGAATAGGTCTATCTGTGGCATTCCCCATTTCTTCGAGATGGTCTTGAAGATGTCCGGGTGCAGCTTCCATTCGTGGGCATCCGAAGTGGTTCTGCTTAATATGTCTGCTAGGGTATTGTCTTTCCCCGGTACAAATATTGCCTGTAACTGAATGTTGTAGCTGAGTGCCAGGGTCCACAGCTCCAAGGTCATTCTGCATAGGGGGTATGAATGAGTGCCTCCCTGTTTGTTGATGTACCACATGACTGTGGTGTTGTCTGTCCTTATCATCAGCTGGCCCTGTGAGAAATGGTTTGAACTTTTGGATTGCCAGTTTTACTGCCAGCATTTCTTTTAGATTGATGTGCAGGTGAAGTTGATCCTGTGTCCACAATCCTTGCACGCATTTGTCCAGCATGTGGGCCCCCCATCCTAGGTCTGAAGCGTCTGTTGTGATGGTCTGGCTTGGTTGACATCTGCGAAAGGGTAGGCCTGGGTTTGACTGGCATGCCTGAGCCCACCATAGGAACTCCTGTTTTAAGCATGGAATTAGTGGGATTTCTGTTTCTAGACTGTGTCTGTGTTGGGACCATAAATTCTTTAGGTACCACTGTAGTTTCCTCATATGTAGTCTGGCAAATGGGACCAAGATTATGCATGATGCCATGAAGCCCAAGGCCTGCAGAACTTTTCTTGCTGTTAACTTGTTCAGTTTTGTTAGTGCCAAGAAGTAAAGAGGAAGTTCTTTTGTTTTTCTGTAGTCAGGAATGCCATTTGTTGTACTGTGTCCAATTCAGCCCAAGAATGTCCTTGTTTGGGATGGTATCAGCCTTGACTTTTGTAAATTGACTGTGTATCCCAGTCCTTGTAGCAAGTAAATGACCCTTTGTAAATCTGTTGTCAGCTTGCTTTTGTTGTCGCCTTGTAGCAGGCAGTCGTCCAGGTATGGGTAAATTTGAATTCCTGTAGTCTGCAATGGGCGATTACTGATGCCAGGCATTTTGTGAATACTCTGGGCGCAGTAGATAAGCCAAAGGGCAATGCTGAGAATTGATAGTGCTCTGATCCTGCAAGAAATCTGAGGTATCTTCTGCAGATTGGTCGAATGGGGACGTGCAGGTATGCCTCCTTGAGATCTAGAGTTACCAGCCAAGACTCCTTGCCCAGCATGGGAAGAAGTTGCTGTAGGGTCAGCATTTTGAATTTTGGGACAATGATGTATGTATTTAAGGTGGACAGGTCGAGAATTGGCCTCCAACTTTTTTCCTTTCTTGGAACTAGGAATAGTCTGGAGTAGAACCCCTTTCCTTGTTCTGCTGTTGGCACTGTTTCCACAGCTCTCATGTTTGCTAACTCCATTATCTGGCGTAGAGCCTCTGTTTTTTGATTTGGAGGTAGATTTGGCATTCCTCTTTTGACTGGTAAAGTGTGGAAGTGAAACCGGTAACCTTGATCTATGGTTTGTAAAATCCACTTGTCTTTTGTTATGTAGTGCCAGTTCTTTGAAAATAAGGTTAACTTTCCGCCTAGAGGAGCTGCTATTTGTTCCCTGGTAGGCGGATTTAGGATTAAGTCACTGTGGTTGTGCTGATGTAGTGGCAGTGGCTGTGTCTGTGCCTCTGTTGTTACCTTGCCACTGTCGTCCTCTGTAGGCACCTCCTCTGGATTGGTTTCTGCCTCTGGAACGTCTATTCCTGCCCCTTTGAAATTTTGTGGAGTCAGGAAAGGACCAATTTTGGCAGGCCAGTTCCTGCTAAACCTTGGGGTTGAACCTGCAAGAAATCTTTAACAGTTTGAACAGATTTTGCCTTTTCTTCCATTTTCTTCATAACCTGCTGGGCAGGTGTACCAAACAAACTTGTCTTGTCCATAGGAGCATCTAGCAACTTAGCTTTAACATGATCCGTAAAGCTTGTTCCTTTAGCCATGCATGCCTTCTTATCACTGTGCCTGTCATGGCTGATCTAAATGAAGCCTCCAGTGCATCATAGCCACATTTTAAGGAATGGTTGCTAACCTGTTGTATGTTATTTACCATCTCTAATACATATTTCTTATCAAGAGATTCATCAGTGGTTAGTTTTTAGTTAACTGATCAAGCATAAACTCTTGGTATTGTATCATGTGAAACTGACAGTTTAAAGCTCTAGCTGAGAGAGTAGCTGAAGTGTAGACCTTTTACCCCATCTGTCTAGTGACCTTGCTTCCCTTTCAGAAGGAATAGGGTTTTAGCTGTGGTCGGCTACTGCCTTGGGACCCTGGGATATAGTTTCTGGGTCTGCAAGTGGGGCCTTGTAAAGGTGGTGATGAGTATCTGGCACCCTGTAAAATCTGTCTGGTTTGGCAGGGGCTGGGGTAAAGAATCTGGAGCGGAGCAAACATCATTGAAAGCATCATCCACCACAGAGAGAACAGGAGGTATAGCTAAGGGCCTGTGCTGTGGGAGGTGCAGAAAGGTCCTAAGTCTTTTCTGGAGTCTGAAAAATCCTGTTGCTGCCATTGGAACTGTTCTCGCATGGCATGCAAGGTTTCCCCAAAGGAGAATTCTTCTGGTGGGGAAGCAGCTGGAATGGATTCTTAAGCATCAGAATCTTCAAAATTGGAGAAGGGAGCCTCAGGCTGGTCAGTTATGTCTGATTCATCAGCAGAATCATCAGAAGACACTGGCTCAGGGGCTCTGCCCTAGGTCTCTTCTCTGGGGCTGAGAGGCCCTGTCTGGGTGAGATTGAGATCCTCTAATTAAAGAAATTAAATCTTCTGCCAAAGAAAGCATTTGAGAACTAGAAGAGGGCCTGGATGTGGGGGTTTAACAGGCACTGTTTTAGTAGTCTTGGCTGCTTTAGCCCTGGCGAAGGCCTTAATGGACATGGCAGCTGGAGGCCTAGCAGCACCACGTGCTGGGGTAGAGACATCCAAGGGGATGGTGTCTGATAAGTCAACCACCGTAGTGGGTAAAATTTCTGAGGTCGATTCAAGAGTTGTAGCAGGGGCCTCAGTTGTAAGAATAGGTTCAGCTGTACTTTGAGCAGTTTTCTCGGTTTCGCCGAAACCGAGACACTCATGATTTGCTTTACCGTGGTTTCGGCCGAAACCGCGGACCGCGAGTGTCGGTCTTTATCTTTGCGTTTTTGGGGGTAGTCGGAGGATCCGACGGCATAATGTACGCAAAATCAGAACCGAAAAACTGTTCTGCAAACTCCGACCGGCGCCTAAGCGTTCGTCGGTTGAAAGAGGCACAGGCCGAACAGGCTGCTACGTCGTGGGCTGGGCCTAAACAAGGCAGACAGTAAGAGTGGAAATCTTTATGAGGTATTTGTTTCCCACAGGTTAAACAATTGTTAACTTTTTCTGACATCGGCTGAGGCAAGAAAGAGTCCCCAACGGGGTACTTAGCTTTAGAAGTCTTCGAAGTAGTATTCGGTAGAAATAATCTCTGGATCCGACCGACCGGCACTTGCGAACAGCTTCTGCTTCGGGCGCCACGCGGCAAGAAAGACTGGGGAAAATGGCGTCGGCTGATGCTTTTATACCCGAAGACCAACAGAGATGACGTCGGGTGGAGTGCGACATCAGCCGATGCCAGACCCGGACTTTGGAATCCGGCCGACTGCAGGGCTGCCTGACGACAGGACAACCCACTTGTTATGACTGCAGATGCATCCATGAAGGACATCAGGCACCACGCAGGTAGGGTATGCAGTTACTACTGCAACTCAGATAATAGAGGCAAGACCACTCCCCGGGAACTTATCCGCTCAAGCAGCGGAACTGATTGCTGTGACAAGGGCATGTCTCCTTTCAGAGGACAGGAATGTCACTATCTATACGGATAGTCAATATGCCTTCTCTACGGTGCATGTGTTTGCTCAGCAATGGAAAAATAGGGGGATGGTTACAACCTCGGGGAAAGACATTATGCACAAAGACCTAATCCTTGAATTACTACAAGCCGTCCAACGGCCACGGGGTTTGGCCATCTGTAAATGCGCTGCTCATACCCGTGCTAAGGACCCGGTATCACTTGGTAATGCCCTAGCAGACAAAGCAGCCAAAGAGGCAGCTATGTCCAGTACCTTTTCACTTGAAACCACACCTACAGAATTACAACCAACAGATAAATTTGATTTGCAAACCTTACAAGTCATGCAGGAACTTAGCACAGTACAGGAAAAACAACGCTGGACTAGGTATGGTGTTAGGCAGAACAAAGGAATCTATGTGGGACCGGATAATAAATATGTTTTGCCTACTAATCTTTTTAGGTATGCAGCACTAGTCGCATGGCCCTTCCCATCTGGGCCCTGCAGCTATGGTTAGAATTATCCACCTTACCTTTTGGACCAAGGGTTTCATTGCATATGCAAAACGTTTTTGTCTATCCTGCATAGTATGTGCTAAATACCACGGGAGGGTCAGAGTTGCTCCGGCATCATTTCCAACACCCCCCTATCCTTTTCATACAATATGTATGGACTTCATCGAATTGACCCCGGCACAACTAAAGAAGTTTGTGTTAGTGATAGTAGATGCATTTACTAAGCGGGTTGAGGCCTTTCCGGTGACACATCCGGATGCTCAAACAGTGGCTAAAATTTTGGTCAATCACATCGCCCCGCACTTTGGACTTCCTACACGCATCTACTCTGACAACGGCACGCATTTTGTCAATCAGATCATACAGAAACTGTCTACAGTTTTCCAAATTGAATTAAAACACCATTGTGCCTACCACCCACAGTCAGCAGGGTTGGTGGAACGCCATAACGGCATTCTAAAAGGCAAGTTGAGAAAACTCATGGCCGAGACACATCTGTCTTGGATTACCTGTCTACCTCTAGCCCTCCTTTCCATGCGGACAACTCCCACCTCAAAAGGAGTCACCCCATTTGAGTTGTTGTATGGGAGACCTTATTACGTCCCGCAGTGGCAAAACTTGTTGCCTGCGGAACGTGAGGGGGGTGAGGAGATAGCATGAGGAAAATGCTGACCAATACTAACAGCTGTTTAATGAATGATTGTTTTCAGGTTCAAGAGGCGACAAAATCACGGAAGTCATCGCAACTCCAATGGCAGTTCGGATTAAAGAAAGGTCCTCATGGATCCACCTAACACATTGTAAAACATTTTAAGTTAGATAAAAAATTGAATTCCCTGAGGAACAAACAGATAGCAGTAACCATGAAGGACAATAATGAGAATAAGAGAAAATGGTTCTATTGCAATATTTTATTGTTTATAACTATTGTGATTGTAATATTTTTGTTTTTAATGAAGCTAGCCATTCAAAAGAGACAAACACACCAGCTGGCATCCAAACTTTAATACATATCAAGCGATTAAATATGCATATGCATCCTCAATGAATGTCTCAAATTGTTGGGTATGTACTGCAATATCTACTGTACATAGTGGCTTAATGTTAGGGACAGCCCCTCTGGAAACAAATGATACTTGGAATAGTTTGTTGTTTGAAACCACAGAAGTACCACTGAGAGACAAGGTGGCTGCCTCTTCTGGGGCCAAAAGCGGAACAGTGTGTTTTCAAAAGATTGAAAACGTTAAGGTGGGGCTGAGCCAATGTAATTTGACAATAGTTCATAATTGTACCCTAGAAGGGCAGTGTGAAACCAAGTTTGGAGCTATAAAAAAGACATCAATGTAAATGATACTAGTTTTGTTGAAAAAATGCTGTATGTATATGGCCTGTTATTTAAGGGCTAAAGCCAAATGGGAGTTATGAATTTGCAACCAATATTACCATCAAAACAAATGATTGTTATTTTATTTGTGGTAGGAAAGCATATAAATGGTTACCATATGGCTGGTCAGGAAGTTGTTTTTTGGGATATCTGATACCAGCTATCAGGCACGCAAATGCGTTGCCTCAAGGTAAAATACGAAATGCACGTTCTCTTAATAAACCTATTAATCCCGTTGGTAACATTGATGTGTCATGGATTTATCACCATGACTTGGCACACGTCAGCAGCAAATGACTCTCACATATGGACCTAGGCGATGATGTAATTGCTTGGGCTGGTATTTTGCCAGCGTATGGGACAGTAAAATCCATCTGGGAACTGAGAAAACTGTCAAAACTGTTAGAGACTCTGAGTAATGCGACATTTTTCAGCGCTAGAATTGGTGACAGGCAATTAACGCGATGAGAACAGTAGTGTTGCAGAACCGTATGGCGCTCGATTTCACCCTAGCGGCGAAGGAAAAATAGTTCAACAAGTTTTTGAACTGACTAAACCTGGTCCAAACCCCTTGACTGACTTTTTCCAAAATCTGTTTGGAAACTGGGGTTCTGTGTTGATGAACATTTTAATTGCTGTATGTGTTGGTGCAATCATATTTTTGCTGCTTGGCTGCTGTTGCATACCATGTATCAAAATGATAATATCGAGGGTTATCTCTGCCAATGCTACAAAAGCATATTTCTCTGATTATGAGAAGGTATACAACGTATCTGGGATTGTGTAAAATAAACAGCATACAAAATGTTGTAAGGGGGGAAATGTGGAAAAATACTGAAGTCAACATGTTTTGTATTCTGTATTTAAAGGGTTAAGCAGAAAAATGTTCACTGCGTGCAAACTGAAATGTTCTGGAAAATGTTGATCACTGAGGAATGCAGGAGTTAATCTTAAACTGCTGATAAAGTTAATGGTGCAAGAATAACTGTGGTACTGGCTGGTAAAAACAAGTAATCAAACTATCAATTTTAATGAAAGTCCTCTGTGCTACGTGTATGTACGTGCAGGAGGGTCTATATAAGGAGAACTTAAAGTACAAGTAGCCAGACTGCTGGCATATTACTATCATGTAGCAGATCTCCATGCATGTAAAATAAAGCTGTTTTACTTGCTTACAAGAACTTGGTGTGATTCTTCCAGAATATGTTAGAAGAGTAAAATCTTTCGACAGATTGTCAGAGAGATGAAGAAAGTAGACAAAAGTATAAGGAGATGACGTGCATGGCAAAGAGAGAGGTGGCGAAGGCTAAGGATAAGGCGTATGACGAGTTGCATAAAAGGCTGGACACTAAGAAGGGAGAAAAAGGACCTTTACCGATTGGCTAGACAGAGGGACCGAGCTAGTAAAGATGTGCAGCAGGTAAGGGTGATAAAGGATAATGAGGGAAACATACTCACAAGCGAGGAGAGTGTGTTGAGCAGATGGAAAGAGTACTTTGAGGGGCTGATGAATGAAGAGAATGAGAGGGAGAGAAGGTTGGATGATGTGAGGATAGTGAATCATGAAGTGCAGTGGATTAGCAAGGAGGAAGTAAGGATAGCTATGAAGAGGATGAAGAACGGAATGGCTGTTGGTCCAGATGACATACCTGTGGAAGCATGGAGGTGTTTAAATGAAATGGCAGTGGAGTTTTTAACTAGATTGTTTAATGAAATCTTGGAAAGTGAGAGGATGCCTGAGGGAATGGAGAAAAAGTGTTTTGGTACCGATTTTTAAGAATAAGAGTGATGTGCAGAGCTGTAGTAACTACAGAGGGATTAAATTAATCAGTCACAGCATGAAGTCATGGGAAAGAGTAGTGGAAGCTAGGTTAAAAAGGGAGGTGATGATTAGTGATCAGCAGTATGGTTTCATGCCAGGAAAGAGCACTAAAGATGCAATGTTTGCTTGGAGAATGTTGATGGAGAAGTACAGAGAATATCAGAAGGAGTTGCATTGTGTCTTTGTGGATTTAGAGAAAGCTTATGATAGGGTGCCTAGAGAGGAGTTGTGGTATTGTATGAGGAAGTCAGGAGTGTCAGAGAAGTATGTAAGAGTGGTACAGGATATGTACAAGGGTAGTGTGACAGTGGTGAGGTCTGCGGTGGGAGTGACAGATGTGTTTAAGGTGGAGGTGGGATTACATCAAGATTCAGCTCTGAGCCCTTTCTTATTTGTAATGGTGATGGACAGGTTGACAGACGAGATCAGACAGGAGTCCCCGTGGACTATGATGTTTGCAGATGACATTGTGATCTGTAGTGAGAGCAGGGAACAGGTACAGGAGACCCTAGAGAGGTGGAGATATGCTCTAGAGAGAAGAGGAATGAAGGTCAGCAAGACTAAGACAGAATATATGTGTGTGAACAAGAGGGAGGATAGAGGAATGGTGAGGATGTAGGGAGTAGAGGTGGCGAAGGTGGATGACTTTAAGTACTTGAGATCAACAATTCAGAGTAATGGTGAATGTGGAAGAGAGGTGAAGAAGAGAGCACAGGCAGGATGGAGTGGGTGGAGAAGAGTGTCAGGAGTGATTTGTGACAGACAAGTACCAGTAAAAGTGAAAGGAAAGGTCTACAAGAGGTTAGTGAGACCAGCTATGTTATATGGGTTGGAGACAGTGGCACTGACAAAATGGCAGGAGTCAGAGCTTGACGTGGCAGAGTTAAAGATGTTAAGATTTGCACTGGGTGTGACAAAGATGGACAGGATTATGAATAAGTATATTAGAGGGTCAGCCCAGATTGGAAGGTTTGGAGACAAAGCCAGAGAGGCAAGATTACGTTGGTTTGGACATGTGCTGAGGAGGGGATGCAGAGTATACTGGGAAAAAGATGCTAAGGATGAAGCTGACAGGTAACAGGAAAAGAGGAAGGCTTAAGATAAGGTGTATGGATGTGGTGAGAGAGGACATGCAGGTGGTTGGTGTGACAGAGCAAGATGCTGAGGACAGGAAGACATGGAAAAAGTTGATCTGCTGTGGCGACCCCTGGCGGGAGCAGCCGAAAGAAGAAGAAGGGTCAGAAAACTCATTCACCACCAATACCTCCCTTTACACTGCTGACTTTGAAGACCCTGACTAGGCCTGGTTTCTGAACCAGAAAAGGATCGGAGTCCCTGTCAAAAGAGTCAACCATTTTGTTTATCTCAATACCAGGTAAACATCCCATGCACAGGGGCTATGAGCTTGTGTCCCCTTGTTTAAGTAATACACAACAAACTATTTGCCTGATCGGAAGAGAAGTCCTAGAAGCTGCACTTTCTAAAAGACATGTTGTGCCAGAAACATTGTTCTGTGGAATTCCAACTGGCTAACAAAGTCCTTTCATCATGGGACCTGCACTCTTTGCACCATATGGAAGCAGAGATGGGCTCCACTGCCTGAAAATGAAGCCCCCATCATTTAAAAGTACAAAATGTTCAGCTGCAGAAAGTGAAGACAAGTCAACAGACTGCTGGGAAATGCCCACCACTCCAGAGCCTGACAACATAGTCTGATAGCAAAAGCAGGCCAGTGTGTGTGTGTTTGTGTGTGTGTGTGTGTGTGTGTGTGTGTGTGTGTGTGTGTGTGTGTGTGTGTGTGTGTGTGTGTGTGTGTGTGTGTGTGTTAGTGTCTCAGACGCTATGCTAACAAGTTATACTGCATTGCTACAGTAGTAACATCTTCAGGACTGTAAATGGCACCATAAAGACTGGAGTCACCCATCAAGCCCTGCAGATGCATCAGAACCCAGGTTTCGACTTTGCAGTATATTCTCCTAGAGGATGAAAAAACTAATACGAGTCCTCTGCAAGGGTAGGAATGCAAACTGATCAGAGAGGACTTAAATTTATGATCAGTTTCTAAGAACTATAAAAAAGGAAGAATACAATTGGAGGGGAGTTCAAGTATGGGGCTATAAGGAACCAAGCACCTAGGTAAAGGAACACAATTGGAATAGTCTTCTACAAGGCATCGGCCACAATGTCTAATAGCACAGTGAAGACTCTGGGTGGTAAGAAAAGCTCAAACTGTAATACTCTGTAGTTGAAGTGATGTACACCATAGCAAAATGGTGGAGTCTCCTCTTTCTACTGTCTTCTAAAATCTATTAAGCAAATTGCCTCAGAGAAACATTCTATTGCAAATGTCTTGCCTACATGCAACTACATCATGATAAAACTGATTTTTTTTTAACCACTTACCCCAAAAACTATACTCATCTTAATGACATATTTCTTTTTATACATCTTGAAATAGTTATGCTATAATCCTGATTATTGACACTGTATAACATTGTATTGCTACTTAATGCATTGTAATAATCCCATAACACTGCTGTTTAATGATGATTTATAATGAAAATTGTATAATATGTTAGAGCTTTTCTCCCCAGGCCTCCGCTAAAAAAGGGCTCTTCAGCTCAGTCGGACAATCCTGGTCAACAAATGTAAAATAAATAAATGTGGACCCATCCATAATGTCCAATTATAACATCCAAGCATCCTGTGGGAACAACATAATCCCCTGAAAGGTGAATACCTGAAATCAAATGTGTTGAACATTTTGGCTAAGTTTGTGGTCCATGACTGAAGTCAAGAATATTTAGTGCTAGAACCCCCTTTAGAACCAGGTAATCTTCTGATAAACCACCTCACTAGTTTTTTTGAGAAAAATCTTAGCCTGCCTAAACAGCTCCACTAGAATGGATCTGTGTGTCAGTGGAGTGCATTCTGGGGAAGGAACAATGGTGTTAGGAGTCAAGGTGGCAAAATGTTGTGATCTTAGAGCCCTGTGCTGAACCAAAGAGATCACACTGAAGTCAACACAGCTTATGAACTGAGTTGTTCTGCCCACTCAAGTGATAGTTTCTGAAAACCACTGGCTTCTGGTGCTTACAGGCTGCTCTGATGGCATCCTAGATTACGAGTTCCATGGGTGGATAAATCAAGGTTTGTGCCTTATCTCCAAAAACTCCACCACTAATTTCTGAAGAAAAGACACTGGCTCAAAGTTAGTCCAAGCTGTTATTTGTAAGCCTAAGGGAAACTCCAAAGCACAGGAAAATGCAGACCGGGGAAAGGACTCATTATTGTTGTCCATCTCTGAGACAATGGCATGAAGATCTTTAGTGTCTCAAAAACACAGAAGGTAAAACAGCATCACTACTCTCACTACCCACTTGTATGAATCATGTGAATGTGAGCTTGTGACTGACCAGTGCCAGGCATCAGGAACTTGGGAAATGGTGCTGGATTACACAAAGTGTGGAGTACAGACAGGTCTGCACTAGGGCTGGTGTCAGCTTCTGACAAAATTTTCTATTTCTGTGCTCCCACCATACATCAAACAATGCCTGATGTTTAGGCGTTAATGCATGAGCATGGTAAAGGACAATTAGACCCTCTGAATGAAGCCTGCTGCCTAATTCCAGAAGGAGAATCCCTGGTCCTGAGTACCACTGATCTGTGGCAGGATGGCACTAGAAAAGGGTCTCCAAGATCACACTGGTCAACAAGGTTTCCAGACAGCCATTCAAGGTAGGACAGCACAAGAAATTTTAAATGCACCCCCAGGGTGAGGGATCGAAGGCGTGCCTTCCAGGATCTGTGACAGAGGCCAAGGACTTGTTTCATTCTCAAATTTTAGATAGTTGAGCACTTGAGACTTGCAGGGTCCTCAGTGTTGGCAGGAAACTGGAATTAGCAGTTTCAGATCTTGGCCTGCTCTTCCATTGTTTGTCCTTGTGGCACGGCTCCAATTTATGATGGGTTGTGAGGAGCACCATCCCACTGGTTTCTCAATGAAGGAGTTCTCAACTGCAATCATTCTTCTGATGAGACAAGAATTTTCCTTTCCTTCAACATCACATAGCCAGACTGAAGTCATGACACAGAAACAGCTACCAATATCATGCTCTTCCCTATGATAGTACAGGTAGTGGAATTGTGGTTCTTCACCAGTAATCTGACACTTAATGAGATGTTTCAGACATTTGAGTTCTCTACTCTACTAATGATAATAAGTATGAAGAGCTAAACTCTGAGACTAGTTACAAAAAATAAACAAAAGAAAGAACTATCAGGCTTGGGAGATGAGTGCAATTCAGTAGCCAGCACATTATGTTTATTTATTTACATTTGTTTACCGTGAAAATCCGATTGAACACAGGTCCTTTTTCAGCATAGGCCCAGGGAGAAAAGCTCCACACAAAGTTACATTATGTACAGAGTTAGTAAGAAAAAAAATACCAATATAAATTAAATTGAACAATGTCAGCAAAAAGGCAGAACATTATGAATAACATAATTACATGAGGGACAATGGATATACATGGCGTAAACATTCATACATGCATAGGAGATTTGGATAAATCTTGGATGGCACTTATTAAAAATTAGGGCATATCATAACAAACACAGCAATAATATAGTAACAAGATTGTTAGACATACAAAATGCCTGTAAACAGAGAGAGATAAAGGACAGTGCTTGGTGAGATGTGAATTACGTGGGTACAGAGTCTAGGAGGAAATAGTAGGGGAAGATTAAGGAGTGCGAGAGGAAAACAGAGAAGTAGCATAGGTGGAATAGATTGTAGGTAGATGCCTTAGTATTGAGATGAAGTGAGGGATTGAAGGAAGTTAAAAAGGACTGCCAGTGCCAACTGATGAGGATAGAAGTGAACCATGCAGGGTGGCTGAGTGGTGGTGGGGGGGTAGAGAAGGGGGATTCTAGTCTGGACTGGTGCATGGGCATAACCAGTGTTTTTTTAGGTGAGATTTTAGTATGGTTTTGAAGTGACTGAGTGATGGTATAGAGGTTATTGGGGGGGGGGGGTGTTCCATAACTTGGCTATTATGCAGGAAAAGAGTGCTTCTCCAGCTGAGTTCTTAGTTTTGGTTACTTGGAGTTGATTTTTGGTACTGGAGCGAAGTGGTCTAGAGGTACAATAGGGCTGGAGTAGATTTTGGAGGAGTGGAACTTTGTGAGGATTGTTTACTAACTTGTGAATAAGAGAGAGTTGATTCAGGTGAAGAAGTTGAGGGAGTTCAAGCCAGTCAAGTTCAGTAAGTGAGATACAGTGGTGACTGTGATAGGAATCCCCGTTGCAAATTTGGTGATTTTGTTGTAACAAGATTCAAGCTTATGTAGGTCGGTTTGTCTTAGGTTGGCAAATATAGGAGAGGCGAAGAGTAAGGTAGAGATAAGGTGGGAACTGGCAAGTGAAATTTTGGCTGTTTTGGTGAGGAATTGCTTATTTCTGTACAAAGCACCTATGTGAATCTTGAATTTGAGACAGTTGTCAATCTCCACACCCAGTAGTTTGCTATGTTCAGTTGGGGAGATGATGGTGTTGTCACTGGCTGTAATTTTAAAGTGGGAGTTGGTTGTGTTAGATTTTGTTGGTTGGAAGATGAGAGTTTAGTTTTATTTGGGTCGAGTATTAACTGGGCATTAGATAGCCAGGTTTCTACGGTGGTAAAGGCGTTCTGTGTGATCTTAAGTTCGGGTAGGGTTTGGGCTGAGCAGATGACGGTGGAGTCATCTGCATACTGTATGAGAGAGGCATGTTTGGGGGCAGTAAATAGAGTGTTGGTGAAGAGCGAGAAAAGTAGTGGTCCAAGGATGGATCCTTGGGGAACACTGAGTGAGACAGGGAGTTGAGGAGATATGTCATTATGCCAAACAATGGAGTGAAAGCAGCCAGTGAGGTAGCTGTGAAACCAGTCAGTAACTGACTGGGAGAAGGATAGGTTAGTGAGAACAAAGATAAGACGTTTGTGTAACACCATGTCAAAAGCCTTAGACAGGTCTAAAAAACTTGCAGAGGAGAACAAGCCGCTGTTTTTATGTTGAAGGATAGTGTTAGTGAAGGAGAGTAAAGTGGTTGTAGTGCTATGGTGTGGCCTAAAACCATGCTGGGTGTTGGATAGGAGGTTATTAGTTAGGAGGTAATTTAAAACTTGAGAATGAATGCATCTCTCCAGGATCTTGGAAATTGGTGAGAGAATGGCTATGGGCCGGTAAATGGATAGTTCTAAAAGGGGCCACCTTTGTGGAGGGGAATGATGTGGGATATTTTCCACAGTATGGGGACATAGCATTCAGATAGGGACCAGTTAATCAAAATAGAGACTGGATAGGCTAGGGTGCCGGCTGCTATTTTTAGGTATTCACAGGGGAGATTGCTGGCTGCTAGTCTAGTGGGTTTTAGTTTAGATATATTTTTTATGTAGTATGTAGGAACTGGAGTAAATGTAAAGCTGGTGGGCAGATTATTAGGTGTAGTTGTGGGGAGGAAAGGGAGGGGGTTGTGTTGCTTACCTAGGGATAGAATGGTTTCTGTGAAGTGTTTATTGAAAGAGGTAGCAATATTTTCAGAGGAGAGGGAGTGTTAGTTGCAGGGGTACCAACTTTACCTGGGTGGAGAATGGTGTTTATGGAGGACCAGAATTGTTTAGGGTTGTGTTGGGAGGAGTTAAGAGTGGACTGATAGTATTGGATTTTGTCTTGTTTTATTAGCTTTTTGACTATATTGCACAAGTCTAGAAATTTTTGTCAAGTTGAGGGGGGATTTATTAAGCCCCAGTGATCCCTCTGTCTCGATTTTCATTAATGATCTAGTGGCTTTCTGTAGCCATGGGAAGTATTGGACTTTGACTCTAGTAATACGTATGGGGGCATGGGTATTTAGGATGTTTAGGAAGGTGGTATTGAAGAACTGGACAGCATCATCTAGACTGAGGTACTTCAGACGACTCCAGTTACAACTTTTAGGGGATGAGTTAAATGTGAGTGGGTTAAAATTTACCTTGTTACGTATTTGCTGATAGATGATGGGTTAGAACAGTATAGGTGGTACTTCAGTAGGAATGTCAGTGTATGGTCACTGAGGCTGTCAGGTAGGCATCCAGCTAAATAAGACAGAGGGAAGTTATTGACTAGTATACCCAATCAAGAGTAGATTGTTTGTTAGAATTTGTATTTATCCGGGTGGGTGACAGGATAAGTTGGGAGAAACCTTGAAGGTTTAGGTGGTGGTGGGCAGGATGTTTGTTGCTGCAGCATAGCCAATCAATATTAAAATCACTTAGTATTATGGTTTCATGGGGAAGGTGATGGTTAGCCCAACTAAGGAGGTTTTCTAGTGATGGGATGTTTTGACCAGGAGGGAAGTAGCATCCAATGATGTTAATGGTTTTGTTTTGGTTTAGTTTGAGGGTGGCAAATAGGATTTCTTAGTTACTGATCTGGGGGGCTGATATATTTAGGATATGAATGTCTAGGTGGTGTTTAAACATTAGAGCTACACCACCTCCTTTGATAGCCTGATGACTCGAAGTATATTGTAACCTGATGGAAGTACTTCCTCACTGCCAAGGAGGAGGGAAAGATCCTAAAGGTACCGATTAGTGACTTGGAGTCTAACAATGCAGCAGAGCTCCTGGGAGCAGTTAGGTAAGAGAGAGCTCCGGACATCTTTCTGGTGACTAGTTTAAGCTTTGTCTGTTATACAGTTGCCAGAAGATAGTAGGGAAGGCATTGAACTGTTTAGACACTGGGGAGTAGTGACTAGAGGGAAAATTATACTGGAAAGAGATGCTGGGGCATAGGAAATGCAGAGAAATTAAGTTGGAATACCCAAACTAAATCAGGACTGGGGATGCTGATGAATTATGGATATTAGATAGGGCTAGAAGTACGAGGAGTGGATATAATCTGCGGGTCAATGTTGCGACCTAGTGATGAAAAAGGTAATAATTCTAACAAAAGGAGGGCAGGGGAGAAATATTCTACAGACGGGGAGGGGGAATAGGACTACAGTAGGCTGCTAACATCCACAACGCAAGTACAAATCAAAACAATGACTAAATACACGTGTATTAGTAAATATAATCACATACATGCTAGTGGTCTTTGATGGGGAAAGAGCAGGCTGTTGATTGCGCTGGTGGAGCCTAGGTTTTTGCAGTTCCAGGATGTCTTTTCTTAGAAGGGAGATTTCTTGCTGATAAATGTAGCAGAATTTGGGGGGGGGGGGGCGTAGAAGGGAGATGCAGGGCAAGACACTAGCGGTCTTTCATGGGGAAAGAGCAGGCTGTTGATTGCACTGGTGAAGCCAAAGTTTTTGCAGTTCCAGAACGTCTTTCCTTAGGAGGGAGGTTTCTTGCTGATAAATGTAGCAGAATGGGGGGACACCCGGAGAAGGGAGACGTAGAGCAGGGCAAGATGCTAGTGGTCTTTTAGCAGGCTGTTGATTGCGCTGCCATAGCCTAGGTTTTTGCAGTTCCAGGACATCTTTCCTTAGGAGGGAAGTTTCTTGGTGATAAATGTAGCAGAATGGGGGGCATACAGAGAAGGGAGACATAGAATAGGGCAAGATGCTAGTGGCTTTGATGGGGAAAGAGCAGGCTGTTGATTGTGTTGGCGAAGGCTTGGTTTTTGCAGTTCCAGAATGTCTTTCCTTAGGAGGGAGGTTTCATGCCGATAAAAGTAGCAGAATGGGGGGGGCACCCAGAGAAGGGAGACGAAGAGCAGGGCAAGCGACAGGCGGATGAGCAGCCTAACTGTAGGTTCATCCGATGAGTTGGGGAGTAATTTTAAAAAAATGTTGAAGCATGCACTGCTGTGAACACATGGTATCTCCTAAATGTGGGTGTTTAGAAAAAGAAAGAATCAAATTCTGATTCATGAAAAAATGGTCCTCTATGTTAGCTCTTTCAAATGGGTGAAATGGCTCCCTATTGAAATATGGGCACTGGTAATGCCGAGTGCCAAAAAAAAAAAAGACTGAAAACCCAAATAAGAGTGAATCCCAGAAATTGGTCTTCTCCTTAAACTTTTTTTTTTTTACACAGAGGGGGCACCACCACACCTCCTGAACCTATATACTAACTCAGAGATTGCCATACCTTGGAGAAATGGCATCTCTGACTTAGTATATGTAAGTCCGTTCTTTCAGCCATTCAGTCTCCATGTTTGGGAATCACTCTAGCAGGTCCTGACATTTCAAATGGTTACCAGGTGAAACTTAATTTTAATCTCTTTTTAGAAATAGTCCTCCCATCACCCCCACCCTGTACTTTCCTTTCCCAGAAACGCTACTAAAATATGATTTATACTAAAGCTAGAAACAGAGCAGGCTTCACCTCTTGAACTGGGTGGATGAGCCAGATCTCCAGCATCCAATGAGACACAGGCTCTACTCAGAAGAGAATGGAAATAACTCAGACATACTTTTGCCGAAACACTACAAGGCTCCATATATTTCATCTTTTTAGGTGTTGAAGGAAGCTCTCAAGTTTCTTTTTTTATTCATGATAATTTAAACGGTTTCAAAGCATTTAAAAAAGAAATATAAGCTCTGGGACAATCAAATCAAAATAGCTACAAAGACGTTGTTAAAGCTCTATAAGAGCTGGTAAATGCTCTTGCTCTTTTAGCTAAGATTTTTTTTTAAACTTATTATATGACTGAAAATATCTGGCCTATAAGCACGTCTGCCCCATGGTTTCATTCTAAATCACATATACATTTTCCTACACCAATGATCACAATTATGCCAATAACTGATTTATTACCATTAGAAATGTATCCAGGCTAAACTACCAAAGTACAATGATTATTTTATTCACATCAACACGGAGTTTCTTAGACTCTAAGCAAGAGCCTACTCAAGTAAGTTAAAAATACAAGTGATTGTAATAGGCAAACCTGATTTTAGCAGAACAGCAGCTTTTCCGTACACACACACACACACACACACACACACACACGAGGAATAATCAGCTCCATCCTGTCCAGTTCCTCAGATAACATTAGTAATACCTAATAAGAAACTAACTGCTCAGCCAAATTGTTCTGTCCTATCTCATTAACATCTATTCAGTGTGGAATGTCACACCTCTAGCAGCCCACCCACATCTTTCATTCCAGAGAGCTTTCTAAAAAAACAAACTTAAAAAGCATAAGATAAATATAAACATTTTGTGAGCAATAAAAGCTACTAAAACTGTACAGACAGCAATATTATTAAGAAGTATACTTTACAGTGATAATAGTTTGTACATTCATGGTCTTTTCCATGAATACTGTAATATATTATAATGCACAAAAAATTATATTTTTTTGTAAACTTTCACAAACAAATTTTCTTATCTTGAAAACCGTACAACCTAGACATAGGATCATAGTAAGTTACTATGCTAATGGCCCTAGGGCCCTTACAAGCCTAGCCAAGTTCTACCCTTGTTTCCATGATCAGCACTTACTGCCCCTGTCCAAGAGGAACACAGGTGGAACTTCCAGGGTGAATTTATGGTTACCCATCCAATCGTCCAGATTGCATTTTAAGAGGGACAGCGAAGTACTATGTCTGTTCCAAAGGTGTGGTAACCTCTGGGAGACAAATCTGTCCTTCCAACAGTTTCTATTAATGTCACATAAAAGGTTAAGGTTTTTAGAGCGAGTAACCCATGTACCATTTAACTTACAGAGACACATTTCCAATAAAGCAGGGTCAGAGATTGCCTCTGAGTAGTCTGTATGAAACAGAATAAAGTGACAGTGATTTAAAATGATCCACACAGGACAGATGCTGAAGACCTAGAACTTTCCCTGTGAAGAACCTTTCTGATCTCTCCAATTGCTGCATGTATTTGGGAAGATATATACCAAAAGGGGCGTTGTACTCAATTATTGGCCTGATGAGGGAAGAGTACAGGGAGGCTATAACTTTTTTTTTTTTTTTTTTTGGAAGCAATGCCCTTACTTATCAAATGAGCAATACAGAATGCCCTTCTCAACACTGTGAAGACATGGTGGTCAAAGGTGAGGTTGCTGTCAACCTGTCTGCCCAGGTCTCTCACCACTGAGTGCATACTTAAGGTGTTGCTATTAATGTGCTAACTATTAGGAACATCGTCCTTACCAAAAGGGATGATAATACATTTTTTTTGCATTGAGTTTAAGGCCAAGACTTTGGCACCAGTCATTTGTTTGTGCAAGACCCTCTTGTAGGATGTTGACATCATTTGGAGATTCTATGACCGCTCCCAGTTTGCAGTCTTCAACAAACTTTGGCAGACACAGACCTTTAGTTTTTGCCTGTACTTCAGAGAAATTGATTCCAAACAGTAGAGGTCCCAGGACTGATCCCTGTGGAACACCACTGGTTACAGGTATGCTGTTGAAGGTGGATTCCCCTATTTTGACTATATGGGTTCTATCAGTGAGCCAGTTAGCAACCCATCTAACAATATAAGGGTTGATACCTTGCTGGGTGAGTTTGCCAATAATGCCTGAATGAGGGATTGTGTCAAATGCCTTGGCTAAGTCCAGGTAGGCTGTATGCAGAGATTCCCCTCGTCCAGGGCCTTGGTGACTGTCTCAAAGAAGTCCACCTGGTTTAACAGGCATGATCCTCCCTTTGACAAATCCAAACTTTGTACGGTCAAGTGTTTGGAGATTACCTACATTTTTGTTGATAAGGTCCATGATGATTTGCTCCATGGCTTTGTCAGGCTAATAGGCCTATAGGTCCTGGGGTCAGTGGAAGCACCACCTTTGTGCAAGGGAATAATGATGGTCATTTTCCATTCAGCTGGGACGAAGCCGGTGCTTAGACTATGACTGAAAAGAGTATCCAATGTTGTTGCTAAGTCATGTTGGAGCCCATGTAGGAAGCAGCCTAGGATGTTATCAGGTTCCATAGATAGTATGTTCCTGGCCTTAGACAGGGTGTTTACGACCTGCTCTTTAGAGATACAAGGTAGGGGACAGGTGGTAGGGATGTGATGGGGTACGTGTGGTGGGGCAGAGGAGTGAAGTTTTCACAGAACCTGTCAGCCAACAGTGTGGTATCATTAACTACCAGTTCGGTACAAATCTGGGCCATTCCTTTTAGGTTATGGATGTAACTAAAGAACGCCTTATGGTTGTCTTTAGTTGAGGAAGGTAATTTGGGTTCATAGTTTGCTTTGGAGGACTTCACAATGTTTTATTTGCTTTTTTAATCTGATGAGGGAGCGTTTCTAGTTTAGGGCTCACTCCCTCTTACTCTTAGATAGCAATTTCTTTCTCTTATTATAAAGCCTGTTAATGGCAGTTGTCCACCAGACAGGTTTACTTTTCCTTGAGAAGCTTGTTTTCATTCTATCAGGTACGGCCGAGTCAATGCAGTTATACAGGTTCTTGTATAAAGCACTGGTGTAGAAGTCAGCACAGCTGCCAGTTCTACTTGAGAGAAGAGGTGCAGAGAAGCTATTTATACCATCCCGTAAGAGGTTATAATCTGCTTTGGAGACATTTTTGTTTAATTGCTGGGGGGGGGGGGGCAGGTGTGATAGTTACTTCAAATGAGAATAATCTGTGGTCAGAACTCACAGTGGGGGGTGCTGCAGTGGCTCCCCATATTAGTAAGCACCAGATCCAGGATGTTAGCACCCTTTGTGGGGGTGTCAAATAGCTGGTCCAGGGCACTGGAGTTAACAAAGTCGAGAAACCTTTGCACAAGTGAGTTTGAGCATGAGTAATTTACCCAGTCAATGGATAGGTAGTTAAAGTCACCCAAAACCATGGTGTTCAGATATATCTTGATAGACTAAAGTAGATCCAAATAGGCAGAGTGGGTCTCCTGATTCATGGAGTGGGTCCTGTAGCTGGCAATGACTTGAACAGGCGTCCTAACTACATTTAATTGCACCTGAAGTGTCTCCAGGGAATCATGCTGTTTGACCAATCTAGAGGTGTATTTATCTTTGATGAAAATCGACATACTGCCTCCTTTAGTTTTCACACCTTCAGTTTGTGGTCTGAACTTGTGGAAGGAGGTATAACCCAGTATGGCTGGGGTGCTCTCCACAGCCTTGAACCAGGTCTCTGTGACTGCACAAACGTCTGCGTCTTCCAAGATGACGACTGCTTCCAGTGAGTGCAGTTTCGTGTTAAGACTCCTATCATTCAGTAGCCTAACCTTGAGGTTGTTTTGAGATGGAGTTTTTATGTCAGGAGTTTTTTCCTTGTGACACTGCCTAAAAAAGGCACTATGGGGTGGCAAGAGCCTTAGCCAGTAGCCGAAATCCTAGGGGTGACAAATGAAGGCCATCTCTGGGAAAGTATCAAGGTCTGTCGATCATGTCATCCCAGGCTGACAGATACTGGATCCCCTTAGAATGACACCAGATACTAATCCAATTATTGAAGTCCATAATTTTTTTGTTTGTATTGAGGCATCATTCTAGGTGAAGGTAAAATGCTGCTTAAGGCTAGGGACATACCTGTCTGTGACACACAATCCGAGACCCCACTCATGCCTCTCTTCATATAGTCTATACAGGTGCATCTCAATTCGTTCACACCAACACAGACTATGACGGAGTCATAAGAGTACCTGTTGTTGAGAGACTTGAGTGCATATGTGATATGGCGGATGCTAGCACCTGACAAGACAGCTGACAGTGACCTTTTTCTCATACAGCCTGGTGAGAGGAACATCTGTGTGTCTCACCTTGGAATCACCTATGACTAATATGTTTGGTTTGGTGTTTTGCCTTAAGGGCTCGACGGGTGAGAAACTGGTGCATGAGCTATTATGTGTATTGTGTTCTGCAGAGTAAGTATTATACGTAGTGTGCTTGTGTTTGGGAGGTCTCTGATATTTAGGTATGTTATAGGTGAGAGGAAAGGAACCACCAGCTAGTAAACCAACGAGCTTTATTCTCTCTCTCTCTAATGTCTCGACTATAACAGTCTTCAAGGAGTAGTAACATCTCAAAAAATACACCTGCCTTAAATACATACATTACTTAAATACATAATTACTTAATTAAGACAATAAAACAAATACACATCAAATAAAAAACCTCTAGTTCATTTCAACATTTAACCCCCAAGGGGATAAAGTGTCAAATTTTAAAATATATACAGATTCTTTATATAACAATACATTTTTTAATAATATATTCTTCAAATGGGGAAATATACACTTTCTCCAATATAGATCCACGCAGACCTTCACTATTACCTCCATGAATTTGTTCAAAATGCATAGCTATTGGGCTCTCTTTTTTCTTATTATTAATATCCCTAACATGTTCTAACAATCAGACTTTAAATGGTCTCTTGCTTTCTCCTATATAGAAGATATTACACACAGGCAACAGAGGGCATAAATAATGCCCTCTGTATTACAACCAAAACATTCTTGGGGATGAAAAATACGACCATTAATTTTATGAAAACTTCCAACAATATATTTGCAGGTTTTACATCTGCCACATGGTGCCGTACCATATTTAACCAAACTTCTTGACACTTAACTGGAAGGAAGCATAAACCTGGTCTTAACTATAAAGTCCCTCAAATTCCTTCCTGTCCTGTATGACATTACAGAGTATCCCCCAAGATTTAAATATTTTAAGGACATAATATAGCCCCAATAGAATTTCAATAAATCTGCTAACACTGTACTAAAACAACTGAATGCGGTGACAAAATACAAATCATTATGATTATATTTTGCGTATTTCTAATCATAATACTTACATTTTATCCCTTGCTTTTTTGTCTTTAAGACATACTTATTAAGAAATTTTCCCCAACATTCATTCAATATTTCTGTATTATATCCCCTATTTTTAAACATATTATTAGTTTTCGCAAGCTCTAATAGAAAATCTTCCTCATTGTTGCACAATCTATAAATACGTATGAACTCCCCATAGGGTAATACCTGGATTGCATGAGGGGGTTGACAACTTTGGGCCATTACATATTGAGTACCACTCTCAAATTTTCTATGTACAGTTGTACGAATTTCATTTTCCTTACTAATATCTACTACTACATCTAGAAATGGGACACTTTTTCCTACCATAAGCCCATCAAATTGTATAGCAAATCTATTGGCATTAAGCTCATCTACAAAACTTTGTATCTCATTCTTACTCCCTTCACATAAAAAACAAGGTTGTCAATAAACCTACAGTATTTCCTTACATATTTACAAAAAAAACCTTGATCTGTACACATATTCTACCTCAAATAATCCCATGCTTAAATTAGCATAGGAGGGGGTAAAAGAACCCCCCATGGCAGTACCTTGCTTCTGCCAAAAAAGTTTACCACCAAATTCAAAATAATTATTCTTGAGACAGAAGTCCAAAAGATCAACAATGAATTCTGTTGCTGGACTCTGTCCCAAAAAATACCTGACAGTTTCCAGACCAAAATTATGACCAATACTAGTGTACAGACTCCTAACATTCATTGTTATCCAGTAGATTTCTGAATTCCACTTAATATTCTCAAATTTTTCCACAAAATGGAATACATCCTTTATATAAGCAGGTAAGCCTTTTATTTTGGATAACAAAAATTGATGTAGGAACTGTCCTATATTACATAGGAATAGGAAATATTTTCTCCCAGATACTACTGGACGACCAGGGGGGTTGATGAAAGACTTGTGAATTTTTGGGAGACAATGAAAATGGGCCATCTGACAACCTTCTCTCCCAAATTTTTTATTAATACCGTCTATGGAAAAATATCCTAACCTATGGCCCTTTTTCAAAATTTCATCATATTCACTTAAAAAATTTTTATATTCCAACAGATCAACTTTCTCATAAACGTCTGTATTTTCCAAATGTCCATTACACATATTTAGGTACTGGCTGCTGTTCATAATTACCAATTTATTCCCTTTAACTGATGGTTTAAAAACAATATCATCCCTCTTGCTTAATAAATTTAACCTCTTCCAATCTTCTTTAGTTAAATTATAACTAGAAACTCTAAACTCAAACTTTTTTCCACAGCAAAATTAAACATGCAGTAAAATGTTGGATTCCTTCATGTGAGAATGGAGGCAAAAATGAACTTCTGGAAACAATATTACTCGTAACAAACAACATATAAGCATTAATTTCATCTTCTGAAAAACATGAGTAAAAACTTTCATCTATTGAACTATCAGAATCTTGTTCGACATTTAGACTATTACAAACATTATTTTCAGTATTGTTAAACAGTTTCCTAAGATGTAACTTTCTAACAAGCCGAAAAATATCAGCTTTAACCTCATGAGCTCTAGGTATGACTGTCTGTATGTATTTCAAACCACAATTAAGAACAGCATAATCAACATCACTTAAAACAGCCTGAGAGATTAACAACATATGCATCAGAGTCACTGGTAGATGGCAAATTGCCATTTACCTTTTTTCGAATACTGTTGTTGTTGGTCTCTTGGAAGTTCATTAAATTCCCTTTGGCGTTTTTTGCCCTGGAATCCTCCTCTGCCCTAAAATGATTCCCTACGAAATGTCCGATTGAACTTTTTTTGTTGGGCTCTGGGTAAGTGAGGGGAATTCAGACTGATACTCACCATCTCCTTCCCACGCCGAACTCCAGCCTTCTGAGGTAGATGCCGAAGTATCTGCATGCTATTTGGTGTTACTCTCCTCTGCCGCAAACCTCACATGATTTTTAGCCCTCTTCCGATTGGTTCTAGTTTGAAACGCTTTGCCGTTCTCATAGTCACGCATGTCTCTCAAAAACTTACCCTTCTTGCATTCAATAATTTCACTCTCATAGATTTTAAGTTTACTATTAATATCCACCAAAAGCTTTTCCATATTATCTGAAGTAAGACAAGTAACTAATGATGAACAGGTATTTTTAATTTGTTCCTTCAGTTCACATTGTTTAATTCTGCCCCTCTCCACAAGAATGGAAATCCACTCTTTAGTACACCTATGGGCGGCCGCTACCCACCTACTCACCTATGACTAATATGTTAGGTTTGGTATTTTGCCTTAAGGGCTTGACGGGTGAGAAACTGGTGCATGAGTATTATATGTATTGTGTTCTGCAGAGGAAGTATTATGTGTAATGTGCTTGTGTTTGGGAGGTCTCTGATGTTTAGGTATGTTATAGGTGAGAACCTAGGCATATGTTGGTATGTGTGATGTGTGATGCTGACAACCAGCTCATTGCCATATGTACTGACTGGTGTACGGGAGAGCATGGATTCAAAGTTCTTAACATAGTTGCATCTCTCACATGTTGAGTTTGTGTGGACTAGGAGTGGAGGGTTATTGGTGAACATGAGGCAGTTATTACACTGCCTCAAGATGCCCATGTCAACCAAGCTGGCTGAAGAAACTTTGGGGGAAATTGTCCATCCATAATGTTAGGTAAATTTATATGGTGAGGAAAAGAGGTCACACTTAGCTATGGCTAGTGGGTAAGAGGTGTGTTGGTACCTCTGAGGCTAGGTTTAGTGTTCCACCTGATGGATCAAATCTGAACCCATATGTTGAGGAATAAATGAAAACTGACAACATCAGCTCCTCCATTTCCTTGTCCAGAAGGCAGCCATTACCACAATTTTTGGACAGTCCTTCTGGATGTTTAGAAGAACCCTAGTAATCCGTGAAAAAATGTACAGAAACATTCCCATCCATGCAAACAAAAAAGTGTATGCCTTCCAGGCCTGACTGAAGGCAGTGCTGAGGCAGAATTTCTTAAGATCTACTTGAAGTGCTCTCCACAGTCAGATCAATTCTTGGAAGACACCAGGATGAATGTCCCGTGTGTGTGTGTGTGTGGGGGTGGGGGGGGTCTTGTCCTGGAACTTCTGAGCTTGTATGCAATAAGGTTCTATTCTGATGGCATGTATGAAGGCTGAAGAGCTGGACTGAGCTGAATTGCTACCTGCCAGGTCATCATAGCCAGTCTGCAAAGATAGTAAGATCTGGTACCTCCTAGTTTATGTATCACATCACTGTGGTGTTGTCTGTACACTTGCTGAGGTCCTGGGCACTAGAGATGATTCAAGGCCAAACATTGATAACAGCAATCTCCCTAACATGTATGTGCATCTGTGACGAAAGGAGATACTGCCAGTCCAGCTAGCTGGAATTTTGTAAATAATTATATGTCATTTGTGAATATCAACATGATTTATATAGAAGTGTGACAAAGGGAGATAACTGCCAGCACAGCTTTCTTTAATTTTGTAAATGGTTATGTGTCATTTGTGAATGTTAACATGTTTCATGTTTGTTCAGATGTGTGTTGAAAAAGGTTTGCAAAATGCTTGTATTTAAAATGGATCCACAGTGTGCCCTGCTGGAATAGAACAAAAATGTACATGCACTACTGTAATTGTGTAAATGCATAATTTCAAAAAAAATAACTGAAATTAAATTACTTTATAGCAGGAGACACACTGTCGGTACTAAGAAGCCTTCTGTATTGTCTTGGAAGTGTTTCATTATTTTATGACTTCCAGCATTTGCCATATATCTGATGTCTATGGAGTTTCATAGGTAGATGCTAAATGCTACCAGCTGCCATCAATGGCTGTTTTGGGGCCTGGGAACTAGGAGTCAGATAACAAGCCATGATGTCACTCTGCAAGTTATCCCAGCAGTAACATTTGAGATAATTTGAGAACTCTCTGAGAGAGACATAGCATTCTTTATTCTGTCTTTGACCTGACAACAACAACTAGAGAAGATCCATTCACCACATCTGCCTTGCACTGTAAGCAAGTTTACTAGGGTATAGTAATTCTCTTAGAAAAAGTCAGGAATACAGCAAAGCTTAGCTTAGATGTTTTTCTTTATTTAGTTGAGACTGTCCTGCGGTAATGGTTTAAATACTTCCTGTGATTTTGAACCCTGATCTTACTGTAAATATATATTTAGTATTGTCTTGTTCTTTCATCATTTATTATTAAATATATTTCAACATTTCATTGTGGCTGATCTGTCTAGAGGTATTTAAATTCTGACAGTACTTGCATATTTATCTGGTGACACTGTGGGCCACTCCTAATAACCTAGCTCTTGGTCAAACTACCATTTGCATTAATAGTAATATTACACAGTAAGATTGGACACCCTTTGTTAAGGGCCTTAAAGTAGCTGATAAGGAGCTGGTTGGTGGTAATGACAACTACCTTATAGTCTGGCCAAAAAGGGGCATAGCTAATAAACCTGTGACAGCCTTTCCCAGGTGTGTGTGTGTGTGTATGTGTGTGTGTGTGTGTGTGTGTGTGTGTGTGTGTGTGTGTGTGTGTGTGTGTGTGTAAAAATCAAACCTCAAAGAGTGTGAGTATCAGCTACTTGGGCAGGGACATGAAGCACTGGTTGAACGGAGAGGGTGCTGGAGGTCTTGGCTTGGCCACTCAGCTGAGATCTCAACTCTATAGCTGTGTCAGTGGGGTGTCTTATTGGGGATCTGCAGAAAGAGGAAGAAACCAGCGCTGGACTGATTGTGGCCTCTGTGTGCTCTTAAAGGGAAATTGCACTTGATGCAGAGGGCTGTATCTGGAAATACTGTGTGTGTACTTGTCATACTCCCAGTGTACATCCCCCACTGTTGCTATTGGTGAGGATTAAGGCACCTTTATTAGTCGTACAGTGGTGGGGAGCCACAGCATCTGTTTACATTTTCCCATAGAGTTTGCACTTTTACCCCTTTTGAAACTGCTCCCACACCAGTTCTGAAGTGGAGTGACTGACTAGTGGGGGTCAGAAGGGAGAATGGAAGGCCTGGATTGCAAGCTATCTGGTCTACCCACCATTCAACCTCCCTCTTTAAAAATCCCAGAACTGGAATCTGAAAGGTCAAAGGGAGCAGATGCTGAGGCCAGACCAATTTGAAGTACCATTATATTCTCATGTGTAGTCTGGTCAAGGGCAGCATGATTATCGCTGAAGCCATGTACTCTAGAATAATGAGAAACTCCCTTGCAGATGCTTAGTTTAGGCTGGAGAAACTCAGGAAGAATTGCTGGAACATTCCTACTTTGTCTGGAGGCAGGAAGGCTCTTCCCAAACCTGAGTCTAGCAAACACCCAAAAAAAAAAACACTTGGAGACAGGATGAAAGAAGACTTCTGCAAATTCATTTGAAAGCCCATATTGAGTAGACATTCCTGAATAGTTGCTAGAGTTTCTTGACAGATAGAAGGAGAGTCTGCAAAGATTAAACAATTGTCAAAATATGTAAAAATATGGCAAAATGTGAATACTTTGGAGTCTGCAGTAAGCAATGACTGGAGCTAGGTTTTTTGTCAATACCCTTGGTGCAGTGAAAGGTCCAAAGGGTAAAACAGAACTACTAATGTAAGCCAGTCATAGCAAATGTGACAACAGGCGTCCTTCAGATCCAGCTTTACAATGGATGTTAGATGAGGAATCAGAGGTTCAAAACTTTGAACTTTGGAATCTTGACAAAAATAAACAAAATAAGCTAGCTAAACACAAATTCAGTGCTGGCCTCGTGGATCCATCTGGTTTGGGAATGAGAAATATCCTTGAACCTTTGCCTAGGACATTGACAGCCACTGGTTTTATGACTCACTGAAAGAGCAAGTTCTGCAGAATGGGAACAGGAGGATAAATCTGGTTTCGTAGGCAACAGGACCTCCCCTGAAAGGGTAGAGATTCCCACTGCAGGATTAACCCCACTGGTTTACCTTCAGAACCCAACAATCAGAGGCTATCTGATCCCAAAAGGGAAGATGAAGTGTTATGGGCACAAAGGCTGTCAGGGTGGGAGGAAGATACAGCCTGAACAGGTAGATAGCCATGCTGATTGGGAGGACTGTCATTGATCTTTGGAGGCTTTTCCTTTCTTTCTGGGACTCCTGTTTTTTTAAAACCTTGTTTACTGGCTCCTTGCTGTTTAAACTGTTTATTTGTAAAGTGAGCTGAGGAGGAGGGAAAACTATTATCTGGTCTGAAAAAGGTCTGTGAAGTAGAAACAGGAGACTGGAAGTTCTTCTAAATATGCACAATCTCCCTGTACAAAGCATGACCCTTATGAACACCAGACCCTGCATCCACAACTTCCCAGCCAAGTGAAGACATTTCACCTGCACCTTCCCTGGACACCAACAATTGCCCTCTTTTACCCACCAAAGGCATCCCTACAGCCTCAGGTAACATGGCTACCACTTGTCTTTGGTGTCTTGGAAGGCTACACCAAGAGGACTGGGGGGGGGGGGAGTAGTTAGAACAAAAAATGCCACAGAAGTCACACCCACCAGTGGCTGAGGCAAACTAGGAATCAATCTGACCTTTAACAGCTCCTTCTTTTTATGCAGGGGGAAGGTACAACCACCAAGACCGACTGCTGCTTCATCAGTAAACTGGGAATGAAGTCTAGAATACAGGTAGCAGAGTCTTGACAAGTCAGTGAAGTGCATGGCACAGAACAAGTGGTTCTAATGTAAATAAACCATTGACAGTCTCCCACAACACAACATTGTGTAACAAAAGAACAAAACTTTAACATCTGAGAAAGTTTTTAGTCAAAAATAAACTTCCTCTCAAAAAGTTTACACAAGCACCAACATTACAGCTACCTTCAAAATACAATCACTTTGTTTCTTAGCAAAATATCAACTTTCTGACAGACAAAATACACTTTCCTCATAAAATCAGTTTAAAATATAAAAGCTTTCCCTATGTGCCCCTTGTGTTGGTACAGCACTTCAAAGGTGTCTGACGCTAGGTGGTGCAGGGGGTAAGAACCTCCCCCATTTCAATCACCTTCAGTTCCTTCAGACTGATGTGTGCAGATTTTTTGTCAACATCCATGGTTGCCTTGATCATTCTGGGGCTATAAGATTCAGTTTTACTTTGTCTTGCTTAGCTATGAGAAAGACCATGTGGATCAAAGATATAGGTGAGAAACATGCATTAAGTTCCCAGTCCAAGGAAGAGAAAGCTTCCAGTATCCACATGGTGCTGAAGTAGGTAACAAGATTCTGGAAGCTTAGCATTCAGACAAGTGACAAATAAGTCCACCTTTGGCATGTCCCAAAGTAGGATCTGGTTGTCTTTCATGATCTAGAGACATTACCAGCTGAGAGGACCTGTCAAGAGATTCTACTGGGGTAGGACAGAGGCAACTAGAGTACCCAGAAAAGATTAATCACCAAGGGAATACAGGGACTAAACCACATGAGCTACATGGACGAAAGCTCTATCACTATGCTCAATCTCTTATAGACTATTAAGAGGTGATCTGTGTCTGGCCTACAAGGCATTCGCTAACCCAGTACTAATGGATCTACTGCACATTTGCAGGTCAGATAGTATGAGAAATACCCGATCCAATCCCACTGGAGGTTCATATCCCAGTGGATACCACTACTCTAGAACAGACTCCCCATCCACATAAAAGAAAGTTCATCCCTGTTTCTGTGCAAAAAAAACTTACATAAATGGATGAGAATAAGGAAATTTATCCAAGGACTGCCTCCCGTGCAACTAATGGACAGAGGCAGTGCCTACATATCCTAACTTGTACCAGGGACCACTTTAAATACTCATTAGTATGACCCCAGAAACATTCATTCATTCATAAATGGGAAGTATAGGAATACAAATGTTAAAGGTAATTTGAATACCTTATGGTATAACACAGCTAGGTTTAAAATGGCCCTTCACTGCAGTTAGAACAGTATTAACCTATGACACTATGAACCCATGTTATGAACAGTAATGTTCCATATCTTCAGCATCTCCTCACAGAGTTGATATTTGTTATGCCCCCTCCCCTTTCCAGTTGCCTTCAGTTTCTTCAGACTACTGTGTAGAGATCTTTTCTGTTGAACATGGCAGAGATGCCACTGAATATTCATGGAAGTAAGTATCCCAAGCACAATTTGATGACGCTGTTGGTAACTGCTGTTGGACTGGAGGGGAGACAAGTGCCATTCTCATTATCTGATTAAGTTAATCCTGCCATCATGGAAACTCCTTTACTGAATTCAGGAGTCATTATTTTCAGATAGTCTTTTGACAGACTCCATACACTTTTCAGAACCAACTATAATTTCCTCATATGAAGCTTTGCACTGGGAACCAGAGGAAAGCACACTTACAGGAACCCTACATCTCTGAAGTACCATCTTGCTGTTTTTTCAAAGCTTCTTTAAGAGATTCTGTATCCCCAACTACTTTTCTTGTGTCATGAAGACTTTCACTTGGACATAATCTATTAACTACCCCTTGGAAAGTTACTGCCTGTATAGAGTAAAAGGGATGAATTATTATAGTGTGGTGATGCTCACTGATTGAAACAGCAATGTAACTGATTTTAGGCACTGAAACAATTGTCCTTCAAAGACACACTTTAACAGTCAAGATGTTGGAATATGCATAAACACTGGAGCAAACCATTTAATAAATACTGTCTGTATTGTGGAGAAACTAAATTACAGAGGAGCAAACAGCGAGAAAGATCTACTTAAAATCTAAAACAGTTCATGACTGTAGGGCTTACAGGAAAGTGCAGATAAACATTACTCATGTTCAAAGCTGCTATGAAGGAATTCCATTTTGTGAAGGACAGTGCTGTCTTTACAGATTTAATTCTGAACTTTTTCTAAGCAGAAATTCATTGAAACTTTAAATGTCTAATACCGGTTCCATGTCTTAATTTTTCTTCGGCAGAAAGTCTTGACTAAAAACATGGTCCTTTTGGGTGTCTCAGATGCTGGGACTCAGTGTATTGCAAGCAACCACCCCATTAAAACTAAAGCATGTTAACATTTGATATCCTAGCACCTGTGGAAGAAATGGGGCATTTGCTGAAATTCCAATTTGCAACTTACTTGCCCATTGTAATATTCTCATAAGCTGCTGTATAGTATAGCAGCGGTCTCCCTGAAGTACAAGGGAAGGTGCATTGGGTAGAGTTAGACAATGGCCATCTCCATCCTGAAGGAGTTCTTGTTTGAACTGAATGGAATGAAAGAGCTTAAACTCGATTGTTTTTAAACATTAAACCTGGTTTGCAGTCCAAGTGATATCTGGTACGGATTTCTTTTTCATTTTTTAGCTAAAACAACTGGAACTGATATCTTTACAAAGGGGTAGAAGCAAACTACATAGGAAAAACAGGAATGGTGGGAACAATACATACAGGGGAGGAATGAGGTTTAAAAGAAGGCAGGACTTAAACGAGCTACGTAATGTTTGACTGAAAATGACTGGGTAGATTATAAGTGATATATAATATTTGCAACTGGGAGTGTGTCAGTATGGATTGTGATGTAAAATGCTTGCAACAGGGATTGTGTCTGTGTGGACTGTTTTAATGTACATAAATGTATGATTGCCTATGTGGTAAGTGCTGGTTTAATAAACAGGTTACTTGTTTAAAAAAAAGGGGGGGGCAGGAATTGAATAATTTATGTAATGTTGCTTAGGTTATATAATATATAGCATTATACGACCCCCCATTAATATTCCAAAACGTGCACGCTAATTGGTCAGCATGCACATTGTAAATCAGACTTATACTAATGGAAAAAGGTCCGGTCGCTCGGACTTTTTCCATTAGTATAAGGCTTTTTTTTTTTTTTTTTTACAGCAACAGAGAACCCAAGATCTCCATTGCTTTTTAGAAACTGTCTCGCTATGTTAAAGTAGTTTAACATAGCGAGACAGCTTTAAAAAAAATAACGGAGATCTTCCTTTCTCCATTGCTTTTTTTAAAGCTGTCTTGCTATGTTAAATGGATTTAACATAGCGAGACAGCTTTAAAAAAAGCAACGGAGATTCTCAGTTTCTTTTTTTAAAGCTATCTCGCTATGTTAAACTTCTTTAACATAGCGAGACACTTTGTAAAAAGCAACAGAGATCTTGCTTTCTCCGTTGCTTCCACCCACAGCTCTGATGCACTGCGTATGCATACGCATGTGCAGTACATCAGAACTGCCGCAGAATACCAGACAGCTGCAGAAGGGCAAAATGGAGGCATTATACAATGCCATTGTATAAGAAAAGTAAGTATTTTTTTCTTAAATAATGTCATTGTATAACAGCAATAACCCACTTCTGGGTGTGGGTAATACTGGATTTACCCACGGTTGTCTTTGTTTGGCCACTCGGGCTTTGCCCTTGTGACCAAACCACACCAACCATGGGTAAATCCAGAATTACCCACACCCAGGTGTAGGTTATTGCTTAAATATATGTGAAGTATAATGTTTGTAAACATAAACTTAATACAGTTTGATTGTTTTTATATAAATGTAAATGTTCCTATGTCACAAGTGATAATTCAATAAAGGTGTTAAAATGGTCATCCTGATCTCATTTGATAGTACTCACCCATGCCTGCAGAAGTAAAGGGGACTGGGAATGCCTACCTTTGTTTTGGTTCTAGGTTGGGAAACTGCTTATAATAGAAAGGCCTCTCACTTGTTCAGAGAAGGGTAGGATGCAAATAAGCTTTCTACTGGACCTTGTCCTGCCTTTTTTCTAAGTCTCTAAGACATTATTTATAGGCTTCCCAAACAGTATGCTTGTTGAAAAAGGATCATCCAGCATTTCTGCCTTGATTGTGTTGAGATAAGTCTCTGTCCTTAGTCATACATGTCTACTTGTGATTGCCTGAGAAGTACCTATTGCATACAGTTTAAAAATTGTCACCCATATTTTATCACAAGAGAACTTAGTTTTCCAGCTTACCCTCTATACATTACTGTGGCAGAGTCTAGACTGTTTCCTGCAACTGCCCTAATACTGAAATCTAGCAATTTATTATTTGACTTCAATCATAAGGAAGAGATGTACAGTAAGCTCTGAGGCTCAGATTGGCAAAGCCTTTACTATGGTCTAGATAACAAACAGCAGCCTGATAAATTAAGAAGACACCCAGTCAAGGGAGGAGTAAGTGGTCAAATGTTTGTGGGCTTTTCTTTGGGGGAACAACAGACTATATACTTCCTGCTTTGGAAACAATACAAAGTGGTACCCAGGCATCACCTTCTCAAATGTATGTTTTGAAAACAGCACGGGCAGTAAGTCTATCATCTATCTATGGAAGTAACTTCATAAAGCTATAGCCTACGTATGGCTGTTTTGCACTTTTGGTGCAAAAATAGCATGGACAGGGCAAAAAACACAACAGTGTTAAATCACTCAGGATGAGGGGCGTTGCACTGCTTGATTCTAGCCACCATCAGCAATGCCTACAACCAACTTAGGGGGAGAAATAAATTTATTAGTGTGAAGGTTAAGCAGATTAGAAGGCGACGTGCGGAGGAAAAGTTAGGGAATTGCTGGTGGCCATGAAGAATATGAGGGGCTGTCCTTAGGGATGGGTCTGGATCGTTTGGAAAGATTATCTGAGCCACATAAAAGTCATCTTTTTCTGATGACATGGGAAAAGGTTTTTCCCTTTTTTTTTTTTTTTTTATGAACTTATGCAGATAATAGTGAAGGCTCCCTACTATCTATTTTAAAAGACCTAAAATGTTTACCCAAAAGGAATTGCATTATTTACTTTAATGGAAGTCTTATGCTGATCATCATGGAGGATGGAAATCATTTGTTGTGTAGTGGTGGCTTCCTGCACTCCTTCAAAATACTCTCTAGCACAGAGTTTATAGTCAAAAATTGGTGGTATAAATGGGCTGAGAAGTGGAGAGGACTTGTGTTGGTTCCACTAATGAATCCTCTTACTACAGGCCAAGAGATTATTTACGAAATTATGCATTCCAATTACTTTTGTTGAGGTAGATACTTCTATTCTGTTGAAAGGACCACCACCATCTGTATTGGCTTTATTTTAAAAGATGCCTGAGCCAGTCATGGAGAAGCCTCTTTTGATTGAATGGTTTTGTATCTGGCTTACTGGTCCCTAAGAGGAAGACGAGTTGTCCTGCTTACTTTGCTGCTGGTTTTCCCCTGTTTTTTGTCTGCCCCAGCTCAAACTGAGACATTTAGCTAAAGTTTCTGAAATCTGAAACTATTCAGGGTCACTGATATGTAGCCAAAGTCATAGGACTAAAGCTTCAATACTTGCTTTAATTGACAGGATCCCTCTAAAGCTAGTCTGCTATATTTAGCACAGAGCTATGCTCACCCAAGCTCTTTTATTCAATACTCTTAGAGTTGTGGAAAGCCCTGAAATGAGAGAAACAAGCTTGGCATCTAAAAGGAAGCAAAAAATATTAGAGAAATTATTTATTGCTTTAAATCCTTTCTAAACATCTGAAGTTGCACTTATGGTGACCTGTATGGTAACATTTTTTGTACTTTTCTGCTTTTTTTCCATGTTTTAACCAAACAGTTATCTGCATTTTTTTTTTCTGGGACCTTAGTCTTGTAGCTTTGTTTGCAGTTATGGGAAGATCGCATATTACTGTAAGATCTTAGCATAATTTATACATTATACTGCACTTCTATCTCCATAAGTACAGTTAGTTGTAAAAGGTAGCCGTTTGTATTTTGATCCCTGTCTGGGGCTTTTAGTCTTGTAGGTTCTTTTGCAACTGTGACAGAACTATGAACTAGTGTTGGACTTGTGCCTCATTTAGTCATTTACTATTGCATTTTCCCATAAATAGCATTACTGGTAAATTTCTGCATAGTCTGTACTGGGATTGCAGTAGTGGCAGCATTGTGAACTCTGTCCCAGAATTGGTGTTTTGGTGCTTTTATAGCAGTTTATATCGCAGTTTTGTTGCTAGTCATATTTTCTGTTTATTTCTCTGCTTAACGTTTTCCCTGTTCTTTGTGTCTAAATCCAGACCCCACTCCCCATCCCCACCGCCACTTAGACATTAAGCTAAAGTTTGTGAAATTCTAACCTACCTGGGGTCAGTGACCAGTAGCCAGAGTCATAGGTTCATAAGATAAGTACCAGGCTAGCTGCCCTTGTGGGCCATTTTCGCCTAGGCAGTTTCACTCACTGAGAATCACACCCTGTACCTCTTGTCTGTGAGGTAAACATACCTTAACCATTAAGCTAACCCCCAACCCACAAAGGAGTAGAGTGCAAATACTGTCTTTAATTGACTGGATCTCGCTCTCTCTCTCCAGCTTAGTCTGCTTCTTGCAGCTTGAATTTCTCCCCAACCCTCCCACTGGGTTCCTGCTGTGGTTTTAAAAGACTGCATCTCTGGCTTCTGCGTGTTAAGGTAATCTGACTTCCAAAGTCCCTCCCTCCCCTCTTTCGTTGTTATTATCTGTTGTGTAAGCTATTTAAGTATTTTTCCCACCCATTGCTTTCCATATATCCATAATACCGAGTGCCCACCAAGCAAACCAGTATTGATCTTGAGTACACCTCCCTTACTACAAATGATTTCCTGCTCATTTTCGCAGAGCTCTCATCTGCTTGGTGTCCTTACCACACTTCAAGAGGTTCCAGAACTAATCCTGCTCCATCCTTGGCACACAAGAGATTTATTTTATTGTTTTATATGTCGGTTAGCTGTTTGAGTGCTACTGCTTTATTTTTTTTTATTTTTGCACTTTACATCACTTTAAAGGTTCCTGATACTGGAAATCCCCTTTTCCAGGTAATTTAAGTTATTCTGTGGTTGCATTACACTCTCAAGCAATCTTTTTCATGTTTTCACATTAAAAGGATTAGGATATTCCATCTAGAGGCAGTAGATGGTGGTCTCATCTATAGGAGTTGGGAAACACATAAGAAAACTGCTAGTGTAGTAGTTTTATTGGCCAGATGGCTTAGAAGCCAGTTTCCTGTGTTTTAAGTGACTATGCACATTTGGCATGTTTACATGCCTGCTGCTCATTGTACAGCAGTGGTTAGTAGTGGCCTGTATAGATACAGACTCCTAGAAACAAAATTGCCCTTACAAAACCATCTCTGAAACCATACTAACTCAGAGTAGAGCAGCTACTTTGCACATTGAGTAGCTAGTTTGCACACTGCTGAGCACTCCCACTTGGCTTTAGTATTATATCGCACAGTCTGGTCTCTAGCCTAAAAGAATCCTTAGTCAACCCACTATTAACCCCCTAGTGCACCACACCCTGGCAGCTCACCCAATAAAGGACCTGACATTATGGATATGCCCTTTCTCCAATTTTTTTGCAGTTTGGTGGATATGGGTATACTGAGACAATGTTACAACTGTCTTAACGTTCACTGACAACCATTTAATCCTCACTGAAACAAATACAGTATGCGAGAGATATACATGCACAATGTCTCTGGAGGCAAAACTCTTGCATATAAACTCTCAATATGGTTGTCAGAGACTATACCCACAACACACAGTAGGCACCCCATGCATACACCTACTTATGCTAAGGCACTTAAATTCAATCTTCCCAAACTCCAATGACCAAGAATGGTGTGCACCTCTCCCCTCTAGGCTTTTGAATAGTGGGTAAAACATCGTCCTCCCACACAGACTTTTTAGGCAATGTCAAATTCACAAACCTACCACCATAGCAAACTCTACACAAGGAAGTCTAAAGATATAACTGCTCAATGTTGGGAGTCTATCCCTCCCAGCTCCCCTCACCTTACAGAATGCAGCCATCTGTGTAGTTACCGAAACACAGCTTAAAGCTGCAAACAGTACCTTGGTACTGCAAGGCTTCAGTGCCTTCCACACATTTAGACGAGCAACTGCACAATCAAGTAATAAAGTTGGAGGTGTCTCAATCTATATCAAAAACAAGCATACCTGTAGGTTGGTTAAACAGGATGAGGCACTGGAGTTCTTCCATGTCCAGATAAACACAAAGTCCCATGCCGTATTCCAGCAAGCTATAGGAAACACTCTGCCCCATAAAACACATAGCTCATATTTAGACCTACTGGAGACACTCACCATTCAACCAAATACCACACTCATGGGGGAATTTAATTATCCCACTATAAACTAGGAATCCTACACAATCACAAACTTGCAGGCACAGAGATTCCTAGACTTTGTAAACACAAATATCCTGGACTAGCTAGTACATACACCTGCCAGAGGTAGAACTATGTTGGACATGGTACTCACAAACATGGGAGAATACTGCACTACCCCCAGTGCCGTGTCCCCTCTGGTAAGGTTAGACCACAAAGCACTCTCCTTTTGAAATAAGGATCAATTCTGTAATCCAGCAAACTCTGCAACAGTTAGAAACTACTCCAAGGCAAACCACCTTTTATTAAGTGATAATCTGTCAAACTTTCATGCCTCTCCAAACCCAGACAACATGGTAGCCACAGAAGCTCTGGACAACCATGTCAATGATTGCAGAGAGGCTGCTGAAGCAAGCACAAAACTAACAAACAAAAAAAAAAATTACCCTTGGTAGAATCCAAAATGAAACAGGTTGTATAACAAAAGAAAAAAAAAGTCATACCTAAAATTAGAAAGTACTACACCAAAAAGGATAAAAACTCTTTCATCAAACTGAACAGACAACTAAGAGGACTAATTAAGTCCAACAAAGAAAATTTAGATGTAAAGATAGAGTCTCAGGTCAAGGACAATGATAAGGGCTTCTTTAGCTCTGTCTGAAGCCTAAAAGGCAGTACACAACAGTGTGCTAAACTGTTGGTAAATGCAGCCACAGTCACAGAACTGGGAGATATAGCAAATCCTCTGGCTACAAATACATCTCCAACTTTACCCTTTTCAAACCCCTCAGCCACACTTCCCAAGGAAATACCACTTAACATAACCTATTCAACTATCAGTAGGGTGCAAGTCTTAGATAGGCGCTCTAAGGCCAAGATAAGGCCAAGAATGTAGCTTCAATAGTCCCCAATAATAACCCAGGTTGCCTCCTAAATAGTCTGAAATATGTCCTATCAGGGCCACTGGAGTCACTTATTCAATCGTAACCTTTGCACAGACTTCATGTCACATGAAGGAGGAGTGAAACAGACATCCTTCTGTACAAAAGCAGACCATCAACGGATCCCAGGAACTACAGCTCCAATTAGTCTCATATGCAAAGCCATGGAAAGAATTATTATGTAAATGATTAACAATGAAATAGGAAACCTTCAGACAGTGGACCCAACACAGATTGGCTCTGTCAAAGATAGGTCATGTCACCTACTGAACCTGGTGGACTTCTTTGAGAAGGTCATCAAAGCAACAGATGAGGGCAAAATGCTGCACACTGCCTATCCTGACCTAGGCAAGGCATTTCAAATACCCCACTTAGGCATTGTAAACAAACTCACAGAATTAGGCATAAACCCTTGTGTAACTCACTGGATAGCCAGCTGGATCACATGCAGGACCCAGGAAGTTAGGACTGGAGAGACTACCTCCACAAAGAAGCTGGTCACCAGTGGAGACCTCCAGGGGTCTGTGCGGTGTCCACTCCTCATTCGCATCTAATTTTCAGAAATCAAAGCCAATGTCAGGGGCCTCAGGCTTACCAAGTCTGCAGATGATTGCAAGCTAGGAGCAATTATAGAACCCCCCCCCCCAAGGTACTAACATCTTACAGGAAGGTCTAACACAGACAAATGACCAGTGCCAAAGCTACGGCTTAAAACACAATGCCAAAAAATGCATAATAGTACCTTTTGGGAAGTCAGCCACCCAGAGAAACTACTTAATTGATAAAACATCCCTAAAAGTAGGCAGAGTAGTCAGGGATTTGGGGGATTCATGTTGATCGTAACCTAGCTTTCAACAATAAGTGTCTAAGATAAGAAAATCAATTCTATGTTACTCGACTTATAAGTAAAGACATGTCATTTAGGCCCAGGGAAATCATCGTGCTTCTTTATTTAACCCTCACCAGATCCATCATTGACTATAATGCCCTGTTTGGTATGTATCTGAACAGGCACATGCAACAACTGGAAAGTCCACAGAGGTTCCTCTCAAAAAGGACACAGAGCTGAAATACAATGCCCTACGCAGATCACTTCAAAGCTGTATCTCTAAATTCTGTTTCCTACAGATTGCTGAGATTTACACCTGGCATACAAGGCACTCTTGGATCCTGCACTGATGGAGCTTTTGCTTATCCACAAAATGAGTAGCTCCAGAACTTCTAGAACCAAGTATTTAAACATTGCTTGTGACTTAAATAGGGCATGTTTGGGGGACAAATATGTATCTCAGAGAATCCCCATTCTCTAGAATAGGCTTCCCATCCATGTGAAGCACAGCCCCTTCTATAACTGTACTCAAGGCCAACCTGGACCTGTGGAGGGGAAATCAGAAATTCACCCCTGGTATGACACCTATGTTTCTGATGGACAGAGGTAGCCATTAAATCATGCCCCAAATCATACGTCCCTTAAAATAACCTCTAAGGCACAATAACTGTATGAACACCTCTATGTTTCTTCTTTGTGAGCTTATCTGATGAGTTTCACTTTTTATCCTCCATCTTATATTGAGAGTTTTCCTACTCTTAACATTTTTAGTGTTTTCTCACTTCAGTAATCTTTCTTCTGTAAAGTAAGACATTAAAGCTTTCAATCTCCTTAACTTTGTGATACTGTTGAATTTTTAAACACAGCCTCAATATTCTTTGTCAGAACTAGGGACAACACACATGTGCAAAGTGTCCACACACAAACTCTCTGAGCCTGAATGTTTAGTCTGCTTTAGTAAGAGTGAGGTGAAAGGAGTAAATACAAGAAAAAAGCTAGGGAAATAAACTATAGGGTATGCAGACAGTGAGGGGAGAAGTATGAGAAGAGCTGACAGATAGATATATGACATTCAAAAGAAGAGTGATACAGATATTGGGAAAGTATAGAATGGAATGTGAATATTTGCTTAAGTCATGCAGCCTCAGAGCTACAATACCTATTTCTGGCTATGTGACACCTGATGGCCATTCTGAATCCCTGTTTGGTAACACATTTTCATATGTTAAGAAGCAGTTTATTTCACTGTTTTGCTATGCAGTTATAGCGGATTGAATGTCTTTGTTGGTAGATGGTGGCACTGGTGCAGTGGAGTTATCTAAAAGGGGTATAACTACATCAGTATTTTAGATAATGTTTGCTGTTTACTGCAACACAGTTGACTGCAAGCCACTGTTAGTTGCATGAGCTCCAAAAAGGTAGGAAATTCTAATCAGATAAACTTATTTAAGGGTTTATGATGGCAAGAATGTGAAGGCTTATTAAGCAGGGAGGCAAGCAATCTTGTTACAGGCTAGCTCAAGTTTGTGTGCGGTAGTGAGCAGAAGGTCAGTTAGTACATGGGAAGCATATAGGGAGCTAGGCAGTAGGAAAACATAAATTACAGTTGCCCTGGTACAGCTGGTAAAAAAATGCCTTGTACCTGTATGGCAAGCCAAGCCTGTAATTAGGTTTTGTACTCACCAACTGTATACAAAAGCCAGACTTAACACTGTCCAAGATGATCCCCAAAGGATTTGTAGATTTCACAGCTTAAATGGGTGAGTGCTCCACAGAGGTAATGAGCACATCTGCAGCAGGTGAACAGACTGTTATGCAATCCTGGAAGCATGAAGTTTATTCTGAGGGCATTTAGCCACAGAGCCAAATTGTAATCAGGCCTGAACATAATAAATCAATGTTAAAATACTGACTGCAGAGCAGACATAGAAGGCCCAGAACAGAGCAATGTTGAGTTATTAATGTACTGGGCTATCTAATCACTGCCATATCCTTTCCACATCATTCACAAAGACAGAAACAAAAGTACAGATACATCTCTGGAAAAGACAAGTAGCAGAACTGGAGCAGGCATTATCCAGTCTTACATCCTGAGGGCTACCTTCAAGGAGACTGTTAAACCACAGGTGTTATCAGCAGAAGGATCACCACCTGAAACTCTGCTTAGAAGTTGTTGATGGTTGACAATAATAAATGCCTTTGACAAGTCGGGCAGTAAAATTATTGACAGCATTGCCCTAGTTTGCCCAGCACAGATGTATTCTGTTATTTCAATGGCAGCTTTTACTTCAATGACTAGAATGAAATCTATATTAGGACACAAAGTACACTGTGACTGCTAATATAGTAAATCTGACCGGATAAATGAGAATTACACTGCTGTATATGTTCCAGAAGAGAATAACCCCAGAAAACAGCCAAAACAGGTCAACACAGAAATGAAAGCAGTCAAAAACAGGAAACAACTGAAGATGTTCAACAGGGAATGTTATATGTACTACATTAACACTATTTTATTTCTAGGAGCATTCTCCCCCTGCCTGTTGACCATTAGGCCACCACCACTCAAATTTGAGCTCATTCATCCCTAAAGATGTTAGACAGTTTCCTTGACACCTCCCCCAGAGCAAGAGCCAGAGGGACTATTCTTCAGGCATACATTAGAGTGTACGGTGCTGTTGTCAACATATTGGCAGAAAGTTCTTTGTCTAACAGTTCAAGTTAAGCTCTCATGTAAGCAGCAGTCAAGGACTATGGTCACTGGTTTGGGAGGTCATGTCCCTAACATCTCTGCATTTGTCCCCACCTGTATTACTTGCTCTTGCTAACTAATGAAAAATTAGTCTTGCAGCATCCTCTAAGACCAACTAGGATCCATCCCCTCTCCCCCTGGATGGGCATGCCCTTCTTACTTTGCCACATCAAATGCCAAAGCTGACAACTGAACAAGAGTGGCCTGCGTTGTGGGTCAGGGCTTTATCCCTCTAAACTACCAGCATGGCTAAACAGACATTCTGTTCTAACTGACAACATAAGTATGACATAAAACTTGCATAAAGGGTACAAGTGCAGTAAAATATAACTGAAAGAGAGGAAAGACTATGCAATGAAAATATTATATGGCTAAGGGTTTGATTTCTATCAATCCAAGCTATGAAGTCTGAAGGAAATCTGGAAAATCAAACAATAGCTCAGCACATATGCATTCTGTAAGGTACAGGCCAACTTACAGAGCTCTTATATTAGTGTATAAAAGTATGAAGAGTGCTGCTGTGTTGGCCACTTTTGGTATGGAAAGGCAGTATATGTTTGACAACAGGAATAACTTGTGTCTTTTGAAAAATTCCATATATAATACCACATTAGGAAAAACAAAGATTTCAGTTTAGAGCTAGTAAAATATGGAATTACTGACTGGGATAAGAAAGGCTTTCATAAATCATTTGGATAGGAGGTTTATTCAGCTTATTGTTACGTCACTGCTGAGGTCCTAAGCTTGATTAAACTGAAATGAGCTGAACATACCTCTCAACCTCTTAGTGCAAGAATTCTGGGCAAAGCCAAAAATGATATGGGTGCAAAGGCCAAAAATCATTGACAGATTTTACATATTACTCTCGTAAACAAAATAAAAGGTAAGAAAAAGAAGGTTATGGAGGTTATTCTGGGGTGTGTTTCTTGTTTTGTTTGAAGATTTTCATTAACACAAAAGTCTTGCAAAATGTGACATGGGTTCAAATGGAGATAAGAAAAAAAATGCAAAAAGGATCAACCTGTCAAACCTTAGAGGGTGCATGTATCACAAAAGCTAGAAATAGGCATTTTAAAAAAAGCTGTCATATATAAAAGGGAGAAATAATGACTTCTTAATATAATGGCAACATCTTCCATATTATCTTGGAATGTGAATGGTCTCACAGGTATAGACAAAAAAGACTTACTATTTAATTACATTAAGAAATGCAGAGAGCAAACAGCAATGTTACAGGAGACACATTTGTAAAGAAATGAGCATGTGAATTTGATAAAAAGGGATTTCAGGATGAATACTCAGCAGAATAACAGGGATAAAGGAAAAAGGGAATATTTACATTCATTGTTCAAGGAGCTCCAGTAATGACAGAAGAAAAAAAATAATGGTAGATTTGTGGTAATGGGGGGCTGTTGGTAAGGGTGGGGGGAGGATTGTGATGGCATGTAATTTATATTCCACCTAAAATAGCTATTACGGAGTTTAATACATTTTTGGAAGAAATAATCAGCTTTCAGCAGGGAATACTACTTGTAGGTAGGGACTGGAATTTGATTTGTAACAATGATGACATGTGAGAAACCTAGAAGAGGAAACATAACAAAAGAGGGACGTCTTCTGAAGAAATTTATGAAAATATTTGATATGAAAGATATGAATTCAGTAGTGGCAAATCAGAGAAGTTACATACTATTCCCCAAGTTACAGTAACAGGTCTAGACTAGACAGAAATTACATTTCACAGAACATATGCATTTAATTGAGCGCTTTGACCTATATCCAATACCTACTTCAGATCATCCACCAATAATGACTAAGATAAAACTGCAGGGTAATAAAGTAAAAATGAGACAATAACACTTCCCTACCTGCCTGTTAAAAATAGAGGAATTTAAGGAAAGGTAAATATCTGGTAGTTATTAGGGTAGCTAGAAAGTACTCCAGAAGTTATAGCTAGTAGAATAAAAAAATAAAGTGAATTTTAAAAATAGGGTAGAAATAAAAGAAGAAAAAGAAAAGAAAAAGTGATATGGTTGAGAAGTAACAATAATTATTTACAGAGGTTGACAAAAATTAAAGTATTTCAGAATAAGGGGAATCTCACAGAACAAGAAAAGGTACAAATTCAGAATGTTAAGGAGAAAAGAAGGGAGTACCTGGATAATATGCATGAGTTTAGAAAGACTGCTGCTGAGCAACTGTTTTTTGATGACAACTGCAGAGCACAAAAACTTTTAGCAGAATGGCTTAAGCAACAGGAAGTAGAAGGGGTGGTTGTCAAATTTAGGCAGCACATAAGAAAAATAACCAGAGATCCTGCAGATATATTGGAGATATTATGGAATTTTTATGAAAATTTGTATAAAGCACAGAAAGTAGAAAAATCAAGAAAAAGCATACATGGAAATATCTGTGGAAGACTTAAATATGCCCAGGTTAGAGGTAGTTATGGCTCTGGAATTAACAGTTAAGATACGAGAAGATAAGATAAAAACAGTGATGTATAACCACCTTGCATGAAAGTCGCCAGGAATAGAAGATATTCCAGTGGAAGTTAGGAGGGAAAAAAGTGTAAATATCGGGAAGGTTTTGTATAACAGTATTTAAAAAGAAGGAGAAGCACTAACATCCTGGAAAAAGCTGTAGTGGCTGTAATACCTAAAGATGGTAAAAACAATCAGATCCAGCTACATACTGACACATTTCAATTTTCAACCATGATTATAAAATGTTTGTGTGTATAATGGCTAAAAGAACAGCAAATATGTTCCCAAAAGTGATAGATATGGATCAATGTGGTTTTATGGACAGCAGGCAAACATTTGACAACATTAATAGAACAATGATGATCCAGAGGGAAGCAGAATGTAAGAAAATACCACTGTTGTTGGTGGGTCTACATGAACAGAAAGCATTGAACAGAATAAGCTGGGATTTTATGAGAAGGGCAGTGGGAGCATTTGCATTCCATGATACAATAATAAGATTAATTAAGATGATATATGAGGAATCAGAGGCAAAACTCATAGTGGGAGGGCTCCTCCCTGATAAGTTACATCTGAACAGAAGAACCAGTCAGGGGTGTATTCTTTCCCCTTAGTTATTTGCACTATGTTTATAAGATTGGCAAAGAAAATATGGGGCTCAGAAATTTAAGAATATAATTAGAAAGGTAATCATGAAAAGTTGGCTATATTTGCAGATATTACTTTGTACCTGTTAAAAACTGAAATATTTCAGTGTTATGGAATACTCAGCCATTTCCAAGTGTTATCTGGATAAAAAATTAATGAAAATAAATCAAAGGCTACAGCTGTAAACCACGGACCCACACTCTCCTCCAAAATAAAGGAAGCCAATCTGGTGGTCCCCTGCCATAAAGAAACTCTACAACAGAAGGAGGAAACTGATGTGGAATAAGGTGAAGTCCCAAGACTGGAAAAACACCTTTATCAGCCTCAACAAAAAGTTGAGATCCCAAATCCACTAAAGCTAGCTATTAAAAAGAATTGCAGCAGATAGTAAAGACAATAACAAGGCCTTCTATAGTTATGTAAAGAATCTCCACGGAAATACCAGATTTGCTCTGAGCTACTGCACAATGGTACCTCCTATACTGAGCCAAGAAATATTGCCAATATACTGGCTGACAAATTCAGTGCCAACTTTACCCCCCCAAAGAACCAGTCACAATACCTGTAGATTGCCAGGCACCCAGTATTACTATTGCACAGGTTAAAGCAGCACTATCCAAGGCCAAGAATACAGCTTCTATGGGACCTGACAATATCCCTGGCTGTGTTCTACATGAATTACAGAATGAACTGGCACCTCACCTGTGTGCCCTGTTCAATCACAGCCTCATCTCAGGCTTTGTCCCTACCAAATGGCGCACTGCTACAGTCATCCCTCTCCACAAAGGAGGAACGACTACAGACCCTGGGAACTACTAGCCCATTAGCCTGACAAGCCTGATATGCAAAGCTATGGAATGCATCATCATTGACCTAATAAAGAAGGATATAGGGAATCTCCAAACTCTGGATCCCACACAGTTTGGTTTTGTGAAGGGTAGATCATGCCTGCTCAATTCGGTCAATTTCTTTGAGTCAGTCACCCGAGCTGTGGATGAAGGCAAGGTGGTTCATACAGCCTACCTTGATCTGGCCAAGGCCTTTGATACCATTCCCTACTCAGGAATCATAGAAAAACTCACTAAGCTAGGCATCAACCCCTATATCACTAGGTGGGTTGCAAACTGGCTCACAGCTAGAACCCACAGTGTGAAAGCTGACTCCAAGTCAGACTGCCGACCAGTCACGAATGAGTCCCACAGGGTTCGGTCCTGGGTCCTCTCCTGTTTGGTATCTACTTCTCTGAAGTCCAGGCCAACATGAAGGGACTCTGGCTGACAAAGTTCGCAGACGATTGCAAATTGGAAGCTATTATTAACTCCCCAAGTGATGCTGGCATCCTACAGAAAGGGCTCACTGAAACCAACGACTGGTGTCAGAACCACGTCCTTAAGCTCCATGTCACAAAATGTGTCATCATCCCCTTTGGGAAAAACCTTGTTCCCATGAATTACCACATCGATGGTAGTCCACTGACCACAGAAGGTGTTATAAGAGATCTGGGAGCAAAGGTTGACAGCAACCTCTCTTTTGACCACCACATTTCCACTGTGGTCACAAAGTCCTTCTATGTGGCACATCTCATTACTAAGGGTTTTGCATCCAGGAAGAAAAAGGTCATTGTCTCCCTCTACTCTTCCCTCATTAGGCCAGTCATTGAGTACAATGCCCTATTTGGCATGTACCTCACTAGACACCTGCAACAACTGGAGAGGCCGCAAAAGTACCTCACAAAGAGGATCCTAGGCCTTAAACATTTGTCCTATATGGACAGACTCAAAAAACTCCAACTATTCTCTGTCTCATATCGCCTACTTAGAGGAGATCTCTGCTTGACTTACAAAGCCATGTCTGACACAGCTCTGTTAGAAATGCTACATCTAAAGAAATCCCAATCCCTCCACACCACACTCTCTAGAGACCTCAACCTCATTACCACAATCAACAGAACATGCAGGAGGGACAGGTTCATAACCGAGAGACTGCCCATGCTATGGAATAGACTTCCCATACATGTCAAGCAGAGCACCTCACTGACCCTCTTCAACAGAAATCTTGATGAGAGGATGGGAAATAGAAAATTCACCCCAGGGATCACTCCAGTGGCTTTACTCGACAAGAGGCACTGGGAACTAAGGTTGGGTGGCATGATGCCAGGGTAATCCTATGGGCTAGACATGTAAAGGCTCCGCTAGACATGTAAAGGGTCCAGGGTCATTAGCCTAGCACACACCTATGAACCTATGAATTGGTTCAGCATTACCCATATTTAAGAGGACATGATAAAATGAAGTAATTACAAGTATAAATTGAAAGTATTTTGTTATGGCAGCTAAGGATATCTGGGAAGAGATTAAAAAATATAATACAAAAACTGAAAACTGGCAGCTCTTGCCTACTGATGTCAATAGAAAGACATAAGCAGTAAAAAAATGTTTTAGTCCCTTTAGTTTTATCCACAGGTCAGGCATATTTTATCAACCAGAGGAGACATTGTGGATAGTGATTAATAACAAGTTGAAGGACTTTATCTGGGAAGGGAAGAGGGCAACAGTCAAGTGGGAGAAGTTGATCCTTCTAATCAAGTGGAATAAGCTGATCCTGCCAATAAAACATGGTGGTTTTAGATTACCTGATTTGAAGGGATGTTTTAGAGCTACACAGTTAAGGCTCCTGTACATAACACAAACAGAAAGCCACAATTCAAAGTGGAAAGGGATAATGATGATGAAGCATGTGGGAAAATTCAAGAACAAAGGAAAGAGTGGGATTTTGGAATAACAACAGCCATACAGAACATTATATTCATAAAGTAGCAGAAAGTATACCAAGAACTAAGCCAACACAGGAATGGAGGAAGGAGATTCTGCCAATAGGGATGACTGCAATTTAGGGGTACACAGAATACACAAGAGGAGGCTGGAATTTACTGGAGGAAGCTGGCAAAGAAACCAACATACTAGGAACAAACAATTAGAGAGGGAACGGTAACTGAATGGGAAGAGGCTAAGAAGACATTTGGACGGTCTTCCCTAGCAGGGATTGACATCATTGGTAGACTTTAAAAATTCTCTACATAGTACTCTGTCAGGAATACTTGGCAAGCAAATTAGTGTAACTAAGGAAATTATTTTTTCAGCTGGGATGCAGGATCTGTTTTGCTCAGACATAGTAAGGCCTATTTAAGTTTAACACTGGTGGCTGCCAGAAAAAGAAATTGCTGCAAATTAAAGTCTAAACCAACTGTACTTGTAGTAGTTAATATTGTAACAGAAATAAAAGGACAGGAAATGGAATCTTAAAAAAGGGTAGGAGCAAATTACATAGAAAATAATGGAAACTGTGGGAACAAAACATGCAGAAAAATGTTTTTGGAGGAGGAATGAAGTTTATGTGAAGGCAAGAACTGAACAATTTATTTAATATTGGTTTGATTATACTGTATAGAAGAACATAAGAATAGCATAATGTTTGTAAATGTGAACTTATTAATAAAGTTTGTTTACTTTTATATCAATGTAAGTTTGCTTATATCACATGCGATAACTCAAAGAATTTTTTTTTAACTGGGCAAAATATTATATTACAGCTATAAATGATCCACATCTCTTCTTTTATAACAGTTAAAATAATCAACCAAGAGCCTGTGTACATTCAAGGAGACTAGAAAATCATTAGTGAGGATAAATTCTATGCAGCTACCTATCCATATTAGGTGATGCCCCCCTGCTTATAGCAGCAGGCAGACTTGCCCTTTGGTCATTTTTTTTAAGTGTGGTACAATATTGGAGAAAGTTAGACTTTGTGCATTTGATAAGGAAGGATGTTTATAATTTGAGACCGATTATAGAAAATGCTGATCTACGGCAAACTTAGGCACTGAGAATGAAAGAGGGAGGATGAATTGCATCACACTGTTTAGTATGGAAAAAAAAGCAGAAGTGAATAAAATAAATGTATTTATTATCAAGTGAGGAAGAAAGAAAGGTACTTATTAGTGCTCTCTGGGAGTGGGATAGGGGCTGGGGGTGTGAATCTGATGATTTAATTCAGCATCAACTGCAGTTTTTGATCATTAGTAAGGGACACTGTTCTTAGAAGTGGAAGGACATACCCTAGCCAAGGAATGAAAATGTTTTTGCCAACAGCAAATCTAGCTGAAATGGCAAGCAGGTACAGAATGCTTTTTAACACCCTTGTCCACTTGAGCAGTGAAGTGCTGATAAGCAGACATGCTGTAAAGAGAAATACAGTGCCTTTGAAATGGAAGTCATAGAACTGAAGGGAAAGGACACTAAAAAAACTCAACCAGAATGCAACACTACCACATTTCAATGCCTACAGTATTTTGGAGATGGACTTGTATATCTAAGACTAGAATGGTCTTCAATCAAGTAACTGTCACTGATGATAATCTCACCATTGACTTTGTCCAAGGGTAAATTACTCAGGCATACAGGCCAGTCCATCTCAGAGAATGGCAGTTTTCCAAAGCCATACAATTATTTGAGACATCACTTCTGATGTAACACTTGCTCTTTCTCACCTTTTCAAACAGAACTCCGCACTTCACAAATTAAATTATAGCAACTTATATGTGTATTCTATGTTGCTTGTCCCCCCCCCATATAATATTTTTTGGAACTGGCTGGATGAGTATTAGCTCCTGGTATAGACCACACGTCCACAAAATTAACACAGTACAATTCTACCACATAGGAACTGTGAGTTGAAAGATGTTTAAAAAAGAAAAAAAAAGGTGATGGGGCACTTTGGAAAGTTTTGAATTTCTGGTCTATTTTTTGGTCAAGATGGTGCAGCTATAGTGCAGTTCTCTTTAGAAGATAACAGAGTTTTAAAATTGCTTGATAGGTAGATACTTACTTTTTTTTTTTCAAAAATATCTTTTTTTATTAAAGTAGAGTACAACTGTATTTCTATGACCTTAAGAACTGTGCTACATCATCATTCTATTCTGAAAGCCTTTGATGTATATTGTAAACCCAGCTCAGCCATACTAATGTAACAGAAGTAGGAAAATTGTGGATTCAGACGACACTGGATAGAAGACCTGTGACGGTGTAATTAAAAACATAAACTTTTATTCTAAGGAGTTTGGTAGAATAACTGGTTTGCATCTAATAGTGGCTTCTGTGTCTGTAAAACTGGCTATGAAAAATAATTCACAAAAACTGGAAGGCATGACTTACAAGGAACGTAAATGTACCACCTATTGTCCAATCCTCAAGTAATATGGACACAAAGCCACTTCCTCCAGTTGCAACTGGTTACAGTCCTGGCAACCCTTACTTGACTAGTGCAAGGGGGGGGGGGGGGGCAACAAAATAAGATCAGCAATACAAACAATGAAACGTCCTCCAGCTACTGCCAGACAGAGCCATGGCAACGCTTACAAGATAGCTGACAGTAAAACGAGTAAAACTCATGCAGTACAGACACCAAGAAAATCCTAGTTACAGCTGGTTATAACTGTGCAACCCTTACAGGACAGTAGACGAGGGGGTGGGGACAATAAAATAAGTACAAAATAAACCAGAAAAAAGTACCATATACTAATCTGACATTAAACTTATATTGACTACTATGGAAACAAAATATGTAAGCTTTGCATGGTTCCAAGGGATTTTTTTTAATATTTATCAAAACTACATTCAAATCCATTTCAGCAATGTGGCAACATAAGAATGAGGGAAGTTTGCTCACTCTTAGTACCTCTGGCGCCTGGTGTATATACAGTGCATTCTCAAAGCAAATACTGTCATAACATAATTTAGAGTTTCCACACACAAGTCCAATCTCAACAAAGTCCCTCCCCCCAGTTTAGCTTTGAATGTTTTTCAACATCCTAAGCTCACTTTAGGAATGACAACTAGATTTCAACATCCAGAAACAAATGCTGAGCACCAGCAGAACAACACTACTGCCATTTATACACTAGTTTGTGTAATTCAGTCTGTTTACAGAACCTCTCCACAGCTGGAACCAGAGTAACAAAGCTGAATTGTGTAGCCACATAAGTAGTTCTGCTGGCAAAACATCTCCCCAGATGAATGGTGCTATGCAGTGATAGCATGCAGCCGAAGAGTTGGACTTAAGAAAGGGCACTGACACAGAAAAAAATACTGCTTTCACTACTCAGTTCTGCTGCTATAGTACATATATTATAAAACTGAAAAAACTGTGGCATGAAAGAAGAAAAACAGACATCAAGACAATTACAGTTATAATGACAAATACCCGTTTGCAAACATTTTCAGAAGAAAGGTGTTCTAAGAACTGAGAAATACCAGATACAAATACACAACTATAAAGGAAATGTAATATGAATAACTGCTACCCAAGCAGCTTTTAATGAATGACCTGGATGGCACTACAAAGTACTGCCATAACAACTGCATGAACCAGAAAACAGACTACTATTTTGCAGATTTGAAGGCCAATGCACCACAAAAATAAATGCCATGGCAAAACTGGTACTATAGGTAATTATGAGACAAAAGGATTTAACCCATCAAAAGAACTCATGGTGAAGTCCATGTTGATATCTAGTAAGAGCTGGTAAGACACTCTGCAGTTAAGGTAAGGAGAAAAGCACACCTCATGACACGCTAACTTAATGGTTCATCATCTACTCTTGTAGCTTAGCCTGAAGCAGCAGCAATGATAAGTCCCATCCACCCCAATATTTCATAGAAGTTTTCAACCATACCACTCTTTTAATCAGATCTTTTCAGTCAAGCAATAAACCAAAGCCAGAACTGCAGTACTTATAACTTTTTGCCCTTACTGGATTCCCTGTATGACAAAAGCTTGCTTCCTACAGAACTGAAGTGTTGTTTCACATTTTCAGCACAAACCATTTCTAAATCTGTGTATTTAACAAATATTGATACCCTGGGAGCTTTTTCAACTACTACTTAGAAATGCAAAATAGCAAAGCTATGTGGCCTAATCCAAGGAAATGTAATACAATCAGAGAGCCACCTGGAAAGTGTGGCTTTAGAAACACCTTCTCACAAATTGGCCCTAGAACAGAAGACAAAGAGCTGTTCAGTTTTCATAAAACGTTTGTTATTATGCAAATAAAACCTCAGTTGAAGAACATTCAGCAAATGTAACACACAAAAAGTGGCAGGGTAATGGTCTGATTAAGGGCGATGAAGGAAACGATAACTTCTTTTGTAACAAGAGGCAGAACGTTCATAAAATGCTGCACATCTCATTGCACTTACCCGGTAGATGCATGTAACAGCAATACAGATTGCACATTTCTCTTACAGCAACATGCAGTTCCCTTCCATTAACTTCATTTTAATATACATTTACAGAAATGTTAAACTTTACAATTGTGCTCAATAATACTTTCAAACAATAATCATATCACAGATCATGCCCGCAGGATGCCAAGTATGTATGGCAGTTTCTGCTTATTAATTACACTTTCAAATTCATAATATTAGTTCTGTTTGCCACTTGCCATTATGTTAATATTATGCTAATATTCAGAAGTTGTTCTGGCAATAAAGAAAGAATGAAAGTTATAAAAAAATTACACTTTAGTCTTGTATTTGCTGCCATTCTGGTAGTTCTTTTTATGGTTAATATTCAGCATATTTACAAATATTGTTAACATTCAGAAGTATAAAATAATTTGCAAAACCTCAGGCTTTTTACACATTATGCCAATATCAGAAGGGTCATCTTAACCCCACCCCATTCATGGAATATTAATCAATATATAATTAAGTTTTCAGATTTGACATAACACTAATGACCGCCTATATGTTTCTCAAAGTATATGTTACAAACTGACCCTGGTACTCATAAAAGCAGTGGACAAGTACACAAAGGCAGTCTGCACACAATGTTCAATATGCCGGCATTCAATACAGAGTTTCACAGACATGGACTGTTCTACTGAGCACTGGAGTTCAATATTCAGATTCACAAGACATGGATTACTGTTATTAATACCTGTGTACAAAAAAAAAAAAAAAAAAGAAAAGTTATGTACTTACCATAACATTCCATCTGTGTTGCCAATCTTCATTTATCCTTGAAGTATGGGACTCTGTTCTGACTCTCAGAACCATCTTGGCCATTAGAACAGTTCACGAGAACCAAAAACTCACGAGTTAAGTCCCTACCCAGAATGCCCCTCTCTAGATTACCTCAGATCGAGTTTGCAACTATAAAGGAAGACAAGAAAAAGTAGTCCTACAACAACTGAAGAGGCTATGTCCAAGGCCATGCATGAAAATAACACATAACCAGGACTAGAGTCTGTACCTCCACGGAATCTGAAGGAGGGGGGATGGAGGGCGGGGCGTCAAGGATAAATAAAGATCAACAAAACAGATGGAACATTTAAGTACATAACTTCTTTATCTAATGTTGTCAATCTTCATTTATCCTTGATGTATGGGACAAAGTCCCCAGCTACCTTGTATCTTGGGAGGCCTTACAGATAGAACCAAAGAAAGCTCTTCCTCTGGAGACCAGATCCACTTTGTAATGAGTGATAAAGATATGTTGAGTATTCTAGGTTGCTGCTGCACATATTTCATCCATGGAAGCCTTTGAGACAGCCGACGTGCCTATTGCCCTTGCAGAATACGCTCTAACTGGGTCTGGTAATTGCAGGCTTTCCTACTGTAGATAAAGCTTATACATTCCCTTAACCACTTAGATAAAGTGACGTTTGAAATTGGTTTACCCATGGATGGACCTGAAAAGGAAACAAATAGCCGGTTCGACTTCCTAAAGTCTATAGTTCTGCTGAGTTAAAAACACAATTGTCTGTGAACATCTAAGTGTAAATAACATTCTCCCTTGTTAGAAAAATTAGGGAAGAAGACTGGTAAATCAATAGATTGATGAATGTTAGTTTCAGATACTACTTTTGGAAGAAAGGATGGGTTGGGTTCTTAGCGACGCCCTGTCCTTATGAAAAATCAAACATGGAGGTTTTGAAGATAAAGCATGAATCTCTGAAATTCTTCTGGCAGACATAACGGCTACCAACAAAATGGTTTTCCATGAAAGAAACTTCAATTCACAAGAAGCCGCTGGCTCAAAAGGGGAATGGGCCAAGGACTGTAGAACCACAGTAAGATCCCAGGGGACGAGAGGTCTCTAATAAGGTGATTTTAACCTCAAGGTTCCTTTTAGAAAAACTTTACACAGTCTATGTGACATTAACGAATGCTCTTCAAAGCCATCATGGAAGTTAGAAATAACAGCAACTTGAACTTTGATAGGTTCATAGGTGTGTACTACGCTAATGGCCCTGGAGCCTTTACAAGCCTAGCCCATAGAATTATCCTGGTATCGTGCCACCAGACCTTAGTTCCCAGTACCTCTGTCGAGTAAAGCCACTGGAGTGATCCCTGGGGTGAATTTTCTATTTCCCATCCACTCATCAAGATTTCTCTTGAAGAGGGCCAGTAAGGTGTGCTGCTTGACATGTATGGGAAGTCTATTCCATAGCATGGACAGTCTCTGGGTTATGAACTTGTCCATCCAGCATGTTCTGTTGATTGTGGTGATGAGGTTGAGGTCTCTGGAGCATGTGGTGCGGAGGGATTGGGATTTCCTTCAATGTAGCATTTCTAACAGAGCTATGTCAGACATGGCTTTGTAAGTCGAGCAGAGAACGCCTCTAAATAGGTGATATGAGACAGAGAATAGTTGGAGTTTTTTTGAGTCTGTCCATATAGGACAAATGTTTAAAGCCTAGGATCCTCTTTGTGCGGTACTTTTGCGGCCTCTCCAGTTGTTGCAGGTGTTTAGTGAGGTACAAGCCAAATGGGGCATTGTACTTAATAATTGGCCTACTGAGGGAAAAGTAGAGGGAGGCAATGACCTCTTTCTTCCTGGATGCAAAACCCTTAGTAATGAGATGTGCCACATAGGACTTTCTGACCACAGTGGCAATGTGGTGGTCAAAAGAGAAGTTGCTGTCAACCTGTGTTCCCAGATCTCTTATAACGCCTTCTGTGTTCAGTGGACTACCATCAATGTGGTAATTCATGAGAACCGGGTTTTTCCCAAAGGGGATGACGACACATTTTTTTGGCATTGAGCTTAAGGCCATTGTTCTGACACCAGTCGTTGGTCTCAGTGAGGCCTTTCTGTAGGATGTCAACATCACTTGGGGAGTTAATAATAGCTCCCAACTTGCAATCGTCTGTGAACTTTGTCATCCAGAGTCCCCTCATGTTGGTCTGGACTTCAGAGAAGTAGATACCAAACAGGAGAGGACCAAGGACCGAACCCTGTGGGACTCCAGTCGTGACTGGTCAGCAGTCTGACATGAAGTCAGCTTTCACACTGTGGGTTCTACCTGTGAGCCAGTTTGCAATCCACCTAGTGATATAGGTGTTGATGCCTAGCTTAGTGAGTTTTTCTATGATTCCCAAGTGGGGAATGGTATCAAAGGCCTTGGCCAGATCAAGGTACGCTGTATGAACCACCTTGCCTTCATCAACAGCTCTGGTGCCTGACTCAAAAAAGTTGACCAGGCATGATCTACCCTTCACAAAACCAAACTGAGTGGGATCCAGAGTTTGGAGATTCCCTATATTCTTATTTATTAGTTCCATGATGATGCGTTCCATAGCTTTACATATCAGACTCATCAGGCTAATGGGGTGATAGTTCCCAGGGTCTGTAGTCGCTCTCCTTTGTGGAGAGGGATGACTCTAGCAGTGTGCCATTCGGTAGGGACAAAGCCTGAGGTGAAGTTGTGATTGAACAGGACACACAGGTGAGGTGCCAATTCACTCTGTAGTTCATGTAGAACACAGCCAGGGATACTGTCAGGTCCCATAGAAGTTGTATTCTCGGCCTTGGATAGTGCTGTTTTAACCTGTGCAGCAGAAATACTGGGTGCCTGGCAATCTACTTGTATTGTGACTGGTCCCTTGGGGGGGGGGGGGGGTAAAGATGGCACTGAATCTGTCGGCCAGTATATTGGCAATATTTTTTGGCTCGGTAAAAGAGGTACTATTGTGCAGTAGCTCAGAGCAAATCTGGGTATTGCTGTGGAGAATCTTTACATAACTATAGAAGGCCTTGTGATTCTCTTTATTATCTGCTGCAATTCTGTTTTCATAGCTTTAGAGGATTTGATGAGGGATCTCAACTTTTTGTTGAGACTGATAAGGGAGCTTTTCCAGTCTTAGGACTTCACCTTATACCGCATCAGTTTCCTCCTTCTGTTGTAGAGTTTGTTTATGACAGAGGACCACCAGACTGGCTTCCTTTTTTTGAAGGAGAGGGTCTTGGGTCTATTGGGTATGGCGAGAACCATGCATTTGTGTATGTGTTCGTACAGTGCATCGGTGTATGATTCGGCGGTCATGCAACTATTCTCGGTTTGTATGGGTGCCGTGAAGTTAGCCACCTCTGTTTTTAGGAGCCCAAAGTTAGCTTTGGAGAAGTTTTTCATGGTAGTTACCTTTGTGTGTGTGTGTGGGGGGGGGGGGTGGGGGGGTGGAAGAAGAAGCTCTGTTCATAAAATGTAGCCAAATATTCTAAAAGGGATCAACTCCATTATCACATGACCAAATAGAGAATCTTTTCCATTTACTGTGGCAGAGCGTCCTAGTGGAAGGCTTATGGGAAGCCAACAAAATTTTTCAAACTGGAGTGGATAAGTTATTTTGCCTGGCAATCAACTGAACTGGAATAACCCAGCTGTAAGCTTGAGGTTTTTCATATTGGGGTGATCCAGTCCCTGTGGATGGGACAGGAGGTCTGGATCTGGGTCCAGAGTCTATGGATGTTGAAGTAGGTGAGGCCAAAGATAGGGGAACCAAACTTGGCGAGGCCAGAATGGAGCAATGAGAATCACCTTGCTCTTCAACCTTATGGCTTTCTTCAAGAAATGAGGTATTAGTGGAATGGGGGGAAAGGCATAGAGTAGCCCCAAAGGCCAATTGTGATGGACAGCATCTCTCTGGGACTCCCCCTGAGGGGGAAATTAGGGAAAAGTAGCAGCTGCAATTGTTCAGGGGTAATGCAAATATGTCACAGCAAGGCTGGCTCCAGAAATGGAAAATCTCCTTTGCCACTCTGGGATTGAGAGACCACTCATGAGGCAGGAGGATGCATCTGCTCAGCTTGTCCGCTATCACGTTCGAGCTCCCTGGGATGTGCGCTGCTATCAGAAAGCAGTTGGAAGACATTGCCCATTGCCACACTCTGAGAGCTTCTCAACACAGGGGGGAAAGACTTGGTTCCTCCTTGTTTGTTGATGTACCAGACAACTGATGCCTGATTGAAATACAATCATTTCTCGAGGGAGGGCAGCTTGGAAGGCTTGCAACACTAAGAACACTGCCCTCAGTTCCAGAACATTGATATGCAGAGATATGCAGATTGGCCTCCAATGGGGACCAAATGCCTTGGACTGTTCTACGCAGGTAATGTTCCCCCACCTATCTGGGAGGTGTCCGTGGTCGCTATGGCCTTGGGTTGGGGGTGAAATAAAAATGGTTGGCCTAAAAGAATTTCCTCTGATTCCATCCACCAAGATAAGTCCTTCTTGCAGTGATTTGTGATTCGGATGAGATGCGTCAAGGGATGAGTGAGGATGGACCATTGGGAGGCTAGAAGCCAATGAAGAATTCTCATGCGAAATTTTGCTAGGGGAACCAGTGTGATGGCCTCTGCCATGGATCCTAGAGCCTGTAATAGAGCAGGTACAATATGGTTGGAGAAAATAACATTTACCTGGGACCTTATCTTCTGCAATCTGTGAAGAGGAAGGGAGGCTATGCTTAACGTTGTATTCAGGCAGGCTCCTATAAACTCCAATTGTTGCATCAGACTTAGTTGGGATTTGGTATGATTCACCATTATACCTAGACGAGCACAAGTATGTAGAATAAAATCTCTTGTCTGTTCTAGTAGATGCCTGGTCGTAGCTATAATAAGCCAATCATCTAAATATGGAAACACCTGGAATCTGTGCAGTTGCAAGTGAGCTGCTACTGCTGCTGTACATTTGAACACCCAGGGGGCTGTGGTGAGACTGAAGAGCAGGAACCTCCTGGAGCTCTTGTCCATTTTTATGTGGTAATACACATTCTGGAGGTCTATAGAGCACATCCAATCATTTTTCCCTAAGAAGGGGAGAATAGACTGAACCGTGACCATCTGAAATTTTGTCTGCCGAACAAACTTGTGCAAAAGGCTGAGAACCAAAATTGGTCTCCAGTCTTTTTTGGCACCAAATAGAACCTTGAGTAGAATCCGGATCCTATCTAGTCTGGTGGGATTTCTTGGATGACTCTTTTTCTAGCAGCTTCTGAATTTCCAGAGCTGCCTGAGCCCTCTGATTGGGTAGAACAAAGGGGATTCTTCTTATTCTCGGAGTGAAAACGAAGAGAATTTAGTAAACTCTGGCAATGTTCCTTAGCACCTAAGTACCTGTGGTTATTTGTTAGAAGGCTAGCGAGTGCAAGCACAGTCTTCTCACAACTGCCTCCAGAGGTAAGAAATCAGGTCACCCTTCAGGAGCACTGGAAGTGTTTCCCTGAGAATGGATCTCTGGAACTCTGAATTTGCGGGCTACCTCTGCTGCGAGGTCGGCATCTTCCATTGTAGCTCTCCCCCCTGCCCCAATGGGAGTCACTGCCACATGTGTCTTGGAAAGGCCCTTGGGTTTTCTTGAACCACATTTTTCCACTCCTCTGGTTCCTGGAATAGGAGCATCAGGAAGCAGAGAAACTTACCCTCATAGCAGATAGGGTCTTTCCATCCTTTTCACACCTGGCCATGGTATCTCTGACTTTGGGACCAAAAACAGACGATCCGTCAAACAGAGCATTGATGAACGAAGATTGAAATGGCTCCATAAATTAACACAACCTCATCCGGACATGTCTCGCAATGGCTACGCCAGAAACCATTGCCCCTTTGGCTGCATGTGCAATGAGCATCATGGATGAGTTAGAAATATTTGTCCTGTACCTCCTCAGACACAGCAAGGGTACCTGAGAGCTCCTTGATCAGATCCCTCTGAAGTCTGGTGAAGTGTGCCATGAAGTTCAATGACCGTAAGGCAAAGGTTGAAGAAGCATACACCTGGTTCCCGAACCTGCCCATCACCCTGGACTCTCAGGGGGATGAACAGCGGAACTCCCTTCTGCAAGTTTCTTCTTCGTAGCTGAGGAAACCACCATGGCATCTACTGCTAAACTCTGGGCCTAAAACTGATGGTCCTCTGGTGCTGGAAGGATTTTGTCTGGTCTCTTTTGGATTGGTTCTACAGAGTCAGGGGGCTTCCAGGCCTGCTGTGCGATCAACTTAATGAGATAGTCATCAGGCAGGGTCACCCAAGAGTTAGATGGGCGAGCACCGAAAGCTTGCAGGTACACCGACTTCTCTGTGGAAGGTTCTTTGGGCTTCTAGCCACCATTCTGCTTTAATATTTGAAGAATGTCTCCAAAGGAAACGCCTTCTAGGAGTGACCGAGGGGGAACCCTCACACTCATCAAAGTCCGTGTCCTCCGTGACAGATTCCTCCGAGGAATCTAGGTGTTTCCTCTTACATGTCCCCTTCCGGGGCACCTCCTCAGTGGGAAATTCTGTGGAGGACCCGGAAGAGGTAAGGCCCTGTACAGGGGTGTCCTGCAGCTTCAATGCTTGCTGTCCAGGTGTGGAGATTGGTGGAAGCCCTGGACAAGACAAAGTCCTGGAAAAATGCTCCAATTGGGAAGGAACTGGCTGAGAACTTGTAGAGGCCAAGGCCCTCTCCATGACCTGAAAGGCAGGGCCACTCCCCCTGAAGAGGGATGGGATCCCAGAACTGGGAAGGACAACCTTGGAACTGTGGTCTCACCCTTCTCTGAGGCGGTTGCCATCAAGGTTGAAGCCAAGAAAGAGCCCATGAATGAAGCAGCGGAGCTATGACCCCGGGAGTCCATCAGTTCCAAAGGAGCTGAGGAACTTGGGGCAGACAGTGGAGCTGAAGGCATAACAGCTGTCAGCACAGGAAAAGCCAGAACCGGGGAAATCGGAGTTGTGGTCTCCAATACCTCAGTGGAGATTATAGGAGGAATGTCTGGTGGAGTCCTTTAACAGAAAGTTCCATCTCCAGAAGGGAGTGAAACCTGGGAAGAGACTGAAAGACCCTTAGCCACAAGGAGCTCATCCACCAACCTCACAACGTCTATTTCCGTCAGACTCCTAGAGGAATGGGCAGAAAATGTTGAGTGGGATTCCAGCCTCTCTAAAAAGGGTCTTGGAAGGTGTCCCAAAAAAGGCTCTATTGAGGGAAAATACTTACTCCTGGGAATTGAAATTAATTCTGGTTATAAAGTTGCTGACAGCACCATGGAAGGAACCAGCTCCAAAATTACGGTCGACACCATAGAAGGGACCAGCACCGAGGAAGGGGAAGTGACATGAATAGTAGGTGCCGTGGTGGTGGGGACTGAAACCTGTGGTGCAGAGCTGGTCACTACAGTCGGTGCTGACGAAGTCGGTTCCATAACGTTTTTTAGCAGTTAACTTTGGTTCCGCAGAGTGTGTGGGAACTGAAAATTTAGGTCTCTTGTGTGCTGGGGCTAAGGGAGATGCCAGACCTGAGAGACTCCTCTTCTTTCCATGTTCGGTCTTACAGGAAAAGGAAGACGAAGGTAAAGACATATCTGATTTGAAAGTCCTAGGCTGACTGGTCAAAGCCTCAAAAAAGATATCTTAGTCAGACCTTTCAAGATAAGTTTGTTCTTTCTTTCTTTCTATGAGGGCCTAGTGACTAAAAGCTTGACAAATAGCACAATCCTCTTGTAAATGTGCCAGGCCCAAGCAGTAAACACAAGATGAATTCCCATCAGAAGTGGGCATTTTTCTTCCTCAACCACAACATTGTTTGAAGCCAATTGTTCCTTTACTTTTATCTGCCTGCCATGTTGACTGGTAAAAACAAAAATCAACGGCAGAAGAGACACACACTAGCTACACACACACACACTAGAAAGAAGAAGAAAGTGAAAAGAAGGGGGGAAAAAGGGCTACCAACAATGGTAAGCCAGAACTATCAAGAGGTAGGGGCAAAAGGGATAGAGCTACCAACGATGGTAGAACAGATACCACCAGGTAAAAAGGTAAGCAGTACACTCACTCACCAAAAGAAAAATCTGACTACAGTGCAACAGGAAAAACTACCAACAATGGTAGGCAAGAACACTAAAGTATAAAGGAAGAGGTAGTAAAACAGGAGGTGAAAAGTTAACTGGGTAGGTAGAAAAAATTTCAAATAATAATAAAAAATAATGAAATTATACTTAATACAGAGAGAGTTTGGCTGACTCATCTTATGTAGAACACTGGCAAACAAGATCTGAAGTAATCTAGAGATGGTCATTCTGGGTAGGGACTTAGCACAAGAGTTTTTGGTTCTCGCAAGCTGTTAGAACAATCAAGCCAGTTCCGTGAGTTGGAAGAGAGTCCCGTGAGTCGGAACAGAGTCCTATACATCAAGGATAAATGAAGGCTGACAACATCAGATGAAGATATTTATGAAAAGTGCACAGGCGCAAATAATGCATGATATGTATTATTCCATTTGTGTGTAACAGATGTTCCCGATCTCACTGCTGCTGTTTTGGCACTGATATGCAACATATCACTGCAGGGAGCAGACAGTTAACAAGGTATGTGGCAGCCAACTTAATAACTATGTCGTCCCTACTGTACTTTGCCTCACCAACATGGATAACTGCAATTCTGAAATGCAAAAATAACTGCCACTACCACAGTATTGCATTGAAGGAATCTAGTGTTCTTACAGCTCCCACTGGCTGGAGCTGGGGGCAGAAAACTGTTTGCTTATGGCAGCAAGTTTGCCTCTGCAATGGAGAACCCTTTTGTTGGTAAGCAAGAATGCAAAGGAGGGTTTTTCTTCTTCTGTAATTCATTACTAATGTGTTGCTTGGTTCTGGTACTCGAGCAATACATCAGTTGGGGAGAAGGGGCAGCTGGTGTGGTTACAGGCAATATATCGATTGTAGGTCTGTGGCACTGGTCCCATAACTTATGCAGTTTGAATAGCATTTACCCCAACTGTGTAATGTCTCTAAATCACTTATGTGTCTGGGAATTTATTTGCACCTGTACTCTATTCATGGAGTATTATTACTATGCAATGAGGTAAAAAAAAGTGTACAAATCATACTATATTTCATACTATTATCTGTGAATTGTGCAGGGCTTTGGTGTACCAGTCTTATTCCATGACATAATGCTTATGATTAGTGCTCATAGTGTCAATGTTAATTTTAGGCAAATACCACCAAGTTAGTACCATAACACTTGATGTAATGCAACATCAAGTATATATGAAAGTTATTTAATTAATTTAACAATAGATACGCGTTTTCTTCTGTCCGACTCAACATATGGGTATATTGGATCTGACAGCAACTTTTTAGACTCTCAGATCCAGGGCTCGGGCTCCTCCTCTCTACCCATAATTATCTTCTGTCCACAGAATTCCTCAGCTCAAGTTTATCTCTCTGCATCCTAAACATAGCTCCACTTTCAAATAGAAGGGAATAAGGAGTACAGAGGTGAAAAAAAAAGCAGGACAGTTTACAAGACATTAAATGTATAGCTTTCTGATCCATGAGCAACTTTCTTAAACTTTCTCTGCTTCATTGTCCTGATGAGTTACTTACACTGTATCAGCAAAAGCACTCATACTGCTGTTTAAACCTTCCCTTACCTCCACTGTCACCAATTGCTTTTCTTGCTGTAATACCTGTCTGTGAGAGGTTCCAACCTGCTCCTTTCACCCTTGCTAAGCTCAGACTCGCTACTCTCCTTATCTAAAATTATATTGCAAATACCCCCCTCTTCCTACTAACCAAACTAATCCCTGCTACTATATCATTATCCAATAGCATTCATCCAAATGCTTTACAATTTTGTGTCACCTTACCTCCACACTTATTCTTCTTTACTGATTCTCATTTAATTTAGTCTTTTTTCAAACACAGAAATGCCCTCAAGTGTTTCTAGCTGAAAAAGACAGTCCAATACAGCTCACAAAAATAAAGGTTTACTCAACAAAAACCAAGGTCAAGCTCTTTCGTCCTGAACACCATGACTTCTTCAGAACCATTAATTGACATTCATTAAATAACACTTTTAAAACTTTTCCAACCAATCACAAAATTTAAAAATGCTTACCACTGGGGTGGGAGGCTGGCATAATGGTTAAGGTAGTTGCCTTATAGACACAAGGTGCAGGGTTTGATTCTCACATGAGGTAATTGGCTAGGCTTAAAATGGTCCATAATGGCATTTAGCCTAGTACTAATCTATGAACCTATGAACTTATAAAGTTAAAGCAGTACACATCCAGCCTTATATGTTTACTTTATAAAACCAAAGCCCTGTATTTAAGAATAGGCATAAGGGAGCAACAATCCTTGATATTCGGAGCTACCATTGCATTAATCCTGAGCTGTCAATAGTGTTCTGCCCTTTCCAGTCTGTTTTCCTAAAAACCCCCTTTAAGATCCCTCTCTACAATCTCTAAAATTCCAAAATGGAACTTTTTACAAGGAGGATACTTTTTGAGATGTCTAAAGAGGGCGTTGTTCTCATCCTCCTGTCTAATAACATATAGGATGTTCATAAATTAGTTTTCTAAAAATCCTCTCCATTTTACTCACATAATAATGTTGGCATTCTTGGCAAACTGCCATATATATCAATCCACTAGATCCACAGTTGCCAGATGCCAAAGTCACATGAATAGGGGGTTCACCTACCACTACAGCCTTCACTTGAAAAATAGTTACAGTATCTACAGAACCCACACCTTACTGTTCCCTTATAAGCCCTTCTCTGCGGGGTTATCGGGTGTTCTAAAAGAAATTTTAAATTTAAGCTGGTCCTGTATGCAAAGGTAGGTACGTTACCCTCTATCTCACAAAAGTCTCCGTTACCTTTGAACAAAACCCAATTTTTATTCAAAATATCCCTTACTTTACCACTTAATTCTCCATAGATCAAAAACCATGGAATTGACATGCATAGCATTACTATTACAAGTTTTGTCAGTTACTATGGGGACCCCTAACAGGGGTTCATATCTATTCCCCCATTCCCCATCACTTGATCACAAATGTTAACTACTAACTGGGATGAGTAATCTCTCTCCATAAAAAAATCTAACCAAGGTACCCATTTCTCTTTTACATACCTCAATATCTGAGCACATCCTAGCCATTTTAATCTGGCCTTTAACTATATTCTTCTTAAAAAAGTTGGATGACAACTACTGTAGTCCAAGTAGTCATTTGAAAACGTTGGTCTCCTATACATTTTTGCAGAAAAACATCCCTTAACATTATCCTTCATTAATGTAACATCTAAATAATTTATACTCCAATTAGAATGGGAAGAACTAAACAGAAAATAACTACAAATCCCACTGATAAATTGGCTAAACTCAGCCTGCTTCTCTGTGTTTTTTCACAAAATAAAAATGTCATCCAAAAATCTTTGATAACACGACCAGTGATTACTGTAAGTACTTTTGAGAATGTTTCTCCTTTCCCAACCGTACATAACCAAATTGACAAACAATGGTAAGCAGCTAGCACCCATTGCCACTCCTCGAGTTTGTCTGAAATACTCCCCCTCAAAAATAAAGAAATTATTCTACAAAATAATTTCCATTAAAACCATTACAAAGTTTATCATTGTAGCACTTAAGGTCATCCGTTCAACCAAAGCTTCATAGAAAAAGGGTCAATCCCTCATCATGTGGAATGGAGGTAAACAAGTCTAGTACATATACGGTAGAAAAACAACAATTGTTGCTATAAATTTCATGTTTAATTCCGGAGAGAAAATCCCACAAATCTCGCAGTATATGATCAATAGGAAGTAAAGTATTCCTCACTAGCCTATCTACAAATATACCCGAATGATAAGCTGTACTGTTATGTGATGTCACTATAATGCAGTAAGGGGGATTCATTATATTTTTATGAGTTTTGGGAATCCCAAACACGGCTGGTATCAAGGGGTGGTCATTAGTTAAAATATTAAACATGTCCTCATTAATATTACCCTGAAATAATGAATCTTCTAACACCAACTGAATTTTCCTATGAGCAATGTTTGTCTCATTCCTAGACACGTCATATTTATCTTTGTCATGTAACATTGTAAAAATCTGACTGCAATAGTCTGTTTCATCAACTTTGACCACCCCACCCCCCATCAGGTTTCATATATCTGAAAATTGGGATTAGTCCTCAATTCTCTTAACAACTCACTTTCATCTTTAGTGAGATTGTAAAACCCATGTTTATGTTTACTAAATAGCTCGAAAATCTCTTGAGTACAAACTTTTTCAAAAGTTGCCATTATAGGATGCAGCGGGGGAATAAGACAACTCTTCCTCTTAAAATTCTTACCCCTCTTATTTGGTATACTTCCTCCATCTTTAAAAATATACTACAAGTTTAATTTATGGGTAAACATTTTTAGTTCCATAAGGGTTCATGCTGGCAAGAATTTAATACCCTTTTTTAATAAAGAGAAAAAATTCTTATCAACCTCCATGTTGGCATAATTAAATATGTTAAAACCTTGGTAACTCAGCAATTTCCCATCAAATGTAGTTACTATGGAGTTTTCTACTTGTTTAACCTCTAACTACTTGTTGTAGCTGTTCTTCCTCCACCGATAGCTCTGGCCCTTGTAATTCTGACCCCTTTGGACCCACAGGGTAACCTAAAAAAATGTTATTTTGTCTAGAATTATTTTTATTCTGAAGCCTCTCAGATCTTCTCAAGGGGGAATATTCCCACTCATACTCCTTATCCCTATTCCCATTATATTCAAGGCCACCATGTCTCTCCTCGCGGTCTTCATTCATGCTAAGAAGTCTACCCCTATTCTCACCCACTACTTCACTGTTCTTCCCTTCATATGACTTGGGCAGGAGGTAAGCTACTTTGTCCCAGTATTCACACTTGTCCCTAAATAGTTTTTCCTGCTTTCGTTTAAAATTAAATTCAATTTGTTGCTCACTTTTTTCAAACATTACACCATATTTAACAGAAAATGTATTAAAATGCAAATCACTAATTAAAATCTCAGTCAACCTTTCTATTTCCATCACAAATTCATTAATCTTTTTAGTGTTCACTCTCACAATTAAACTTTATTAATTCTAAACCATGTCGGTCAAACATTTCTAAAGGTACACCGCATTCAGGCTGTCCCTTACTTAGTCCATTAGGGAATTTAAATACTCTAAGCCCTTTTGGAACCAGTTTGTTCCTAATACATTCAGTCAAGTATGCGTTATCACACTGAAGGTTATGTACCTTCATTAACAAAGTTTGTAAATAATTAAATTTCTTTTCAATGCTCTTATTGTCGTATGACTAAACGTTGGTTTTAAATGTGAATTCCATATTTAACCATTTCTGAAATTTGTTGTTTCGGTCTACTTGTGAATTCCCTACTGTTGTCTGGCCACAAGGAATGCAGTCCTGTGAAAGTTCGTTGTTTCCTGAAGCCATTAAACCCGGAAGCATTCTTTCATACAGCTCCTCCGTGGTTTTAGTTGAATAAACGTTTATTTTTGTGAGCTCTGTTGGACTGTCTTTCAGCTACAAGCACTCGAGGGCATTTCTGTGTTTGGAATTGTTTTGGGGTACTCGTTTACACACTTTATGTTCTGAATAGTCTTTTTCGTTATAACATTAGTCTATACTTTTTATTCTTTTTTCCCCCAATTTACAATATTCACTATCTCCTCCTCAAGAAGTCCTTCTTCAATATTTATACACACACACACACACACACACACACACACACACACACACACACACACACACACACACACAGGTCTACATTTTGAACTTTCACAAGTTTAAATTTCTTATGGTCAAGACCAAAAGATCAAACTTGTGAAAGTTTGTAATTCATATCAACTCCGAGATCGCACTACAGTGAGGAAAACGGTAAATATACTGTTCCAAGCTGTACTGCGATCTCCATTTTCTCTCCCCTCAAATCATTCATACCAATCTCAAAAATGCAGAACTTCTTATCTGTCTTCTCAATGTTAATAATACATAAGAAGCTATGTATAGTTGTGCTCTACATAACACCAGGTAATAATATTAGCTTATTATAGATTCATATGTTCATAGGACGATACTAGGCCATTGTCCCGGAGGCCCTTATAAGCCTAGCCAAGAATTTCACCCATGTTCCCACAAAGTCAGCACCTGTTTTCCCTGTCCAGCAGGGACATAGGTGGGATCCCAGGGGTATACTTTGTTTCCCATCCAGTTGTCCAGGTTCCTCTTAAAGAGGGTTAGTGAAGTACTCTGCTTGGAGAGGAAATCTATTCTACAGATGGGGGAGTCATTGGGACACAGATCTATCCTGCCAACAACAATGTCACAGACCAGGTTGAGACCTTGCATATGGGTTGCGTAAGTGGAGTTTGACTTATGGATATGCAGCAACTCCATCAAGGTTGAGTCTGAGATGGAACTGTATGCCAGACAAAGCTCACCTCTGAGCAGTCTGTGCGAGACTGAGTACAGGGACAGGGCTTTTAGCCTATCTGTATAGGATAGGTGTTTGAGACCTGGATTTTCCTGGTCAGGAACCTCTGCGGTCTCTCCAACTGCTGCATGTTCTTGGCAAGGTATATGCCGACGAGGGCAATGTACTTGATAACAGGTCTGACAAGGGAGGAATACAGGGATGTTATGATCTCCTTGTTCCTACATGAAATACCTTTACTTATGAGGTGAGCCATGTAGAAAGCCTTACGTACAATGGAAGTAACATGGTGGTCAAAAGTCAGGTTGCTATCAACCTGGGTGCCCAAGTCCCTCACAACCGACTGCATGCTTAGTACGTTGCTATTAATTTGATAATTAGTGGGGACACCATTTTCCATGAAGGGGATAATGATGCATTTCTTGGCATTCATTTTGAGACCATGCTTCTGGCACTAGTCATTAGTTTGGTTAAGGCCCTCTTGGAGGATGTTCACATCACTAAGGGAATTTATGACGGTGCCCAGCTTGCAGTCATCTGCAAACTTGCTCAGCCACAGACCACTGGTTTTGGCTTGCACCTCAGAAAAGTATATCTCAAACAGTAAAGGCCCCAAGATCAGTCCTTGGGGTACAATGCTTGTTATGGGTCTACTACTAGAGGTGGCTTCCCCTATTTTGGCTGAGTGCGTTCTATCAGTTAGCCAGTTAGCTACCCATCTGGGAGAGTTTATTTATGATGCCCGAGTGGGGAATAGTGTCAAAGCCTTTGGCTAGGTCAAGGTAGGCAGTGTGCACTGTCTTGCCCTCATCCATGGCTTTGGTGACTGTTTCAAAGAAGGCAATCAAGTTTAACAGGCTTGATCTCCCTTTGACAAAAGCAAACTGTGTGGGATCAAGCATTTGGAGGTTGCTACTCTCCTTGTTTATAAGGCCCATTTTAATGCATTCCATGGCCTTGCAGATCAGGCTAGTTAGGCTGATGGGCCTTTAATGCCTGGGTTGGTGGACGCTCCACCTTTGAGTAGAGAGATGACAGTGGTTGTTCCTCCATTCTGCTGGGATGAAGCTGGTGCACAGGCTTTGGTTGAATAGGGTGCCTAGTGGTGCTGAGAGTTCTTGCCTGAGTTCATGTAGGACACAGCCAGGGATGCTGTATTTTTTGCCTTTGAGAGGGCATTAATAACCTGCTCCCTGGTGATGAGGGGAGGGGGCAGGTGCTGGGGATGTCCTGGTTTATTTCACTGAACTTGTCTGCCAGCAGGTTGGCTACATCTATGGCGTTTGTGTATGCGGTATTCTTGACCACCAATTCAGAGTAGATTTGGGAGTTTGTATGTGAAGAAGGCCTTGTGATTGTCCTTAGTGGATGTGGCCAATTTGGACTCGAAGTTAACCTTAGAGGATTTCACCAGTGACCTTATTTGCTTGTTCAGACTAAGGAGAGATTGCTTCCAACTTGGCACCTGCTCCTTCTTGGTCATGGACAGCAATTCAGAGTCTGTTTATTGCTGCTGTCCACCAGACAGGTTTACTCTTCCTTGAGGAAGACGATTTGGTCCTGTCAGGTATTGCTGAGTCAATGCAGCTATATAGGTGCTCATATAGTTTTTTGGTGTAGGCTTGGATATTGGCGCTTGATTCAACTGAAGGGATGGTGGCTGAGAAGCTGCTTATACATGCTCTCAGGAGGTTGTAGTCAGCTTTGGAAAAGTTTTTGTTTGTTCGACCCTGGCAAGGGGGGGGGGGTCAGGGGAGATGGTGACTTTGAAAGGGATTGCTTTATGGTCAGATCTTACCAAGGAGGATGACATTGTAGGGATGCTACAGTGGCTACTCATGTTGGTTAGTACCAGGTCCAGGATATTTTCACCTATTGTGGGGTGTCAACCAACTTATCCAATGCATTGGCATTGACAAAGTCAAGGAATCTCTGGGCATTCGTGCTTGAGCTAGAATATGTCTTCCACTCTATGGTTGGGTAGTTAAAGTCGTCCAGGATCAGGGTAGAGGGTTAAATCTTGATGGATTCAAGTAAGTCCAGATAGGTGGAGTGGGCCTCCTGAGTCATGGTATGAATAGGTCTTTTGTCAATAGTTAACTCCACCTGGAGTGTCTCCTGTGAGTCATACTGTTTGACCAGCCTGAAGATGTATGTCTGATAAATATTAAAACTCCACCTCCTTTGGGGACTGAAAGTATGGTAGGACAAGTAACCTGGTAAGACTGGGGTGCTCTCTGCAGCTTTGAACCAGGTTTCAGTGACTGCACATATGTCATCATCTTCCAGAGTTAAGAATGCTTGCAATGAGTGCAGTTTCATGTTTAGACTCCTTGCATTTAACAGCATAACCTTTAATTTACATTTTGATGACATTTTCATGTTGGAAGTTTTGGCCTCATGGCATTGCCTAAAAAAAGGCACTATGGGGGAGGCAAGAGCCTTTGTCAGAAGCCTGAAGCCCAAGGGAGAAAGACACAGGGCATTTTTGGCAAAGCATCGTGGTCTGTCAATCATGTTTTCCAAGGCTGTCAGGTACTGGATCCTGCCTGGGATACATATTCAGCAAGCTCAATCATGTTTCTCTTCATATAGTCCAATGAGGTACGTCTCAAATCATTCACACCAACATGGACTATGACTGAGTCATAACAGTGCCCGTTGTTGAAAGACCTAAGTGCGTGAGCGATATGGCGGATTCTAGCACCTTACAAACAACTTACAGTGACTTTTCCGTTGTCAAGCCTGGTGAGGGGCACATGTGTGTGTCTCAGAATAGATTCTCCTATGACTAGCATGTTGAGTTTGTGGCTGGGCCTTAGAGACTGTGCGATACAGGTGTGTGTAGTGTGTGTGGTGCTCGGTGCGACTGGGTTGTGATGTCCATGTGTCCTTTTGCCATTGAGGTCTCTTTTCTTAAGGTATGTTTTTGTTGAGAACTTCCATGTATGTAGGAATGTACTGTACAGGTGTGGGTGGTGTTAGAGGTGTGGTGTTTGTAGTGTTTGTGCAGACAACCTTCTCAGTGCCAGATTTACTGACTTGTGATTGAGACAGCAAAGATTCTAGGTTCTTAATATAATTGCATCTCTCACATATTGTGCTCGTAGGTGGGAGAAGAAGAGGGCTGTCCATGTACATGAGGCAGTTTCTACACTGCCTCAGGATGGCCATATTAACAAGACTGGCAGGAAAAAACACAGGAAATTGTCCATCCACGGTTGTCAGAATCCGTGGAAGAGAGGTAAAGGATAGTAGAGTGGGTACTATCAGAAGAGAGTACCTATAGGTGTGAGTAGGGCTGGATAATATCACAATAGTTGCAAGGGATGGCGTCAGTTACACAGGAGTGCTGGTAAGGGAAAAAATGTAACTGAGATACCTTGCAATGGGTTAAAATAGCACAGAGGCAGTGCGCAATGAGCAAATAAGCACAACACCCTGCAAACAAAGGGTATAAATACCAGAAAAGATGGAAGAATCTATAAGCTTGAATTACTACTCAATCCTGTTTGCCCCTGCTCTTTCAACCAATCACTCGTACTAGAGAAGGTCATGTAACCCTGTTACTCTCACTAACAGTGAAGGCAAGACACTACCAGTAGAAGATGGCTGCCAAAAACACAGGAAAATCAACAAGCAAAACAACCAGGCCTGGATAACAGCAGGCCTCTATCCAAACTATGCTACCTGACTTGAACACAGAAACCTCACAAAAAATGCACACAAAAGCACTGATAGAGCACTTACAAACAGAAAATACAACTCTCAGTATGAAAAAGCAATTTACAGTTAAGTAATTCTGTCTGTCTCATAGTTCGCTACTCATGATTCAAGCAATGTGTTAAGTCTATGTTTGGAGGGATAAGATTTCTAGGCCTGCAAGGCATTTAAAACTGTATTAACGCATAGTACACTGTCTAGCAAACTACAGGGAGTGTTTCCCTTCTTCTTCTGTTTAGCTAATATGTGGCTGGTGACGCCTGTACTGTTTTTTTAGACCTGCATGCTATATTCTATATATCATGTGCACATACTAATGTTAGTATAGCGTATGTGGGTGGTTTATTGCATACTAGTACTGCACTGGTCTATTTGTGCTGCATTTATTCATTGGTATGCTTTAAACTTCTACTAAATGTTAGAACTGCACTCTACCCTGATAGTAATGTTTTTGTTTCACATTTCATGCTTACATTTCTCAGCTATGGTATTCTGTCTCTCCTATACTTCCCTCCAGCTGCTTCAGTGACCCTACTAACTGCAGCTGCTTCTTACTCTCCATTATTTTTAGATTTCCACAGCTCCTGCGAATGGGTTGCTCAGCTGTTCCCCTCCTGCTGGTCCACGGCAGCTTTTACCTGCTCTAGCAACTTCATGAACCTGGCCACTAAACAATAAAAGGATACAATCATTCTGAAAGAAAAAGAAGTAAAAAAGCATTGTAGGTGCACCTGAATTCCACAATATTTTGGGATTATCCTTGTATTAAGTGCATAGTGTACTTTGCTAACTGTAGGCCAAAGACAGCAGCTGCTCCCCCCCCCCCCCATTCACAAGCTAGCATTTCTTGTAATCTTTAATTACAAAAATCCTTAATATACAGTCACATACCCTTTTAGTAGTTGTTTCTGACTTCCAGCCAAGCCAAACACACTAAAGTTAATGTAAGTACGAATACACAGCACAAGGGTACTGAATTGGCTAAACAGCGCATTGTAGGCAATAAAGATATTACTTTGGTTCTGTAAGGTCCTGCATATAGTCAAAAGAAAACAACAAAAAAAAAAAAAAAAAAAAAAAAAAAAAAAAACAGAAAGGCAAGGTACCTTTTCGCCAAACAGACATACCTACAACCAGTCTGTGGACTGAGTGATTGCTTTTTGTCTGACTCACTCCTACCAGAGGCCAGCCCGCGTCGCTAGGGCTCGCTCTGCTCCCTTACCCAATCCCCATTTCCCACCCACCCCTATCTCATTTCCTTTATACCTAAGCTAACCACACCCCCTGTACAATTCTCCAATCCACTTCCCTCCTGCCCCAGCTAACCACACCCCTCTAGCTGCAACTCTTATACACAATTCCCTCACCACTAACCCCACCTAGACGCAACCTCTCACAATACCATCCTACACTCTACTTTCCTATACCTCACTTCCTAATTCCACACCACTCCCTAATCAGAATGAAAGGCAAAAACTGCTTGCTCTACAACACTCTATTATCAGGCATCCTCCTCCTTGCTTACTATGTTACCAACCCCCATAACTTCAAACTCACCAAGCACCCATCCCCAGCACTCACATACACCTCACCACACCTTCCATGAAAACCTTATCATTATACAATGACCCCCCATTAATATTCCAAAATGTGCACGCTGATTGGTCAGCATGCCCGTTGTAAATCCGACTTATACTAATGGAAAAAGCTCCGGTCACCCGGACTTTTTCCATTAGTATAAGTCTTTACCTTTTTGTGTGTTAGGCAGCAATGTAGAACGGAAGAGCTCCGTTGCTGTAATCTCGCTATGTTAAACTCGTTTAACATAGCGAGACAACTTTAAAAAAGCAAAGGTGATCTTCCTTTCTCAGTTGCTTCCTCTACACACAGCTCTGATGTACTGTGTAAGCATACGCATGCACAGTACATCAGAACTGCTCCAGGATACCGGACAGCTGCGGAAGGGCAGCACGGAGGCATTATACAATGCCATTATTTAAGAAAAGTATTTTTTTTTCTTAAATAATGTCATTGTATAATAGCAATAACCCACTTCTGGGTGTTGGTAATACTGGTAATACTGGATTTACCCACGGTTGTCTTTGGCCACTCGGGCTTCGCCCTTGTGACCAAACCACACCAACCGTGGGTAAATCCAGCATTACCCACACCCAGGCATGGGTTATTGCTTAATTATATCATCAACAAGACCTACCCTAGATTTAATACTAATGTCCTTCCTTCAAGACATGTACAACACATCAACACTCAGTTATCCTTCTACAGGTATTACCAACTGATGACCAAACCGAAGCACCTAATTTTGCACTCTCTAGCAAAGATAAAACTCCAATCAGATATCCATTTCAATCCTGGGCCTATCTGTACTATGTAACCTACCATTACCCCCAAGCTCCTGTTCCTCCACATCCACCCAAAATCTCACAGACACCACTACTACATCTTGACCTATTATCAGTAACTCTGACCTTTTCATTACATGCTTTAATCTCAGAAACCTTGCAAACAAATTACCTGAATTCCATGCCAACCTTGCCTCCTACTCCCCAGACATTGCAGTCATAACTGAAACTTGGTTAAAGGCCCAGATCAAAGACTCTGAAATTACTAAAATGGTCACTTAATCTAGAAAAACTAAACTGTTTCCCACCAGACATCTCTCATGCTGAACTCCAAATTAATCCTCACAAATCCATTAACATCACAGCCATCTACCTACCACCAGGCAACAACCTGCACAACATAGAATCCCTCCTATCCTGGTCATCTTTTTCTCTATCGCAAGAAACCATCATTCTAGGTGATTTCAACCTAGACTGGTTCTCCTGCTCCTCCGACTCCTCTACCTCATTTATAAACATATTACTTCACCCAAATTATAAACTACCCCACCCGCTTCGACAAGCACTCCAATAAAAAATCACTTCTAGACTGGATTTTAACCAACAAACCAAACCACAGGTACCAGTAAGGCTGTCTACCAGACACGCTAAGTGACCATGCCCCTACATTTCTAGTTAGGAAGAAAACACATATCCAAACCAGCATCTCATACAAATACACCCATAGCAAAAAATATTCCTCCTCTCACACTTTCAATTTACTACTACAAAACTGCAACTGGTCCCCATTAAAAAACCTGCAACTAGACCTAGTTGTAGAATATTTCAATAACAAATTCCTTGACATATTAAATAATCTTGCCCCCCTTAGAAAAATTCACCAAAAAAACAAACAGCTACCATGGATTTCTAATGAAACAAAACAACCGATGAAACAAAGAGATAAGGGATGGTCACTATATCATATTTATTTTTATTTTATTTATTTATTTAACATTTGCTGACCGGGAAAGTCCGACTTGGAACAAAGCCAATTTTCAGTGGAGGCCCTGGGGAGAAAAGCTCCAGACGCATGTCTTTGTAGCGTGAGAGGAAACTGGAGTACCTGGAGTAAACCACACAAATGCAGGGAGGACATTCAGACTCCACACAGAAGACATTCCAGCCGAGAATCGAACCAGAGAACCTCTTGCTGTGAGGCAACAATGCTACCACTGCACCGTCCAAAAATGACCAAATATGACCAAAAATAACAACGATCTTACCCTTTACAAACAACTTAGAAACCATGCTAAGAAAAACATCATCATGGATAAAATAGCCTATTTCCTCACCTGCCAGCAAAAATACCAACACAATCTACAAAAATTCTGTCAGATTATCAACCACCTCCTTAACCCTGGTAAAACTCCTACCCCTGCCCCCCTCACTAACTCCTTTATGCCATTAGCCTCACAATTCAATTCCTACTTCATCAACTCTATCACTTCTCTCCTAGACAACAAAACAATCCCACCACTTACTGTCCCTTCCCCTACCTCTAATGATGCAAACTCCTTCTCCTTTATTCCCATCCCAACTTGCTACATAAAAAACTCCTATGTAAATTAAAACCCTGCTGCTTAGTTGCCGACCAACTTCCAAATGAACACCTAAAACTAGCTGCCCCATCCATCACCTACCCCATATCATTACTAAAAAAACGCTGTATCTCTGAACAGTAAGTTCCCAAATTATGGAACATCTCTCATATACCACTTCATAAGGGCGGCCCATCTAGAGACATAACTAACTACCGTCCCATCGCCATTTTATCCCCCTTGCCAAAATTCTAGAGAAGTGTATCCACCAGCACCTCATGAATCACCTCACTACCAACAACCTACTCTCCAGCACTCAGCATTGCTTCAGGCCTAAACACAGTACTAACTCAGCCCATGTAACCTTTACAGAGACCATTCACCACCTCAAAAATGAAGGACAACTAGTCTCAGACATTTTCTTAGATATGTCAAAATCTTTTGACATAGTGTCCCATCAGCTGCTCCTCAACAAACTTGCCACTTACAATCTCAATACCACACCCCTAACATGGTTTCACAGTTATCTATCCGACCATCAACAGGCCAATAAATGAGCAAACAGCCTCTCCCTCCCTACTACCAGTCACCATGGGGGTACCACAAGGCTCCATTCTTGGGCTCCTCCTCTTCATATTTACCAACAACCTATACACTGCCACCCAACATGCCACCATCATCCAATATGCAGATGACTCCTCCCCTATCCGCTCAGCTCACTCCCCACAAGAACTCTAACACAAAATTCAATCATTCCAAGTCATTGAGAAGTACCTCACCAGCTTATCCTAAATCCAAATAAGACCAAGCTCATAATTTTCTCTAATAAATCTTCCAAACCCAGTACCCAATCCCTCTCCATACTATCTAACAATGGTACAAAAATCAAACCCACCAATCAGGTTCATATCATAATAACGAAAGTTTAATAGTTCAAATGCATAAACATTGAACATTATGCATCGAACTATTAAAACATCGAATTGCATTTAAAATAATTTTAACATAAAAAACAAAAAAACAAGAGTGTAGGCAGAGGGGCAAGCCCTTCTGCACCCCCCACACCCCCTGCCATTTAAATATACCAACTCTGAGATCACACTTTAATGGAGTACAGTGCGGAAAGGGAAAATTTCCCTTTCCTACACTGCAGTGCAATCTCAGAGTTGGTATATTTAAGTAGCGGGGGGTGCAGGGGGCTTGCTCCCCTGTTTTAACCCATCAGGGTAAGTTTTCTGTTATTTAATTGTTTTTTTTTTTTTTTTTTTTTTTTATTTTCGAAGTTACGGAACTTTGATCATATGTTGTCTACCATATGGTATTCAATGTTCCGTAACTACAAGATTATAATATAGACCCAGACCAATATGCTAGGGTAACCATAGATGACTCAGTAAAATTTGATAAACACATCTATCTTACCATCAAAAAATCCACTCTAAACTAGTCGCTCTATTCAGGGTTAAACCTTACCTTACACAACGAGCTAGACTGGCCACTACAAGATCCCACTTGCTATCCACGCTCCTTATACTGCTCTGAGGTCTTTACTAACCTATCAAAAAACAACCTAAATAAACTAGACACCTGCTATAACAGAATAGCTAAGTTTGTCACCAGCCAACCCTGCAGAACACACCACTGCACTGCTCTCTGACAGCTCACCTGGCTAGAACCTCACAACCTATTATTACTAAAACAATTTTCACTCGCCCAGAAAATCATATTCAGCCCTACCGACTGCCCAGCTCTGCCAAACCTAGTCCAGCCAAACAATAACTGTAGACTCCTCAGGTCATCCAACAAACTAATGCTAAAAGTAACCTAGTCTCACAACTATCATGGAGACCCCCTCTACTCCCATAAAATAGCCAAAGATTGGAGCACCCTTCCTGAATAGATAACTAAAAACCTCAACCTGTCCACATTTAAAACTACCCTGAAAGACTATTTAAATGATAATTGGCTATGCCCCTGTATTGCTCTTAACTAATATTCTTCCTATTTTTTCCCACTCAACTCACAAATGTTAGCACAAATATTGCTTGTCTCACATAGGGCTAACCCATTATCTGTCTTATCTTTATTAATCTTTGTTCCTTCAGATGACCTATCTTGTAAAACTACATGACCAATTTTGGTCTTTCAGAAGTGATTCACCTTGTAAAGCTACATGACTTACGTACCTCATATATATTGTAAAAAAAATAATAAAATAGTATTCCTGTATGCCTGAAACATGCATGTTTATATTGTATTATATTATATTATGCTATAATATTTTTGTTAAATTCATTTGCATATCGTTAGCAATGTACTACTTAAACTAACTTTACTGCTTGTACCTCAATAATGTTCTTTTTGTTGTGGAGCTTTTCTCCCCGGGTCTCTGCTGAAAATATTTTTTTTTTCAACCCAGTCAGACACTACCCAGTTAACAAATGTAAATAAATAAATAAAAAAGAATTCAATAAAAATGCAATTACAGTAATGAAACACTATCTAGCAATTAAAATACAGTTAAAACAGTATAAAACAGTACAAAAATGCAGTGAAACAGTAAAAAAAAGCTTTATAACAGTGCAAAATGTAGTAGATTAGCTGTATAGCACAACTATAAGCACTAAGAAGTGCAATTCAATGAACTAAATGTAAGAAAAAACTTATTTTGCTCTTGGAGCCTCAGGGAATTTCTGCTTGGTCACAGTGATAAATCACCACTCCTCAGCCTGGTAAGGTGATAAGAAATTCTATGCTGGATAATTACAAATATTACTATCGAAACCATTACCTTAGGTGACACTAACATTGACTGGTTATCTGTGCCATCTAACACATCAACTACTAGTTTTAAGTTGTATGGGTTCAAACAGCTAATTTCTTCTACTCTACTCATCAAATTGAATCATAAGAATTCTATCCTAGCCTGGATACATGACTCCAACTCCAAGCAATTATGCGAAATCAGGGGCACTACCGGATTCATTTAGTGATCATCACCCTATACTTGCCAACAGAGAAATCACCTACCAGATAAAACATCAATATATAAACTACCCAAAATCTTTCTAACTTTCATTCTGACACACTCAATAATTTATTAAAATCCCTCAATGGTATACTATCATTATTTCGAATGACACTCGGTCGACCGCACTATGTTCAACAACGGAAAGTCGAACACAGCAATGTCAGACTTTAAAAGCAAGCCTAGGAATGGGTTTTAACATGGGTCGCAATAGGGGCAAGGTTTGTAGTTCGGCAATAGCAGTGAACCCCTATCTCGACCCATGTTAAAACCCATTCCTAGGCTTGCTTTTAAAGTTCGACATTGCTGTGTTCGACTTTCCGTTGTCGAACATAATGCGGTTGACCGAGTGTCTTTCGAAATAATGATAGTAAACCTCCTTCAATTCATCTTCATTCAAAACCCTACATGTAGACAAAGCCATTAAATTAATAAAAAAAAATACATTCATGAATACTGTAAACACTCATGCCCCCACTAGAAATAAAAGCTACTCAAATCCCCTAGCTGACTCATTCAACTAGAATTTTCATGCAAAAATGTGAAAAAGCATGGAAACAATGGCACAAAGACAAAACTCCTCAAACCTTACATCTGTACAAAGAGTTGTGCAACCTCACCAAGAAGCAAATTTATGTATAAAATACACAGACCCACAAGATAATCATAAAAAAATAATCCAAAGAAATACTGGAGCTCAGTTAAGAAAATTTTTCAACCCGGCTCTCCTTCCTCACCAACTCCCTATCCTTACTTATTCCCTCAGAAACAGGTGCCAAATTTAACACATTGTTCATTGACATCACAGCCTCTCTTACCTTTGCTCTCATCAACTATTTTTAATCAACCACAAAACTTTACTAGCCCTGACTCTGTTGCATACCCAGTCTCAATTCTCATCAACAGATCTATTCAAGGCTTCCATGTCCCTGCTCTTTAGAAAAAAAAAACATTATTCCCCTCCATAAGCAAGGTAGCTTTTCTGAGATCTATATCTTTAGGCCAGTTGTCATTCTGCTGCCACCACCCCATTCTAAGAGCCTGAAAAAGTGTATTCAAAAGCAACTGCTTTGGTACCTCTTACAAAAAGATCTCCTAACCCCAACAAAAATGATTTCTGACAAGGCCATAGCACAATTACAGCTCTCCTCAACTTTTCCACCACCATTAACAATGCTAGAGACTATGGTAAAAGTTTGTCTCATCTGTTTTTCAAGATTCTTCAAAAGTTTTAACACAGTGTCACATGAGAAACCTCTGTCTCAAATATTCTCTCTGGACCTTTCTAAGCAAACTCTTCTATAGTTGTCTAACTACCTACCTGAAAGTTATCAATCTGCCAAATGGTGCTCTTTTCTCTCTACTTTTCTCCTAGTTAAGACAGGTGTTCCTCAAGGCTCTATTCTTGGTTCACTGCTCTTTAATACTTCATCAATAACTTACAATACATCCTCTCAGGAAGCTTGACTTATTCAGTATGCAGATGACAACTCTCATCTGTTCATCTGACAACCCACTAAAATTACAATCCATGACACAAGATGCCTTCAACTCAGTTAAACTGTGACTACATCAAACCAGCTTTTACTCAAGCCCAAAAAGACTAAACTACTTCTATTTTCCTCATGTCCATGCTGACATTAAAAGTAACTTCCACATTACCTCTCTAAACAACACAGCTACTGAAGTAGTTACCCATACCAAATTCCTTGCAGTCACCATAGATGAGAACTTAAAAGTCTGATCTTCATACACAAAACTGTATAAAAAATCATCAAAAGCCAGGTTTGCAATACAGAACAAAAAATCCTTATTCCTCTAGCTAACACTTTTCTGTATTGCAACACCTTTATTGACTTATCACTTAAGACATAGGCAAACATACATTTCATTAAAAGAAAACAAACCATATAAAGATATTCCCAGTTGCAAACATTATACATCAGACGTATTCTTTTGTATATTTATCATCAATTCTACATTACATAAATTGATCATTTCAGGTCTTCCTCATGTAATTTGCTCTTATCACTCTCTAGAAATAATATTTCCAGTTCTTTCACTTCTGTTACTATATTCAGTGCTTCAAAAACAGTTGGACTGGATTTCATTTTCCATTTTCTAGCAATTGCTTTTCAGCAGCTACCAAAATTAAATGTAATTGGGCCTTACTATGTCTAGGCAGTTCAGATCCTGTATCCCAGCTCAAAAAATAAATTTGTTAGTTATTCCATTTGCTCACCCAATATTTCTGACAGAGTACTCTGTCAGGAATTTTTACAATCTGCCAACTCATTACACTCCAAAAACACATTTTCCCAATTACCTCTTTCTTCACCCTCACATCTCCAACATTTGCCATCTATCTGAGGAAAAATTATTTAGAGACTGCTAGGTGTATAAAAATACGTATGCAAACACTTCCAAGCGAAAATCCAAAATCTTCTAGACTTTGTTGCATGGGGACCATAAATATGTCCTCCCACTGTTTCTTTGTGAATTGCTTATACAATCTCTCTTCCTTAACTTTTATAACCTCCTCTGATAGATTCCTATATTTATGTTGCAGTGTTTTATATGCCCTGATAATTATCCCTTTAACAGGAACTTCTGTTTTAAATTCAATTAAAAACCGTACCAGAGCAGGCGTTTCGTTTAGGATTCCCTATCCATCTCTCTCTCTCTCTCTGCTATTACTCACATTTTGAAAAGGAAGGCAGTATCTAGCCTGTAGTACAAATGTCTTCTTGGCTTCTTCCCATTCTATTACATTTCCTTCACTAGATATTTGCTACCAATAGCTTGGATTCCTTTATTTTTCTGCAGTAAATTCTAACCTCCTCTTGCCTATTCTCTGTACCCCTAATTGCAGTCATCCCTAATGGCAACATTTCTGTCCTCCATTCTTGTGTTGGCCAAGTTCTTAGAATACTCTCTGTTACTTTATGAATATAATACTGTATCCAAAATCCCAGTCTCTACTTTTTCTTGAATTTCCCCCTGCCTCATCACCATCATCCATTTCCACTTTGAAATATAGCTTTCTGTATGTGTTGTGTATTTGAGCCTTAACCAAGTAGCTCTAAAATATCCCTTCAAATCAGGTAATCCTTATCCACCTTGTTCTATTGAAAGGTTCAACTTATTCTACTTGACCCTTGCACTCTCCTCTTCCCAGATAAAATCCCTCAACTCTATTAATTACTGTCCACAACTTCGCTGGCTGACAAAAATAACCTGACCTGTACATAAAACTAAAGGGACTAAAAACATGTTCACTGTTTGTATCTTGCTATCCATACCCATAAACAGCTTCTAGTTTTGCAGTTTTTATATTATCTTTTGTCTGTCTATTCCAACATATCCTTAGCTGCCATAACAGAATCCTTTTTAATCCATACTCCTAAATACTTAATTTTGTCATTTCCCCATAAATATGGGTATTGCTGGATCAATTAATATGTGGGTACATAGTTTACAGCTATAACCTTTGTTTTATCATTAATTTTATATCCCAAAAGACTTGAAACTGCCTCAAAATGTTACACAAAACTGAGATGACCTTTTCTGGTTTTATCAGTTACAAAATATTGTCTACAAATACAGCCACATTTTCTTGATTATATCAATTAAATCCTTGAATTTTTGAGTCCCTTTTTTGCCAAGTGCTCTAAATATAAAGCGAATAAGGGGTGAAGAGGACATCCCTGCCTGGTTTCACTGTTTAGACACAACTTGTTAGAAAGGAACCCTTTCACTTTAATTTTTGCCTCTGATCCCTCATATATCCTCCTAATTAACCTTATTATTGTATCAGGGAATGAAAATGCTTCCATTGTCTAACTGATAAAATTCCAACTTACACTGCTGAATGTTTTTCCCTGCATCAAGACCTACCAACAGCAGTATGTTCTTACAATCTGCTTCCCTCTGGATCATTGTCCTATTAATGTTATCAAATGTTTGCCTCCTCGCCACAAAACAACACTGATCCAAATCTATTTAGCTATTATAGACAGCCACTTTATAATCACGGTTTAATATTGAAATTAGCCTATATGAAGCTACTTCTGACAGGTCTTTACCATCTTAAGGTATTACAGCTACCACAGGTTTTTTTGAGACTGTTGGTGCTTCCCTCCTTTTAATATACTATTAAACAAAACATTCCAGATCTTTGTCACTTTCTTCTCTCCTAGCTTCCAAACCTCCACAGGAATACCCTCTATTCCTAGACCTGGAGACTATCCTGCAAATTGATTGTACGTCGCCATTCTTATCTCATCTCCTCCTGTCTTAACTGTTGAACCTCATTTACCTCTAACCTTGGTATACTTAAGTCTTCCATAAATATTTCCAGTTGTGTTCCTTCTTGATTTTCTCATTTCTCTGCTTTATGCAAACTTTCATAAAATGTCTGAAGTATTTCTAATATCTGTATAGGATCTCTGGTTATTTTTCTTGTTATAGGCTCCCTAGGATTGCGTGCAACCTTTTGCACTTTCTGTTGTGTAAGTTGTTTGCTAGAAGTGCTTGTGCTCTAGAGTTATAATCAAAATATGGATCTGTGTCACATAATTGAAAGTTCACTTACTCAAAATTCACTTCATCGAGACGAAAACACAGAACGTTCAATTAAGTGGATGTTCACATCAGCAGATTTTTACACACGGAATAAAAGCAGTTGGTCAACATTCAACCTTCAAATACTTCACAGTAAGTGAAACCCACTCATGTGGGGTGCTGCACTCCCCAAACCACCCCCTAACTATATATACCAACTTCAAAAGTACACAAAAGGGGAAAAAGGGCAAATTTCACAATGGTGGCCAACTACCTCCATTCCCTGTGTAAAATTTTGCTGATTTTCCCATTCGCTTAATTGAGCATTCAGTGTTTTTGTCTCAACGAAGTGAATTTCACGTAAGTGAACTTTCGATTATCGGACAATTATCTGAAGTAGACCCTCAAAAAACAGCTGCTTAACAGTAAAATCTTTATAAACTCAAGCATATTATTCAGATACTCACTTATTTTCTGTTTAGCACTCTAAAATTGCACCTCTTCTTGTGTGCGACTCCCCTTATTCTGTAAAATTTAAACCTTTGCCAGCCCCTCTAAATAATTCAAGTTACTTCCTAACCATATCTCTTTTTCTTTCTTCTATATTCTTAAACTCCACTTTCATTTTATCCCACCCAATAGCAATAACTTCTGATGAAATTTCTATCTTCCCTAATAACTCTCAAATAATTTCCACTACCCATTCGTTAAATTCCTGTCTTTTTAAGAGGTAGGTGGGAAAGCACCAGTGTCTCGTTTTTACTTCATCATCCTGTGTTTTTATCTTAGTTGTTATTGGTGCGTGATCTGAAATAGTTATTAGATGTGTGTTGAAGCTTTCAAGTAAATGTACATATTCCTATAAAATATAATTTCTGTCTAGCCCAGCCCACGCCCAGTTATTTGTACATTGGGGAATAATATATAAATTCTCTCAGAATTGCTACTACTGAATTCACGTCTTCCATCATGCCAAATATTTTCATACATTTCTTGAGAAATCTACCCTCTTTTGTTATATTTCCCTTCTTTATCCCCAAGATACATCCTCACGGTTGCAAATCTAATTCCAGTCCCCACTTATAAGTAATATTCCCTGCTAAAAGCTGGTTATCTCCCACAAAATTTTCTTAAGATTCATAATGACCATTTTAGGTGGAATATAAATATATGGCAGCATAATCCTCCTCCCTTTTCCAGTAGCCCCTTACTACTACAATTGTTTTTCCTTCTTTTACCACTAATGAGTTCCTCTAGCAATTAGGTTCATAGGTTCATACTAGGCTATCTGCCCTAGGGCATTTATAAGCCTAGCCAGAGTGTGTTTGGCTTTCGCCACCCATTTTAAATTAATTTTGCTATGCCCTTTTTCAAGGTTAGTATACTGTGCCTCTGTCTAACAGTGACACAGAAATGATACCCGGGGAAAACCTATGATCTCCCATCCACTCATCAAGATTCCTCTTGAAGAGAGTCAATGAGGGACTCTGCCTAACCTGGACTGGGATTTTATTCCAGAGTGAAGGGAGCCTCTGGGTTATGAATCTGTCCCTCCAGCATGTCCTATTTATTTCAGTGCTGAGGTTCAAGTCTCTCGAGTGCGTGGCTCAATGGGATTTGGATTTTCTGAGGTGCAGCACGTCCATTAATTCCGGGTTGGACATTGCTTTATATGTCAGGCACAGATCGCCTCTGAGCAGGCGGTATGCCACTGAGTAGAGCTGGAGTTTCTTTAACCGGGCAGCATATGGCATCTGTTTGAGCCCTTTGATCCTCTTGGTGAGGTACTTTTGGGGTCTTTCCAGTTGCTGCAGGTGTCTGGTAAGGTACATCCCAAAAGGGGCATTGTACTCAATTATGGGCCTGATGAGGGATGAGTAAAGAGGCACAATGACCTCCCCAATCTAGATGTGAATCCCTTCATGATTAGGTGGGCTATATAAAATGTTTTTCTAACCACTTTGGCCACGTGGTTGTCAAATGAGAGATTGCTATCAACTTGGGTCCCCAGGTCCCTAATTACTTCTTCTGTACTTAATGGATTACCACCTATGTGGTAATTTGTGGGCACTTTGTTTTTGCCAAAGGGGATGACTATACACTTTTTGGCATTTAGCTTGAGGCCATGGCTCTGGCACCAGTTGTCTGTTTCTATGAGGCCCTTTTGGGGGATGCTTGTGTCGGCTGGAGAGTTGATTATGGCGCCCAGTTTACAGTCATCTGCGAACTTGGTCAGCCACAGTCCTTCCGTGTTGGCCTGTACCTCCGAGAAATATATACCAAACAAGAGAGGTTCCAGGACTGAGCCTTGTGGGACGCCACTTGTAACTGGTTTGGAGTCTGACATGGCTCCAGCAATTCTAACCATGTGGGTTCTGTCCTTGAGCCAGTTTGCAACCCATCTAGTGACATAGGGGTTTATGTTTAAGCTGGTGAGCTTATCTATAATGCCCGAGTGGGGTATTGCATCGAAGGCTTTTGCGAGGTCCAGGTAGGCTGTGTGGACCACCTTCCCCTCGTCAATGGCCTTGGTGACTGTTTCAAAGAAATCGACCAGGTTTAAGAGGCAGGATCTGCCCTTAACAAAGCCGAACTGGGTAGGATCCAGTGTCTGTAGGTCCCCAATATCTTTATTTATGAAGTCATGATGATCCTTTCCATAGCTTTGCAGACCAAGCTAGTCAGGCTTATGGGGCGATAGTTTCCAGGATCCATTGAGGCACAACCTTTGTGGAGAGGGACCACTGTTGCTATACACCACTCTTTGGGTACATATCCTGTAGTAAGGCTGAGATTTAACAGTAGTTTTATGTTTGGGTTTAGCTCTTCTTGGAGTTCATGTAGGATGCAGCCCAGGACACCGTCTGGTCCCATTGATGCTGTGTTTTTTGCTTTGGGGAGGGCGGCTCTTACCTGAGCATCTGAGATGTCAGGGGGGCAGCACTCTGCTGGGATAGATATTTGCCCTTTTGGTGGGGGGGGGGGAGTTTGCGCTGAACCTGTCAGCTAGGATGTTGGCAATGTCTGTGGGTTCGGTGTATTTTTTGTCATTTTGTACTAATTCTGAGCATATCTGGGAATTCCCACCTAGGTTCCTAACATAACTAAAGAAAGCCTTGTGATTATCCTTAGTGTCCTGTGCAATTTTTCTCTCGAAGTTGGCCTTAGATGATTTTATGAGTGCCCATAGTTTTTTGCTAATACTGATCAGAGATGCCTTCCCTTTTTGGGATTTTGCTCTATCATGTAGTAGCTTCCTCCTTCTATTGTATAGTTTGTTTATGGCTGGGGTCCACCAGACAGGACGTCTGCCTTTGGAAGATTGGGTCTTCGTTTTATTTGGGATTGCAAGATCCATGCATTCCTGAAGGTGTTCATAGAATGCGTTTATAAAGGATTCTGCGGTCTGGGCCGTATTTTCCACAGGCCCGGGGCTTTGAAGGATTCCACCTCGGTTTTGAGGAGTGTGAAATTTGCTTTAGAGAAGTTTTTCACTGTGGTTTTCTGGGCAGGGGGTGGGGTCGGGATGTGAATATCCAGTGAGATTAGTTTCTGGTCTGATCTTACCAGTGAGGGATACACTTCTGGTCTGGAGCATAGAGTCCCCATGTTGGTGATGATCAGGTCCAGTATGTTTTCCCCTCTTGTGGGAGTGGTAACAAGTTGTTCCATAGCATTTGAGTTTATAAATTCTAGGAACCTTTTTGGCGTAGGGTGTTGGAGCTAGAGTAATGCTCCCAGTCTATGTTTGGGTAGTTGAAGTCGCCCAATATAATGGTGTTTGGAGAGACCTTCATATTTTCCAGTGTTCTCAGGAAGGCCGAGTGGGGTTCCTGGGTTTGGGAAGGTGGTCTGTAGCAGGCTATAAACTGGAAGGCAGTTTTACCCACTGTTAGTTGCACCTGGATAGTCTCTGATGCTTTGTGCTGTGCCACCAACCTGGAGGTGTGGGTATCTTTGACAAATACTGGTACTCCCCCTCCTTTTGTGGTTCGGTCCAAGTTTTGGGGCCGAAAAGCATGGTATGAGGTATAACCTGGTAGTGTTGGGGTGCTCTCGGGAGCCTTGAACCAGGTTTCTGTTACTGCACAGATATCGATGTTCTCCATGCTAAGGAGAGTTTCGAGTGCGTGCATCTTGAGGTTTAGACTTCTGGCGTTGAGTAGCATTACTCTTAGTTTCTTATCCCTTGTGATACCTATGGAGGTGGGATTGTCTTTTGAGCCTTGCCTAAAAAAGGCACTATGGGGGTAGAAAGAGCCTTTGCCAATATCCGAAAGCCCAGGGGTGACAGGTGCAAGCCGTCCCTAGTGAAGCATCGTGGCTTGTCCAGTATGTCATCCCAGGCTGACAGGCATTGGATCCCCTTTGAATGACACCAATACTTAAGCCAATTGTTAAAATTGATCATCTTGTCTTCATATTGTGGCATCATTCTTAGTGAGGGTAAGATGCTACTCAAGGTCAGGGTCATACCGGCCTGGGCTACATGCTCAGAGAGCTCCTCTATGTCTCTTTTTATGTAGTCCAGGGAGGTACGTCTCAGGTCTTTCACACCAGCATGGACAATGACTGAGTCATATTTGTACTTGCCTTGGAGTGACCTGAGTGCTTGTGTTATGTGGCGGATCCTAGCGCCCGACAGGCAGCTCACCGTGACCTTCTCCTTGTTCAGCCTGGTGAGCGGGACGTCAGTGTGCCTGACGATAGAGTCACCTATTACAAGTGTATCAGGTGTGTTGTTTAGCCTTAAGGGCTGTGACTGTTCGGCACACTGGCTTTGTGAGCTATGTGTTGCACGTGTTTTGTTTTGGGGTAGCGGTTGCTTGGGTGTCTGCTTTGGAGGACTCTGCTGCTTAGGCAGATTTTTATTTAGAGCCTCCGAGTATGTTTTTGTGTGTTTATGTGTTTGGTTTGCTGTCGTGGTAGGTCTATGTGAGACTGGAATTGTAGTGAGTGTGGTTTCCTTCTCCTCCTGACTGGTTACGCCAGTACTGAGTTGAGAGAGCTTAGCCTCCAGTTTGGCTATATGATTGCATCTCTCACGTGTTGGAATCTGTTGGGAGGAGGAGAGGGTTGTCTGTGTACATGAGGCAGTTGTAACATTGCCTCAAGATTCCCAGATTCACCAGCTGGACCGGAGAGGAGATTGACAACTGACCTTTGGACATGCTAGAATAGTATTGGGAATTCCTTTATAATTGAAAAAAAGGGCCAATGGGGAACAAGGTACTCAAGGGGAGTTTGTGAGGATGTAGTGCTTTTAATTTTTTTAGTGCTGACTTATATAATTGCTTTAGTGAGCAAGTGCCACGTAACTTAAATGCAATGTGTTACAGGTAACTTAAATGCAAAAATGACAAACAGTAACTTTCCTTCAAGTGAAACAAGGAAATAAGTACAGTAAGCAATGCAGATATCACTAGGGATCCACAGAAGCGCTGAAAAGCCGCATTTTAGGTGGAATTAGCTTTTCAGGGAAATAACAAGCAAACAAACAACAAGCATACAAACAAAGCTAGATTCGGCAGGCCTGGATCTAGTCTATGCTACAGCAAACAAGGTGTACCAATTACAGTAAGAAGCAGTTCAAATATGCAGGCACTATAAGCCTTTAACCAGAAATTCCCAACTCAGAAGGGCAGAGTCCAGCCTCTCCTCCCACAAGAGTGCAGACCACGAACCCTCTTAATGTAAAATAACTGGCCTGAAGCCCAAGTGCTTAAACCAGAACTAATACACTTTTAGAATAACAGACACTGAGCCCTTAATCAGCAGTTCCCAACTTAGAAGGACGTAAGCTACCTGTCCTGCCACCACAGTGCAGGCCACAAACCTTCCTAATGTAAAACAACTGGTCTGAAGCCCAAGTGCTTAAACTAAAAGGCTTAGAATGAGTTACACCAAGCAGTAATAAATACAATTGAGTACTTTTAAGATGACGCAAAAACAAAATAAAGTAGGAAGAAACACAAATACAGTAAAAGCAGATACATTTTTTTTTTTTTTTTGTGGAAAGAGAGAAAGGAGTAGCAGAAACTAAGCTGATTGGCCTTCTCAAATGTTCTCCCTGTACTGGATAGAATGAGGTAATGACACTAGACTGGGAGGAGGGTCCCAGATCAAATTGACACTAGGGGCAGGCAACTGCAAAGCCACCAACTATAAAAACACTATACCAACAGCGAGGGAGGGTGGGAAACAAACTGCAGAAATGTATCTCACAGCTGAAAAGCAGCAGTGAGCCTTTAAATGAAAGTTTTAAACAGCTAAAGGAGCCTCTAGAAAAAGAGTTTAACTGCAACAAGTTATCAGAAATAAACAACCCAACAGTTGCTTAACAAAAGTGGACAATTTCCAGTTAATACCTCACACACAGTGAAACTAGCTAGAAAAATACACAGTACACAAAGTGCTATAAATAACAAAGAAATGAACAAAAATAAACAAAAAACAGGATACTTAATGTTATATATTATAGCTCCAAGTTTGCTGAGTGTCCTTCCTTCAATTAGCTGAGTGTAGCTGAGTGTAAAATTAGTATAAGTACTCCTGTTTTCCTTTGCCTCCGATTACTCTGCAGAATACCCCTCCTGAAATATTTTCTTTATCAAATTCATGTGCTCATTTCTTTCCAAGTTTGCTCCTGTAGCAGCATTATTTGCATTCAGCATTTCTTAACATAATTTGATATTCTTTCATTTTTGCCTATACCTGTCAGTCCATTCAAATTCCAAAATATGTTTAACTTAGCCATTACAATGAGACGTTATTAATCTCACCTATTATATATGACAGCATTTTTAAATGTCTATTCCAGCTTTTGTGTTACATGCACCCACTAATGTCTGGCAGGTTGATCTTTATACAGTTGTTTCTTGTCATGTCCATTTCAAAACCTTCAAAAAAACATCCAGAACACCCTGCTAACCTATTAACTTAAAACTCACAGAAGTATGTACATCTTCAAATAATGATGTTAAACCTTCCTGATAGCAACTGTCTCAAATTGACAGCGACATACATAGGCATAAGTTAACCTAAAATCAAGGTTATCCATGTTAAGATGCATGCTACACTATCCTCATACTTACACTAATTACTGTCTGTTCTTGTCTTATCTTTATTCCCCTCCCAGATGTGAAAAGCAGCTTGCATTTTTGGAAAACATTAACTTTCAACCGTTTGGTTTTTATTACATACCATTCAGCTTGTCTTCATGGAAGCCTTTGAATAAAATGCACATCTGCCCTCAGCTACTGACGTCTCAAACTGAAACATTTATTTGTTAAAAGAAAACACTTCATTACATTCAGTGTTCTCTTATTTACTTGCTTACACCCAAAAAATACTTCTTAGATTAAGTCAAGGGCCTTAATACAGACAGTCACCTATGCAAAAGCAAGAGAACACTTATCAACTCTACGTATATTATAATCTGTGCACTTCTTTACCCAATCCCCAAACTTTACAACCCAAGATTACAGTATATTAACTTAAACATGCTTTTGTCCAGCCTTCTCTTTTTACATTGCAATGTCTACACTTCTTAAAACTAAAGAGGAGGAGAAAAAGGCTCTTGCTTACTATTTTTATCAAATAAAGCAGTAACTGAAAATGCTTTATTACATAATATGCAATTTATATCATGAAATGTGTTAAATACTGGGCCAAATTCAATAAAGCCTGCACTAGGTGTACACGATATGTATTCAATAACATCCCTACCACAATTTGTGCTTTTTAGTCACTCAGAAAGATTACACTAAGTGTACATGTAGTCTATACTTTTTGGTAATATTTATGAATCCCTGTCAATATTTAAAGCTGCAAGAAAATCAGTAGGAAAACTAAAATTAGGAGTACAAAGGCATGAGTTATGTCTGTGCTATTGCTTCTCTCAGAATGGTGTACACTTAGTATAGGTGTTATTGAACCCCGGGGACTGTTAAGAACAAATACTGTTTTACTTAGTTACTTTTTTCCATACCTTTTATTGCCCTTCCAAACACTGACACAAAGCAAAATATATGCTTTTCAATCCTCCACAAGTTTAACGAATTCAACAAAAGTCCGATATTTCCACTTGTTCTTACAAAGCCATGTTTCACAAATATGATTGATGTTTTATAGTCACATATTTATTCACTAATTTCAGTGTCGCTGGTCTTTTTCCTATTCATTTCCATCTCCTAACCTCAGAGTCTGGTTCAAGTCAAAGGAACTCACAATTCTTCTAGTCAAATCCTGAGCTTTTTTCTCTCTCTCAAGCATCTTCATTTGGAAAAGGTTTCATTGCTAAAGTCTCTCTATGAGCTTTGTTACAGAAGAATGAGAAGCACAGTCCCTTTCTGTTTGTAGGCTCACTTTTTGTTGGACAGGCTTTTGTATTACGTCTTATCTTGTTCTGCATCAAAGAATGACTTGGGTCCTCCAGCAAAAAATGTTCTGAAGACAGCTGGCTACAACAGCTTGAATCTCACACCTGCCTCTTAACATTCCCTGATTGTTGGGATAAACTTGCTTCTCTTCTGTCTGATGTACATTGAATAATCAATTTCCACAAACACTCTACTACTGTCTTCAATTTTTAATAATCTGCTACAACTTTGTTAGGCTCAACTCTTTCTGATGGTATGACTGTATTTTTACTAATACAGGTCTTGGCTGCTTTCTCATAGCCAGGTTTTACCCTCTGTTCTGTATGGCTCACCTATTGTGACTAACATCCAGATGTCTCTTAAATCACAACTGGAGTAATGCTACAATAACATAGTAAAATTTGCAGCTAACCTGCACCAGAGCTCATCATTGCTCTGCAAATTATGCTCTCAGCTGGTTAGAACTCCCAACATTAACTAGCCAATACAGAGCTTTTAAACCATAAAATACTACATAACCCCCCTCTACCTGCCCTTCTATCCCTTCAGTACTTCATCACTATCTCCAAAATTGCCCCCATGTACTCTCAAGACAAAAAAATCTTTGAAATCTATAAACATAGTAGTATGGGACAAAGTCTGTATTCACACTTGATTGTTAAACTACGCAACTGTTTCCCAAATTCAAATCAGAACTATAGCTAACCTCCATGTTGGTAACGTTGTCACCTCACAGTAAGTTCAATTCTCGGCTAGAGCGTCTTCTGTGTGTAGACATGCGTGAATGGCCGTACCTTCGTTGAAGGTTGTGCATCAGGGCTGGCAACTCGGCACATAAAAATCTACTGCCAATCATTAGCGGACAGGAGTTCCGCTGTGGCGACCCCTAACCGGGAAAAGCCGAAAGACACAAACAAACAATCTAACCTCCATGTTTCTCACCAACTCATGGCTATGGCAATGCACTTCACCTTTATAATCTAATTCAACAAACACTTTGCATTCATGCTGCAACAGCTTGAATCTCACACCTGCCTCTCGACATTCCCTGATTGTTGGGATAAACTTGCTTCTCTTCTGCCTGATGTGCAGTGAATAATCATCTTCCACACACACTCTACTACTGTCTTCAATTTTTAATACTCTGCTACAACTTTGTTAGGCTCAACTCTTCAAAAGGTGAAGTGCATTGCTATAGTACAGTTGTGTAAAATTACGGTAGATGTCATTCTCTTCACTACTGCAGTATTCTTTACAACTGGAAACAGAATATAAAGGATAAGTACAGATAAAAACACTTGAGCTAGCAGATCTAGGACAGTCTCTCTCTGAAACATTCCCTGTGGGAGAAATAAAGACACCTTATTGAAGTTTCCAGTTAGGTAGGTAGATGGACAAGTGTTCTTGTTCTAATAATAGCTAAACTAAAGAAATGTATTCCAAATTCAAATCAAAACTATATCTAGCCTCCGTGTTAGAACATTAGAACAAGAAAACTCGTCCAGCTACCTACTTGTCCAGAGGAGCATCCATCAGTTTAGCCTTGATATCATCAGGTAAAGGCTGAAGTCTGAGCCAGGAATATCTCTTCAAAACAGACCCAAAAGTAGCAGCCCTAGATGAAAAATTAGGTGCGACGTAGCTGCATTTAATGGAATGGTGGGCCAATTGAGAGGACATCCCAAGCAAGGCAAGGTGAAAGGCCTTCCTATCAGAATTAGGAAGATCAGAAATAGCCTGAGAGGCTTGAGATAGAAGATCCAAAATATACCCAGTCATGTGTGCCTTATAGTTAACAGCACTAAATGTCAGGGTAGCAGAGGTATGAACCTTCTTACCCAGCCTCTCCATGGTTCTGCTACCATATCAGATGGCAGCAACTTAGTGGACGGCAACAATTTGGAAGAGTTATCTGAAGCCGCAGAGGGACATATATAGAAACTTGCAATCCTTGGGCACTTTATAAAACCTATCAATTTTTTGGGAGTAGGGAACTGAGAATCAGGAGCCTGAGAAACAGTAGAAAAAGCATCCAAGCAAAGCAGGAAGACCAGGAGGAACAGCAGAGGACCTAGGAGACAACATTTGCAAAGGCTTATAGTTCCTAGTCAGAAAATCAGACATTTGAGCACAGTCCCATCTGAAAAATTCCATCATTCTGGAAACAGTATCACCAAATGAAATCTACTCAAAAGGAGAGTCAAGACTGATAGACTCTTTTTCAGAACCACAGTCAAGGGGTGAAGGAATCTGGGTGGAATAAATCACAGACTCTTTGCCAGAATCAGCAGCATCTGCCTCTGAAGATTCCTCCTCCCTAGGCTTCTTAAAAGGGGGTATAAGATCAGAGGGGTGAAGTACAGAAACATTCTGTGGAGGCCTGAAAAACATAAGAGCATTAAACAAGACTTGAGTGAAGTTCCGTCATTCACTCTGAGGATCTTTGGGAGCAGGCGAAATGGATTTAGCTTTCTGCTTCTTTTTGAGTGGGACATCAGCCTCAAAAAAAGTTTGATGCTCTGACCCCTGATAGAACTCAATAATGGTAGTCAGGACCTCTTACTAACTAATGTTTAAAGAACACCCCTGGGCCCTTCAGTAAAAAACAGCCGCGGTTCCTCCTGAACATCTGAGGTGGATGTCTGCAAAAACCTCCATGAACGTGTGTGGCATCAGGTCCATGCTGGCCTCCAAAGTGGTTGCGGCAGAGAAACTGGATGGTCCTCCAAGCTATCACCAGCCTCAAGAGAGACATCCAGTAGAGGCAGTACAGCTAAAGAATCAGAGTTTTCCTGCGTTTTTTTCTTCATAGATGGCTGGCCCTTGAGCCAGAAGATCCTTCCATGGTATCCTTAGCCAGCAATTTAAGTCACTGGTTCTCAAGATAAATTGCTAGGGAAGAAAGCTGACTTCTCAATATCTTAGGAACAAAGGACTGACATATCTCACAAGACATATGGTCCGGTAAAGTGCCTAAACAGAACAAAAAATACTCATGACTATCTTTATGGGGAATCTGTCTCCTGCACTGGCATTTCCCTTTTCTGGTTGACATAAACCCAACAACCAGTTTACAAGGCAAACGTAAGATAATTAAAATTAAAAACTCCAACCCGGCACTTATCTGAAAGTAGTAGAACCAGCAGACAAATGGGCGTTCAGACTGATGATTGAAGATGGTGATCGGTCTGGCAGCAAAGAACTTCTGAGGATGGTATGCCCTATGCGGGGACAGATGTGTAACGTACGGTGTACCCTTTACAACCAAAAGAGTTTGATATACTGGCCAGAAGTTGGGCTGCCCTTGGCAGGGACCCTATATTGTAAAAAAAGGACATCTATCTGTACCTTTCAACACTTACCCTCTTTCCTTTCTTTTGGGGGACTTTTTTTTTTTTGATAATTTTATTTCCTAGCATAATAGACTATACTTCTAATACTTTTATATATACTGTCACATTTTTTTTATTACATCACCGGTGTCTCCTCATGCTTTATTATATCCTGTGTATTCCACTGTCAAATTGTATGTATATATGCCTTTTTTAATTACATCTGTACTACTGTTTTATTTGATGTTATTCAGCTCTCTGAAGCTTTTTTCCCTGGGCCTCTGCCTCTACCCATTCAGGACTTTCTTGGTAAACAAATGTCAATAAATAAATGAAAAGGCTCTACACAGGTTCAATATGGTCAAAAGAAGGACACAAAAGTGATAATTTTTGGAAAGGGGGCAGAGGGAGGGAAAGCTGAGCTGGACAGAAGATAAAACAGATCTAGTGTTATGGTAATTACTTGAGAAACAACAATGGGACAACCACGGCAAAGCACATATATTTAATAAACAAGCAGTAAACAGATAAGCTCTTTCAGAGATGCCTCCTTCATCAGATCAATACAAAAAATATAAAATCAGTCTGCATATAAATACACTTGAAAAACCAATTACGTTAATTAAAACCTTTACCCAATTAATATTTTCTAGCCTTTAAAATAGGTTTTAAATGTATAAAACCATTTAAGCCTGGTGGAACATCAGCTCTCAAACCAGCTATCCAGTGGGTTTCTTTAACTTCTGTGGCATTCTTTATATCACCACCTCTAGGTGCAGGAGTGTAAATATCCAAAGCCATAAATTTAAAATCATGCTGTGGAAATTCATTAATGTGTTGAATTACTGCACTTCTTTGCACATTTCTCCGTATATCACCCATATACTGTAAAATACGTTCCTTTAACATTCTATTGGTTTTACCAACATAAAAAGAAGTGCATTCTGAACAGGTTGCTATATAAATCACATAGTGTGAACACTTATATATCCTTTTAACAGGATGCTCAATAATATACCTGCATGCCTTACATCTTTTACATGGATATGTACCTGATTTGCCAGTATATAATTTACCTAGGTTATTCTTATCACCACGTCCTGGTCTATAACATAACAGGCTCTTTAAGTTATGATTTCTCTTTTATGCACTTTTATATTTTTTGTATAGATCTGATGAAGGAGGCATCTCCGAAAGCACTTATCTGTTTACTGCTTATTGTTTATTAAATAGATGTGCTTTGCCGTGGTTTTCCCATTGTTGTTTCTCAAGTATTTTAACCTGCTTTTTTCTACATTGGGACTGATTTTCTCCTTGTTGCTGTTTGCCTACATTACAGTAATTACATAACTTTTGAATCCAATGTTATCTTTTCCATGTGCCTCAACATACTGGACATAGTCCAAAGGGTGGTCTCATGGAAGGATATTTCACAGGATGGTTGAGCCAAAGGAAGCACAGGATCTTGAGTGCAGATCCAGTTTATAATGAGAAACAAAGGTGTAAACTGTAGACCAAATAGTCTCAGCACAGATATCATCTGTTGGTACTTTGGCAACGAAAGGTGCAGATACTGCAAATGCTCTAAAAGAGTAGGATTTGGGTTTGTAAGGTAGAGACAATCCCTTTGTTTTGTAATCAGAAGTAATACAATCAGATAGTCACCTAACAGATGATCAGATAACCACCAGGACAGTGTGAGTTTGGAAATACCATTTCCAAAACTGGCCCTAGAATAGGAGACAAGGAGCTGATCAGTTTCCTAAAACCTTTAGCATGATTCAAATTAAAACTCAACTGATGAACATTAAGCAAATGTAATGTATATTCTTCTTAGCTGGAAGCATTCATGAAGAAAACTGGCAAATATCTGATTAAGGGCAGCTTCTGAAACCATTTTAAGAAAAAAATAGGATTAATTTGAAAAGAAATGTGGTTTACATGAGAAGGTTTGCATTTCTGAAAAATCTTTCTAGCTGAAATAATAGTTTTCCAAGACAGAAATTTGAGTTCCACTGAAGCTGCCGGTTCAGACGGAGGTCTAATCAGGGCCTGAAGCAACAGGGTAATGTCCTGAGGAAGAACTGGGTCTTCCTTTTAAAATGGCCTTTGGCAATTTAACGAAACAACAGGGGTCTGATTTCTCCAACATGAAAGTTAGAGATGGCTGCCAGTTATAATATGATGGTAGAAAAATGTGCACCCTTCTGAAATAACCCTGCCAGAAAATCTTGAATAGAAGGTAATGGAGCTGAAAAGGGATCCAGACCTTTGGAGGAGACCCAAACCACAGATCTCTTCTACTTACTTCTACAGACCTTTCTTGTGACTACTTTTTTTGTGAATAGAGCAGGAGATGGAGTGTGGAATAAGAAAGCCTGGCATTTCTGGCTATCACTGGAACTGGTGAAACAAAGTGGTTAATTTCAGGGCTTTGATGTCCTGGAGAGGATAGCTGGACAGATGAGACAGGAGGTCTGGAAGTGGATCCAGCAGAGAGAGAGGGGGTTTCAGATAAGGCCAAAGGATGGAGGAAACCAGATTTGATCATGCCAAAGAGATGATGAGCATCACTCATGTCTTGCATCAAACTGTTTTCTGAGGGAACTTTGTTACAAGGGAAAAGGGTGGGAAATTATAAAGGAGACCCAGGGCCAAGTCTGAGTCAGAGTGTTCTTTGGTGACTGTCCTGTCTGGGATATTGAGGCAGTGTATCTGCTTCAATTGGTATTGAGAGAGGATGTGAAACAATTGCAGCAAGGTTGGTCCCAGTGGCTGAAGATCACAGTAGCCATTGATTGATAGCCCATTTATGAGGCAGGAGAATGGACCTACTCAATTCATCTGCTAAAACACTGGAACTCTTCACGATGTGGGTTGCCACTAGAAAGCATTGGGAAGACACTGTCCACTGTCAAACCCTCATAAGTTTCACAACATAGCTGATATGAGCCAGTTTCCCCTTGCTTGCTGATGTACCACCATATTGTATGTCTGAATCGAAATCACATCCTTGGGGACGGAGTCCTGTAATGCTTAAGTACTCGGAGGATTGCCCTAAACTCCAAGACTTTGATGTGAAGATTGGCCACTGATGTTGTCTGTGTGCTTTGGAAAGGCTTCCCTTCAATATGCCCACCCCCATCCCAGAAGGGAGGCATTCATAGTCACTGGAGGGTGGAAAGATGAAATGGTGACCCAAAATCACCAACAGGAAATCGACCACAGCGAATATGATGTCTGTGTATTTACATTAGGCAAACTGGAAACAGCATAGGTTGAAATAGCAGGGACCACTGGACAGACAGAGTCTACTGCAGAGCTCTTTCGTGACATCTGGAATCAGGAACCATCGTAATAGAAGCAGCCATCGACCCCAGAAATCAAAGGATCAGTATTGACAGGGATTTCAAATGGGAAAGAACTTCAGAAGCTTGCTGACATAGAGTACTCTGGCATCCAGGAGCTTGGCAATTTGAGAAATAATGTCCAGGTGGCACCCTATGAATTCTATCTTCTAGAACAGAATCATCTGGCTTTTCTTCAAGTTGACGGTAATGTCTAGTTGATGATATAGTCGGAGCAAAGAGGTCCCTGGCCTGAGCAAGTAGATCCCTAATGGAATCAGTAATGAGATAACTATCTAAGTATGAGAATACCTGGAAGTTCTGCAGCCCGAGATGCACCACAACCACCGCTGTGCACTTGGTGAACACCCTGGGGGCTGTGGTGAGGCCAAAGGGCATGCCCTGAACTAAAATGACTGTCTCCCAGATGAAAGCAGACGAATCCCCTGAATGGTCTCATTATTTTTAGGTGATAGCAGGTATCCTGTAGGTCCACCAAGCACATACACTCATCCCTGCTCAAAACAGGCAGAATGGACTAAACTGTGACCATCCAGAATTTCGTCTCTTTTACAAACTAGTTTAGGTAACGGAAGTCCAAAATGGGTGTGAGGTACCAGTTTTTTTGTCCGGAACCAAATGACTCTTCAATAGACATCAGAGCCTTGCTGGTCTGGTAGGACCTCACTCGCTTTTTTAGTAGCTTTGAAACTTCTATAACCTGCTGCCTTCTGTTGACTGGGTGGGACACAGTTTTCTTTTGTTTGCTGGATGGGAAACGCAATGAATAACGTATCCACTGGTTATAATTTTCTGCACCCAGGAATCTTGTATGATGGCTAACCAACCTTAAGAGTGCAGAGATAAGCATCTCCTGATTGTCTCCAGAGTACAGTAGTTGGGCAACTTTTCAGGAGTGCTTTAAGGGTTTCCTGGTAAATGGACCTCAAAATCCTTGAGTCTGAAGGCCACCTCTGCCAGGTGACTTCCATTAAAGTTATTTCCCTCTCTGTCTTTGGGAGGGGGGGTCTGTCACCTGCAGTGTCCTGAGCAAAACCCTGGGACATGCGGATACACAACCTTTTTCCACCCTTTTGGCTGCTGGAGAAAGTCTTTTGGGGGTGGAAAAACAGATGCCCACAACAGATTGTCTTTTGCCCTCCTGTTCACTTCTTTTGAGTGTTTCTTTGACCTTGGGTATTTTCTCGTGCTGTAGCAGGAAGAAGATCCTTCAAAACTAATTTGTTGCATCAATCTATGACAGCTCTGGCCCCAAAAGTAGCACAATACTCTTATTCCATATCTAAGTGATCCACTTCCAATCAATACATGTAAAGAGAATGAGGATTCTGAGGGGGTAACTTGTGCCTGCAAGCAGTGCACTTTTTGAAGCTGAAAGCCTTGTCAATCATGGTGGGAAAAATAGTACCTTCTGCAAGCACACTCACACAACACTTGCAACAACACTAATAATTATAGTGACAATGAACAGCCCAGCAATAATCTCAACGTACAACAGAAAACCAGGATCCTAACAGCTGAAAGCATCAACAACTCTATTATACTAATTTTTTTCCCCAGAAGGAAAGGCTAAAAAGGGTGGAAGATATGCTTGTAATTATAACAGTCCAGAAGGCACTAACAAAATAATACTGCTGTGAAAACTATAGGTAGATAACCTAAAATAAGAAATGTGACTAATCTGCAAAACGCTACCAAAGCAGTGATCCCATATTTCACCTCTAAGATCTGATGTACTGTACAGATGGAGGGGGATTATGTGCAGAGGGGAGGAGCCTGAGCTCTGAATCCAAGAGTCTAAAAACTAGACAACGTCCGATTCGACTTACACATATAATCAGGTGGATAGAAAAGACATTAAATATCAAGATACTAAGAATATGACATCTTCCACATTTTTCATAACCCAGTCACAATAACTGCTAATATCTCAGTAAAAGCAACTTGCAGAAATATGTCATTGTGTGGTTTTGTATGTTTTACTCTATAACTGTCAGGAATGTACAACATGCACAATTATGAAAATACTGTAGTACACAGGATTATGGTTTCTAACTTTAATGCATCACTAAACTGTAGATGGACCTTTAACTTGAATGGATGGAAATTTGACTTTGGACACTTCAAACATGCATAAACAAATATTTAGCTTAATTTTATTTTAGTGACAAGGTAAGTGGGCTGGTGTAAACTGAAATTACTGTTTCTAGCAATGACCAAGGCCAGAAACATACTACAGCAAAAATGTATTTGAATAAGCTTCTGACTAGGTTAATGATATACAGTATAATAAGCCTGAGCAAGATATGCATAACAGTGATAATAAAATAATGATCTTGCCTTATATTTATGATAGGTAGTGCACTTATCTAAGGATGTGACTAGATCAGTCAGATTAGAGAAGCATGTACTACTGAAGGTTAATAAATAAGAGAGTCAAAAAGCTATTTGCAAGAGAATCAGACAGAAAAGAGCTTAGGTGTGAAGGTATGACTTGAAACCAATAGCACCAAAATGTAACTAGATCCAGTGCTGTGCAAGAAGAGAGTACCGTGTGTAGAGAGAAAACATCTACTCTTTCCCTAATACCCACTTTATCCTATTCAGTATCATATGACAGCCTGCGCCTATCCATGCAATCAGTGGGCACAAGACAAAGCAAGCTAATCACAAAACACATACGAGAATGCATGTCACACACAATAGACAATTTGGCAGATCACCAATTTGCCCAATGACATGTTTCTGGAATACAGCAAGAGACCACAGCACTCTGCCAAAACCCATGAGGACACAGACAGGATATGAAGACTCCACATAAAGCTGGAGAACCAAGCAAAGTGAGACAGGAATGTTAACTACTGCACCACAATACTAACAATAGAGAAAACAAGCAAGTGTAAACCGGTACAGTACCCTACAAAGTTAATAGGGGGTCCCTAATCACTACATCTGGTGGGGTTTTATTCCATATAGGTGGTGCTAATTTTGGAAAAAAATAATTCCCTATTATACAGTTAAAAAGTCCTCTTCTATGTGCAGATACCTCCTGATCCTAAGGTCTTTGACTACAGGAAAAGCTACTAATAGAGTTTATATCACAGTAATATCTAGTTTCAGTAGTTTTAAAGCACTCTCCCTAGAAAGTATCTAGTTTCCATAGTTAATAAGGCATTGTGCCTAAAAGGAGGATGGCTTTTACCTGTAAATTTGAAACAACCTGCATTATGTGGAGAAGTGTAACAATGCCACTTAAGCAAGGAAGGGTTACAACCTACTGACTATGAGAGCTGTTTGGAGTAATTATTAGTTATGTACTTACCAAAACTTGGTATCTGTGTTGTCCTCGTGTCATTCTGCTTCACATACAGGTCTCAGATCCAAACCTCGGATCTGCCTCGGCCACCTCCCACAGACTTGAACTTCCAGGCTCAAACTCCTCCCCTTACTCATAATCCTCTACACCTTGCCCAACCACCTCAGATCGAGTCTGCCACCCCCAAAGCCAAGAAAGAAAGGAAGAAACTCAGGAGCTCAACCTGGAGCCAGGGTTCCAACAAAGGCTATCTAGATCTTTTAGAAGCATATCCAGAAGGAGGGGGAAGGTTGGGCGGAAGGTGAAGCAGAATGAGAAGAAGAAGAGAATACAGATATCAAGTTATGGCAAGTACATAACTAATAAATCTAATTCTGTCCTTCTCATTCTGTTTCATGTATGGGTCAGAGTTTCCAGCTTCATATTTTCTTGGGGGGTCTCAAGGAAGGACATGCTGCAGCACAAAAGAATCAAAGGACGTCCTGTGCTTGGACACCACGTCCAATTTATAGTGAGACACAAAGGACGTCCTGCTCCTGAACAACATATCCAGTTTATAGTGGGACATAAAGGTGTGAGAATTAGACTAAATGGCAGCAGCACAAATGTCATCAATGGAAATCCTAGAAAGAAAAAGCAGTCAAAGTGGCAATAGACCTTGTGGAGTGAGCTTTTAGAGGACCTGGCAACTTCCAACCATTCTTTTCATAAATGAAGGCAATACAGTTGGTGATCTACTTTGCAAATGTTACTTTGGAAACAGCTTGACCCCTATGATTAGGGGAAGATGAAACAAATAACTGGTCCAACTTCCTGAAGTGCCTTGTCCTACAGAGGCAGAACTGATGCTGTCTGCGAACATCCAAGAATGCAGAAGGCATTCTCCTTTGTTAGAGTAATAAGGAAAGAACACTGGTAATTGAACACATTGGTTGATATTGGAAGATGTAGCCACCTTCAGCATGAAAGAAGGATTAGTACGGAAAGACACCTTATCCTTGTGAAAGATGATGTAAGGATGTTTGGAAGAGAGTGCTTGCAGCTTGAAAACCCTTTCTGTTGACGTGATAGTAACAAGAAAGGCAGATTTCCAAGACAAAAACTTCAAGTCATAATCCTTAGCCGGTTCAAAGGGACTCTGGATTAAGGCTTGCAGAACCAGAGTGAGATCCCATGGGGGTATAGAATCTTTAATAGGAGGCCTCAAAAGAAAGATCCGTTTCCAGAAAGCTTTACATTCACTAGCAAAAGCAAGAGATCATGCCATAACTTCTGAATGAAAGTTGGAGACAGCCACTAGCTGCAGTTTAATGGTAGCAAAACTAGAACCTTGCTTAAACAAAGATTCTGAAAACGACAGAATAGAAGGGATTGGAGCTGAAAAAGGGCCAAAGTTATTACTGATTGCCCAAAAAGAAAATCTCTTCCACTTACTCTTGGAAACCTTCTTAGTAGATTGTTTCTGGGAGGTCACAAGGATAGCTTTTACCGGGGAAGAAAACATGGGGTCCTCTAACAATCATAGGAGGTGGAGAAACCATGCGCTCAACTTGAGTGTGTGGAGATCGGGGTGGCATCCAAAACATTGGGTGAGAAAGGAGGTATGGTTTGGTTCCAGCATCCAAGAAGGATGTTTGAGATGAGACCAGAGGAACGGGAACCCCACCTGACAAGGCTAGAAGGGGGCAATGAGGATTACTGAGCCCTTCAACCATTTGGCTTTCTGAAGGAGTCTTGGGTGTAAAGGGAGAGGAGGACAGGCATACAGGAGTCCAGGAGGCCAATCGTGGACTACAGCATCACTTGGGGAGCCCCCCGAAGGAGGAATCAGAGCGAAACAACTGCTGCATTTGGTGTTGTAAGGGGACATGAAGAGGTCACAGCTGGAAGAACACCAACGGTGGAATATCTTGTTCACCACTGATTGAGGGACCACTCGTGAGGCATCAGAATAGACCTGCTGAGCCTGTCCGCTAACACGCAGGATTTCCCCAGTACATGTATTGCAAGACGAAAGCAGCTTGACGAGATCGCCCATTCCCAGACCCTCATGGCTTCTCTGCAGAGAGGGTATGAACAGGCTCCTCCTTGCTCATTTATGTACTAGACAACAGCCATGATTTTGGTGTGAACAACAATAGTCCCTGGAGGGAGGACATCCTGAAAGGCTTGCAATGACAGAAGAACTGCCCCCATCTCCAACACATTGACATGCAGACTGGTCTCTACCCGTGTCCATGTGCCATGGACATCTTCACCTGGAAATGCCCCACCCTAGATGGGTCAGATCCACTTGAATCCTTCACCTTAGATGGGATCTGCAAATGTTTGTTAACCTGATAGGAGCAAATAGGGGACAACGTAGAACAGACCATTGAACAGAAACAGTCCATCGGAGAATGCACATATAATACCCTGCTAGTGGGACCAACAGAATGGCACCAGCCATAGAATCCAGAGCTCTCAGAATCAGTCTGGCTGTAGCTGATGAGGAAAGTAGAATAGCTTGAACTTGAGACTTCAAAGTGTTGCTGCGATGTTGGGGCAAGGCAGCTATCTGAGACGATGTATTCAGTTGTACCCCAATGAACTCTAAGTTCAGAACCGGCATAGGTTGTGACTTGTCCACATTTACGGTTATGCCTAGACAATGAGACACCCGGTATAAATAATCCCTGGCTTGACAAAGTTGATGCTGAGCGTGAGAGGTGAGGAGCCAATCATCCAGATATGGGAATACCAGTAACTCCTGCAGTCATAGATGAGCTGCGACCTCTGCCATGCACTTGGTAAACACCCGGGGGGGGGGGGGGCTGTGGTGAGACCAAAGGGCAGGGCTTGAAACTGGAAATGACTGGTTCCCAGACAGAAGCGCAGATGACTCCTGGAGCTCCTGTCTATTTTTGTATGATAGTATGCATCCTTGAAGTCCACCGAGCACATTCAATCATCCTTCCTCAGTAATGGGAATATAGATTGTACTGTCACCATCTGGAACTTGGTCTTCTTCATGAACAAGTTGAGACTGCTTAGGTCCAGAATGGACCATAGGTCCCCTATCTTTTTTGGCACCAAAAAGAAAGGAGAGTAAGTTCTGGACCCTTTCTGATCTGTCTAGACTTCTTGGGTGACTCTCTTCCACAGCAATGCTGCAATTTCGGCCACTGACAACTCCCTCTGACTGGGTGGAACATCAGGGAGTGATTTCAGTACCTTTGGAGGAGGAAGGGAATGCAGTAACCTATGGTTATAATTTTCATCACCCAAGCGTTTGACGTGATTTGGGCCCAGGCGCTTGAGTGTAAAGGAAAAAAGAAGAAGTAATCTCCATGGTATCCTCAAAGTCTCAAACAGCCCACTAAACAAGTATAGTAGGTGCAAAAACAAAACAGTGTAAGAAACTTCTCTGTGTGGAAGATTTTCATTCCATATATCTCTAGTTAATCACTGTATATTAATCAGATCAGACAATAGTAGTGGAACAAATTTAAACTCGTCTTAAGTCAAAAAAATAATAAAAAATATATAATTTGAAATATTGTACAGAATTACTAAGTAATTGAAAGTAATCCAAGCAAGGCAGGCATTCTGTTTCCAGTCGAAAATCCTTTATTAAGTACACAGACAAGCGATCCAAGTAAAACAAAAATAACAGAGTAATAGTTTCCTCACAGGCTTTCTAAATATATATATATATATATATATATATATATATATATACTTTTTTATCAGGCAAGGGAGTGGTTTATTGTGCTGTAAAACAAAGTGTTATTGGTACACATGTTAAATTCACATCCCTTCCCCAATCAGTGTGACATTCGAGCTGGTCCTGCCCTACTTAGTAGCAGTCATAATAGTATAACCCTTATGTACTTTAAATAAAATTTATAATGATGTGGTACCTCTTATTTAACCAGATTATTAAGTCTGTGATTTTATCCAAGACAATATACTACACCACTGGAAATATATCAACCTTAATCCATTTGGCAATCAAAAAATATATATAAATATATACATATACAATTTCCATGTAAAAAAATCAATTGTAAAAATCATATTCTATTTTCATAACCTATTGTTAACAAAGATCGCTTTCGTCACGTCTGTATACAAGAACCCTAAAAACTATCTATAAAAATGTTATTGTATAATTAGTTAGTATTGTTATTACACATCATTTTCAATAAAGTAGAAAAAAAAAAAACCCTGGCTGCCTCCACAATACAACAGCCAGACAACGCTTCCAGAACGCTGAAAGGGCTTGTCAGAAAAGGATTCCCTGGAGCCCTGTATCTGCAGGCCCCTCTGCCTGTAGGGCAGCGCCTTCCATTATAGGCCCCTCCTCTGCCTCTGGAGGGGAACTCTCTGTTTTGGTTAGGCAAGGAACCTTCAGATTTGCAAAATCAAGTTATCTTAGCACCCCTTTGATTCTTAGAGTAGGTCTACTGGGGGGGGGGGGGGCCGAAAACTTAATTCCTATGGCAGACAACGTTTTGCCTTCTTGTTCACAGTGGGTCGGGGTGTCCTTAACAGATGGTCCGAACAACGAGGAAACATCAAAGGGTGAGTTGACAAATGAGGCCTTAAAGGGCTCTGAGAAATCGCACAGCCGCATCCAGGCATGAAGTCACACGGCAATGCTGGTGCCAGCTGCCCTGGAAGAGCCCTCTGCTGAGTGCGAAATAAGCTTCATGGAGGAGTTGGAAATAGCGGTGAGTGTAACAAGCTTAAGGGAAATTTTAACAAACTCCCCCTTAGGCACAGACTCTGCCAGAGAATCAGACAGTTCCTTGAACAAGTCTCTCTGAAGGCGAGTAAAGTGTGCCAAGTAATTGAGTGCCTTCAGCAAAAAAGTCACTGAGGCAAAAGTGCGCATCCTGAACCTGTCCATCACTCTGGACTTCCTGTTTGGTGGATGGACAATGGAGCTCTGCTGAGCAAGCTTCTTCTTGGAAGCAGCCGCCACTACCATAACATCAACGGGGATACCTTTACTCTAGAAGGCATGATCCTCAGGGGGTGAAATTATTTTATTGGGGCTCTTATGAACTGGCTCTACCATGTCTGGCTCCTTCCAGGCCTGCCTGACAACCAGGTCAACTAGAGTATCAGCCAGGGGGGACTACCCAAGATGTAGACGGCCCCATCCCAAAGGCCTCCAGCAATACAGATTCCTTTGAAGAGGGGGGTTTTGGAAGTCCAACCACCCTTTACCTTCAAAATCTCTAAAATATCTGTGAAGGAGACATCATCACGTGACATTTTGGGCAACCACTCTCCCTCATCGTAATCTGTAACCTTGGTGAGATACTCCATAGGGGAGTCCACATGTCTCCTTTTGCATGCCTTCTTCAGCGGAATGCCCTCCATGGGATACTCAGGAGAAGAACAAGAAAAGGATGGGACTACCTCAGGGGGAGCAGACTGGAGGTCCTTCAAGACAGACTAACCCTGGGCAAGAATGGTTGATCCAAGACCTCGATCCAAAGGAGGAGCACGGGGTGGAGTAGTAGTCAAAAGGACTGGCACTCTTCAAACAGAGAATGTCTTTTCCAACGCCTGAAAAGCCGAGGGTCCTGGAGAGATACCACCAAGCTCCCTGGGAGCTGAAGCTGCTGAGGAATATGGAAGCAGCCCATCAGAATCACAACTCCCAGACGGGACTGGACCCATGCTGTAGAGGACCGAAGCTCCAAGGGGGAGAGATTGATCTGAGAGCAATGGATCTGACTCCCTCCCCTAGGACCCAACCATGACATCCTGGATCCGGGACACACTCTGATCCGAGGACCTTGAAGTAGAGGCAGCCAAGGCAGCCAGAGTAAAGGAAGCAAAGGCCCTTAGATCCAACCCCAAATCCCTCTTAAGACAACTATCCTGGGGCTCCAAAACTGAAAGCTGGATCAGAGAAGGAGAAAAGGTTGCAGGCTTGGATCCACAAGGGGATGGAGCAGGAAGAGCCCCCATCTGGATCTGGACGTCGATTATTGATTAAACCATCCTGTCCACATCAAGTTAAAGGCTTTGAGATGACCTATAGAAAGCGAATGATGATGCACAAGAGTGTCTGGACATTTGGAGGATCTTAGCAGGCAAAGTAGGAGATACCGACACAATAGATTTCCCTGAAGACTGGAGATCTGGAATCCAACTGATCTGAGGAGGGCTACTTGGATCCAGAGGCTTAGGATCAGAGGGCACAGTGGAAACAGAGGACTCACTTGGAGCCATTAGGTCGTTCGGATCCAACAGAGAAGACAGAGGCCTAGGTGATAATGAGGCCCTATCCAATAACCTTGGCAGGAGGCTGAAGCTCTTGGCTCCTTAGAGCACTTCTTCTTAACGTTGGAGCCATGAGAAAGCTTAGAGGAGGATTGAGCCCCTGGAGAAACAGCAGCAGTGAGCAACAATCCTTTTAAAATGAGTTTATTTCTTCTTTCCTGCAAGGCCCAAGGGTTAAATCCCTCATAAATGTTGCAAGGACAGTCAAGATGAGCTGGTCCTAGACAGCAGATACAACAATCATGGGTGTCTGAGTGCAGAATCTTCCACTGGCACTTGGAACACCTCTTAAATCCAGTACGCTTATCCATTACAAAAAACGAACCACTACATAATAACTGCGCTAAGAAGTACAAGTACTAGGACTATAATACCTAAAAAATCAAGTACAGAAACTGTAACTGGAAACTTTTTTTTTTTTTTTTTTTTTTTTTTTTAAAAGGAAAAAGGGCTGAAGCCCAAGGAAGAAAGGGGCAGCGATAAGACTAACACACTAGACCACTAATGAGAGGGAAGAAAATAGAAATAAAAAACACCAATATGAGCAAAAACTGACAGTAAAAATGTGAAACTTATCTGAGCCTGGAAATCATGTCTGGGCAAGTCAGCGGCAAACGAGATCTAAGGAGATTGGGCAAAGTGTAGAGGATTATAGGTAAGGGAAGGAGTTTGAGCCTGGAAGTTCAAGTTTGTGGGAGGTGGCCAAGCTGGATCCACGTTTCGGATCACAGCCCCATAAGTGAAGCAGAATGAGAAGGACATCAGATACTTGCATTACTTAATGATCATGGGTGACTACAGTGACAGCACACTCCATTTTGGCAAACAGAATATTCTTGGCTATAGCTTCTCTGTTTTCTCTAGTAAAATGTTCTGTGATCATCATCAACTGTGCAAGGATTTTCTCTATAATAAGCTTGGTATGAAAATAAAAAGAAATATGTAGCACACCCGCAGGTGTAGCTGAATAGTGAACGGGTTCCTTCCTACCTGACTCTGGTGACACCCCTACTTACACCCAACACACCAAGGTTGCAAATAACAGACTTTATTCTAGATGGCAACTCTAGTCTTAACAAGCAACACCACAGTAGCAAACAAATTATTGCAGTAACACAAAGTTTAGCAATAAGGCAATATGAGGTATACATACAGTGAAATCACACCTCCCAGAACTCAATAAGAGAGGTCTTAATATTCAAATATGAGCAAAAATGCAATGTCATTAAGCAGTAACGATTCTATAATGCAACAATACTAACAGCAGCTATAACCTCGATCAGTTCTAATCAGACTAAACTGTGAAAACACTCTGTTATACCCTGTTCACTGGCCAGTGACTACTTACAGTCTTAATGTCGACATGGTGGGGCCCAAAGTTGGAGCTCATATGAAACCCGGGTATTTGTAATCCACAAAATATATAAGGGGAAATCCACACTGAGGGGTGAGTAACATGAGATCCCCAAAATGACAGCCAGTACTATTTCGAGATAAAGCTAAACAGTTCCAGTTCAGAAAAGGAAAAAGGGAAAAGCCTAGGCCTACAGTCCCAGTCGAAGCACAATCTTATGGAAGTATAAAATGGTGTCCGAAGCCTCTCACCACTCTGTCGATAATATTCTGGATGTCAGGCACCGCAGTTCCACTGATGAGAAGTGTAGAGATCACCCAACAGCCGTCTGGTAATCGAAAATGGCTTCTTTATAATAGGCCCAACAGTATTCCTGTCTTTGCTGATCAGATGCAGGCGTGGGACTACTGGTTCCAGACTTCTCTCCTGATTCCACAGAGCACCATCGACCAGGTTTTCCAAGGAGGGAAAAAACACGATCTGCAACTTTACTCCCCTCTCCAGACACTAGAAACGTCCTGTTTTAATGCAAGGCCCCTTATTCCTTCACCGTGTTTCAGTCTTGTCTTTCACTTTCGTTTCTCTCTTTTATATCCAATGAAAAGGAGCTCCACCTTGTGGTGCATTAGAAAATTACAGTCTGTTAACCATACAGTGAAATACAGTGGGAGCTACACTCCCCCCCCCCCCCCACTTGAAAACTTGGGTCCTCTCAAGTCAAAGGTAGAGTAGCAGCAATATATATACAAACACTAATGCACCATCACCTGAACAGTATTTCTGCATTCAAAAGGTACATCCCACCAAGGGTGATCAACATTATGCTTGGCTTGGGATGGCATCTCACCAATTGAGCAGGAGGCATAGGGATCATGGGTGTAGACTCTCCGATGAGCAGTGGTCACAGGTTCCTGTGTACTATGTCCCAAACTGTCATATGTAAGCCTCTGTGGGGGACGAATCAGTCTCTGAGGCTTTGGTTCGAAAGAGACAACTGGGGAATTCTGCTCTGAGGGTTGGTCACTCATATCACACTCAATGTCCAGTTCCTCAGTAGGCATATTGTCTACTTCTAAGAGTTCCTCTTGTATAACTTCACTTTCTTTCCCCATAACCGTACAACTGTCCTCAGCACCATTATCTGAAGTTTCTGTTTCCACATAATGGGATCCATAGCTTGAGCTCCTTGTAAAATTTGATCGATTCGTACTTGGTCAGCTACTTTCAGATCCACCCCCTTCTTTAGGATGATCTGGTGGAGCATTTTATCTAATCGCTTAATGTAGTCAGATAGTTTCTCGCCAACTTCTTGGTATGTATGTTCAAACTGATACAATAGGTCAGCAACCCTCTCTGTTCTTCCAAATACATCCTGCAGTACTCCTAAACAGTCCTTGGCAGTGCAATCTAACTTACTCATCCTTAGGTTGCATATGGTATCTGCAGCTAATCCCTTTAAACTTTCAGCTATCTGCTGTTGCTTCTGAGTTTCTGGGATATCCCACTCCTCTAGGGCTTGTGAAGCCTGATCCATCCAAGATTCAAACTCTTCCTCTCCCTGTGGTGAGCGTTGTTTGCCCGAGAAGAAACGTAATTTGTGGTACCCAAACCCAGTGAATGGCTATGTAGGCCTTAAGCATTTTTCTACAAGACTTCCCAAAGCATTCAAAACTTCAGGCCCTATAGTATTTGTGGGCAGTGAAGCTTCAGTTTCTGGTGTAAGGTTCTGACATGCTTGGATAGCTTTCACAGGTATTTGTTCTATTGTTGGGGTAGTGTACTTCTCAGGGATTACCACAAAGACTGCGTTCTCGCCTGAAACTAATACACTCGAAGGTATATGCTTATATACTAGAGGAGTTTTCCATTCTAATAGGGCCAATGTGCTCTGTTCTAGTGCCCATGGTGCTAATAAAAATCCACGGCCTACAACTAGTAAGGATTCTGTGATATGATGTATTTGCATGTCAGTCCATGTGACACCTGGCAACAACAGAACTAAGCAGTGCTCTGACTGAGCATTGTGCTGCTTGCACCACTTAGCGGCTACTTCTGGGTTCATCTTGCTACTGGTGTTGCTTTACACATGTTCAGGGGAATAGGATGGAGTTCTAGGCAGTACAGGCAATCCCGGACAAGCCCCCAAAATGTAGCCCACCCGCAGGTGTAGCTGAATAGTGTATGGGTTCATTCCTACCTGACTCTGGTGACACCCCTATTTACATCCAACACATGAAGGATGCAAATATTAACAGATTTTATTCCAGATGGCAACTCTAGTCTTAACAGGCAACAGCACAGTAGCGTGAGTAACATGAGATCCCTAAAATGACAGCCAGTACTATTTTGAGATAAAGCTAAACAGTTCCGGTTCAGAAAAGGAAAAAGGGAAAAACCTAAGCCCACAGTCCCAGTTGAAGCTATAGCACAATCTTATGAAAGTATAAAACGGTGGCCGAGGCCTCTCACCACTCTGCTGATAATATTCTGGATGTCAGGCACCGCAGCTCCACTGATGAAAAGTGTAGAGAGCACCCAACAGCCATTTGGTAATCGAAAATGGCTTTGTTATAATAGGCCCAGCAGTATTCCTTGTCCATGCTGATCAGATACAGGTGTGGAATTACTGGTTCCAGACTTCTCTCCTGATTCCACAGAACACCATCGACCAGGTTTTCCATGGAGGGAAAAAAAACAATCTGCAACTTCACTTCCCTCTCCCAGATACTAGAAACATCCGGTTTTAATGCAAGGCCCCTTATTCCTTCACCCTGTGTTTCAATCTGATCTCTCTCACTTTTGTTTCTTTCTTTTATATCCAATGAAAAGAAGCTCTACACCTTGTGGTGTATCGGAAAACTACAGTCTGTTAACCATACAGTGAAATACGGTGGGAGCTACACATAGTTGAGTCAAAATGAATACCCAACTATTTAACAAATGAGACCTGAGAGATGCATTGTTCCTGTCCATCTGAAATAATTCAATGGGAGGAGTTGACCTTTCTCATGTATGTTCTAAACAGCACTGCAAGAGAACGGTTAAACAAATGGGCCTTCAAGAAGTTTCATTGCTGTAAGTCTATGTTGACATTTTCTACTTCACATATTATCTTTCTGCAAAAATAATTTATAACCAACTTCCTTTGCTCACAACAGGAAGCTTTTTCCATAATCCCAAAAAGCATTCTACAATGCACCTGCCACTTTCTTATTAATGTTGTTTATTTTAAGTTCCTTGACCTGGCATGGCATCCCTCAGTGGTGTGTTCCAGGTGTAGACTTTCAAACAGAGCTGGATAAGACATTGATTTACAGATCAGACAGATGTCAACTGTAAGTAACATATAAGAGCAAATTTTAATGACAATTCCTGGAGCTTTTCTGAATAATTCAAAATGTCTACCCATGAATTTTTTCTGGCAATGCACTGTGCATTTCCAAGTTATTTTAGGTGAATGGTTGAAAAAAAGAAGTTATGCACTCACCATAACGTTCCATCTGAGTTCTACTTCATTTGTCTTCAACATGTGGGTCCTCGGATCCAAAACGGCCGCATTTTCCAGCTACGCCTCAGAGCTCCATGCTCCTCCCCTACCCATAATGCCCCCAGTCTCCCTTCTCCCTTCAGATTGAGTTTGCTGCCCAACATATAACCATTACCCGATCACACAAGGACTTATCCTCCAAGAAAAAAATTACTACCAGATCCCGTAACTCCCAGCATAAGCAAAGATCCCAACAGAAAGGGACCAGTACAAGGGACATATAGTATCCTGAAGGATAAGGTCAGGGGGAAGGAGGGGGGCACAGACGGTTGAAGACAAATGAAGTAGAACTACTCAGAGGGAACGTTATGGTGAGTACAGAACTTCTTTATCTGAAGTAGTTTACTTCATTTGATCTTCAACCTGTGGGACAGAGTCCCCAGCAACCTAATCCTTGGGAGGCCCTCATGGAAGGATATTCTGGAGCACTGCAGAGCCAAAGGATGCTCTACTTCTAAAAACCAAATCCAGCTTATGAGAAATAAAGGTGTGAGATGAGGCCCAAGTGGCAGCTGAACAAATATCATCCAAGGAGACCCTAGACTAAAAGGCCACAGACATAGCCATGGATCGGGTCAAATGAGCCTTCAGTTTTCCTGAAAGAGACAAACCTCTATCCGAATAAGCCCGGCCAATGCATAGAGAAAACCAACGAGCAATAATCACTTTTGAAACTGGTTTGCCTAAAAAGGGCTTGGCATAGGGCACAAAAAGCTTATCAGACATGCGTAAGGATTTAGTCCTGTATAAATAAAATCTTAACTGCTTATGAACATCTAAACAATGTAATTTGTGTTCCCCTTTGTTCTGATAGTTCTGAAAAAATACTGGCAAATTGATAGTCTGATTGATATTAGCCTCTGAGGCTACCTTAGGAAGAAAAGAAGGATTAGTACGTAGCGAGACTATCTTTGTGGAAGATCATATAAGGGACTTTGATGGAAAGAGCTTGGAGTTCAGACACCCTTCTAGCGGATGTAATGGCAAACAAAAAAGCAGTTTTCCAGGTCAGAAATTGCAGCTCCACAGAGTCTGCAGGTTCAAAGGGGAGGGGAGACCAACACCTGCAACAGCAAAGTGAGGTCCCACAGAGGAATGGGATCCTTGACCGGAGGTCTGAGAAGGCAAACATCTTTGAGAAATGTTTTACAAATTTTCGAAAAAACTAAAGAAGACATATCCACCCCAGCAAGAAAATTAGGAATTGTGGCTAGTTGGACTGTCAACGTAGAAGAAATAGTGCCTTGATGAGAAATGCTAGCTAAAAGTTCTAGAACTGCTGGAAGTGATGCAGTGAAAGGATCCAAAGACCTCTGAATGGCCCACATCGAAAAACATTTCCATTTACTGCAATAAAGTTTCCTAGTGGACGACGTATGAGCCACCCCCAGAATAGATTTAACCGGAGAAGACAAACCGGGAGTCCTAAGAATCATGGGAATCGGAGCAGCCAAGCAGTGAGCTTCAGATTGTTCAAGTCTGGATGAGGGATCCCAGAGGGATGTGAGAGCAGATCCAGGATCATATCCAAAGACCATGGAGGGACAACTACATGAGGCCTGAGTAAGGGAAACCAAACTGGTTGAGGCCAGAATGGGGTGATGAGGATCACAGTGCTCGCTCATCAGCTTTCAAGCTTTCTGCAGAAACATCAACATGAGGGGAAGAGGAGGATATGCATAAAGGAGGCCGGCAGGCCAAGCATGAATCTAGAGCGTCTCTGGGGGCATCCTTGGGGGGGGGGGGGTTCAGAGCTAAGAACTTACTGCATTTTACATTGGAAGATCACAGTAAGGGCGACCTCACTTTAGGAAGATCTGTTCCGCTACTGAAGTTTCAGAGACCACTTGTAGGGTATCAGGATGGATCTGCTGAGCCTGTCCACTAAGATGTTGGACCATCCTGGGGTGTGCGTTGCCACCAGAAAACGGTCAGTGGAGATCACCCATTCCCACACTCTCATGGCCTCTCGGCATAATGGGTAAGATCTGGTTCCCCCCTGCTTGTTGATATACCAGACTACTGACATGTTGTCTGTCTAAACTGCAATCGTTCCCAGAGGAAGATGAGCATGTAGGGCTTGCAACGTGAGAAGAACTGTTGTCATCTCTAGGACGATGATGTGCAAATAGGTCTCGTGAGGGGACTACGTGCCTTGGACCAGCCTTCCCAAGCAATGCCCTCCCAACCCGAGCAGGGAGGCATCCGTGGTCACTGTGGTGTGGGGTGGAGGTGGCTGAAAAGGACGTCCTTCATGGAGATCCGGGGACTGAATCCACCACCAAAGGGAGCTTTTGCATGTCTTTGAGATCCTTACTGGAAAGGACAAGGGGAGGTTTAACAGAGACTACTGTACCGCTAAAGTCCACTGTAGGACTCTCATGTAGAGGTGTGCCATGGGGAGAAGATTTATTGTGGCTGCCATAGAACCTAAAGCTCTTAAGACTGTTTCAGCTGTGGGTGAGTGGGTCTGTAGAATATGTAACATGTGAATCATCAAGGTGCGTATCCTGTTCGAGATGAGGAACACCTTTGATTGTATTGGTTCCAGCCATGCCCCAGTGAACTCTAAAACCCGGACTGGGTGAAGATCTGACTTGTTCCGATTGATAGTAATGCCCAACTTGTCAGCTAACAGAAGGAAGGAGTCCCTGGCTTGACATAGTAGATGCTCTGAAGGGGTGGTAAAAAGCCAATGTCCAGGTACGGAAAGACCTGAGTGCCCTAAAGCCTCTGGTGAGCCGCTACCACTGCCATAGCCTTGGTGAATACCCAGGGGGCTGTGGTGAGACCGAAGGGGAGGGCATGAAATTGGTAATGACTGGCTCCCAGCCAGAAGCGGGGGAACCTCCAGGAGCACCTGTGCATTTTGATGTGATAGTACGTATCCTGGAGATCTATCAAGCAAATCTAGTCTTTTTCCTGCAGAAAGGGCAGGATGGATTGGATCGTGGCCATCTGGAATTTTGTCTTGGTTACTGACAGGTTCAACTGAGACAGATCCAAAATTGGTCTGAGGTCCCCCGGCTTTTTTGGCACTAAAAAGAACCTGGAGTACACCCCAGATCTGGATTGGTCTTGGGGGACCGGTTGGATGACTCGTTTTCTTAGCACTGATTGTACCTGCACTGCTGCTTCCTCCCGCTGCGTGGGTGGGACGTCTGGGAGGGTTTTGTTGGGAGGGGGTGAGTCCTTGAAAGGGACAAAATAGCCTCTAGATATGACTCGCAACACCCACTGATCTGTTGTGATGGACTCCCTTGCTAGTGGGTGGAGCAACAAACGACCCCCCCCCCCAACTGCCTCCAGAGATGGACAGCTGGGCAACCCCTCAGGGTTGCTGTCCAGGTCTGTCCGAGAATGATTCTCGGGACCCGGAATTCCTAGGACCCCCTCTGTCTTTAGGGTGGCATCTATCATATCCCCCTCTGCCTCTGGGGGAAGGCGAGTCCTGAGCGCCCCAAGAAAACGCCTGAGATTTGAGGAAGCACATCTTCTTTTGACCTCGCTGGTTCCTGGAAAAGGACCTTTGAGGTGGAGAAAAGTGGACTCCAACAGCAGACAGTGTGTTCCCGTCCTCCTCGCTCTGGACTAGAGTCTCTCTGACTGTCTTCCCAAAGTGGGAAGAACCATCATAAGGTGCGTTGGTGAAAGACGCCTTAAAGGACTCCAAGAATTGGCATAAGCAGAGCCAGGCGTGGCGCCAAATGGCAATGAATGACCCCACTGCCCGTGCGGCTCCCTCTGTGGCATGGGAGAGGGAGCTCATGGACGTGTTGGCAATAGAATTTAGGGTGGCCATCCGTGCAAACTTCTTCCTGTCCTAAGCCGACATGGACCCCGGGGCTGACTGCGACTTCCTTAACCAGGTCTCTCTGCTGTCAAATAACGTGTGCCATATAGTTCAGTGCCCTCACACAGAAGGTTGCTGAAGCACAGACCCCGCTTCCCAAAACGGTCCAGCTTCCTTGACTCTTGGTCAGGAGGATGGACCGTGGAACTCTCCTGGGCAAGTTCCTTCTTGGTGGCAGCCACCACCATCATCACATCTACAGGGGACCCCTTATGCCAATGAAGTCTATCGACAAGGGGACTCAATAACTTATCTGGGCATTTGGGTATGGGTTCTACGGTGTCCGGCTCCTTCCATGCCCTAGATGTTATTAGATCCATGAGTGGATCAGCAGGAGAGGACACCCAAGAGGTAGATGGGCCTGAGCTGAATGCCTCCAGGAACATGGACTCGGAGGTTGGTTTGGGGGCAGACCACCCCCCCCTTTGGCGGAGGATTTCCATGATGTCTCCAAATGAGACATCCTCGGGGGGTGATCTTGGGGAACCTTCCCCTTCATCCAAGTCCGTGTCCTCTGTGAGGGACTCTGGAGGAGATTCCAAGTGCCTTCTTTTGCACTTGTACTTGTGGGGGGCTCCTCAGGGGGACTTTCTGGGGAGACCTTGCAAGTGGGTTGTTCCAGTTCCTGGGGCAATATGGCTGTGGGCTGTCCATGACAGGGCAAGATGGACAGACCTGCACTCAAGGCCAGGGGGGTCTGGGGGGAGTCCGAAGACGAGATAGTCAGAGACCTTGACCCTGCCAGAACCCTCTCCACCACGTTGAATGCAGAGGGGGAATGGACCTCTTGGGCTGAACTGGTGGAGACCATACCCCTCTGATCCAACTGGGCAGTCTGAGCCTCCAAGAGTCGAGACACTGAGGGGAATGCTCCTTTCTGACAAGCCTGGAGCAGAGAGCACCCCCTTGGATCCGACGCCGAGGTTATAGCTCCGAGAGCTCGGATCTGACCCAGTTGGATCAGACACACTCAGGGCACTGGCTGGCATCAAGGTACAGCGTACCATCGGCGCTGACCCCTCGACACTCGACCGTCCTCAGATCCAACAGCTCCGAAACCTCGGGTTGGATTGGAGAAGGAGTAATAGGTCTGAAAACTGGTTGGAAGGTGCCTGCTCCAGTAGGAGAAGGCCCTGGCAAGACCCCCATCTGAACTGGAGTGCAGATAAATCTCTGCATCATATTGTCCATCTCCGCTTTGGAAAGGCTCCGGGTGGAGCAGGAGGACGCCGCCGAAGTGGGTCGGGATAGCCGGTGAGGGGAAGGCCTACTGGCTGATTGGAACCTCAGGCTCAGGGGGAAAACTTCAGGGATCGGAGGCGAGGTGAAGCAGGCCTGGAAACAGGCTTGGTCTTCAGCAGAGGACCGGCCTCAGACAAGCGATCGGGGGAGCGCTTACTAGGCCGGTCTTTCTTGACTTTATCCCCTTCCCCGGACCTCTTGGCAGGAGGGTGAGTCCCTGAGGCCGATGAAGGGGAAGAAGAAGCAGCAGCAGCCACTGCTGATTTGGCCAGAGAAAGAGAGATATCCGTACCGGCTGTGGAGGGCCAAAGGCCCTTCACAATTAGCTTGTTCCACCTGTTCATTAGAGCTCTGGCGTTAAACCCAGAGCAAATATGACAGGGGGACTGGAGGTGAGCCAACCCCAAACAAACCACACACAGAGTGTGGCCACCAGTTGGGGAAAGCTTATGGGCACACTCTGTGCATCTCTTAAATCCAAGTTTTGGGGTGTCTACCATGCCAAAACACAGGATCTAAGTCAACACACATGCACGCACACCCTCTAAAGAAAAGTGGGAGGAAGAGAAAAGCCTACAAGAAGAAGGATTAGCTACGGAGAAACCCAAGAAGGTACATAAAAGGTTCGAAAGGAAGAAATTCAAAAATTCTTAGGCAGTTTACTCAACAACAAACTCTAGAGCTCGGACTACATTGCTATAGCTATGGTGGCAAATGAGATCTGAAGGAAGAAGGGAGACTGGGGGCATTATGGGTAGAGGGAGGAGCATGGAGCTTGTAGCCGTAGATGGAAAATGCGGCTGTGTCGGAACCTATATGGATCCGAGGACTCACAGGTTGAAGATCAAATGAAGTAAACTACTTCAGATCTACAAAATTCATCAGTGTACTCAATAATGTCAAATAAAGGGTACAACAATCTCTCAGGGGTGACAAGAGATTCCCTTTACAACTAGATGGACTACTGAACATTTTTATTTATTTATTTATTTACATTTGTTGACCGGGAATGTCCAACTGGACGCAGGTCCATTTTCAGAGGAGGTCTGGGGAGAAAAGCTCCACAAATTAAAATATTACATAGTTACAGATGAAGAATCCTAGTAATTAAAATATTACAAACATAGTTACAGATGAAGAACTTAGTACATTCAGTAGATAACTACCATCTGTTCTATCCACAAAGTCATAGCAGATATTAACAATTGTTACAATAAGAAGTTACTGCCATATAATAAGTAGATAGGCATGGAAGTATCAGAGCTTGCTGTAATCAAAGGTAGTTTGTGGGGTGGAAGAGAGGTAGAGGGTAGATGGAGTGGCAGAAGTTAGAGGGGAGAGTTACAAGGGCATAGCCAGCATGTTTTTAGGTGCACTTTAAGTAAAGCTTTGAAGTGGGTGCATGATGGTAGAGAGGTTATTGTGTGTGTGTGTGTGTGTGTGGGGGGGGGGGGGTATTCCATAATTTGGCTATAGCGCTGGAGAATAGTGCTTCTCCAGCAGTGTTATTGGCTCTAGTAACCTGTAATTGATTTTTGTTGCTGGATCGTAGTAGTCTGGTGGTGAGATAGGGTTGGAGTAGATACTGGAGGGATGGGACCTTTAGAGGATGGTTAACCAGTTTGTGGGCAAGTGCGAGTTGATACCATTGAAGGAGGTGAGGGAGTTCTAGCCAGCCTATTTCAGTAAGTGAGAGACAGTGGTGACTGTGGTAGGATGCCCTGGTGGCGAATTTGGCGATTTTGTTGTAGCAGGTCTCGAGTTTATTTAGATCGCATTGCCTTAGGTTGGTATATATTGGAGAGGCATAAAGTAGGGTGGAGCTAAAGTGCAAATTTGCAACTGAAATCCTAGCTGCTTTGGTGAGGAGTTGCTTATTTCTGTATAAGGCTCCTAGTTTTTGTGGACTTTGTTTATGGTCATGGATATGTGAATGTCAAATTTGAGATTGTTGTCTATTTCAACTCTTAGCAATTTGGTGTGATCTGTTGGGTGGATAGTGGTGTTGTCTATTGCTGTGATGTTAAAGTGAGAGTTGTTTTGAGTATGTTTGGTAGGTTTGAAGATGAGGAGTTTAGTTTTGTTTGTGTTGAGTATTAACTGGGCATCAGCCAAGTTTCAACAGAGGAAAAGGCATCCTGTGTGACCTTTTGCAGTTCGGGTAGGGACTGGGCTGAGCAGATAATGGTTGAGTCATCTGTATATTGTATGAGTGTGCCATGTTTGGTGGCAGAGGCTAGATTATTGATGAAAACAGAGAAGAGTAGGGGTCCAAGTCATCTGCATATTGCATGAGTGTGCCATGTTTGGTGGCAGAGGCTAGATTATTGATGAAAACAGAGAAGAGTAGGGGTCCAAGGATGGATCCTTGGGGAACACCAATAGAGACAGGTAGTTGGGGAGATATGTCATTTTGCCATACAACAGATTGCTGGCGGTCACACAGGTAACTTCGAAACCAGTTGGTGACTGACTGAGAAAAGGATAGGTTATTGTGTACAGAAAGGAGTTGTTTGTGTGGGACCATGTCAAATGCTTTAGATAGGTCTAGGAAAGTAGCAGAGGAGAGATGGCCATTGTTTTTATGGTGAAGGATAGTGTTAGTAAAAGAGAGTAAGGCAGTGGTGGTGCTATGGTTTGGTCGGAAACCATGTTGAGTATTAGAAAGGAGGTAGTCTGAGATTTGATTTATTTATTTTTTATTTCTATTTTGGCAGATACAAGTGGGTCAGAGTTTAAATTGTTGTCTACCATTGTATCTAGATTTGCTTATTTACATTTCTTTGTTAAATGGGTAGATGGGCTGGTCCAAAGATCCTTTTCTTCAGCCATAACCCAGGAGGCCACAATGGCAGTCACAAAACAGAATTACAGTAACAAAGAATGATAAGCTTATGCAATACAGTTATTTCAAAACAAAATGATACAATATGGTAAAATATATGACACTCAATGTTATAAACAGACAATACAAAGTACAAGTGGATTTGTAAAGAAATATCAAAACTATTAATCTTTACAGAATAAATAAGATACCAAATAATTTAAGGGAAGATAAATGAACTGCATAAGTGTGATTAAAGCAAGACTGAAGACAGAAAATAGTAAGGAACAGGAAAATTTAGAGTGACAGTAAAGTACAGTGGTAGACAGAAATGTCATCTATAATAATACAAACAGCTATGGCAGAGTGTTGAAAAGCTGTAAAAATGGAACAACTACTAGCATTAAAATACAACTAAAGTCCTTCAGAGTGATTTCTGTCACTGGCAATATATACAGTATTACTTACAAAAGTATCATTTAGAATCAGTCTGCAGTTTAGTATATTTAGTCAATATTAAGTAGGACTACGGAACAAGTGTTTTTGAAACAAATGCATTTATGGTCTTTATTTAATAATGTTGCTTTTAGCATTTTCTTAAAGACAATAATTTTGTCAGTTTGTCTAACTTTTTGAAGTAAGCTGTTCCAGGATGCATGACCTATTTCAGACAAGTTTTCTTTGTAGTGGTATGATTAATGGAGTTCTCAATAACTGGATTTTAAGTCATCTCTCAAAAATAATGCGGCGTTTTACAATATAACACTGCTTTGCAGAAGAGGACAGTATCTCTTGTATAACAATTTACATTTCAGAGATTTTAACAAGAAAGTGGCATCCGCTGCAATTGGAAACTACTTGTTTGAACCATGTAGCAATGATATTCCAGGGTGAGGCACTGAAGAAACTAAGAATTTTGCTTTCAGTAACTTGCAGTGTACATATGTTCGTGGGGAGAGAAGGGAAATTAAGCTCATTAACGAAAGTGTCTTTTTATGTTGCGATCATTTATATTGTTATTTAGGTCCTTTCTGCCAAGTCTCACAACTCTATATTTACTGATATTAATTAAGGGTAAAGTCATTACTACTGCCACAGGTACATATTTTTGTACCAAACACACCACCTCGCAAGTACGGCTGTGCACGGCCAACCAAACCTGAAAAACACACCAAGAGCCAGCACCGATAGTTCCAGCTGCCAATTTTATTGTGAATAAACTAGTGCAGCATAAGCACTATAATAACAACACAATCCTCATACTAGTTTCGGAAAAATCCTTCTTCAGTGAGGAAAAAACAAAAACTAGTCACTGGTAAGCATGGATGCTTATAAATGGTACGGGACCAATGAAAAACAAAAGCACATAATTTATGTGCATACATAATGAGTAGCTAGTGGTTTTAAAACTCAATGACTCTAAACAGAGTCTCATGCTAATGAAACAGTATAAATGATACATCAAAATATAGCGACAGATATATAGGCTATTTGTGATTTGTTTAACAGCCTGTGAACAACAATATAACATGCTTTATGCACATATATTATACATAACCCTGAAACACAGAAAACAGTATGTACTATCCCTGGCATGTTAAGGAAAAACTATCTAGCATACAATGTATATGATATGTTGAAAAAAATATATATTAAAAAAATATACATTTAAAAAATATATATTTAAAAAATATATATCTTAGTGTGGACGAGAAAATAATGGTTAACAAATTTATAATTGTGTGGATACCATGATCCTAAGAAAAATGGCACAACTAACAGTATGTCAATGCCATGAACCTATATAAGGCTCATAATAAATAAAAATCAAAAAAATTTTTTACCCATAGAGAGTCACAGATTCTTGTTGTCATCCTGTGATCTGTGATAACCTGACTAAATATGAAATACAAAAGTAAGGCAGATTATAGATGTCTTATACCTCACATGATATTGGAGCCTAAAATAATTCTATAACTTGACCCATACTCTATAAAAATACGTCAAGCTGGGCACTATAATAAAAAATGAGATAGCGTTACACATTGGCAATAATGTAAACACCAGACCTAATAACTGAAGGAGGTAATGTGCAACATAACAACATTTTATGATATAGTATGATATACTAATACAGGAATATATCCCCATAAAGAGTAACAGATTCTTGTCATCATCAAGTAATGTGTGATGTCCTGGCTAATTATTAAATGCATAAGTGAGGCAAGTTATAGATATCATATACATCACATAGTATCAGAGCCTAAAATAGTTCTTTAAATGAACCATACTCTGTAGAAATACCTATGGCTGAACAGTGTAGTATAAGGGATGGTATGAGGTTGCATGTTGGCAATCATATACGCACCAAACATAATAAACAGAGGGGGGTGATTGGCAACATAACTCCATTGTTGGGTATAGTATAATTTACTAATATAAACAGTCTCTGAGTATTGATGCTAAATGGCCAACTATGAAACATAAAAATGATACATACTAATCGTGTCATATAATTCACATAGATATAAGGCCAAAATTAAGTTTTAAATTGACCCATCCCATAAAACTGGACAAACTGGTATACAAAACAACATGAAGTCCTTAACAAAGAATAATTTGGACATTCATATTGGATATGGACAGGAGTAGTATGTAAAATAGCTCCAATTGCTAATCAGATATGGTATACCACTAAAAAAGGTAACCTGGTATCTATATAAAATGGTTGTCTTATAATAATAAGGAAAACCATACAATGGGTATATACATGTGATAACAATGATGATGCCCAATAATAGATAAACAGTCAAACAGGTTGGTATATTAGCAACATAGACAAAAATGTATATTCCTTTAACCCAGATGTTCATTAAGACCAGGGGGAAATAATGCTCCTAAATGAATAGTCCAATATTTCTCTTTGTGACTGAGTATACTTTGCCAGCCTGATTGGTTGTGTCTGTTACCCATAACTTTATCAATGATCATAAACATGAAATTGGATGTTTTGTGTTTAATTGAATGTTGATATAAAGCATTAGTGGTTTTTTAATTTCGTATTTCACTCCTGTGTTCACATATCCTGGTTCTAAGCGGGCGTGAGGTTTTGCTCACATAAAAAGCGTTGCATTGACATGTTGCTAGATAAATAACCCAACTGGATGAACAGTTTCCAAATATACGTACATCATAAACTTTACTTGTGTTAACACTGGTGAATTGTTTAAGCTTATTCACCTGGCTGCACGAGCTACAATGGCCACAAGGGAAAGTGCCTAACAATTTGTCCCCGGTAATAGTAAGTTGTTTGTAATGGGCACCACCACTCTCCTGATGTTTGAAATGAGAGAACAGTGTGCCCAATGTTTTGCCTCTCCTATATGTGATGGAACACTTATTACCCAAAATCTGTCGTAAATGGTCATTAGCTAACAGGATATTCCAGTTCTGATTCAAGATTTCCCTAACTATCTGATGGTTCCTGCCATAAGTGGTGATAAATCTTATTGTGTCATCTTTGATGCAATCCTCTCTGTTCTTATATTGTAATAGAGAATCTCTATTCTGTCTATCAGTCCAGATCCTGGCAGATTCAATATCAAAATTAGAATATCCCCTGTGTAAAAACCTGTGTCTCAAATCATGTTTAGCTGTGTCATAATCACTTTTGGAGGAATTGACACGTTTCATTCTTAAAAACTGAGATTTGGGGATGTTGCGGATGGTGTGACGTGGGTGCATGCTAGTTGCATGGAGTAATGAGGATATTTTCGATGTGTTTTGGTGTTAAGGGTATGGTCACTGTTGCGATAAATCGTGACATCCAAAAAATCAATCTGATTCTTATCAGATGTAATTGAAAATTCAATACCCCATATATTGTTGTTTAAATATTCCACAAATTCTGAAAGATATTCAGTATCCGCATGCCACACCATCCAGCAATCATCCAGGTATCTCCTCCAAATGTCCATCTCAACAAGGTAAATGTTATGTAAGGGATTATAAATCACATATTCTTCTAAATATGCCATAAAGAGATCGGCATATATGGGTGCAAAAGATGCACCCATAGCTGTGCCTCTCAATTGCCAATAACATTCACCTTGGAAATAAAAAACATTTTTGTTGAGGACATGTTCACACATGCATATAAGCGATGTGTTAAACCCAGGCGGATATATTTCAGATTTAGTCAGCCAGAATTCCAAAGCCTGTAGACCTCCCCAATGAGGTATGCTAGTATAGAGAGATTTTACATCCAAAGAGCACATGATCCAATTTGGATCCAGCTGAGTATTTTGAATGATGTTCAAAAACTGCGTTGTGTCCTGAATTCTAGCTCTGACGTGTATCAATAAAGGTTTTAAATACTGAGTGAGAAACTCAGACAATGGTTCAGTCAATGAGCCATGACCAGAAACAATTGGTCTACCCGGAGGACGAATGATAGATTTGTGAATTTTAGGTAGCAGATATAGAATCTGCTTGGAAGGGTCCTTAACCTGAAGATGTTGAAGAGTCTTTGGACTAATGATGCCCTCATCCACAGCCAAATTGAGAAAGATATCAATCTCTTCCTTAAATTTTTTGGTTGGATCCACACCCATGTGCTGATAACATTTGGTATCCGAAAGTTGTCGGAGACCTTCCTGAATATAGTCATGCATGTTTTGAATGACTACAGCTCCTCCCTTATCAGCTGTTAAAATAGCAATTGTATGGTTATTTCTAAGCTCCGAAAGTGCCTGTTTTTCTTCTGATGTCATGTTATCTGGGGCAATATTGCATTCTAAGTGTGGAAAATGTAGATCTTTGAGTACTGCTTGTTGGAAAATGCCTACATTTTTATTCATGGGTGGCTGAAATGTAGATTTTTTAAAAGTGAACTCAGAAGATCTTTGAGATGTAATAGTGTCCTGTTCAGAAAAAAATATCTTAAGGTTAAGTTTTCTGCAATATTCCATAACATCCAAAGATGTAAGATAATGATCTGCAAAGAAACTTGGAACAAAACCCAAACCTTTATTTAGAATATTATGTTGTGCATCAGTGAGTACAACATCTGACAGATTTAAAACATTTTCAAATGATGTATTTATTGTCTCAATAGGGCTTGAATCAAACCTGGCATGGATTCTGTTCTTAGTTCTATGGGTGTGTTTCCTCCCCCCTCTGGATTTCCTACCCTGTCTAAAGGGAGGTGCTGATTGCTGCTCTTCTTTTTTAAAGGAGAATTAGTAGACATGCCCCCCTCACTATCTGTATATGATGACTCCTCTCCTGATGTGCTCGTAAAAGTTTGGTCTCTACGTTTCAGTATGGATCTGGGTCTCTTCCTGGACCTGCCCCCAGTCATTCCCGGCCGTGTGTCCTGAAACCTGACAGTTCTCTGTGTTTGAAAGGGTTGCCCCTTTGCATAATCCGTCACATCTCTATTAAATTTTTTAACCTTTCGGTCCCTGATTAATTTATCATAATTAGTCAGTTCTTTAGACAGCCCATCCAATAGTTGGTGATAATTGTGATGAGATTGAAATTTTTTGCATTCAACACTTAGTTCTTTTATTTCTGAGACACATACATCAATCATCCTCTCATAATAAGAGGCTAGAATTTTTACAAAAACCATGGAGCCATTTCTGAGTGCCTCATCCCATTCATCTGTCAGCCTCTGTTCAGATCTGCCGACTAGTGGATGGAGTTTTATTCTCAATCCTCTTGGCACTAAATTCTTATATAGGTATGCTTTAAACAGTCTCAGATGCCAAATGTTGGCTCTAAGACTTTTTAAACCTTTCTCCAGATTGCGGAATGCAGTTTCACAATTATCACCCCCATCCAAGTTATTTTCACTCTGGTTGTTGCTTGAGATCTGGCCAAGACCAAATATGCCAATATCTTCTCTATCAGCACACCAACCATCCAATAGTTTGTCTAATTCCATTGTTAGAATCAATTTGGATGTGCTGTCCAAGAATCCAATCTGAAAGATCAAAAACTGTCAAGAATCTAAACACCAACTCAGGAACGAGGGACAATGCCAATCAGAAACCCACTATCCAAGTGTATGTTAATAGATGCAAATATAATTATAAATTTGAAACAGACTAGAGAGAAATCAAAAAACCAAACCCATAAGGAAAAATATGACTAATGTAAGCTAGAGGGCAAACTAATTGAAAAAACACTATAAAAACTGGTACCATGTCAGGAATTATAGTAATGAGACAATCCTGGAAATCTATGACCAAAGTCTATGGCCCACAAAAGGGTAAAGCAATGTTGATTGATTTAAAATGACAAGACCTGACAGTGAACACCCTGAATAAAAGGGTGCTAAATCACTATGTATGGTAAAATTCACCGTCATTCAAAGGGCAAACCAAAAAAAACATAGATGTGATAAATCACCTAGTTAATACACAACCCACTAGATGGCATAGAATCTGTGGAAAAACTGGGATAGGATAGAACGGTATGTGATATCGAAATTGACTTCAATAACTAAGTGTTAAATCAAAGTCACTAGTTGTAGACAAGTCCATAAATTGTGACACATATATCAATATAATGTTGCCACTACCAACCTTAGATTGCAAATGGTTAACTAGTCATTAAGATGTCCAAAAATTAGAATCATGTATAAACAACCCTTGGTTATAAAGATCACAAAACAGTGATCCTGAATCATGTATAGTTTGCTTATTCAAATATCAAAATTTGATAAATCACCTAAACATATGAAATGACATAAACATCATACAAAAAAGACATATGCTGTGAAATAAATTATGTGCTTTTGTTTTTCATTGGTCCCGTACCATTTATAAGCATCCATGCTTACCAGTGACTAGTTTTTGTTTTTTCCTCACTGAAGAAGGATTTTTCCGAAACTAGTATGAGGATTGTGTTGTTATTATAGTGCTTATGCTGCACTAGTTTATTCACAATAAAATTGGCAGCTGGAACTATCGGTGCTGGCTCTTGGTGTGTTTTACATATTTTTGTACACCATCTTGGAAAACTTCAAACATATTTGACTGAAGTATTTATGCTACCAGTTTGCAATCATCATCAAATTTGATTATCCACAGCCCATTTCCAAATTTTATAAATGACAGGAGTAGACCAAGAAAAAGTCGTGCCACTACAGAGTCCTGTAGAACATCAAAGATAAATCCTATTGGGGCAGGCAGGTAACCCCCTACCCCTGCCCTAACTAGCTGTGTATTGTTTTTAAACCAGTGTTTTACCCACTTAATTTCATATGAACTGACATTCAGTGGTTTTACTTTGCCAATTACTCCTCTATTTGCAAAGGTGTTAAATACCTTAGTGAAGTCAAGCTAAGCAGTATATACTGTCAGTTCTTCATAATTTGCTGCTGTTACATTGTCAAAGAATGCTGGAATATTCAAAAGGTAAGATATCCCCTTAAAAACAATTATACTGTTCCATATCTAACAAAAGCAGGTCCCATGTATCATTGTAAATAGAATCTTACCAAGGCTCTTTCCAGGACTTTAAACAGAATACTGGTTAAGCTGATGGATCTAAAACTAATTAAACCCGATATGCTCCCTTCTCAACTTTGTGAACTGCTACCATACAGACCACTGCCTCAGGTCAGAGACATGCCTCTGTACATATGTCTCTTTTTTTGTAACATGAATGATAGGGTCTTAGATAGGTTTCCTTGATTCTGTGTTGGAAACTACCTCTTAATATTATTATTATTATTATATTATTATATTATATTATTATAAAATTAATATTATCTGGTACCATGGAATCCAAATGAAAAATGTTATTTGTCACAGCAGTTATGTCTACAGGTATACAAGGAACATTCACTATGTTTCTAACGGCACTTTGACATGTGCCTTTGCTTACTGTGACATTTGTAAAAACGAATAACTGCAAGTATATTTCCAAAGCCACTTGTATGAGTAATCGGCTTTAACAAGTTACATTTATAAACCTTCTCTTTCATTGTTCTAGTAATTAAAAAAAAAATGTTGTTTTTCTTAAGTATATAACTTACTGCATCACAGTTCCTATTGGAAAAGTTTACAAAGGATGACTTATAGCAATAACCAATGACTGGGTGTGGTACATTTAAGATTTACCCACGGCTGGTGTGGTTTAATCATGAGAGCAAAGAGTTGGTTATTGCTATTATACAATGACATTATTTAGCAAAAAACTTCGCTACTTTTTTAAAATAAAGTCTTTCTATAACGGAGCTGTGGTGATCTTCTGGCTTCTTTCCATATCCTGCTGCTTTCTTGATATACTTCACATGTGTATGGAACTTATGTTCCCCCACTTACGCAGTACACCAGTGGTTTTGGAAGGAAGCAAAGTAGAAAGGAAGATCTCCATAGCTTTTTTTTGGTTTAAATAACTAATAAATAATTAAATGTTGAATTCCGTACAGTTCAGAAGTATGAGAGAGATGGGGTAGAAATACAAGGAAAATCAGACACGTTTCTTTAGTTTTGCATACCATACCTGATTTTCCTTGTATTTTCTCTCCCCTCAGTACGTACCTCTCGACCTCTTAGCTCAAGAAAACTAGAAAGACGTGGCATATATTAATAGAAGAAAGTCCAGACGACCAGACTTTTTTTTTATTGGTATAAACTCGATTTACAACAGACACGCTGGTTGGGCTGACCAATCAGCATGCGTGTTTTTGAATGTTAATGAGCTGTCATTGTATAATTACTGAGAACTTTGACTTTTCTTTACTGCTGGGTTAAAGATAACAGTAAGGAGGATATAAACATAGGTGGGGAGTTGAAAGATCCTTTGCTTGTCAATATGATTTCTGAGATATTCGCATCCCTAGCTGGATTCAGTACTCTTTATCAGTTGTTGCTTGTACTCATTTTCATATTTTTATTCTTGTTGAAGACAGGTTTGGCTATATTATGATTTTTTTTTTTTTGCACTTTGTAGAAAAATAAGTGGCTGCTCCTAAAGTAAGTGGAAGAAATGTGTACATTTACTGATGTTGTGGTAACTGAGCTGATTTGTTTTATTTTATTCATTTCATCATCACTTTTTTTTAAGTTAAGTTTCAATTGGACTGCAATGGACCAGATCACAAAGTAGACCAAAAATATTTCAAGAGCACAAAGTGTTAATTGCGCTGGATCTCACACAAAAGTGTTGGGGAATGCTGAAGTAGAAAAAAAAAAAAATCACTGCGTGACAAATGTACGCCATTTTTCCAGCTCCAGAGTCTACTCTTAATGTGTTTATAAGATATTTACATGCCTGCTGATGCCATAGCAGCAGAGATTATTTCAAAGATGCAGTGCTTTGTTCCTTATTGCAATACTTTGTCATATTTCTTGTGTTATCCTGGGATGTCTCTGTCTTTTAACATATGTTTTAGTTACTTATAACACTTTTATTTTGTAACTTTAGGAATATGACAGTAAAGAGAAGCCGCGGTGGTGCAGCGGTAGCGTTGTCGCCTCACAGCAAGAGGTTCTCTCGTTCGATTCTCGGCTGGAGCGCCTTCTGTGTGGAGTCTACATGTCCTCCCCGCAGGTTGGGCATCGAGCTGGCACCTCGGCACCGTAAAAATCTACTGCCCATCATTAGCGGACCGGAGTTCCTCTGTGGCGACCCCTAACTGGGAAAAGCCAAAAGAAAAAGGAATATGACAGTGAAGACAAAATAAACACGAACAGTATTTTTAGAAAAAATGCATTGTGCTGTATGGGCTTTGCAGAAGTCAATATGAATCTACAGATTAAAATGGGATTAATCCGGGGTTTCCTAAAGGTCCAGAATCAAAGTAATGGATTGCGATTACTAAGGCTAATGACAAAAAAAGTGATATGTGAGCATCCATCAGGTCAGCTTCAGTATATTTCCAAAACATTGCTACTGTAAAACTATTTTATCCCTGAGATTAAACCAACTGAGAGACGTCATGATGGTTTAATAATCTCTTTTAAGATTTTACGTAACAGTCCAACCAGTTAGAGTTGCAGTTCCCTAAAAGTATAACGTTTTGTTTGAAAGACCATTTAGTGATTGACACTTAGAAGTTTCTCAAATATGTTAGGCAAAACAGAAGATAAACTAAAAGTCATGTAGATGTTTAACGTTGTGAATCTACCTAAAAGGATTTGGATCTGCCAATGCAAGATACTAGAGTTATGGAGTAGAATATATTACTTAGTAGCAATCACATACTTCCTCCTGTCCTGTTTGTTTTCTTATAATTTTACAAGAATGTTGTATTTTTTTAGCTTATGCATGCACTGACAGGATAGTCCCATTTAAGCCATGTTTCTGAAGACAGCTAGAGGGTCAAAGTCCTTGCAATACAGCCAGGTTTTTAAAGTCAGAATCCAAATATAAATAACGCCACTGAGGATCCGATCACTAGTTAAAAAGTAATATTTTTTATTAAAATAATAAATAAAGTGATTGTATGCTTCTGTCTCAACAGAGTTTTCATCAAAATAACATGAGCAGAAAAGCCACCACTTTTTTACTGCTGAAAAGGTAGTGCTTTGATGCAAATAGATCCACAGGATAGTTGGTGACTAAATGAGCTTTTCTTAAAAGCAAAGACATCCATAACACATGAAACATTATTTAATGTGCAAATCTATTGATAAATAAAACACACTGGTAAAAACAAAGTAATATAGTTACAATCTGTCAGCCCTAAATTAAGTACTGGTGCAATCAATACATATTCGTTTAAACCTGGAGGAAAATTAGCACAAATTCTAAGCTGCCACATAAATTCTCTGGGAAGCAGGATGACCCCGGACAATTTGAACCCAATGCAAATGGATACACTTTCATATTTAAATTCATATTTACTGTCTATGAGAATACTTATTGGACAGTTTTGACCCTAGATGATTTGACCCCAATCAAATTTAAGAAAAGCATTTTACTACTTAATATTTTACTCCGGAATTTTACACAGCAATTTAATATGTTATTTAACATTTTAATATGTAAATGTTAACTTATTTAACATATTTAATATGCAAATATTATTAATTTAATGAATTACAATTTTAACGTGTACAATAAAATCAATTTGGAATTTTAATTAGGAAGTTAACATATTATTTATTATTTTTAGTTAGCCCATTAAGAAATTGTGAGTAGCTCCACAAAGGTATTATAAATATGTGTGACTGCCACAACATAACTGTATGTAGACACAAGCGTTTTGTAACTTTTTTTTTTAAAGTTCAAATTGTCTTGACTCAAACATTAATTAGTTATTGCTATTTTAATGGGGACCAGCAGGTGGCACTAGTTACATTTTTTAGAGTGCTGTGATGAAAACTTTATATTTCCTTTGCTTTACTACAAGGCATTGTACCTCACTTTTCATAACAGTAGCATAAGAAGGAGTTCAAGACTTAATGCTGACAATACATTCTCTGTGTAAAATCAGTTCAAGCAGGTATTTTAGCAAGATTTCATGCTGGCAATACATTTCTTTGTTTATGCTTCATATTTTTGATTTAATCGCATACTGTCATGTACTACTGTTAGTTCCAGTACTGAATCTAGTGGATTTTAATGTTTACGTAGCGTATATAAAGTTTTTAATGGTTGTTTTATTCTGTAGACCTTGTTCAGGTTTTTATACTGTACTAATCATAGATCCATATATTTAAAATTGTACAGATACAGTTTCAGAATCTGTTAATGCTGGTGTCAAATCGTCCAGGGTCAAAACGTCCTGTACTCGTTTCTCTGTAAGTAAGCCAGCACTTCCAGGCACCCCCCCCCCCCCCAGGATTAATGCTGATGATTTCTAAAATCCCAAAGAAAAAACATTAGATGCAGAACGTCCATTTTGCTGAGCAGTTACAAATGACTGTGTAACACGTTTAAGGAGAGGGTACAGTACCTGTTGGTTCAGCAAAAGTCCTTGTCATGTCTGCATTTAGACAGCAAGTTTTTTTGCGAATCTTGAAAGCCTTTGACACCATCAGAAGCAGTAGTAGTTGTGTGTTGTTGTACCAATCATTTTGCACTGGGAAAATGTCCTGTGAATCTGAAATGATTACTGCTCCATGAGAAGGGGAAGCAAGGGTAGGTCTACCACCAGAAACAGGACAGGAAGTCGAGACATGTGCATTCCCAATATGTCATTGGTCATCCTGTTGAGAAAACAGTACTATGAGCCTTGTAAGTCCCCCTCTTTCTGTGAAGCCACATCCTCTTTTAACTAGGCTATCTCCAAATTGTTAGCCACAAGTTTGGAAGGTTAATGTTCAACAAATCCATTAGCCAGTCCTCACACACCAATAAGAAAACAGGTTTTTAAAGTACCAAATTTATTAGCTGTGTTTAGGGGAAATATGTGGCTGACTGGCATATTGTATGTTGTATTGAAGATGTTGGGGCAATGATTATTGCTTAAGTATTTAAAGAGGATTCAATGTAATATTAATACTGAGATGTAGACAGATTGTATGAATTTAAGTAGCTGTGTATGTGTGCGGAGGGGGGAGGGGAGATGCATTCTGTATTACTTTGGCTAAGTTGTCTTTAAGACTAATTCTAAGTCAAGTGACATCTACAACTGATATAGGTAAACTGAACCATAAATGAAATCGCTGTTGGATTATTGGCTGTGGTTTACAACTCAGCCTAGACTCTTACAGATCATGAATTTCCACCTGTAGAGCATAACTAAAAGTAGACAGTCCTCAAAACCTGCACAACACAGCACAAAGCACTGTGTAAACTGCAGTACTCAGTCAGTTCTTTTCATTTTCAGTGGCATTCCTCACTATACAATTCTACAACTTGAAAATGTGTTCATGGCACATACATCAGAAGATAAGACACCAAAGTATTTATGCTCCCAAGAATACTATGCAGCATATATTTAAAATTCAAGACTTATGGCTACAAATGTTTCTAAATGAACACGTATTTATCCCTTTAAGTAGAATACTTAGAAAACAGTCATTTCATTTTGTAGACTTGGGATTCTTACAACAGTGACAAATGTTTTATGTACAAGGTACAACTGAACAATTAACTGCAGTCATTCCTTTTAAAGCTTTATGAAGTAGAGAAATGAAGCTTGCACATCCACTGTTATATCTTACAGATTTGTTTAGCTAACTATGACCTGGGGTAAACAGGGCAACTCCTCCCAGAGTTGCACCTCTAGGTGATCTGTAGTCTTCTACAAAACTGTCAAATTTAATGGGTTTGTTTTACTAATTATGACCAAGGGCAAATGAGCCAGCCTCTCCCTGAGTTGATAAAGGAATCAGAGTGGAGTGATGGCTAGAACTACCAGTTTTGTTTTGTGTTTTTTTCATCCTACATGCATCCACTTAAGCATCCACAATAATTCATGTACTTGCCGTGTCCACTAAAAGCCTGGTATGACCTCAGGCATGTTGGAAGCAACTACATTTCCAACCGTTCAAATCAATAAGTGCCATGGAACGTATGCCCATAATAATGCCAATTACAAATGTATAGGAAGCAAAAAGAATCTGCTCAACAGAATGCAGCTTAGACTGGTGATAGCCACATTAATGGGAGGTAGAAAAACTGGAAAGAGCAAAGCTTGTTTGAATCTGGCCAAGTCCTATCTAACAGCCTCCTTCACTGAATCATGCACCAAAAATGATGACCTTACCTCTTTTTGTTGCATACTTCAGATGACTTGCTCTCATATGTAAAATTTACTAAGCCTCCATTGTCACAATCAAACTTGATGCAGGTCTCTTTCAACACAACAGCCAGTATATAACAGCAAATACGTAATGCTAAGCAGAGTGCAATAAAGAGGGATAAGTTCCAATATGGGTAATTCTCTAGCTTTGTCCTTTAACTGTACATTGGTTGCTTGCAAACCACACATTTATGTGGAGAGGGTGGCAACCTGGACAATCATATGATAGAAATCAGCACCCAAGACCAACCATTAACATTGCAGAATTGTTATTACTGTTAGTAGACTGATATCTTGCTGAATCAGGAGTAATGGTTCTAAGAATATGGACCACACATGTTCATGAAACAACAATATTTAAAATAATCTTTATTTGGGATACAATATACAACAGCCTGAAGTGTGCTTAAGGACAAAAACTTCTTACAAAGCTTTACTTGTTCTGAGTATCCAGAGGCAATCTAATGTTTTTTTTTTGCTTTCAGTACAAGATGAGCAGCAAAATGTGGCCTCAGCAGCAAGGTATATAAGCTTCAACACATATAACAATTTTTTTTTTACTGGACAAAGAGGAAGCCTGCATTTTAGAAAGACAACTAGTAAAAAATGGTACAATATACACCAAAAACCATAAATAAAAGCTACAGTTAAAGAGAACTGTGACGTCCAGCACTAAATAGTTTAGCCATAGTCTTTGCAGTCTGATATACACTCTTAGTTAAAGAGGCATGTTTTTGTTTACAGCTTAATCCAGTTTCTGATCTCCTTCTTTAAGGTCAGAATCAAACGAGTTCTGTAAAGCATAATGTGCTGTAAAAATGAACAACAACTTAAGTTGCTTAAGTGTACCTCCTTCCTTTCAAATAGTTCACCATTTCACATACTTTATCGGGAAGAATTGCAGGCAAGGTTAATGTTTTCTTTTAACTATTTGGAAGGATAACATGAATAAAAACTGGATCAATTTTACAGTTTCTTTGTGCATTTGGCTTACTTGCTAAGATAGTTACCTCATTGTAAATGGGAAGCTTCTTGTGTGCATGTTCCAGAAGTACCCTTCCCTCATCGACTACATTTACTCTCCCTTACTCTCCCTTTAAGTGACTTCCTCATGTGAAGTACAATGGACTGCCGGTCATTCCCAACATTACAACACCTCACAAGATTAGCAATCTGCCCTATACAGAATTCTTCAGAGAGAAATGAGGAAGGGGGACATTTTCCTTTTCTTGAATTCTACATTTCAAGCAAATTTTAATGATAACTTGGACCTGTGTTGGCATCCAGTCACCCACTGTACCGATTGCTTTTGGTTTGGCATTCAGTGTATCTCTCTTCTGAGATGCTCATCCCAATGGAATGATCTTAAACTAATTCCACTAAAAAATAGAAGAAATAAGACAATGTTTTCTCCTTTCCTGCCTCTTGAGTTTCTTGAGTGAGGCACACTTGAGTTTCTAAGGAATCCTGCCAACCTTTTCAGTGTTCTTAATTTGCTTCTTAAATTAGAATCTATAACTATAACATGGCATCTCATTTTGTAGCCTAATATGACCAGCACAGTACTTACAAATTTCTGTATTGTGCATGACCCTAAAAAGCATACATATTGTACAGAATGTTTTAGGGCTGTTTGGTTGCTATGCACACACTGCTTATTAACTTGCTGGAGATAATAGCACTGTGAGCTTCTTTTTGCTTTTAAATTTTAGAACATGCAAAATACCCAGGGTGGCACAGTGGTGTACCAATTAACATTGCTACCTCACAGTGTGCGACTCCCAGGTTTAGCTCTTTAGGCTCTGACAGGCATAGCACCCCATCCCAACAGTAGGACAGTAACCTAACATGCACCTGTGCTCTGCATTTTGACAGGGAGAGCCCCCCCCCACCTGTCCTTGTGCTCAGTTACCCCACATACTCCACGGCAGGTATCTGATCCTGCAGCTGCAGTGCACTTTTGTGCACATCACACTTCAGTGGTCCATTAACTCTTGTCTGTTAACAATGTGCCTGTATACCATCTCGAATAAAATATATCGATTCATAGCTAACTCACCACGGAATGAACAACACTGCCTTATTCTTTCAAAGGCCAAGAGGCTTCCAAGTACAAGCCAGATCAAACTGTATTCGTGTTTCCTTACTCTTCAAAATACTCCAACCTGACACCCTTTCCCTTCTCTCTTCCAAACCTTTTACTGTCAATCAAGCCAAGCAAAGTCACTTCTGGTCCCTCCCTAAAACCAACCCCCCCCCCCTCAAACTGCATTCTACTAGCAATTGCTACTCTGTATTGGCTCCAAAACTATGGCAGTCACTTTCTCCTGATTTAACTGATCGAATAAAGCACTCCTTATTAAGGCCACAGTTCAAACAATGCTTACTAAAGCAGTTTAAATGCAAATGTCCATCCAAAGAACATGTCTCAAAATCAGTATCTCCAAATTGCTTAGTACCTTTACCTCCCATAATCTGATTCACATGATTAGCTCTTGTCTTGTACTATGACTCAGCTTACCATACCATTTCCACTCTAAATCCACTATGCATAACCTAATCCCATCTTTCACTGTACGGGTCTCTAATAGCTTTCCCAACCAAGTTACTACTAACCATATCTCCAGCACTTCTACGTTTTCTACATTAACTCTGTTCTCCCTTTTCCATTCCACATTCCAATTATGTAACTGTACATATATTTGATTTGCTATTCTACGTATATATAGTTTGTCAGATAGTCTACACTTACTCATAAATGTAAGTCATTGTTATTTATATACTGCACATTGTTTTGTTATATTATGAAATAATCTGGGCTGAACCAGTGTTCTATCCTGGTAAACAAATTTAAATAAACAAAGATATACATACATATGTACATTAATTAAATAAATAATGACAAACTGTTATTAAGTTCTATATTCCAACTGCTACAGTGTTCACCATAACCCGGCCTCCCAAAGTAGAGAGACTGCAGTTTCTATCACATTAAAACTGACCTTACAATGCAGTGATTATGTGAATGAGGAGTTGTAGCACAATTGCCGTTAAGCTGTTGCTATAATATGCTACTCCATGTGCATTTTCAGGCTAGGAATTCATGTGCACAGTACACTCATGCAAGGAAATTCCCCCTGCATTAGCAGATCACCTCAATATGCACTTACAGTATGCAGTCAGATAATGTGCATCACTTTATGTCACAAAACGTGGCAGTGTCCATCAGGCTACCATTTTCTTCCTTGTTCTGACCTGCAGATAGGACATGATTCTACAGGTTTGGTTTAATAGGGCTCTGCCTGGTACAGCAGGGAAACCAAAATTGTTGTCTTCTTGCTGGATATGGACTACACGGAGCACCTGCTGGGTGTCTATTATGGCCTCATCTATAAAACTGTTACGCATATCACTGGCTTGTCAGGGCAGTGAGTGATGCCACCACTTGCTCTGGTAAGCACTGCAGGCAGAGGTACAATGACCTACAGAAGCATACTCCTGACCTGCCCCAGCCGTGGGAGATAGAATGTTTTTTTTTGGGGGGGTGGGGGGGTGGAACACAGCATTCGTTTGTAATTGCTTTGTAATGGATTTACAGGGCTGTGTTCTAACTTTATCTTTTTATGTTCTTGCTCTCTGGTAGCAGGGTCATGTTGTACTGATTACAATCTGTTTTGTGTCTCAGTCTACTGGAGGTAATAGCAATGAACTGTGCAGCGTGTCTGAGGAGATGAGGCATGATCTCCAGATAGGACAGTAAGTATTATAGGTGGTTAACTATCACAGAAGTTTGGAATTAGTGCATTACACGTGTACTGCTAAACTGTCTTGTATCTCTTTGTTTCCTCCCTCTACACGGTTACCTGTGGTGCGTGATATAGTGAAGCAGTGGTCACCTGGGCCCACCCTGACCAACATGTCTGTCACTAACAGTTCTCAAGACTGCATCTTTGTAGGGGGGGAGTGAAGCGCCTCTCATAGAAGATTCCCTGGAGGAGCTAGCTGGTGCCCTTAATGGGTACCTCTCAAGTGAAAAACAATGTGTCCTTCCCTGGGAGGGACAGGAGGCAGATGTTGGCTGGTGTCAGCAGCTAGATGACTGCAGTGATATCAGTTGCATCTCCTTGCATGGTTAATAGAGTCACACAGCCAGTTTGCTACATCCATCATGCCACCAGAAGCATGGCCTGTCCAGCATGTAAGCCATGGATGTAAATAACTTCTGGATGTGCTGTCTTCTGGGCTTGTCTAACTGGTCCAGTTTATCCTGCCCTGTCCCCCATCACAGTGTTTCCCTTCATTGTGCGTAACTCCCCATACTCAGTTTCTAGCCCATTACCAATTGTCCTCTCTCTGTCGCTAAACTGTTGCCCCCCTTATGTGTACATACTTCATCAGTCTTCATCTTCATTTTATGCTGGCTTGTCTGCTCTTGCTAACTTCCTATACATTCTTCAGATTACCATCTCCCTATTCCTGTTTAAAAAAAAAAAAAAAGGACTGCCCGTCTCCCTCCCATCTGTCTTCCCTTTAGGTTACCTTTTTGTATGTTGCTCAGCTTTTCTACTTGTCCCACCTTTAACTTTCTTCCACATTTCAATGCTTTGCTTTGCTGTCCCTATGTGCCCTGCTCTCTATGCGAGTGTGGATGCACACATCATCGGGCATGCCACTTTAATCCACTTATGGTGGTCACATGAACACACATGGTACAGCCAATTGTAGTACCATGCTGTTTCCCATTACTGCAGCTGCTGTCATTTACTATGCAGGCCTTTCCTTGGCTTGCCAGCACCGATACATATCAAAGTAGCGCTGGGTGACTGTGCTTTAAATATTCTCTGATATTGAGTATAAAAACTGTTGCATTACAAATCTTTTTGAATACCTCCTAAAAATTTCAAGTGTAAAAATGCACCTTTATGCCCAAAGATTCAATTTGTCCTAGCAACAGTATTTTCAGTTACGTCGTATTACAGATGCTAAAGTTCAACATGAACAAACATTAAAGGAATAAAACTGGCAAATTTGAATTATGGCACTGTCAAGGAATACTGCATATTCCAAGGAATGCACAAAAAGCAAATCTGATAGTATTGTGAAGATTATATCCAGGTATTCCCTTCACAATACTATCTGATTTGCTTTTTGTGCATTCCTTGGTATATGCAGTATTCCTTGACAGTGCCATAATTCAAAGTATTGTGAAGATTATATACAGGTATTCCCTAACCCAGCCATTGGGGGGATGCACAAGCCAGTGCATTTCTTTGTGCCGGTCCCAAGCCCGGATAAATAGGGAGGGTTGCATCAGGAAGGGCATCCGGCGTAAAACCTCTGCCAAATGACTTATGCGGAGAACATTTCATATTTCCATACTGGATCGGTCGAGGCCCGGATTAACAACGACTGCCACCAGTACTGTTAGCCAACAGGGTGCTGGCAGAAATTGGGCTACTGTTGGCCGAAGGAGAAGAGGAGAGGAAAGGCATGCCCCAAGGCAGGAAGAGAGGAGGAAGGTTAGGAGTGTGGTAGTGAGGGTAGGAACTTTGAATGTTGGCAGTATGACTGGTATAGGGAGAGAGCTAGCTGATATGATGGAGAGAAGGAAGGTTGATATATTGTGCGTGCAAGAGACCAGATGGAAAGGAAGTAAGGGCAGGTGTATAGGAGGCGGGTTCAAATTGTTCTATCATGGGGTGGATGGCAGGAGAAATGGGGTAGGGGTTATCCTAAAGGAACAGTATGCCAAGAGTGTTTTGGAGGTGAAGACAGTGTCTGACAGAGTGATGTTTATGAAGCTTGAAATTGATGGTTTAATGATGAATGTTGTTAGTGCATATGCTCCACAAGTTGGGTGTGTGATGGATGAGAAAGAAAAATTTTGGAGCGAGTTGGATGAAGTGGTGGTGAGTGTACTCAAGGGTGAGAGACTAGTGATTGGAGCAGACTTCAATGGGCATGTTGTTGAAGTGAACAGAGGGGATGAGGAAGTGATGGGTAGGTATGGTGTTAAGGAGAGGAATGCAGAAGGTCAGATGATTGTGGATTTTGCGAAAAGGATGGACATGGCTCTGGTGAATACGTATTTTAAGAAGAGGGAGGAGCATAGGGTGATGTACAAGAGTGGAGGAAGATGCACACAGGTGGATTATATCCTATATAGGAGGGCCAGTCTGAAGGAGATTGGAGACTGTAAAGTGGTGACAGGGGAAGGTGTAGTTAAGCAGCATAGAATGATGGTCTGTAGGATGACGTTGGTGATCAAGAGGAGGAGGAGGAGTGTGAAAGCAGTGCCAAGGATTAAATGGTGGAAGTTAAAAAAGGGTGATTGTGAGGTGGAGTTCAGGGAAGAGTTAAGACAGGCACTGGGAGGCAGTGAAGAGTTACCGAATAGCTGGGTAACTACAGCAGAGCTAGTAAGGGAGACTGCTAGAAAGGTGCTTGGTGTGACATCTGGACAGAGGAAGGAGGACAAGGAGACCTGGTGGTGGAATGAGGAAGTACAGGAGAGTATACAGAGGAAGAGGCCGGTGAAGCAGAAGTGGGATTGTCAAAGAGATGAAGAAAGTAGACATGAGTATAAGGAGATGAGGTTCATGGCAAAGAGAGAGGTGGTGAAGGCTAAGGATAAGGCATATGGAGAGTTGTATGAGAGATTGGACACTAAAGAGGGAGAAAAGGACCTGTACCGATTGGCTAGACAAAGGGACAGAGTTGGGAAAGATGTGCAGCAGGTAAGGGTGATAAAGGATAGTGAGGGAAACGTACTCACAAGTGAGGAGAGTGTATTGAGTAGATGGAAAGAGTACTTTGAAGGGCTGATGAATGAAGAGAATGAGAGAGAGAGAGAAGGTTGGATGATGTGGGGATAGTGAATCAGGAAGTGAAACAGATTAGCAAGGAGGAAGTAAGGACAGCTATGAAGAGGATGAAGAATGGAAAGGCTGTTGGCCCAGATGACATACCAGTGGAAGCATGGAGGTGCTTAGGAGAAATGGCAGTGGAATTTTTAACCAGATTGTTTAACGAAATTTTGGAAAGTCAGAGGATGCCTGAGGAGTTGAGAAAAAGTGTTTTGGTACCTATCTTTAAGAATAAGGGTGATGTGCAGAGCTACAGTAATTACAGAGGGATAAAACTGATCAGTCACAGCTTGAAGTTATGGGAAAGAGTAGTGGAAGCTAGGCTAAGAAGGGAGATGACGATTAGTGATCAGCAGTATGGTTTCATGCCAGGAAAGAGCACTACAGATGCAATGTTTGCTCTGAGAGTGTTGTTGGAGAAATACAGAGAAGGTCAGAAAGAGTTGCATTGTGTCTTTGCGGACTTAGAGAAAGCATATGACAGGGTGCCTAGAGAGGAGTTGTGGTATTGTATGAGGAAGGCGGGAGTGGCAGAGAAGTATGTAAGAGTGGTACAGGATATATACGAGGGTAGTGTGACATTGGTAAAGACTGTGGTGGGAGTGACAGATACGTTTAAGGTGTAGGAAGGATTACATCAATGATCAGCTCTGAGCCCTTTCTTATTTGCAGTGGTAATGGAACAGGTTGACAGATGAGATCAGTCAGGAGGCCCCGTGGACTATGATGTTTGCAGATGACATTGTGACATGTAGTGAGAGTAGGGACCAGGTTGAGGAGACTCTGGAGAGGTGGAGATATGCTTTAGAGAGGAGAGGAATGAAGGTCAGCAGGGCTAAAACAGAATATATGTGTGTAAATGAGAGGGAGGGTAGAGGAATGGTGAGGATGCAGGGAGTAGAGTTGGTAAAGGTGGATGAGTTTAAGTACTTGGGATCAACAGTTCAGAGTAATGGTGAGTGTGGAACAGAGGTAAAGAAAAGAGTACAGGCAGGGTGAAATGGGTGGAGAAGAGTGTCAGGAGTGATTTGTGACAGATGGGTACCAGTAAGAGTGAAAGGGAAGGTCTACAAGAGGGTAGTGAGACCAACTATGTTATATGGGTTGGAGACGGTGGCATTAACAAAAAGGCAGGAGTCAGGGCTAGATGTGGCAGAGTTAAAGATGCTAAGATTTGCACTGAGTGTGACTAGGATGGATAGGATTAGGAATCAGTATATTAGAGGGTCAGCTCAGGTTGGACAGTTTGGAGACAAAGCAAGAGAGGCGAGATTGCATTGGTTTGGACATGTGCTGAGGAGGGATGCTGGGTATATTGGGAAAAGGATGCTAAGGATGGAGCTGCCAGGTAAGAGGAAAACAGGAAGGCCTAAGATAAGGTTTATGGATGTGGTGAGAGAGGACATGCAGGTGGTTGGTGTGAAAGAGCATGATTCAGAGGACAGGAAGAAATGGAGACAGATGATCTGTTGTGGCGAACCCTAATGGGAAAAGCCGAAAGAAGATGATGATATCCAGGTACTCCCTGGAAGCTCAAACACCAAGGCCTTAACATTCATCCTTCTCTTCATAGATACTGCTGAAGTATCATTAGAAAAATATGTGTTTGGAAGGGATGAAATATTGTCAGCCTAGGTATCTGGAATTTTGTAAATAATTATATGTCATTTGAATATTAACATGATTTATATAGAAGTGTGACAGAAGGAGATACTGCCAGCCCAGCTATCTGGAATTTTGTAAGTGGTTGTGTCTCATTTGTGAATATCAGCATGATGCAATTGCTTGTGTTACAACTGTAGCAGAACTGTATGTCACATTGTACAGACGTGTGTGGAAGAGATATTTTGTAAAATACTAAGCAGAAATGTATATACACTATTGCAACTATTTAGATGTATATGAATTTTAACAATGGGGGCTGAAACACAAGAAGTTAACTTCAGAAGAATAGCTGAAAACTTAAATTACTTTATAACCACATAACAAAAGAGATGTTATCTTCCAGTTTCAGTGCAACAGGTGACAATGTCTAGAACTAGAAGTTTTTTTGTATTGTCTTTAAATGTGGAGGAATGTAAATTATTTTACGTCATCCACCATTTGCCAAAAGATCTAAGGTCTATGTGTTTTCGTAGGTAGATGCTAAAAATCAATGGCTGTGAGCCTGGGAACTGATAGTCAGATGGCAAGAAGTGATGTCATGCTGCCAGCTACCCCAGCAGTAATATTTGAAATATTAATTTAAGAACTCTCTGAGAGGGAGACTGTGCATTTTTATATTTTGTCTTTGACCTGACAAGAACATCCACCAACCACATCTGCTGCTTGTTGTTTTGTAAGTAAATTAACTAGGGTACAGTAATTTCTCTTAGATTCAGACAGGAATATAGTGAAGCATTGATTAGATGTTTTCCATATTTATTTGAGACTGTCCTGCAATGTTGTTTTAAATATTTCTTGTGATGTGATTTTGAACTCTGATGTAACTGTGTTTATTTACTGAATATTTTCTTGTTCTATTATTATTTATTATTAAATATATTTAAACCCATCATTGTGGCTGATCTGTGGAGAGACATATTTATGTTTTGAGAGTATGTGCATATTAATTTGGTGACACTCTGCATGCCACCCCTAATAGCCTTGCTCTTGGTCAAACTACAGTTGGAATAATAGTAACATTACACAGCAAGATTGGACACCCTTACTTAAGGGCCTTAAAGTAGCTGATAAGGACTGGTTGGTGGCAGTCAACACTACCTTATAGTCTGGGCAGTAGGGGGCATAGCTAGTAAACCTGTGCCAGCCTTTCCCAGGTGTTTGTGTATAAATCAAACCTCAAAGTGCTTGTCTGTCAGCTATTTGGGCAGGGACATGCACTGGTTGGACAGAGAGGGTGCTGGAGGCCTTGGCTTGGCCACTCAGCTGGGATCTCAACTCTATAGCTGTGCCAGTGGGAAGTCTTACTGGGGATCTGGAGAAAGAGGGAGAAATCAGCTCCTTGAATACTGGGCCAGTGGTTGGGCGTCACAGCCAATATAATACAGGAAGACTGGAAATGCCATGAACTGATACAGACTACAGAGATGGATGCGCCTTTTTCTGACTGAATATGCAACAAAGTTCAAAACAACTATCCACAGGGTCACTGACAGTCAGTATTAACTCAGTGGTACTTCACAATGGTGATAACATCTGGGCAGATACCCTTTCCATTAAAAAAATATAGTTTTTATCATTGTTTCCCACACTACCAATTGTACTTAAAGTGAGCTCCATAAATCTTGACATTTCTCCCCCATACTTATATAATCTCTGCCCCTCCCCAATACCTGTAAAGTCAAACTCTTTACATCATAGAATGGAAAGTGACAAAAAGACAGGCCAACCAGTAGTGCTGATGAGTTAGCCAACAGTATTGTTACTATGTCAGGGTTCACTCGAAATGTGATCCAGGATCAACTAGTGCCAACACTGGTTATATATTCCTAAAAAGCCACAGCTTGGAAAGATTTGATTAAAATGCTGTAAAGCAGGAGAAAATAGACGTGATGGTTATTTCAACATTCATATTGCACCAAGACGACACACTGAGAATCTGGAAAACAAAACTTGGCAGTCACTGTTAAAAGTTGTTAGTATTACCAAGGGATCTGAGGCAATGAAACTGGTTTTGAAAATCAGGCTGGCACAAATGTTGAACTACTATGAACAGGAAATGTTTAAATTACCAAGGTATCTGATACAATGAAACTGTTTTTGAAAATCAGGCTGGCACAAATGTTGAATCACTATGAACAGGAAATGTTTAATTTTAAGAAGGCTTGGAGAGTTTTTGAGCAAAATTGATAGAACATACCAAATGTATCCCTGTGTTGTAACAGTCCACTTGTGACAACTGCAACTCTGTTCGGGCAAAATGAGCAATACTAAAACAAGTACTTTTAAAAGTATATTTTTAAACTCTTATACAGGCTTGTCACTGACCTTTAGTGGGGAAATAAGTCATAGAGTCTACATTGAATGTATTTAAATTCTCAAGAGTTTACTCAACTTTTTTTTTTTTTTTGGTCAGCACTCCTTGACCACCAAAGCCCCCTAACAAGTGCTCTACTGACTTTTGCATAAGGCTCAAGTTACTAAAGTTAGAGTTAAACATCCGGGTGGTGCGGTCATCCTATGGGGCAGATATTTTTTCTAGCATTAAGCCCCTTTTCTGCATGCTAACATCACTGTTAAGCCAGGTGGGGCAATGGGGAGTGGCCCAGCCCTAGGCCTGAAGGCAGCCATGTCTGCTTATCCTACCACTCCAAAGCCTGGCATCTTTTCTCTGAGCCCCAGCCTCTGCCAGAGCTCTACTAGACGAATGGCAGCATGCACCCTCCCCCAAGAACAGGTACACCCAGCCTCCCTGGCTGAGTATTCAAGCTGCAAGTCAAACTCTGGTTGCCTGGGACTTATTCAGGACTTTATCCCTCTACACCACCATTGAGGCACTGTCTACCTAATTTAAACTCTGTAGAAATTCAGCTGGCGAAAAAAAGGAAATAACAGACTATCTCAGTCAAGTCAGTGTGTGGTCTTGTTGAATATGTTCAGAGATGATCTGGTGCTGAACCACATATAGTTGATGTTAGCATGCACTGAGATTATTATGTATAATTGATGAGGCTGATTGTTTTATGCTGGGAAACAGTTTATTTATTTTGTAAACAAACCAAAGGAGGACCAGGAGCAGGCTGCAGATTCCAGTTTCAAAGTAGTTTATTCCAGAACAGACGGCATCCAAACACAAAACAACACTGGCGCTTTCATAGGTGTGTACCCCCCACTTCGTCTCATAGTTTATTTATTGACTTTTGTCAATACTGCATTTACCTTCAAAACAAATTCAACATTTCTTGCAAACTGCAAATCTATATTTGTCTTGAAATGATCAAATGGTGACATACAAAGTAAGCATATTTATTCGTATTTGTTTATTGGGGAAGGGCACTGATCCATATGGACCAATTTCAGGCATATGTGCATGTCTGTATAAACTGATGCTCAAAGCGTATACTTGTTTTCTACTTACTGTAGAGAAATATAAATGTGAAAATTATTGCAGGCCCAAAGTGGGGATAAGAAGCATAAATGCATGTGCATGAATGTATAAACTATGTTGTTTAAATTGTATACTTGTTTTCTCCCATGAAGTAAGAATAATTTCAATACATAAATTATGAATGGTGGTTAGTGTAGAGTAATTTATTTCCCAAAACACAGCAAATATAGGGCTAACTAAAAGGTAAATATCATAATTTTTCTGAATTTTTTTTGTCCACCCACTTCCTCAATAAATGAGCAGCTATCGTCCACTACTCAGGTTGCTTAGCCTCAGCCAGTTTTGCCAACACCAAGGTTAGCTAGTAAAACCTGGGTTGCTGACACTGCTGTCAGGGATTTTTCAGCTGCTGAGAACATAATTTTGCACTGGCTTTCTGCCAACATGATTCCATGATCATGCCTGGCTGCTGACTAAGGCTATGAGCTGCTGACCAGCTGCTTCCTGTAGTAGAAGGTTTGATCCCCCCTCATCCTTCACTTGCCTACTATGCAACTCTGTGGAATTTGGCCAGTGTTCTCAGTAGAGTCTTCATGTTTGCTGTTTTCTACTTCTCTGACTCATCCTTCTAAAGGACAATAAATACATGCAAACAATACACCTGAATTTGCATCTCAAGTTTGAGTGGAAGATCAAAAAAAAAATTATAATGCTCCCTTATGGACACAAAAGCTGGTAGCTCAAAAAGATGTACATAAGAAGCTAAAGAAAAATATTCTACCAAAGTGAAAATGCAGCATGCAGAATGATGCTAACAAGCAGTGCAAGCCAGTTCCACCCCCATACTAACACTTCACAGCTATTTCAGCTTCAGAATACGGCCAATTTTGATTTAGTTTTTCCTCAGACAAGCTTTCCAAACATACTTAGTCATGACTATTATTTCTTACAGCAAAATAGCACTAAACAGCTATTGTAGTTCACACCACAGTAACTGGCTTCCATCCAGCTGTATTTCACAATGCTAGCCAAATGCCTCGATATCCAGTCTTTCCTCCCCTTTGTAATGTATCATGATGCCTTCTATTTAAAATCAGCAGCTAAGTGACCTCCTAACCAGGCAGTATTCCACTGCAAGTAGGACATGTTCCTTCAACCTTCTGCTCGAGTTAAGAAGAAATGCTTTGGAGGTGTGTGCGCATGCAGAGAGAGACATCAGCCTCTAGGATTGGAGCATGGCTGTAAGGCTCTTTAACAGAAAGCAAACTGAGAGGGATCTTAGCAAGTACAGGTGAAACATCCAGTTGTACGGTATCCTTTTGATGAGTGCGTGTTTTTTTTAACGTTGAATCAGCACGGAAGTACAACTGTGTAGCAGTACAAAGTGAGACTGCTAGAATGAGCAAATGCATGGTACTTCTCAATAGTGCAATGTGTATAATATATTTTAGTGCACTGTGTATAACATATTTAGTGGGTATTATTCAATGTACCTTCTTTACAACAGCAGACACTCTGCAGTATTGGGGGAAAAAAAACAGAAAATGGGTTGTGGCATCTCACTGTAAAACAGTAGATCAAGCTTGCAAATAAACAGTATCTGCACTCATTGGTATTCATGTACATCCACTTTAATGGCTACCATTTGAACAGGTGTGAAGGAAATCTAGTAAAATTAACAGACACCTGACACTGAGTTTCTTAAACCAGCTGTTGCACTGAAACATGCATTAAAGCAAATATTGTTCTCTTACGCACAAGTTCCCTTTACTGTCCACCAAGAACATCCAAGACAAAAAAAAAAAAAAAAAACAACATGAAGATACAGCTTTCCTTATTCTTCTTTGCGAGACCTGTTCATACTGAAAAGCCTAGGGTAAGCCTGCTACACTACTTCTGAGAATATGACCAGAATCACATGCGGGACTATATTCAGGTGGGAGAATGTACAGATGATAAACAGTCCTATATCACCCAACATCTTATGCAGTCTTGCTGTTCTGGTGGTGCACAGCGATAAATCCCTGACTATGGCCTAGTCGACCCAGGTTCGGCTTGCCCATCCCAGGTCGGAGGGCATTCTATGACAATCCCCTAGAGGAAATGTGGTGCAAAGATTGGATTTGCCCTCGGACGTAATTGACGAGCATGGGAGGCAGTGAAAGGAAGTGTCTACCTGATGACACCGACACGCCAAAACATCGACAACGAAATAACCGACATGACAAAACCGAAAGTTCAAAAACACGAAACTTCACATGCCCGACAAACCACAATCCCGACAATCAACAAAAGAAATAACTTTCCCAAAAAACGCACATACAATACAAGCACACCAAAAACCTTACACACCTACACTAAACCTTACATACACAACTATATATGCACTAACCTTAACCCAAACCCTAACCCTAAGGTCCGTCACTATTGCACACTTACCATACCCGCACCCTAACCCTAACTCACTTAATCCGCCCCTAACCCTTAAGTCTGTCACTATCGCACACTTACCTTACCCGTGCCCTAAACCTAACTCACTTAATCCGCCCCTAACCCTTAAGTCCGTCACTATCGCACACTTACCTTACCTGCACCCTCACCCAAATTCACTTAACACGCCCCTAAACCTAAAGTCCGTCACTATTGCACACTTACCTTACCCGCACCCTATCCTAACGTCCGTCACTATCACATACTTACCTTACCCACACCCTGACCCTAACGTCCGTCCCTATCGCACACTTACCTTAACATGTCGGTGTTCTCAGTGTCGGGATTCTAAACTGTCTGTCTTCTCTGTTGTCGATCTTCCGGTATTGGTTATCTCGCTGTCGGTCATTTGCAGTTTCGGTTAATTCAGCTAGACCCATATTTTATATATATATATATCTATATATACACACACACACACACACACACACATATATCTTATGCAATCTTCAATATGCAGGCAAACCCTTTTTTTCTTTGGCTTATCCTCCCATCTGGTAAATCTGGAGGAAAGCATTAAATCTGAGCCCTCCCCTCAGGCATCCAAACAATTACATAATTGGGCAAGGTATTCCAGTAGATTATTTACTTATGTATTTGTGTGTTTTTTGACTGGGATGGGGCAAATCCAGCTGGACCAATTTCAGACAGCCTGGGCAAAAGGCAAAACAAATCACATGCACATCAGAAAACAAGACTCACACTTAGATTTAGCACAGAGAGACACTTGCAAACTGATACAGAAGTTTAGACCATAAGTAATAGTCATGGTATGCATACTACAGTAAATAATTCAAGCAAGATAAATTATGTTCTCCATATGACTATGCAAATGCCAAAACAATCAGCACATAAATCCATGAGCAATTTAACTGCTGAAACAAAAGAAGTAGTGAGAGGTGAGATACGACTGAAAACTTAAATGCAGCATAGGTGATGAAAGAAAATATCTAGTTACTTAAGAATACCAGTGAATTTGCAGGTTGCTCTATATTGATGTAAAGCAAGCAATTTTACCTTGAAGGCCTGAAAATCCCTAGTCTTCCATAACTGCTCAGGGAATTTGCACCACGGGAAAGTCATAGTCGCCACAATTTAGTTTACTAAGAGGCATCTGACAATATTAACAATAGAGCTGGCTCTCGCACTATAACAACATTTTTTAGTCACTAGTTTAAAACTAAGGGCGAAAATGATAATTTTCTGTAATCTATTCAATAACATGCAAAGGAAAAGGTTCTCTCCACCACTGTACAGCATCTCGTCAGCTTTTTCTAGTATGACATAGTAGGCTTGTTTCTACGGTGTATTCCCATCTGCTACAAAAATAAATTGCTGTGGACAACATTCTAAGCACAGTTAAATCACTTTCTACTGAATCACTGGTGAAACAATGGGCAACAAGGATCATAACAAACATCCCACAGGTATACCAAATACATCTCCACTACACTGCCTTCAGTATATACAAAGCAATCAGTCTCTCTTACGAGCCTCATCAGCTCACTGACATATGCCTTGCTTAGCAAAAAATTGTGATTTGTTCTACAATCAGAAATCATGCACACAACTCTGACAGTTACCTTTGTCACAAATCTAATACTGATTAGGCTCATTCTGTATGGCTGACTAACTATAAGGGCAAGCAGGAAATGGAACAGCATTCATGTCGGTTTTATGACAATGCCTTCTAGGATCTTGTCAAGTACAACTACTAGGATATAGCCTCTAACTACTACGATCTGTCGTCTACTTTGTAAGAAAGGAAGTTAGTGCCACACACTAATCTTAAGGTACAAAACCAGCCTTCTGTGGACAGACCACACTCTTTCCTGCCGAAAGTAAACCACCTTGGTACCACAAACTACATGAGAAAGCAAAACATCATGTCCTGCACTGCAACACAAATATCAGCCACAACAATATGCTGAAAATAAAGGATGCAACAGCACTTCAGTTCTGGAAAAAGGTTTTTGTACCGAATATGGTTCTCCAATGTTAGAAACAGTGGGTTGCAGCAATGACTTTCAGCACAAGCAACTGTACTAAGGACTGACATGTTTTTCATTAACACCATACATGCCCGGTATGTGCAAGTCTCTCTTTACAAGACAGTTTCACAACTAAAAAGAACTCAGCAACTGCCACTCAAAGTCTGTGGGCAAGAAAGCATTTCAGAGAAAATAATCCAAACTTATAATTACATTTGACAATATATCCTTTACCCCAGAGGCCTTTTCAAGCTAATCCAAAGTACAAAAATCTGCATATTTAAAGATGATGTTTATTTATTACATTTGCACTGCTAAGCATTGATTAAAACAGTTTTATAATTAAGCAAAAATTTAAGCTACAGCACATTAAAAAACAAGAGAGATGACTGGTTTAACATTAAACATATTTGCCCATTTTGGGGTTCAAATACAAAAATGAACAACAATCACTATTTAAGTTACAAAAATGTTACCAATAGAACACTACAAACTCAGTTACAAATTGGATGATGCAATCTTCTTTGAATTTATTTATTTTTTCACAAGTGTAGCAGACAGTTATTGCATAACACTGACCTCCATAGACGATGGTGAAGCACACAGAGTGTTTTGATTACACTTCAAAATCAGGGAAAGACAAAGGCATTAAGCAACTTTCGGATATAAGAAAGGTGTTTAAAGTGATTGATGTTATTCTCTAGTTTTGCACTAGAGCATAAACAGAAACCAGGATAGTGTGAGAACGCTGAAACAGTTTTAAAAAGTTGTAATATACTTCACACACTGTGTTTGGGTAGGACATCATGAACTAATTTAAGGCTTTTAAAGCTGTTACAGGATCAGACATACTTTGTTTCTGGCAACTGTATCTATGAAGCAGTGCTAAGTTAATTATAACTTTCAAAGCTCACTTTACATTCTTGCAGCTCTCTCTCTTATTGTACAGCCAGATAAAGATCAATGTAACACAAAATTGAGTGATAGCACTGTATGGCAGCTTCAAAAGCTGAAAAACACTTAGCACTCCAACACTTCTCTCTCTTTCTCTCTGTAACTGCTAGAACATGGAGTAAGTACTTCATGTACTTCTAATTATAGCTGTACCTCTCCAGTCATAACCTAGTAGTTTTATAGTCTCAAAATGGATGCCAGGATTCACCTCTTGACCTTTGATTCAGTCCACTCTTCTGTTGAGTTTCCCCTTGGTTATGAGTTCCAACCATAATCCTCTATACTATGCTTATAAAGTGGCTTTACTATGAAAAGTTAAAAAAATTAAACCACCTTGGTGTAATAAAGTAGTGTCTTTAAACATTTTATGTTAACTGAACTGGAGTGTGGCTGACATAAGAAATGCAATAGCAATGTTTCTACAATGCTATGCTAGAAATGAGATTATTAGACATATTTGAAATTTTTCCACACATCACTGTGGCACCATCTTTAACATTTTATTAAATCAGAGTTTAAACAATGACATAGATATACATACATTAATAGGAAAAAAATGAAAAATGTAATTACTGTTTTGTCTTCATGAATTACACATTCATATTTTCTTTTTAACTATCCTCATTCACTCTAACATAACCTAAATTACTTAAATTCCTTTTGTTAAACTGCACTTCTCCTCCTGAACATTATTCAGCATGTATTCTTCACACAAATTCCATTTTCTATATAATTTGTGCTTTCCCTTTTCTAAAGCTCCCCCTCCAATTATTTTATCTTCTTTACAATATTCAGCACTTCAATTACAGTCTGTTTAGATTTTGATGTCAGTTAAACTTTTACAGTTTTCTAGTAATTGCTTTTTTGGGTAGCCAATGGAATTAAAGGGGAACTGTACCCAGAACTGAAAAAAAAAAATGTTTGTTTAGCAAATCATGAACCTTCAGCAATATTAACATCTCTATATCAATGCAAGTGGCTATTATTTTATAATTGGTTATATCCCAAAATGGTCTGAAAGGGGGTTGACATGCTGCATGATTTTGTTTTACAGCCAATGCTTTTACCTCCCTGATGACATTTTATACGGACAGAGACAGACAATCCTGTGATGAGAGGATCATTTACTGTGCTTTCTCTCTATCCAACAATTTAGAACACTGCTGTGATTGCCAACGTTTAACAGTCAGCATATCTTTCTCATGCTCGCTTCCTTTGATTTTTATTAGTAAGCATCTCTAATACAGCATTTTAAGGAACATTTGAGTGTCAGACTTAAAAAAAAAAATGGAGAGTTAGTTGCTGTTTTCATACTAACTGTAGTTTAATTTAAAAGTGTCACAAATCTTACTCGTGATTAATAGGTATCATACAAAGTCTGAACATCAGTATTCAAAAAGTAGCACATTGACTGGTCAGGTCAACCAGTGTGTCCATTGTAAAGACGAGCATATACCAAATGAAAAAGGACTTTTTTCCATTAATATATGCAATAAAAAAAATGTATGGATTTTTTTTAAAATAACCTCACGGAACTGGAGACCCAAACAAATGAGAGAGAGCACAAAGAAAAATAAAAGGATAATACATTATACAAAATTAAATAAACGTACCTGAGTATCCTTTTATTTTCTCTGTCCCATCTCTCCTGTATGTTAAAAGCCTCCCAGTTTCTTTCTTTTTTTTTTTTGTTTTTTTTTTAGTTAAAAAAAGCAATGGAGATATTCCTTTCTCCGTTACTTCCTTCACACAGCACTGATGTACTGCGAAAGCTTGGGAATGCAAGTCCCATACGCATGCTCAGTACATCAGCAACGCTCCAGGAAATCAAGCGGAAGATCACCATGGTGCCATTATACAAAGATATTATTTAAGAAAAGTAGGTTATTGCTATATTACTCAGGCTGAGGTGGCATGTGTCGCACTCACAGATTTGAACATAAAACAAATGGAATTATGCATTTTCCATATGTGACACATTAACTGCTTAATTACAAGGAAGGAAAATCAATTTTTAGAAAGAAAAACAAAATATGGGCGGAGTCCTCCTTTAAACATAGTAAAGTCTTACTGTCTCTAGGGAATTCAGATCCTTTGACCAAGCTCAAAACAATAATTTCCTCAGTTACAGCCATTTGCTTCCCAACAGTTCTGACAAAGTACTCTGTAAGAAATTTTTAACATTTGACAATGCATTACAGTCCCCAACAACATGCTCCCATTTATCCATCTCTTTCCTATCTCACATTCAGCATTTGCTGCCTAACTGAGTAAAAGATATCTACTACTGCGTACTATTTAAAAATACCTATGCAAACACTTACAAGCAAAAATCCTAAACTTTCTGGACTTTGTTGCATCCTTGAGAGCCATACAGATGCCCTCCCACTGTTCCTTTGCAAAGTTATCTTTCTTGCCTCTTTTCCCAGTCTTTTCTAACTTCATCTGATTGATTATTACAGTTATCATACAAAATGTTATATGCTTTACAGCAGTGCCTGTTCTAGACAAACTAAAGTCTCTATCAAAGCTGGTCTTTCACTTAGTGCTCCCCTATCCCTTTCTCTTTCACAGTCTCCAGTCTGCAGTGCAAAACTTTTGCTTGGTCTCATTCTACTCTATTACCTTTTCCTCCCTAATTATTTGCTCCCAGTACCTTTGTTCCTTCTCTAATTTCTTCCATAAATTTCAGCCTCCTCTTGCACATTTCCTCTACCACTACTTGCAGTTTTTTATATTGGTAAAACCTCTTTTCCCTATTCCTGTGTTGGCTTAGTTTCTTACAATATGTTTTGAACTTTATGAATATAGCATTTTGTAAGCATGCTGTTAATTTCCTTAAGGACCTGCATCCAAAATCCTACTGTTCTCTAACTTTAACTCTTTCATCATCCTTTTACACTTTTCTATATCCTTCTGCTTGTGTTATGTACACCAGCCATAATGCACAGCTCTGAAGTATCCCTTCAAATCCGGTAATACTAAACCATCTTGCTCTATGGAGAGAATCAGCTTACCTCACTTAACTCTTGTACTCTCCCCCTTCCAAATAAATCCCTTCAACACTTTATTAATCACCATCCCCAACTTCTCCTTTATTGACTTGTATATAAAACTAGAGAGACTAAAACATTTTTCCACTGCTTACTGTCCATGCTCATAATCAATTGCTTCCAGTTTCTTAGTTTTGCATTACCTTTTGTTTAGTCTCTTCATGCATATCATTAGCTGGCATAACAGAATCCATTTTAATCCATACACTTAAATGCTTGAGCTTATGTCCCCATAAATATGAGTATTTTTGAATTAATTCATGTGTGGGTACACATTTTACAGCTACATCCTTTGCTTTAATTTTCATTAATTTTATATCCTGAAAAGACCTTGTCTAGAATGTTCGGCAACACCAAAATATTATTTTTCTGGATTTTCAAGAACAAAATAGTATCATTTAGAAATAAAGAATTCAAACACAGCTTGTTGGAGAGGAACCCTCCACACCTTAACTCTTTAGTTTGACACTTCGTATATTCTCCTAATTAACCCTATTATTCTATCAGGGAATGCAAATGCTACCATTACCCTACTCAAACTGCCAGCTGACTCCATGGAATGCTTTTGCTGCATCAAGACTTAACCAATAGCAGCATAATGTTCTTACACAGTCTGCTTCCCTCTGGATTATTGTTCTGCTAATGTTGTCAGATGTTTGCCTCTCCTCCATTAAAACACACTGATCCATAACTAACAATGTTGGCAACACCCGTGCCATTTTCTTAGCTAGTATAGACAAATACTTTATAAATCATGGCTTAAAATTGAAATGAGTCTATATGAAGATGGGTCTGAAGGGTCTTTACCCTCTTTGGGTAATAAAGTCACCACAGCTTTCTTCCAAGATGGTAGCACTCCCCTCTTTAAAAAATACTGTTAAACAAAACCTTAGAGATCTTTATCACTTTCTCCCTCTCCCAAATTTCCATAGGAATACCATTTGTTTCTGGAGACCTCCTGCTGTTCAGTTATACATCACTGTTTCCACCTCATCTCTTCCAGTCTTGGCTATTAATTGTCAAGCCTCATGTTTCTCTAACCTTGATATAATTAAGTTTTCCATAAATATTTTTATTTGTACCTTTTCTTATTTCCAATTTCCTCAGCTTTGCACACATTTTAATAAAATTTCCAAACATCTGAAATACATCTACAGGATCTCTGGATATTTTTCTTGTCATAGGCTCCCTAAGTTTGGTGACAACCCTTTCTACTTTCAGCTGCCTAATTTGTGCTAAAAGTTTTTGTGCTCTGAAATTATAATAATAAGCAGCTGCTTAACAGCAATCTTTCTAAACTCATTCATAATATCCAAATGCTCCCTTATTTTCTGTTTAGCACTATACAGTTGGTCTTTTTCCCTTTCTGTTAGATTCCCCTTAGTCTGCAACCGTTTTGATCATTGTCAACCCCTCCAAACACCTCCTATTACTTCTTTCCCATATCTCTTTCTCACTTATTTTAACATGTTTTTTAAACTGTATTTTCATTTTGTCCCACTTAATAGCTATCTCTCTGAAGAAATTTATATTTTCAATAATAACTCTAATTATTCCACTATCTATTCCTTCAACTCCTCTCTTAACAAATAAGTAAGAAAGCGCAAGTGTTTCATTTTTACATCACTGCTGTGCATCTTCCCTAGTTTTTATCAGTGCATGACCTTAAACAGTTACTATATAAATGCCAACGCTTTCAGTTAATTACAAGCACTCAGGTGAAATACAACTTCTATCCAGTCTAGCCCAGTTATTGTACCTTGGGGAATAATATGTAAATTAAAGTTCTTGCTACCAATTTCAGATATTCCACACCAAATATTCTCATATACGTCTTCATAAATCTACTTTATTTTGATATATTTTACCTTTTACATCCCCTGATGAATTTTCACTATTGCAAATTAAGTTCCAGTCCCCCCTCATAAATCATATTCCCTCCCTGCTGAAAGTGGATTATTTCTCCAAAAATTATCTAAAACTCCATAGTAGAAATTTTGGTAGAATATAACCCAGTATAATCTTTCTCCCCTGACAATAACCTCTTAGTACTAAAGTTTTATCATTACTGGCTTTTCCCCCTTTTCTATAACTACTGGAACCCCTCTTGTAACTAGTATTACTCCCATTTTCCTTCACCTCTGACATTCTGCTGAATGTCTACCCTGAAATAGCTTATTTCTCAAATTCACATGCTCATTTTTATCCAAATGTTTCTCCTGCCACATTGCTATTTGTGCACTACATTTCTTAAAATAATTCAATACTCTCTGCTTTTTGTCTATATGCATAAGGCCATTTACACTCCATGACAATACAGACAGAGTAGCCATTACGACAGAATGCTATTACTCCCAGGTATAATACAGGAGAGTTCTTCTGAATGTGTATTTCCAGCTTTTAGCTTACATGCACACAGTAATGAGTGTCAGGCTGCTCTCTTATGCAATTACTTCTTTTCATCTCCATTTCAACCTATGACACATTTTTCAAGACTTTTTCCTTCAATGAAAACACTCAAGAAACTAAAAAGATTTTCAGAAAACACATCCATTGTTAACCTACAATAAACAAAATTATGTACACTTAAAAAAAAAAAGTTTGCCCATCCTGATAGGAGTCATTTCCCTAAACTGATGGTTATACCCAAAGGTATTACCTTTAAATAAGTTAAGGATACCCATGTTAAAAAAGTGCATGTCCATGCATTATTTCCTAATGACTCCAATTACCATGTTTTCATTTCTTATCTCTGTTTCTCTCCCAGATGTGAACTTCAGCTTGTATGCTTTCATCAAAACTTTGATGTTAAGCCCTATGAAAAAGTGCACTGGCTACCTTTAAATAAGCTAAATTGCTCACTGCTATATTAAATGCATTAAAGTCTGCTGGGGAGGCAACTACTTGTACAACTTATTCAGTTTCCACAGTTTCAAACTATTTTCACTAAACTGCTTGCCAAAGTACCGTTAAATGTTAATTATACTATACCTTGTACATTTCTCTCAGCAAAGAGTGTTCGGAGCTCTCATGATTAACTGTTTGCACCTGAAGACTGCTCATCTCCAAGTAGTTGGTAAGGAGAAAAAAATAAAATAAAACAGCTAGTAATTTTGCAGATAGATGAAAATTCTTTCTAAGTTTCACTCAGAACATACTGCTCATACATCTCGTGGTTAATTGCAGTTGTAGACTTCTTGTCTCCTACTTTGAGAACTGCTAATGGGAAAAAATAACTAATTACTTTATGAAACCAGGAAAACTATAACTTCCCAAGCCTTTCATCAATTTTTCAAGTCTACTTAAACTTGCTTTTAGCTTAAACCAAGGATATTAATCTAGACATCCACCATTACTGTCACCATCTCACTCATTTTTACATGATTCTTCACTAACCTCTTTTCACTTTATAAAGTGAAGTATCCACTGTACTTGCAGTGAAACCCTGCAACATTCCTTTTGTAATATTTAGTTCTCAATAAAGAAGAGGGCCTCTTTACAGCTCCCCAATAAAATACAGAAATAGATATACTTTAGCTGAAGAAATGCACTCTTCCAAGCAGCTGCCCTTTGCTATTTCATCTTTCATTAAGATGAAAGTCTTAATTCTATATGAAGATTCACTATGAACTGGTTATCTAAAGAACAACTGCTACCTTTGCTAAAATGTCCTACATTTTATTCACGAGAAGCAATTTCCTAATTAAACACACACAAACACATGTGAAAAGGAAGTGATGTATCCTAGCAGTACACAGTAATTAACAGTCTTTATTTGCAGCGCGCAACAACATTACTGGTTAGCAAACAAAAGGAATACTGAGGTAAGGCAAGCAGAAAACATTATTAGTTACAAGGACAGCTGTTGAAGTGAAGGACACTGCTTTTTGGAAGTTAGACAATGGGGTTATGCTCTGGCAGGATTATTATTGCAGTCACCATTCCATTAAATATTAAATAAATATACAGATGATAAGAGGGTACTTTTGATTTTTAACTCTTAGATCACATTACTTTTATAATGATGTAAGGCATACTGTTGGTACTTACCAGTATGTTTCCCTTTCTCTTTTTTTAGTACAGATATGTAAGCTTGGACAGACTCCCTGGATAGTGGTAAATGCAGTTGAGCTGGGCATTTCAGTGATGATTTTAAATTTCTATCATAAATGAAGCAGCACTGATTTTTTGGTTGAGAGCATTTTACTGCACATACACAGACTCACATAACCATGATAATCTGTATTCGCACAAAAATTACTTTTCCCCAAAAGCCAATGCCACTTTTATTCATTTAGTTTACATTTCACTTTGTGGCAGCCAAGTTAACTGGTTACATGACAGAATTTGTGACATTGCACTTAGATTTTTTTTTTCTTGAGGAGACCGAGGAAGATACGACTGGTGCAACAATGCTGAGAGGGTATCCTTATGAAACTGTTTGATAAGATTATGATAAAATATTTAATTGTTGGGTTTTACTTTTGTACTGATGTAGTAGGGGGTACGATATACTGTACACCATTCAGTGTTTGGTGGTACAACATTGTCTCTCTCGTTTATTTTTAAACAAGCAGGGTGATGCATGCAAGTGTAGCCTAACTATTTGTTGCTTTGTATGGATAAACACTGCTACTCTTCTAGTAACAATTTTTTTTTTATTTAGTGCATTTTTATTCTCTATCTGTAAGTTAATATACATATGACTGGTGAATGCATTCAAAGCCTATAAGCCATCTAGGTGATTGATGCCACATATCCCATGTTGGAATTTGCCCATGTAGTTATCCAGTTCCTGTTTGAAGGTAAAATTTAATGGGCTGAGAAATTTTGAGGGGGTTATTCCATAGGTGTTGAAGCCTTTGAGATATGTCACATTTCAAAGCAAGGTAATAAATCTTAAATTTTATTGAGGCTAAGTGTTCTCCCTTGCTCAGGTCAGACGGAGTACATTCTAAGAAAATGATGTGAAACCAGGTGTGACATCCCCACTCAGGGCCAGTAATTAAGGAGCCTGAATTCTCACCACTGGCACTGGAGACTGACGTTCACTTGGAACAAAAATGGATGCACCCAGTATTTCCGCATCAAGCAAAATTTACCTTAAGAGCACACAGGGAACACTGTCAGCCCAGGGTCTGGGTTTCTCTCTCTGTCTCTCCCCAGGTCCCCAGTAAGGCTCCCCACTGGCACAGCTGCAGGATTAAATCCTCAGCCGAGTGTCCAAGCCAAGTCCTCTAGGATCCTCTCCATGAAACCAGTGCTGTGTGTCCCTGCTCCAAGCAGCTGACACACACACACTTGGAGATTTGATTTTCACAGACACACACACCTGGGAAAAGCTGGCACAGATTTACCCACTTTGCCCCCTTCTGCCCAGACTATAAGGTATCTACCAATCTGCATGGGTGCTGGTTAGCTGACAGTTTACTGTAAATATCTTTTTACAGTAAACACCAGAGTTGCAACCACAGGAATTATTAAAATAACACAGCTGAATAGATTCACACAGATACAGAAAAACAGTATTTAACTAATATCACTACATTTCCTGACTAATCTAAAGAGTTACTATTCCCTGGTTCACTTACTAGAGCAAGGCAAGATGAAGTAAGTGAGGGCTCACTCTATGTCAGGTTCCAAGAAACATACTGCTTCTGAGACTTCAGTCTCTTCTAATATTAAAAAGTACAGTTGTGTACACTTATCATAAATGTAGATGTTCGAGTGTATTCACTGTTGCAGTCATCAGACATGGGTTATCTGCCTGCAGGTAGCCCTCAGTCGGCCCAAATACCAGAGTCTTAGTATTTCTGCGTTGGATGCTGATGCTTCTTCCATGATGTCAGGTCATCAGGTGTATAAAAACAGGCAGCTGAAGCCATTACATCAGTTTTCCTTGCCCCAAATGTCGGGAGCCCCCACATAGGGAGCGAGTATATGGTCTGGAAACCACCACCAGTAAAAAGTAAATACCAATACCATTAGGAATAGCCATAGAGAGGAGAGATAGAAAGATAGAGAAAACCAGGGAGCTGGAGGGAGGGAATCCAGGACTGCAACAGTGAATATACTCGAACATCTACATTTATGGTAAGTGTACACAACTGTACTATGTTCTTCATGCTTCACTGTTGCAGTCATCACACACGGGTTGATTCCCAAAGCTGAGGAAGGGTGGAGGCAGTCAAGAAGAGTTAGGGCTGGCTAGCAGGCCCTGCAAGACTGCTGTAGCAAATCCTGCCCTGGATTTGGAAAAGATAGGTAAGTGGTAATGCTTGGTGAAGGTGTGTACAGAACTCCAGGTTGCAGCATCCAGAATGTCCCTGGGTAGGGACTCCCCTGAGAAATGCTGTAGAGGTAGAAGTAGTCCTAGTGGAATGTGTTCTGACCCCCTGAGGGATTGGTTTTCCATGGTCCTTGTAGCAGAAATGAATGCAGTGTGCTATCCATTTGGAAATGGTTTGTTTAGAAATGGCCTTGCCCTCTGCCCCTGTTGCAAAGCTGACTAGCAGCTGGTCAGATTTTCTGAAAGGCTTAGTCCTATCAAGGTAGAACCTGAGCTGTCTGTGCACGTCCAAAGAGTGCAGGATCCTTTCCCCTTTATTCTGAGGGTTAGGGAAGAAGGTTGGAAAATGGATGGATTGGTTTAGGGCCACACTGGACACCACCTTAGGCATAAAGGATGGGTTAGTCCTGAGGGAAACCCTGTCAGCATGGAAGATAATAAAGGGTTCCACAGCCATCAGTGCCTGCGGCTCAGACAATCTTCTAGCTGAAGTGATGGCTAGAAACAAGGCTGTTTTCCAAGAGAGGAATTTTAACTCTGCTGAAGCAGCAGGTTCAAAAGGGTGAAGCATGAGCTTTTCCAGTACAAAGTTAAGGTCCCAAGCAGGGGTGGGTGCTCTCCTTAAGTTGTTGGACCCTCTCATGAACTGTTTGATGAGAGGGTGAAAAAAATACAGGTGTCTCAGTATTGTAATGAGCCGAAATGGCAGAGGCATGAATCTTAATGGAAGAGAAGGATAGGCCTCTGTGGAGTAGCTCTGCTAGGTAATCTAGGATTAGAGGTAAGGAGGGCACTGATGTGTCCTTTCCTTTAGACTTAATCCAAGAACAATATCTTTTCCATTTTTCCGCATAGGATTTCCTAGTTCTAGGCCTTCTGGCTTCAGGAATGACATCCAGCACCTGTTTACTTGCTGGTGGAGTATTCAAGGAATAAGCCAGGCTGCAAGATTTGGGGTTTGCAATTGTGGATGCAAAATTTGTCCCTCCTGCTATGACAGCAGGGTAGGGGTCTGGTGTAGGTGTAGGTGCCAGGGTTGCTCCGTTGTCAAGCTGCGCAGGATTGGGTACCAATGCTGGCGTGGTCAGACCGGGGCAATCAGAATTGTCCTTGGCCTGTCTTCTTTTATCTTGAGTAGTACTCTTGAGAGAAGGGGCAGAGGGGGAAAGGCATAGATTGAGAGGTTTTCCCATTGAAAGGATAGGGCATCCACCTTCCAGGCCCTGCTGTGAGGGTTCCTGGTGCAGAATTTGCTTAATTGGTGGTTTTGGGGGGAGGCAAAGGGATCCACCTCTGGGGTCCCTCACATCTGGATCAGAAGGTTGAAGGTGCTGGGTTCCAATTTCCACTCGTGTGGGTCCAGGAGATTTCTGCTTAAGTCGTCTGCTAGTGAATTTTGTTTGCCTGGCAGGAACTGAGCTTGTAGATGGACTTGGTTGTCCAAAGCTGTGCTCCACAGAGTCATGGCTAACCTGCAGAGTGGGTAAGAATGGGTTCCCCCCTGCTTATGTACCACCTGACTGTGGTGTTGCCTGTTTTTATCAGCAGTTGTCCTGGAAGGATTAGGGATCTGAAAGCTGTCAGAGCATTCTGTACAGCTAGCATCTCCTTTTGGTTGATGTGCAGGAGAATTTGGCTGGGACTCCAGTAGCCCTGAATGCATTTGCCAGCCATGTGGGCCCCCCATGCATAGGCTGATGCGTCTGTGGTCATGGTTTGGGCGGCGTGGGGTAGAGTAAAATGCAATCCCTTCTTGTGGTTGCATGCTTCTGCCCACCAAAGGAACTCTGCCCTGAGACAAGGTATGATAGGAATGACTGTTTCCAGGTCCTGAGAATGTTGGCACCAAAGACTTTTTAAGTACCACTGAAGTTTCCTCATATGCAGTCTTGCATATGGAATTAGCAGAATGCATAAGGCCATGACCCTAGGGCTTGCATTTAGCTAGGTTCTGGTGGCCATTTGTTTGAAGTAGTCTCTAAGATTGACCTGTTTTTCTGAGGTGAGAAATGCCGTCTGGGAAGTTGTGTCCAAGCTTGCACCCAGGAATACAATTTTTTGACTGGGCACCAGTTGTGATTTATTTTCGTTGATGGTGTACCCCAATGAAGTTAGAGGTCTTTTTACAAATGCCAGGTGCTGAAGCAGCAATTCCTGGCTGTCCACCTGAATCAGGCAGATGTCCAAATAAGGGTAAATTTGGATATTTCTCTGCCTGCAGTATGCAATGTCTAGAGCTAGGCATTTTGTGAATACCCTGGGTGCAGTAAATAAGCCAAAGGGAAGTGCAGAGAACTAATAATGTATAGATCCTGCCCTGAAACATAGATATTTCCTGCATGATTCCCTGATGGGGATGTACAGATAAGCTTCTTTTAAGTCTAGGTTGACTAACCAGGCATCCTTGGGTAGCATAGGGAGAAGCTGTTACAGGGTAAGCGTCTTGAATTATGGGGCCACCAGGAAGGTGTTGAGAATTGAAAGATCCAGGATTGGGCGCCAAGAGACCTCTTTCCTGGGTACCAGGAATAGTCTGGAGTAGAAACCCTGAACCCTTTGTTCAACTGGAACTGGTTGAATAGCTCTGATGTTGAGCAGGGAAAGGCACTTGGTTTTGAGCCTCTGCCCACTGGTTTGGAGGAAGGTCTGGAAACCCGCTTGGGGTTGGCAGTGAATGGAAATAAAATTTGTAACCCTGGGAAACAATGTTGAGGACCCATTGGTCCTGAGTGATGGACATACAGTTATTTGCATGAAGGGCAAGTTTTCCTCCTAGGGGCACAAACAATCGGGCAGGGCTGGGAAGTAGAGTTGAGAAGTCATTGAGAACTTTTTCCATAGGAAGATGGCTTACCACTCCCTGTTTTAGAGGTGGAAGTACTCCATTTCTTAGATCTCTGCGTACCCTGAGACTGTAGTCTGGGTGGTCTGTTTCCCCTGGGTCTTGTTTGGGAAGGACTGGAGGAGGTGGGAAAGGACCAGTGTTTTGAAGGGCAATGCCTACTGAATCGAGGTGGCTGCACTTGTAAGAATTATTTAACAGTTTGCATAGATTTAGCTTTTTCTTCCATCTTTTTAAGAACTTCTTCTGCTTTGGTGCCAAACAAAACATCCTTATTTAAATGAGCGTCTAGTAATTTGGATTTGACATGATCTGGCAAGGTCTGCTCCTTCAGCCAAGCATGTCTTCTCAGTACAGAGCCAGTGACTGCGGCCCTGCAAAATGCTTCTAGGGCATCAAAGCCACACTGCAAAATATGTTTACTAACTTGGTTTGCAGAATACACAAGCTCTTGCAAATCTGTATTTTCTGCACAATCTGGAAATATTACCATTTTTTGTTTAATAAGTTCCATAATATGTTGCTGGTACTTCAGCATGTGAAACTGGCAATTCAATGCCCTAATAGCAAGGGTTGCAGAGGTACATAACTTCTTACCCCATCTGTCTAAAGCTCTGGAATCCCTGTCCGAAGGGGTAGGATTTTTGGCTGTAGTAGCCTTAATACCTTTAGGTCCCTGGGAAATGATCTCTGGATCAGCAGTAGGATTCTTGAAAAGAAACTTGTGGGAATTAGGTACTCGGTAGTACCTGTCAGGTTTCTTAGGGGTCGGAGGTAAGGTGTCTGGAGTAAGACTGGATTCCATGGAAACATCATCTACAACATCCAGGACAGGGGAAATAGCTAAAGGCCTGTGCTGAGGTAGCTCGAAAAATTCTCGGAGTCTCTTTTTGGACTGAGGATAGTCTTGGCATTCCCAATGGAAATGCTCTCTTAAAGTATGCAAGGTTTCAGCAAAAGAGAAATCCTCTGGAGAGGAGGCAGAGGGAATGGAATTCCTCTGCATCTGTATCCTCATAGGCTGATAAGGGCATGTCCTGATAATCAGAAAGGCCAGAGTCATCGGTCTCCTGGACTGTAACCCATCCAAGGTAGAGACATCCGCTGGTTCCATAGTCGAAGAAGCATCTCGCGGCATACCAGACTCCGAATGGGTCTTAGCAGCGGCCTGTGAATCCACAGAAGCAGGCATCAGGGGCTTACGTTTTTTTGGAAGATCGGTAGTCGGGGGGCTTACCGAAGCCATTTCGGAATGCGGAGATAGACAGCAAAAGAATTTAGCAATCAAAATAGCCCGACAACAAATGGTTCAGGCGTTAAGGTACAAAACCGACAGTGAAGAAAGTCGTGGTCTGGGACTAAACAGGTGACGCAGTAAGAATGAAAATCTCTGTGAGGTATTTGCTTTCCTTAGGCAAAACAATTGTTTACTTTTTCTGACATTGGTTAAAGCAAGAAAAAAGGATACCCTACGGGGTACTTTGCATTAGAAGACTTCAGGATTATTATCTCGAAAAACGAAAATTTCAGGTAGCGGCCGACTGGCACTTGTGAACTGCTTCTGCTTCGGGTTCCTCCTCAGCAAGAAAGACTGATGTAATGGCGTCGGCTGCCTGTTTTTATACCCCTGATGACCTGACGCCATGGAAGAAGCGACAGCATCCGACGCAGAAATACTAAGACTCTGGTATTCAGGCTGACTGAGGGCTACCTGCAGGCAGATAACCCAAGTGTGATGACTGCAACAGTGAAACACGAAGAACATCATTATTTCTGCACAGAATGACATCACGTACAACTGGTCATCTGACTTCTGGTTCCCATGCAACCCCCCCATTGCTAGAAGCTATCAAGATTTATCACATAGGTGTCAAAAATACACACACACAGACCCTTGCTAAGATCTGCTGCAGCGCCAAGAAGTCATAAAACAATTTCAAACCTCCACCCTTTCAGAGTAGCAATTAGTTCACCCCAATGACAATGCAGGAAGCTTCCTAGTACAGACTTTTTGTCTCTGGCTGCATTTAAAACTGTGAGATAACATCTTTATGGCCTAGGACCAGCAATTTAAATTTCTTACTATTTCTCAAAGTCAGGTGGATTAAGATTGGCCTCTTCTCATCCCGTATCCTCTGTTACAATATATACCTTTAAACAGCTACAAAAATGTATCTACATTTCTTTTCTGCCCAGCAGGACACACTGTTGATACATTTTTAACACAAGCAGCTTTACAAATACATTTTTCAACACAAGCATCTGTACAAATCAGTTTGATATACAAATAACATATAATTCTTTAATAAATTCCACTAGCTGTGCTGGCATATGTTACACATCCACTGCCCTACTTCTCCTAGCACAGCTGGCAATACCTCACATTGTCACACCAGGCATAAGTCGTCTCTAAGATGGTAAAACGATACAAAGAGTTGTTGTAGTAGTTGGTGATAAAACAAGTTCTGAAACTCTTCAATCGCCTTTGTAAGGTATCTGTACCTTCACTTGCACCAAATGGAGTGTGAGGAGAGTACAGAACAGGGTATAGTATTCTATAAGTGGTGCAATTATAGCTGTAAAACTGAGGGGAATTATCAAGTGGTTTCCTGCGTGGACGGCTATGTCTATATATGTGTGTGTGTGTGTGTGTGTGTGTGTGTGTGTGTGTGTATAAATATGCCAATTTGTCTTGTATTAATATATGTAATGACTGTATTTTACTCACAGCAGATGTTCTCTAGTATAACTGCCTTTCAGTTATTTTATGTCTATATTGTAACTTTAACCTTTACATTTTTCTCTGTTGTATGAAACTGCCCATTTTGTAACTTGAACTTTTTCTCCCCGGGCCTCCACTGAAAAGGGGCTACTACAGCCCAATCAGACTACACTGGCTAATAAAAGCAGTAAATTACTAAATAAATGAAAATTCATTATCTACAAGGACTCCAAGCTTTTTTTTTTTTTACTGTTCCATCATCTTTTAGTCATTGCCCATCAACTGTGTATAAAGCATTATTTATTTTATTTATGAATGCGTGTATCTAGATAACCAGACAGTGTGGTAATTTCTGAGATCTGAGAAAAAGAAGCCAAAAAAGGTGTACACAAGGAGAAATCACTGAAGGGCTCTAATGATGACAGGGTACAGTAAGGTTAGGAGCCTTATTATAAAGCATTGTATACAGCCATGTAGCTAGATGTGGACCCAAGATATTACAACTTTATTTACATTTACATTTCTGAGTTTATGTACAATTCCTTCATGGGGTACAAGGCTGAATATTTTAGCCAGATCAATGCAAGCTGCATGCACTTCACCCAGGGCAGTAGTGAAATGTCCCCATATGAGATGTGAAATGACTAGTCAAGGTACAGCTATGAATCTTACGGATAGCAAATAGCACTAAATCTGAGCAAAAAAAGTAGTCAGCCTTTATCCTTCCTCTAAATCTAGTTAGAAAATGTTTTCTAGTTTACTTGCGAAAAAATTCTTGGTTGAACCCATCACCTCTGTAACTTTAATGAAAGTTTTGTGGATTACAGAAACTATCTCATATTTCATTGTTAAATGTATCGATTAGGAACCTTATTAAATTTATTAATTCAGTAGTCATGTTAGCCCACTATACTTTTAAGGAGTAAGTCAGGAACACTTTCTGCCTGAGGGACTTCCTTGAGAGTTCAGCAGTGTGCAGGAAAACCTTGTGAGGGTTAAATCTAACAGAACATGAAGAAGTTCATTAGCAGCTCATGGCTTTAACCATCGGTGCTGGACAGCTTCTTTTGCGACAAACACTGCCGGTGACTCACCACCCCCAAAACAGTATCACTAGCCTGCAAAAAAGGCAACTGCAATCACAGCTGAAATAACTACACTCAGCACTGCTGAAATACAAAAACAATCCTCTCCAGAAGTCCTCAAAAACAAAAGACTTTCTCTTGACATGTATACAGTCATCTAGATAACTAGTTTCTTATCTGGTAGTGAATTTCTGATCCTAATGATAAGTGCACTGAAAGGAAAGGCATTGTTTTCTAATGGTACTCTCTCTGGCAAATACAGACAAGCTGTCAACATACAGAACAAAATCCAGACTGCTTTGTTTGGTTCTGCTATAGAAAGCCATATTTCTGTCAGTAGTAAGATGGCCCAAAATAAGATGCGTATCAAATTGATGCAGTTCTTTATGGTCTGTCCTCACTTCAGTGGTGATCAATCTGCTTTGTGCTGCTTATCATGTGTGGTTGACTCTTCAGAGTGGTTACTTTGCATCAGTTGTTATATTCCCACTAGGTGAACAGTTAGAAGTTAAGTCTTACAATTCAGATTCCAGGACACACACAGAAGAGATGGCCTATGACACTTCTGACACTGACAAACATGTCAGAGATCCACTATGGCAAACAGATATATGAGGGATCTACAATGTCAAACAGATTCAGCATGGTTCTGAAGTCTTTAAGGTTCAGGCTTGAAGCACAGTACTGTAATGGAAGGTGCCAAGAATCCCAAGGGTTTCAGCACCACAGCAACCTCCACTAATGGCACATGGTCCACTTTCTTAACCAAGCAGAGCAGGAAGATGTTTTCTACCAAAGCATCTAGGATTGGTCCTACAATGGGAGTGGCTGAAACTTGGTCCCACTGAAGAAAAAAAGAGCAAGTGCAATCCAATGCCTTCAGAAGAGTGGCTTGAGAATCCACAAGCAGTAGCCAGTTGTTCGCAAAAGAAAATATTCAGGCACTTCATCTGCAGAAATGAGTAATTACTACTGGCCTGCAGTTCTTAGAAACATGGAGGACAAGTGGGGACAACAATGAAATGGAGCAGAACCTGAACAGCCACTGTTCTATGGAGAAGTGAAACACCCTTCCAGTGGCAGCTCATGTTACTGATGTCATGTAAACAATCACCTTGATGACTTAAATTGCACACACAACCTCTTTGGAGGACAGGAGTTCAAGAAATATAATTTGGGTGATGCAAACACTGAAATGACTCAAATCTAAGAATGACTTAAGGGGTCCCCTGTTTTCTTTGACCAGAAAAGCAGTCTGAAATAATACTTAGTCACCTATCAAAGGGGGCAACTGGCTGTTACCGCTCAAATACAGAATAACTCATTTTTTCAGAAGGCAGCCACTAGGTAAGACTGAGGGTGGGACGGGTTCCTCTTTAGTCTCCAGAAAGTATGCTTTTAGCTGCATATGCTCATACTCCTATTTTTAAGCTTTTCTCCTCGGGACTCAGTGAAGAAAGGACTTCCCAAGTAGACATTCATGGTCACCAAATGTAGCAAGTGTAATAAATAAAATACACACAACCATGCATGTGTGTGTGTGTGTGTGTATGTCTCTGTCTCTCTCTCTCTCTCTATATATATATATATATATATTTATGGGTTCAGTTTGTAATTTCGAAATACTGAAATCTCAAATTTCAGTATTTCGAAATCACAATCCCGAATCCTCTCAAACATGAAACCTCACAATCCCAAGAGTCAAAATCCCAAGAATACAATATAAATTAGCAGTATACTTTTAATAGGCTGTACGTTGTACGTAAACTGCAATGGAGTCTCCCTGCTTTCCCTCACCTGGAAGTATAGCAGCTGTCTATGAAACTATACTATCACAAAAAGGGAAGAAAGTCCTTATAATAGATGGATATGTGTACCACTTGGAAAAGAAAGTTCCTAGCAGACAGTACTGGTGTTGTAAATGGAAGACTGCTATGAAATGCAAAGGTAGGTAAATGGAAGACTGCTATGAAATGCAAAGGTAGGCTAATAACAAGTCCCGTACCTACCGGAGAAAAGCTGTGTAAGTCAGCAGCACATAACCATAGTGGTGACCCGACAGAGATTGAGAGGTATAGCGTGTGTGCTAAACTGAAGCACAGGGCAGCTGTCTCCAGGGATTCCCCATGTCTACTTGTAGAGGACGCACTAGTGTCCATGTCTATGGATGTAGTCCCTGATCTACTGACTAGATGAGCATTGTTACAGGAAGTGGGATGGGTGCGCAGGAAAGGTACAACAACAGTAAGGGTTAGCCTCAATGTATGCACACTAAACATCCAGGACTACCCCAGTAAGAGTGGCACATTCCTTTAGAAACAGGTAGTAAAGTGTCTCATATCACTTGCATTCCTGCCAGAGGATGAAGTTGTACAAGCATATTATGAGTTGAAAGACACATACCCTCCGGAGGGGAAGGAAAGGAATTAATAAAGTATTTTGGTGATTGGTATGTCTTAGGAAGGAAGAAGTGGTTTAACACAAGAACTGCTTCAGTCTGTCATTTTCCACTTTTATTTCAAGTAGGTTTCTGGAATGTGAATGAATTGAACTCCCTACTCCTGCCCCGAACGCAAAATTCAGTTGAGGCTTGTCACCTTCGGCAGAAATGTTTATTGGGTGCCAAGGCAACTGACCTGAAGAGAACACTGGCGAGGGAGCAGGATAGGGTGGAAGAGCTACGGAACCGCCTTGCTAGTGGGTGCCCGCCCACAATGAAAAGATGTAGGCTACTGAGAAGACATACACAATTTGAAAGTATACTATCACATAGGAAGGAATATAGTACGTGGAGTTTCTGAAGGCTATCGCTAGGGTTCTGCAAATGTGAGTGCTGCAATACTGTGATTGTATGCCATTGGAATGGAAAGTTAAAAGTTTGATGTTATGCTACACTACTGAGTGACACTTTTCACTGCGTGGTGTTTCGCAAAGGTGGAGGGATAAAGTAAAAAAAAAACAAAGAAGCCATAGTACGGATTTTTGGTATTTTGATACTTAGGGATTGTGGAGTTCGTAATTCTGTATTTTCGTGTTTGTGAGCGTTCGGGATTGTGATTTTGAAATACTGAAATTCGGGATTTCAGTATTTTGAAATTATAAAGTGGACCCATATATATATATATCTATGGTAGATAGATTCATTTTTTAATTTTGAAAGCCCAAAATCCCGAGTTTTGAAATACCGAACTCACAACATCGAGATTTTGGAATCTCAAAATTAGAAAGTGGAACAAAAAAAAACAACTAAAACAATGCTTTTTGCAGGGGGGCATGCCCCCCTGTGCCCCCCACCCCCTGCAGCTTAAATATACCATCTCCGAGATCACACTACAGTGAAGAGAACGGTAAGCGGAATTACCATTCTCTTCACTGTAGCGCGATCTTGGAGATAGTATATTTAAGTTGCAGGGGGCGTGGGGGGTGCAAGGGGGCATTGTTTAGTTGTTTTATTTATTTATTTTTTTTCACTTTTTAATGTCGAGATTCCAGAATCGCGTCTTTCTGGGATCGGTATTTTGAAAGTCGGGATTTTGGGCTTTCGAAATTAAAAAGTGGACCCATTATATGTGTGTGTGTGTGTGTGTGTATATATATATATATATATATATATATATATATACACACACACACATATATATATATATATATATATATACACACACACACACACACACACACATATATATATGTGTGTGTGTGTGTGTGCGTGTGTGTATATACATACCAAAAAAAAAAAAAATTATATTTATATATATATATATATATATATATATATCTATATATGTAAAAACTCTTTCAACAAGTGCTAGGGACTAGGCAACTCTGTCCAGCTCTGTGTACATTGGTATACTTCTTCTGGCCTGTTTTCCATGGGACTAACTGGGAAACAGTCAAGAAAAAGCACAAATGGAATTATTTATGGAAGACTTTAGTATGCCAATGTTAGAGGTAGATGAGGTTCAATAATTAACAGTTAAGATAGAGGGTGATTAGGTAAAAACTTTGATGTATAATGATGGAAAGTTTCCTGGAATAGATGGCATTTCTGTGGATGTTTGGAAGCTAAGAGGGGAAAAAGGTGATAGAGATCTGGAAGGTTTTGTTTAACAGTATTTTAAAAGAAGGGGGAATCCCAACAAACTGGAAGAAAGCTGTGGTGGCAGTAATACCCAAAGATGGAAAGACCCTTCAGATCCAGCTTCATATAGGCCCATTTCAATTGTAAACCATGACTCTAAAGTGTTTATGTTCGTAATAGCTAAAAGAATGGCAGAAGTGTTGCCAAAATTGTTAGATATGGATAAATATGGTTTTCTAGCGGAGCGGTAAGTATTTGACAACCTTAATAAAATAACGCTGCTCCAGAAGGAAGCAGAATGTGGGAAAATACTGTTTTTGTTGGTAGGTCTTGATGCACAGAAAGTGTTCCACAGAGTAAGCCAGGATTTTATGAGTAAGGTAATGGAAGCATTTGCATTCTCTGATACAATCATTAGGTTAATTAGGAAAATATATGAGGGACCCGAAGCAAAAATTGAAGTGGGAGGTTTCCTCTTTGATAAGTTGCTTCTAAACAGAGAAACCAGTCAGGAGTGAGCCACTGGCAACGAATATAAGGGACTCAGAAATTCAGGGATATAACTGGTACAGTAATCAAGGAAAGTTTGCTTTATTTGCAAACAATATTATTTTGTAACTGATAAAACCAGAAAAGATATTTTGGTGTTGTGGAACATTTTGAGGCAGTTTCAAGTATTTGTAAGATATAAAATTAATGATGATAAAACAAAGGCTACAGCTATAAACTATGTAGCAACACATGAATTGGCTCAGAGATACCCATATTTATGGGCACATTACAAAATAAAGTATATAGGAGCATGGCTTAAAAAGGTTTCTGTTATGGCAGCTAAGGATACGTGGGAAGAGACTAGACAAAGTAATAGAAAAACTGAGAAACTGGAAGCTCTTGTTTATAGGTGTGGCTAGCAAGACACAGAAGTGAAAATGTTTTTAATCCCTTTAGTTTTATAAGTAGTTCAGGCATATTTTTTCAACCAGAGAAGCAGTTGTGGACAGCAATTAATAAAGAGGTGAAGGATTTTATTTGGGGGGGGGGTCAAGGGGGTAGTTTGATCCTCCTAACAGAACAAGGAGGTTTAGGACTACCTGATTTGAATTGATACTTTAGAGCTACACAGTTAAGGCATGAGCAGAAAACTACAATTCAAAGTGGAAATGGATGATGATAAAGCATGGGGGTAATTTAAGAAATAAGGAAATAATGGTATTGTGGACCCAGATCCTTAAGTAGAATAACAGTCGCACAGAATACTATACTCATAAAGTATCAGAAAATATATAAAAACTAAGCCAAACAGGGAAATGAGAAAGAAGGTTCTGCTGATAGGAATGACTGCAGTTAGGGATACAGAGAATAGGAGAGAGGAGGATGGAATTTACTGGAAGAAGCTGGCAAAGGAACCAAGGTATTGAGAACAAATAATTATAGAAAGAAAGGTAATTCAATGGGAAAAGGCTAAGAAGACTTTTGGATTACAGGCTAATGATTGACTTCCCTATCACGGATTGATATCAGAGTATAGACAAAGAGAAAGACACTGGGGAATCCTAAATGAAAGACTAGCAGAGGTTGAGTTTTTAACTGAAGTTAGAACAAAAGCTGCTGTTAAAAACGGGGATAATTAGTAGGACATGCAAAATACTGCACAATAACTATAGGAATCAATCAAAAGAGGTAAGAAAAGATTGGGCAGACACATTAGGTAAGTACTTTACAAAGAAATAGTAAGAGGGCATATGTATGGCTTACATGGCTCTCAAATATGCAACAAATATAGAAGATTTAGGATTTTTACTTGGAAGTGTTTGCATAGATACTTTTATATCCCAAGCAGACACAAAAGAAGTTTTCCTCGGGTAGATGGTAACTGGTGGTGTGATGAGGAAGAAGGAGGTAACTGGGAACATATGTTTTGGAAGTGTAATGAGTTGGCAGACTTTAAAAATTCCATACAGAGTACTCTGTCAGGAATATTGGGCAACCAAAGGAGAGCAACTAAGGAAATTATTTTTTGAGCATTGACAGGATCTGATTTGCCTAGACATAATAAGGCAGGAGGATGATTTTGTCCTGTCGGGTATTCCTGATTCCATGCAGCTATATAAATGCTCATATAATACTTTGGTGTAGGTTTGGACATATGTGCCAGTTCCTATGGAGGGGGAGGGGGCTGTGAAGCTGCTTATACCTTCTCTCAGGAGCCTGTAATGAGCTTTGGAGAAGTTTTTTTTTTTTTTTTTTGTCCCTAGTTAGGGGGGGGGGAACCGGGGGTGATGGCAACTTCAAAAGTGACCGCTTTGTGGTCAGATCTTACCAAGGAGGATGACACTGTAGGGATGCTGCAGTAGTTACCCTTGTTGGTTAATACCAAGCTCAAGATAATATCACCTCTTGTGGGGGTGTCGCCCAGCTGGTCCAAGACATTTGCATTGACGAAATCAAGAAATCTCTGGGCATCTGTGTTTTGGCATGAGTAATTCTTCCAGTCTATGATTAAATAGTTAAAGTTGCTCAGGATCGGGGTAAAGGGTTGAATCTTGATAGATTCAAAGAGATCCAGATAGGTGGAGTGGGCATCTTGAGTCAAAGTAGGGGCCTGTAGCTAGTTATGATTTGCATATGGGTCTTGGCAACGGTTAACTGCACCTGGAGTGTCTCCTGTACATCATACTATCTGACCATCCTGGAGGTGTGTATGTCTTTAACGTATACTGCAGCTCCACCGCCATTTGCTTTGCTGCACATGGTTTGGGGTCTGAATGTATGATAGTATGAGTAACCTGGTATGGCTGGGCTGCTCTCTGCAGCTTTGAAGCAGGTTTCTGTGACTACACAAATGTCAGCATCTTCCAGGGTGAAGAACGCTTGCAATGAGCGTAGTTTCCGGTTTAGACTCCTATCGTTTAGCAGCATGACCTTTAATTTGTGTTTTGATGAAATTTTCAAGTTGGTAGTTTTGACCTCGTGGCATTGCCTGAAAAGGTACTATGGGGGAGGCAAGAGCCTTTGCCAGAAGCCTGAACCCAAGGAAGACAGATGCAGACCATGAAACATTACCTCTTCCACTGCAGATGACATGTTTTTATGACTGTAGCAATTCTGTAGGATGGGCTAATGCATACTCTTCTTCTATCATCATTTACTGCTCCAGGATGCTAATCTAGTCTAAAAGGCAATATGCAGAAGCCTGCTGCCATGAGGCCGGTCACTTGGTCATCTACTGCAGCTTCACAGTGAAGACAGGTTTTTGGTGTCTACGAAAGATAGCTTACTGCATAAATGCCATGACAATGTGCAAATGAGGCTTCAGAATGCTGTGAACGAGCCTAAACAGGATACCAAGACAGATGGTTATTTGAAAGCAGACAGTCCTGAGAGGAGCAGCTCTAATGTCTATAGTACAGCCATACCCTGCAATGGAGGAGTAACAGAGATAGGCTGACCTTCAGTTATCGTCTGGCAATGTATGAAGATTGCTGGAGGAAGTCAACATCAACATTTTCATATCTGTTGCAGAGATGATATTAAAACGGTTAAAATATTCTAAAATTACTTCATTATCTCATAGCAATGCTATGAAAAGATACAGAGTTACTCAAATGTTTACCCAGAGTGGTGGAATTCTTTTAGCTTGATTTTCCTTTTCCTAAAACAATCCTCTGAGCATGAGTAAAGTATGACTCATCCAGCAACCCTGCCAAAATGTATTTTGCTGTAATATGCACTACAACTGAAAAATGTAAGCCCTTACTACCCTGAGCAGGATGGCAGTAACTCTAAACAGACTTAAAATCTATGAAGACAAGTGAAAGTCAAATCGACCACTATGGTGCCTCACACAAATGCACTTTAAAAATTCCTGAAAAATAAACTTACCTTTGACTTCATTATTGAACCTTTGCTGTATATGTTTTTATGGAGGCAGTTAAAGCACAGGAACACATCAAACACCTGTTATGATCTCCTTTGTTTTCTTGAAGGGAAGTAAGGGAGAAGTACTACTCTCTTCAAAATAATCTAACAAATGTCAAACCAGTCTGATATATCACATAGCTTTTTTTTTTCTTACTGGACAGAAACAGATTGGAAGAACTAAAATGAAGATGATTTACATCACTTTTGTTAAACATCCGCTGCAAAGTTATTTCTGGCAAAAAGGCCTTTGACGGGATGGGAACTCATCAACAAATCAGACTCTACACTCTAGCAGAATGACAAGTGACAATCATAGTGTGCCCAGAAAAGATCTGTGCGGAAATGAAATACCAAGAGGGAGTGGGGATAGCAGGAGATAGGAACTTGACAACACAATGAAAGGATGTAAATGGAGTACCAAAGTGAAGGAATATTAAGTAGGGAAGATTTTTTTAGAGATGTTACAAGAAGTGCGGGATGGAGAGATGTTGAAGGAAAAAGAAAATTAAGGGAATGAGGAATGATATACATTCATATGCATTAAGTGTGGTCTAGGATAGACAAGGGATGTGTTACAGTTGAAAATGTACAAAAAAGTAGAGATAAACCCCATCCTATTTTTCAGTTCCTGCACATGTTAAAATAGAAATAATATTAAGGAGCGATGTAGCAGGTACAGGCATTGGAAAATACCCATTTATCTTTTGGATAAAGAAGCAGAATAGGTAAAAAAAAAAAAAAAATTATACAATGACCGGCCTAAAATATTCAAAAATGAGCACACTGATTGGCCAGCCCAACCAGCGTGCCCATTGTAAATCAGAAAGTATACTAACAGGAAAAAGTCCGGTCGCCTGGACTTTTTCCCATTAGTATATCTCACATTTATTTATTTATTTATTTATTTTCACTATAAAAAGAAACCAGAAGACTTAAACCAATGGAGGGAGACAGTGCAGATAAAAATAAAAGGATAATCAGGTAAGTTCTGCAAAACTTAAAAAACGTACCTGATTATCCTTTTATATTGTCTGTCCTGACTCTCCTCAAGGTAAAAAGTTTCCTGGTTTCCTTTTTGCATTAAAAAAAAAAAAAGAAGCAGCAACGGAGATCTTCCTTTCTCCACTGCAACAGTTGCACAGCACTGATGTACTGCGTAAGCATTGGGACACAAGTCCCATACGCATGCGCAGTACATCAAAACAGCCACAGGATACATTCAAGATGCGGAAGGGCAGCACGGAGACATTATACAAAGACATTATTATTTAAGAAAAGTAAGTATTTTTTTCTTAAATAATGTCATTGTATAATAAGAATAACCCATAGCTGGGTGTGGAAAATGCTGGATTTACCCACGGTTAGTGTGGTTTGGTCACAAGGGCGAATTACCTACGGTTGGCTTTGTTTGGTCAGTCGGGCTTCGCCCTCGTAACCAAACCACACCAACCATGGGAAAATCCAGCATTACCCACACCCATCCATGGGTTATTGCTTAAACAGAAAAGGAAGTGAAACAAATGGGAAAGAGTGAATGACAGATATGGGATGAACTACAACATTAATTCAGAGAAGGTGGTGCAAGCAGGTGTAGCAGAAAGATAGAGAGAGAAGAAGAAAGGAGAACAAACTCAGGGAAGAGTTGAATAATATTTCAATTAAGAGAAAAAAATGGGAAAGAAAGGGAAAGAGAAAGAAAAGAGAGAGAGACAAAGAAACTGCAGAAATGGGAGGACAGAAGTATCCTGGATAAAAAATGTGGGGGCAAAACTAAGTTTTAGTAACAACCCTAAGATGGCAAAATGATTAGCAATGAGATTGAGAAAGCAGCAAGTAGAAACAGGAATATATAAAATACAACAAAAAATGCAACAAAAGAGTAGGAACATTAAGAGATATAATATCAGAATTTAGGGAACTGCATAAGAAATTATATGCAAAAGGCTAGCAAGAGGAAGAAGGAGATTAAGAGCAGGTATTGGAAATACCATTAATGGGGAAAATCCAGGAGGAAGAAATGGAAGAATAAGTAAAATGGATAAGAACAGATGAAATGAGGAGGGCATGGGATAGAATAGCAAAGGGAATACCACTGTGGAGTGATGGGTTGCCAATAGAATGCGGGCAATTAATTATAGTAGTAGAGAAAGAAAAATGGTCAACACTATTCAACATCATTACGGAGAGAGGCCAGCTACAAAAACTGTGTGGGGAAACAGAACAGTAATACACACAGATGGGAAGGATCTACTATACTATCTTCTTATAGGCCAATCTGTATATTGAATCATGATCATAAGTGTTTTATGCAAATACTAATGGACAGATTAGGAGGAATACTACGAAAAATAATTAATGGAGAACAAACCGGTTTTATAGATGGAAGAGGAATAGCAGACAACCTGCTTTGAACTCTTATTTAAAGTTGTGTTGAAGGTGTAAAGAGGAGAGGGGAATGTGGTCACAAATGTTTGGGAATGTAAGAAATGAGAAGAGATTAGAACAGTGCTCTCCAACCTTTTCTGCATCACGAATTGGTTTCATGTAAGATAATTTTCCATGGAAGGGCAACATGTGCGTATAATAAGCGAGCAGTAATACCCGGCAGGGTGCATGTTAATGTGTAATTAACATCCCCCAGAAGTGTTATGAGGCCCGACACCCCTTGGAAGGGCATTAATTACACATTAACATACATCCTGGAGGGCATTACTGCGCTTAGACGGGAGAATTGGTTCTCTGTAAAATTGTTGTGTTGTACTTACTTTTTAAGTACTATATATTTTTTTTTTATATATTTTTGATGTAAAATAGTTCCTCCACCTAATGTTTCAAATGTGCTATAGTATATGTTAATGGTGCTGGAGGAAGCATTTTACATCCAACTTATAGCACTTAAAAAATATCCTGGCATTTACTTTATTTTTTGGTACCTCACTCCTAAACCATTGCTGCCAGTCATTGGAGATTGAAATTACAAAATAATGGCATGCATCTGAGTTTCAGACTTTTTCTTCAGAAAATTCACACCAACACAGATCCTTTTATTTAAGCAGGTTTGTAATTTTATAAGAGTAGTAATTAAAAATCGGTTCCTATTTCTGAGCCTTTGTTTCCTCTTTATTTTAGAGTTTATGCAGATTTTTTCAGCTGAAAGGTCCAGAGGTATGCAAACCTCTTTACTGTCACTCTCACTCACTCTCTCATGCCAACCTCTGTTTCAGAAAATGTATGCTAACACAAATCCTAATAATCAAGTCAAATATGTTCCTATTTTGAGCATGTGCCCCCTGTTTATATTAGGTTTATCCACATGTATTGAGCATACCTTTCAACTGTCCAGATTTTTCCCTCGTATGCTTGGTCCCATCCTCATAAAATTTGTAGTTTTCTGGAAAATGACTGGGGATTGAAGTCATTAAATAATGACAGGGATTTGAGTTTCAGACTTCATATCATTCAGATAATACATGCGAATGGAAACCCTGTTGTTCTAGCAACTAAATTTATAAGAGCAATATTTAAAATCCGTCCTTATTTTTGGTCGTTTTTTCCTTGTTATTTGTATCTCTGTCCAGATTTCTTGTGCAGAGAGGTGTAGTTGAGAGGTACACAAACCTTTTAACTGATGTTGCTGCTCTCAGGGATCGCTCTCACTCTTCACTCCTGAGACACACACACACACTCTCTTCTGCCTTCGTGCACATATTCACTCACGCACTCAGACAGAAACATACACATGCGCATACACTTTTTTAATTTCATTTATTTTACACTCGTTAAACAGCAAAAGCGCTGCTTCGAGAGTGTAAAATAATAGCTCAATCAATCTCACTGTTCACTCTCTCTCGCATAAACAAATAAACTGTCCCTTCTGCTTTCACACACACACACACACACACACACACACACACACACACACACACATTCTGCTTTGATGCACACATTCACTCACACACGCAGACAGAAACATAAACACACTCGTACACATACATTTTTTTTCTGAACAGCTAGGCGCCCAACATAAGTTTTTTATTCTTTTCTGTGCGGCCGGGCAACGAATGATCCACAGCCCGGTACCAGTCAATGGCCCAGTGGTTGGGGACAGCTGGATTAGAACATGGGTTAGAAATGTGGTTTGGCAAATACTAACTGTACCATACACTTAAGCTATTTCCAATGGGATAAACAGTAGAAGTAAAGGAAGAAAACAGAATGCTAATGGGACAACTAATGACAGTAAACTAAAAAGCAATAACTAAAAGGTGGAAAAGGGGGAAAAAACGCTAGAAGTAGATTATATAAAAACAATGGCTCAAAGTGAAAAAGCAGGGTGTGGAGTAGAAGGACAGGAGGAGGAAGCAACACAAAGGTAAATGGTAAAATGAATGTGATACAAAGAAGAGAACCGAATCAGAAAGACAGTGAAAGGAAAGGGAAGTGAAGAAAACTAGGAAACAGTAGCAAACTACTAGGATGCTAAGAAGGAATGGGATCTCTCAGACAAGAAAAAGGAGGAAATGACACAGTAGTGGAGGGGAGTGTACTGTAGGAAATTTAAAAAGAACAAAGAGTAATTAAGCATACACAGGGGGAGAATAGGTGGGGTAAATGTAAATACTTTACAAAGCTTAAATAAGAAGAAAAGATAGAAAAACATGGGAGTTGCAATGGAAACCGCATATAAAATTTTAGCTGAAACAAGAACAGATGAGAATAAAACAGAAGGGAGTAAATGGGTGAATGAGAATAAAAACGTAATAGGGCAATGGAAATATAATTAATATGAATGGAAAAGTAAAGTAATTGTAAATGCTGATATTGGACAAGTGGTGTTCTATCTAATATAAACACAAAAGAGGACACAGAGAACAGAAGGATAATGGAACACGTGTCAGCAGCAGAATGATTAAATGCACTATGCATGTCACTTGTGTTGCATGTAATATGGAAATGTAGAAACAAAAATGCACAGTTTGTGATTTAAAAAAAATATCCAACATGCCTGAATAGTGGTGTGGAAATCAGTGGTGAAATATCAGTCATCACAAAAGTAGCATGCCTATAAGTGTAATGAAAATGAAGATTTAAAAAGGAAAATGTGTTGCTTTCTGAGGGGAGAACTTTAAAGGTAAGTTATAGTTAAGTATAAGGGTGCAGCGTTGAATAGAAGAAAGAGAAACAATCAACCTTAAATCAGAAGGAAACATGTAAAGTAGTCAGAAAATAAACATCCCAAGAGAAGGAAATGATAGCTGTTCCCTCATGAAATACAAACCTTTACAGAGAAAACCAAAGAAGCAAAGAATGAGGAAGGAGGTATTAAAACAATGGAAGCAACCAGAACAGAAAATGTTGGCAAAAAGAGCAGCTAAATGAAAATCATACAGGGTTCATGGAAGATACAGGAAATTTACCAAAGTAGCTAAGAGTAGTTCACAGGATATGGATATCAGTCCATTCAGAGAAGAAATGGTCCTGTAAGATATCGAAGATGTAAAGGTTCACAAGGAAATGGGACTGACAGGTTTCACCAAGTTCTGGCTTAAGCACTTGGGCCTCAGGCCATTTATTCTACATTAAGAAGGTTTGTGGTCTGCACTCTTGTGGGAGGAGAGGCTGGATTCTGCGCTTCTGAGCTGGGAATATCTGGTCACAGGCTTATTGTGCCTGCTTATTTGAACTGTTTCTTTCTGAAATTGGTGCGGCTTGTTGCTGTTGCATAGACCAGATTCAGGCCTGCTGAATCTGCTTTGTTTGTATAACTTGAGCACTGATCCAGGCCATCTTTTTTGGAGAAGGTTACTCTGCACCCTAGTAAGCAGGGGTGTGCAGTTAGAACTTGTCTGATTGAAGACTGCTGGAACAGGGCTCAGTTTTGAGCTTTTTTTTCTGGTTAATTGGGTAACTTGTTTAAATCAGTGTGTTCGTTTTCTATTGTTTTATATATTTATATATATATATATATATATATATATATATATATATATATATATATATATATACTTGTTTCCCGCCTTTCTAAGCTAGTATAGTCCAGTTTTCGGGTTAGTGCTGAATTCAGGGCTGTGTTACAAATCTCTGTGTTTGCCCATACCTTACTTGGATAGAAGGAAGTTCTCTGTTCACCTGTGAGAGAGGGGAGCTTTGAGCAGCCTATCTGTCCCTGGAGGAGTGGTTTCAGCCCAGAAATTAGTAGTTTATTGGCCATTTTGGGCTAATTTCTATCTCTTTCATTTCCCTGCTATAAATACCGTATCTCCCCGGCTTTGTGCACCGGGTAGCTAGGGTAAAACTATTCCCGGCTCCACAAAGTCTCCTCTTCAATTTTTCCCTTGGAACTAGACATACTTTCAACTTAAGCACTCAAGCCACTCATTTCTCAGCCTGGCACTTACTCAAAACGTACAGCAAACACTTATAAACCCTAGCACTAGACCCTCCTGTACTGAACAGAAGGACAAGGCTCTCTATTCGACCTTACCAGCCATCCAGTAAAACAGTTCACTGTACCTATCCAGGCATGTCCAAAGGGCAGTTTCAGGTGTACTCTCCAGTCCAACTGGTGTATCTGGGCATTTTGAGGCAATGTTACAACTGTCTCATGTACACAGACAATCCCCTCCTCCTACCACCAAACACTAATACATGCGAGAGATGCAATTATACAGCCAAACTGAAGGCTAAGCTCTCTCAACCCAAGACTGGATCAGACAGTCAAGAGGAGAAGGGAAATACTTGCATCACACCACCAGTCTCACATAAACCCATTAAAGCAGCACTGGAAAAAAAATCACACATAAATACATGAAAACATACTCGGAGGCTCTAAATAAAAATCTGCAAAACAAACAGAGACTTCCAAAGCAAACATCCAAGCAACCTCCACCCCCCAACACAAACCATGAAACACATACTTCACAAAACCAGTGTGCCATGCAATCACAGCCCTTAAGGCAAAATAACATACCCAACATACTAGTAATAGGTGACTCTATAGTCAGGCACACTGACGTCCCACTCACTAGGCTGAATAAGGAGAAGGTTACTGTTAGCTGCCTGTCGGGCGCCAGGATCTGCCACATAACACAAGCACTCAAGTTACTACAGAACAAGTACAAATATGACTCTGTCATTGTCCATGTTGGTGTGAATGACCTGAGCCGTACCCCTCTGGACTACATGAAAAGAGACATGGAAGAGCTCTCTGATCACGAAGCCCAGGCCAGTATGACCCTGACCCTGAGTAGCATCCTGCCCTCACCAAGAATGATACCACGGTATAAAAAAAAAATTCTCAATTTCAACAACTGGTTAAGTTTCTGGTGTCATTCAAAGGGGATCCAGTGTCTGTCCGCCTGGGATGACATGCTCTACAAGCCACGCTGCTTTGCTAGAGACAGCTTGCACCTGTCACCTTTAGGCTTTTGAATACTGGCCAAGGCTCTTGCCACCCCCATAGTGCCTTTTTTAGGCAAGGCTCAAAAGACAAACCTACCGCTGTAAATAGCACAAGTAACAAAAAACTGAGGGTAGTGCTACTCAATACCAGAAGTCTGACCTCAAAATGCACGCACTCGAGGCACTCCTCAGTATGGAGAAAATCGATATATAAGTGCAGTAACAGAAACCTGGTTTAAGGCTCCAGACAGCACCCCAGCACTACCAGGCTACAACTCATACCATACATTTCGGCCACAGAACCCAAATTGAAATACAAAAGGCGGGGGCGTATTCATATTCATCAAGGATACCCACACCTCCAGGTTAGTGGCACAGCACGATGCTTCAGAGATCATCCACGTGCAACTAACAATGGGCAAAACTGCAATTCAAATTGTAGCTTGCTACAGATCACCCACCATGTCCCAGGACCCCCATTCCGCATTCCTGGAAACAATGGGAAAAATAAAGGTCCTACCAAACACCCTAATATTGGATGATTTCAATTATCCAAACATTAACTGGGAGAACTACTCAAGTACTAATTCCCTTGCCCAACATTTCCCAGAATTTATAAACTCAAACGCCCTGGTTCAACTGGTCAACACTCCCACCAGAGGTGACAACATATTGGACCTGGTCATCACCAACATGGGCGACCGGTGTTCCACACCGGAGGTCAACCCCTCACTGGTTAGATCTGACCATAAACAAATCACTTTGGATATCCACATTCTGCCCTCACCCCCGGACAAGAAAACCACCGTGAAAAACTTTTCAAAAGCAAACTTCACGTTACTTAAGACCAAGGTGGAAAGTTCCAAAGCCCCCATGCTGAAGGATAATGCTGTCCAAGCTGCAAAATTCTTTACTAACGCATTCTACGGGCACCTACAAGAATGCATGGATCATGCCATCCCAAGCAAAACGAAGACTCACTCCTCCAAGAAAAGGAAACCAGTCTGGTGGACTCCTGCCATAAACAAGCTATACAATAGAAGGAGGAAACTAGTACAGAAAAGAGTAAAATCCCAAGAAGGGAAGACATCCCTGATTAGTATCAGCACGAAACTATGATCCCTCATAAAATCATCCAAGGCGAGCTTTGAAAGAAAAATTGCCAATGACTCCAAAGATAACCACAAGTTATTCTTTAGCTATGTCAAGAATCTAAATGGCAATGCTCAGCTCTGCTCGGAGTTAGTGCAGAATGGCACAAAATACACTGAACCGACCGATATCGCCAACATCCTGGCAGACAGGTTCAGCACAAACTTCACCCCAAAGAGGGCCCATAACCATACCACAAGAATGTAGAGTCCCTGAAATTACAGACACTCAGGTTAAAACAGCCCTCTCCAAAGCCAAAAACACAGCATCAATGGGACCAGACAGTGTCCCAGGCTGCGTCCTACACGAGCTCAAAGACGAACTAACCCCTCCCCTAAACACACTGTTCAAACTCAGCCTCTCCACAGGCTACGTACCCATAGAGTGGCACACATCAGCGGTTATTCCACTCCACAAAGGTGGAGCCACAACAGACCCCGGGAACTATTGCCCTACAAGCCTGACTAGCTTGGTCTGCAAGGCTATGGAGCGCATCATCATGGAACTCATTAACAGAGACATTGGGAACCTCCAAACACTGGACCCTACTCAGTTCGGCTTTGTTAAAGGCAGATCATGCCTCCTAAACCTGGTGGACTTCTTTGAGACGGTTATCAAGGCTATAGATGAGGGAAAAGTGGTACACCCAGCCTACCTAGACCTCACAAAGGCCTTCAACACCATTCCCCATTCTGGTATTATAGACAAGCTCACCAGCCTGAACATAAACCCCTACGTCACAAGATGGGTTGCCAACTGGCTCACAGACAGAACCCACATGGTGAGAGTTGCGGGAGCTAGGTCTGACTCTAAATCGGTTACAAGTGGAGTTCCCCAGGGTTCAGTCCTAGGACCCCTCCTGTTCGGCATATACTTCTCAGAGGTACAGGCAAGCACAGGAGGACTATGGCTGACCAAGTTCGCAGATGACTGCAAACTAGGGACTATAACTGACTCTCCGGCTGACACAGACATCCTCCAAAAGGGTCTCACTGAGACAGATACCTGGTGTCAAAATCATGGCCTTAAGCTTAATGCCAAAAAGTGCATAGTAATCCCCTTTGGAAAAAACAAAGTACCCACATACTACCACATAGGTGGTAGTCCCCTAAATACGGAAGACGTAATAAGGGATCTGGGGACCCAAGTAGATAGTAATCTCACCTTTGATAATCACATTGCTAAAGTGGCTAGAAAATCCTTCTATGTGGCCCACCTAATCACAAAAGGGTTTGCATCCAGATCAAAAGAGGTCATTGTGCCCCTCTACTCATCAGACCCATCATAGAGTATAACTCCCCATTTGGGATGTACCTTACAAGACACCTGCAACAGCTGGAAAGACCACAGGAGTACCTCACCAAAAGGATCACTGGCCTCAAACAGATGCCCTATGCAGCTCGACTGAAGAAATTACAGCTGTACTCGGTTGCATACCGCCTACTCAGAGGTGATCTCTGCCTGACATACAAGGCCATGTCCAACCCAGAATTGATAGACAAGCTCCACCTAAAGAAAACCTTATCCCCGTGAGCCACACACTCTAGGGATCTAAACCTCACCACAACAATAAATAGGACGTGCTGGAGGGATAGATTCCTGTGCCAGAGACTTCCCATGCTTTGGAACAAGATTCCAATCTACATTAGGCAGAGCTCCTCCCTAACACTCTTCAAAAGAAATCCTGATGAGTGGATGGGAAACAGAAAGTTTACCTTGGGGATCACTTCAGTGGCTCTGCTGGACACAGGCACAGGGAATTAATCTAAGGGTCAGCGAAAGCCAACACATTCTGGCTAGGCTTATAAATGCCTTCGGGCAGATAGCCTAGTACCTACCTATGAACCTAATTCCTAACAAAGTAGCATTGGAGGGGTTAGTCTCCTGACAAAAAATGACTTTCCTTTCATTTTTAGGGTGTTTTCAGAATCATAATTTTAGGCTTGCTTAATAATGCCACAGTGTATAACACTGTTATTTTCTGCATTTGAACCTTCCCCTTCATAACAGCAGCAATATAGAGGCCAAGAACTATTGACCTATGAGTCTGGCCTCGGGTATAAGAATGTAACAAATGATGAAGGAAAGAATTTTGAAACATGTGAAGGCATGTGGGTCACATGATTCAAGGTGGCATGGATTCATAACAGAAGTTCAAATCAAACAAATGACACATACTTCTTTGGTTGAGTAACTATAGTGTGACATCACCACTCTGGGCCAGTAATCAAGGAGCCTGAATCCTAACCACCGATATTGGAGAGGGATGTTCACTTGGAATACAAATGGATACACTCAGTATTTCCAGATGAAGACCTCTCTGCATCAAACAAAATTTCCCTTTAGAGGACACAGGGAACACACACAGCCCAGGGTCTGGGTTTCTCTCTCTGTCTCTTCCCAGGTCCTCAATAAGGCTCTCCACTGGCACAGCTGTAGAGTTAAGTCCTTAGCCGAGTGTCCAAGCCAAGTCCTCCACCACTCTCTCTGTGAAACCAGTGTTGTGCTCCTGCACCAAATAGCTGACACACCCACACTTTGAGATTTGATTTTCACACATACACACACAGACACACACACACACACACACACACACACACACACACACACACACACACACACACACACACACACACACACCTGGGAAAGGCTGGCACGGATCTACCCACAGTGCTACCTTCTGCCCAGACTATAAGGTAGTTATCTCTGCCATCAGACACTACAAAGGGAGCTACCGAAGGCTCTTGCAAGAGTACCCAATTATACTGAGTGAAATTAACATTAATACAGGAGTGGCCACAGTGTCACCATTAGATACAAGTACTCCCAAAGGTTACATTATTCCCTAAAGGGAGCAGCTACATTAAAAAGGTTAAATATATTTAATAATAACAAAAGAACATGAAAATATGAAATATCTATTTACAGTAAACAAAGTTTCAATCACAGGAAATATTAAAAATAACACAGCTGGAAAGATTCACACAGTTACAGAAAAACAATACTTAACTATTCTCACTCTATTTTCCTGACTGATCTAGAGAATTACTGTTTCTGTTTACTTGATAGAGCAAGACAAGATGAAGTAGGTGAGGGATCCTTCTATGTCAGGTTCCAGGAAAACAGACTGCCCTGAGACTTCTGTCTCACCTAATATTAAAACATTATTTCTGTACAGAATGGCATCACAAACATCTGGTCATCTGAATTTTGGTTCCCATGCAACCCCCCCCCCCGACTGCTAGAAACTGCCAGGATTTAGCACCTGCATGTCAATAATACACACACAAGTGCATTGCTCAGATCTATTGCAGCTTCTGGAAGTCATAAAACTATTACAAACTTCTACTCCTTCTACAGAGACTAACAAACCATGCTTCTTACAGACATTGCATCTCTGGCTTCATTCAAAACTGTGAGATAACATCTTTTCAGCCTAGGGCCAGTAATTACATTTTATTACTATTTCAGAAAGTCAGGTGGATTGAGATTAACCTCTTCTCTTCCAGTATCCTCTGTTATAATATACACATTTAAACTGTTACAATAACGCATGTACATTTCTTTTCTGCCCAGCAGGGCATACTGTTGATACATTTTAAACACAAGCAACTTTACAAATACATTTTTCAACACAAGCATCTGTACACATCAGTTTGATGTACAAATGACATACTTCTGTACACAATTCTAGCTAATGTTCCACAAAAAGAATAAATCCACGAACTTGCAAGCTAGTAATGTAAACTTTTTATTCCATAAAGCGCTTTTCGTCTGGCTGGATAGCTAGACTTCTTCAGATGCAATTAAATATTCAAAACACAGTATATAACATGAACATCTGTCAGCTGATCCGCCCTACTAATTAGAACAGCTGATCAGCACCAACCAATGCATATACATACCCTCACAGCCTAAGCCAAAATGCCTTAAACACACATACCATGAATTATATCTACTTCTAAATAAATTAATTAAAACCTACTAACATATTTATTAATTTAAATCATAATTTATATATCTATAAATATTCTAAAAACATTCTAAAAACTTATAAAATACTTAATATACTATATGAAAAGTATAGAAGTCAGAAACCATACATATAAATGGGTTTCTGACTTTAAGTATGTACATACTCCAAAAGCCATGTAATTTAAACAAACTAAAACAGTTAAACTAATGATGCAAAAACTCATACATCGCTCCTACTGGGGCAACTCTATTTAGTAAAATAATATAATATAATATGCATAACATGTAAAATTCATAAAATATTTGCTATGTAGAATAATATACATTTCTGCCCTAAAAGGTTTTTAAAAAACTGCTTTAAAAATATATAGCTGTGATTATCTTAAAAGACTTTTCAGTTTTAAAATACATTTGATAGAATACATCTCATTAAGACCTGGATAGAGACATGCAAACGTACGTAGTTGCCAGGACATTCCATTAAATTGTAATTATATTTATATTCATATTTATATTATGTATTTATATTACTATTTTATTATTCATTATTATTTCATCATATATTATTTTATCATTCATTATACGTTTGTTGTAGATTATTGCCATCACAATATACTCCACTAAAATTGTTAGATACAAGTTTTATTACTTATTACTTTATACTATATTTTAATATATATATTATAATTATACATATATTTACACATATACATATTACATACATTTAATTCATATATTATAAAGGGTTTTTAATTTTAACAATTATAGCTAGACACACTCACTCTTTTCCTAATCATGGTTTTATGTTTAGAGCTATAGAATGTATAACCTCAGATGCTAGAGGTGGCCAAGTACATTTGTTACTTGAAAAAATGGAATTGTCCTGGCAACTACGTACGTTTGCATGTCTCTATCCAGGTCTTAATGAGATGTATTATATCAAATGTATTTTAAAACTGAAAAGTCTTTTAAGATAATCACAGCTATATATTTTTAAAGCAGTTTTTTAAAAACCTTTCAGGGCAGAAATGTATATTATTCTACATAGCAAACATTTTATGAATTTTACATGTTATGCATATTATATTATATTATTTTACTAAATAGAGTTGTCCCAGTAGGAGCGATGTATGAGTTTTGAATCATTAATTTAACTGTTTTAGTTTGTTTAAATTACATGGTTTTTGGAGCATGTACATAATCAAAGTCAGAAACTCATTTATATGTATGGTTTCTGACTTCTGTACTTTTCATATAGTATATTAAGTATTTTATAAGTTTTTAGAATGTTTTTAGAATATTTATAGATATATAAATTATGATTTAAATTAATAAATATGTTAGTAGGTTTTAATTAATTTATTTAGAAGTAGATATAATTCATGGTATGTGTGTTTAAGGCATTTTGGTTTAGGCTGTGAGGGTATGTATATGCATTGGTTGGTGTTGATCAGCTGTTCTAATTAGTAGGGTGGATCAGCTGACTGATGTTCATGTTATATACTGTGTTTTGAATATTTAATTGCATCTGAAGAAGTCTAGCTAAAAAACTACGGTGGTGGTGCTGCGGTAGCGTTGTCGCTTCATAGCAAGACATTGTCTCATTTGATTCTCAGCTAGAGCGTCTTCTGTGTGGAGGCATACGTGAATGGGGCGTGCCTTTGTTGAAGGTTGTGCGTCAGGGCTGGTAACCCGGTACGTAAAAATCCACTACCAATCATTAGTGGACCGGAGTTCCGCTGTGGCGACCCCTAACCGGGAAAAGCCGAAAGACACAAACAAATCTGAAGAAGTCTAGCTATCCAGCCAGACAAAAAGCACTTTATGGAATAAAAAGTTTACATTACTAGCTTTCAAGTTCGTGGATTTACTCTTTTTGTGGAGCATTAGTCGGTTTGTTGCTGCTGTTTTTTCCACAATTCTAGCTAGCTGTACTGATATATGCTACACATCCACTGCCCTACTTCTCCTGGCACAGCTGACAATACCTCACATTGTCACACATGGCATTAAAAATAGGCAGTCATGGTCTATTTTTATAGTTTGCCAAGCCAACTGATTAATTACTAAATGTCTAGTGAACAAAGAGGAGTGTGGGTACACAACATGAGACAGATCACAATTAATTTCCATCACTGACATGAAAGGATGGTAACTGGCAGGGTATACAAGCCAGTGATTAGTTAACATGTAAGGAATGCAAGCCCAAATGTTACAGTTTAAAGCACAGCTGGGTGGCACCAAAATAATTCCAAGTGTTATGTTCAGCCACAAACTAACAAATCTGAACATTCTAGCTAAGATCAGTGCAGGAGCGGCCTTAGGTCAACTGGTGCCCTAGGCAAAAGGGCTCCACGGCGCCCCCCACCACACCATCTGGTACCCCCGCCCTAGTCTACCTACACCAAATAAATACTGGAAAAGTGCCCCTACTAGTGCAGTGCCCTAGGCGGCCGCCTAGTTGGCCTATGCCTAAGGCCGGCCATGGATCAGTGACTTCACAAGACAAATGGATTGTGATATTCGGTACAAGAAATTGAAAGAGGTGCCATCATTATTCAAAAGTTCCACAGCATTTCATTGCAGACACTGTTAAAGCTATTAACATCAGCTTTCTCCATATACAGTTTGTTACTGTTTGCAGAGCTAACTGCTGTTCGAGTTCAACATTTTAATAAACTGTTGTTCAAAAAGAAATTTACAAAAAAACCCCACAAAAGTTGCTAACACCCACATGATCAGTCATGTATACTGCCCAACCTAGTTTTTTAAGAAATGAAAAGCATTACACTGATTTTAAATAGTGGAAATCTAAGCAAGAAAAATGTTCTATTTATTACTGTGATGTCAAAAACATTATTTGAGATAATAAACATTTACAATTCATATTAAGTACATATAAAATATATATAAAAATCTACTGGCTAAAATAAAAAATTGGCCACCAGATGGCAGAAAAGTATCGCAAGGAGAATAAAAAATGGTTAATAAGTTAACAAAGAAACCAAGACAACTGTTTAAATATAGATACAAACCACTATTTCTAAGACTTTCATTTTAAACATTTTATTTAATCCCAGTGGCACTAAACCTTACGGCTTAAAAAATCAAGTCATTATCTTCCTAACTCAGTCCAGTTACCAGCGCGCACACACTCTTCTTATAATTGTGGACAAATTTTCTATTCATCTCACAAATCCAAGGTTAAGTTTCCCATAATTTTACACTGCCCTTCCTCATAATATCCAAGTGACTACACTTTGTTGAATGCTTTCACCCCTTATATATATATATATATGCATATATATGTCTGCAGGAAGATGATAACCTGATCTGACTTATAGGACATTCCAATATTTATTAGGGCTACAAAAATATTAGTTGACATGAGATGCATGGTAATTAAAACAGTCACTTATTCTGGTTTCCCTTGTTTGTGTACATCCTGAAGTAGTTAACAGGTCATTGCATATGCAGAAATTTAACTCAGTATATCTATTTGTCCACAGTGACAGGATCAAAAGCCCTTTCTAAAATGTTTGCTTAGTGTTCTGCATCTGGTTGACAATACCGTTTGAAGAATAAATACAAATATAAGTCTTGATAGATTGTCCCTGCAAAGGAGCACTTGTGTCTAGTGGGTGCACCCATCAAAAATGAAAATAAATGAAATATAAACTAACAACCCAAGACTAAGATTTTTTAATAATGGGGGAATGGGACAACTACTGCTTATAAGAGAATTACCATTACTAACTTTCCTGTGCATCACAATGTCCACCGGTACTGACTTGTATCCTGTCCAAAAATGGGATTTAAATCTGTACAGATCAAGCAGAAAACTTTAAATCATGACATCATTCCTGCAATTTATACTGCAAAATCCATTTGTTTCTTAAGATCCTACCCACATCAAAATGATGTCATGCAAACAATGGCACTAAAGAAACTTATTTGTTACATTATAACAAATACAGTGAGGATTCACATTAGTCTATAGGTCTGCATACATCTGAGCCTTAGCAGTTCCAGTTGCAGTGCCCTTTAGAAGTTTAAGGCTTTTCTGAATGTGCAATAGGATATTTTTGGCCAGCATATGCCATATCAGATCAGACAGTAATTATACTGTACACTACATAACCATTTACAGTTACCAAAGCAAAGTAGTAAAGCCTCAGATTATGACTAAATGAAGTGCATATCAAACATAATTAGAAAACATCAAAGCTGTGTCAGCACACCCTTAATAAGACAAAGCTTCAGTGATGTAATTAATATACAATTCTGAAGAATCTACCACAGATCCAAACTGCTGCTCCAGAAACTTGAATAAAGTACTGTGAATCCTCAGTTTTTATAAAAAAAAAAAAACCAGTAATACTAATTTTTGATATTTAGGGGTTGGTGGGAATTTTCATTAGCTACATTGCCCCAAGTACGTTTTAGACAACATGGGAATTTGGCATTATTTGGACTTTTTTTATTTTACTGAGGGGATTGAGATAAACACCACACAATGGATAAATTTTGCAAGCATTAGACCATTATGATAAAAGAGGCCCAATGACAAAGGTACAAATAGTGTTCTGATTCATACAGGGGTTCCTCAGATGTAGCATGCATCCCGGTTCAGTTGTAAACTTACACCTGTTCATAGTGGTGAAGGACTACATCTGGAACCAATCAGAGAGGACAGATAAACAAAGCTGCCATATATAGATGATGTGGCACTATAAGCAGACATTGAATAAGATTCTTCAGCAAATGATAGTGGACTGGAATGCAAAACTGAAGGCACATGGGATGAAATACAGTACAGACAAAACAGAGATTACAGCAGCAAATGAGAGAAATCAGAACTGGCTTTAACTGAGAAAAGGAAAACAGAGGAACAAGTTAACAGTTTTGTGTGTATGTGTATATATATATATATATATATATATGTATATATATATATATATATATATATATATGGAGAGAGAGAGAGACAGAGAGAAAGGAGTTGTGGTTAGTGAGAACAAAGTCTGAATCAGAGGTCAAAGCTAGAATTAGAGTCACTGCAGTCAACTGGCTCAAAGTGCCAGGGGTAGTGTGGGATAGAATAATGCCAAAGAAATTGAAAAATAAGATTTACAGAACATTGTTGTGAGCAGTGTACCTGTATGGCACAGAAACCTGGGCAGTGAAGGCAGAACAACTGAGGAAGTTTGATGTGATAGAGTTGAACTACTTGAGAAGAGTAGTAGGATACACACTATGGGATACTTGCAGAAATGAGGACATAAGAGAAGGCACAGAAGAAATTACGTTGGTTTGGTCACAACTGCAGAAAAGCAGATGATTTGGTAAAGCAGATTTGGGAGAAAAGAAAGAAGGCAAGGAAAGATGAAGATACCCACCAAGAGATGCATGGACTGTGTGACAGACTACCATAGCTTTTGAAGGAGTTAGGAGTGGTGGCTCTGAATGCGCATGTGATGACAGCTGATGCAACACCTCAACCCCAAGCAAAAAAGTAAAACAAAAAGTGCTGATGATGATCATTAGCCCATTTTGATCAAACTCAGTTGTGACTGGAACACTTAGACGCACAGGAAAGTTTTAACCTTAATACTTTACTACAAGTTAAGAGTTGCAACCTCCCCCCATTATCAAAAAATTCTTAATCTCATTTTTATTAGGGCTGAAAATATGTGTTTTCAGAAAAAAATGCATCTAGCAACCAAGTGCAACAAACTAGGGAAACAGGCCAGAGAAAAATGCATAGATAAGACTGTGTAGGAGACAGTGATGCTTTGTTAAACAGCAGAAAACATTCACACAAGAGAAACTGGATTAACAAACCACTGTTATAAACACCACACATTATCTCTGCTCACCTGTTGATAATTATAACAGTATTATTGCTGGAATAACTATAGATACTCATTTGAGCCTTATTATAAGGCTCAAACCAAACATTTATTTTATGAATGTCCAAGCTACTGGCAAAGAGCTGGTTCATAATTATTCTACAGGTTGGATAATATTGTGGGAAATGATAAAAAAAAAGATGCAGATTGTGTTAACATTGTTCTTCATCCAAACATGCACATGAGATCAAAGTTTTAATACCAGGTAACTTACAAGATGAATACACATCGAGTAACAGCTTGCTTCTAGCTCTCCCAGTGTGAAAACAGAAAATCAGTATAGAAGGCCAGTAGACGTGTGTTTATGGGTAAATTTCAGTAAATGGCTATTAAGTGCACTGCCTGGATGCCAGGAATAAAGAAATACAGGACACCTGGAAAGAAATCAGCTACAAAAAGTGAAGAAGAAACACTGACTGGAGAAAGTTCTGCAGCTGTTCAGCAAAAAGCAATGCAACCTTCAGACATGACATTCAGTAACCTACAGGAAGATACAAGACAACTGCATACATACCTGGTTAAAATAAACAAAACAATGATAGAGTACAACAGCACAAACAACAAAAGGCTGAAAAAATGGAAGAATCTTTACAGAGATATTCAGATGAGATGATAAAACTGCAAAAATTAGAGGTCGAAATAAAGAATAGGCTGGCTGAATGACACTGCACAGGAAGTGATGTTTAAAAAATAGAATTAGAGAATAGAGCACATAGGGAAAACCTGAGATTTTCAGCTATACCATTGAAGCTGGAAGGAACACACTGCATTCATTTTATGAAAACACAAATAAGCAACTGGACTGGTATTCCACAGCAGTTGTTGCTAGTTGAAAGAGCACATTGTGTGTATGCTCCAAACCTGCCTATAAGAAAGCAACCTAGACCTTTTAAACAGTAAATATGCAATTCTACCAGCAGAAGGAGTTCATTCTGACTAAACTGTGGCAGAAGGACAAAGTACTAAAAGTGGGAGACAGCAGAGTGTTTGAGAATGATTACTCCTTTTACACCAGGCAGAAGAGAAGCAAATTTATTCCACTGTTCAGGGAATGCAGAGATGAAGGTATGAGATTGAAACTGCTGTACCCAGCTGTCTTCACTGTATTCTTTACTGGATGGGCAAAATCATTTTTTGATGAAGTACATGCTAAGGAAGAAATAAAAAAGTTTGTCCAACAAAATGTAAGTTATGAAACAGAAAGAGGTTCAGCTTCTTGTTCTTCTGGTAATAAAGACCACAGAGGGACTGTACCTGTGAAACCTTTTCAAAATTTCAACGGAAAATGTTAGAGAGAAGGAAGGATGCACGAGAGTTGACTAGAAGAATCGAGAGTACATTGGAAATGAAGCAGAGACAGGATTTCAGAGATGAACAGTAATAAAACAAGTAACTTAATATGGGATTACAATGCAATAATTACATTTGTGAAATATGACAGAACATGAAAATCTGAAAATATTGGACTTTTTCAGAATTTGTTCGACTTGTGGGGAATTCTAAAGCATATACCCTACTTCATGTCATTAATGTTTGGAAAAGTGCTTTGGGGAGGGGAAGAGGAGGGAGGAAGTTAACAAAGTAAAGATTTTTTTCTTAAATAGTACCAATTTTTGTGTCATGTGGTTTTCTTTATATGCTACAAAGTAAAGTTTTTTCAATTACTTTTAAGTGTAATGGGGACTGTAAACAGGTGCTGCTGCTCTTTTTTTCTTTTATTTCTCCCCTCTCTCTCTCTCCTCTTGATCAGTTTTAAGAAATGTAGGCACTACAATGTAAAAAAAAAAAGCCTTGTCAAAAAGCATGATAAAAGAAAAAATAATGTGCTTTTTCTCATTATTGCATGGGGAAATGACTGGATTACAGACCTTAGATTGATCCAGTAACCAATTTTAAGGCAGAAAAAGTAAATGCAAAAGAACATTGAATGTTATGAGGCTTTTTTCTAGCAAATACATGTATGCTCAGCGACAAATCTGCAGGTGGTCTTCATGTTTCCATGGAAATCATCTAATAAAGAGAAACTGGCTGCCTGGCTCTCATCTTTGCATGGAGACAATCTGATAAAGAGAAACTGGCTACAGTCTGGTGAAGAGTGACTAGCTGAGGGAAAAGAAAAGAAAAGAGAAATTGGCTAGGTTGTCTGAAAGCATTTCGGGGTTTTCCCAAAGTAGATAATGTTCTCTGAAAGCATTCTTGGGATTTCCCAAGGTAGTTAATGGTCTCTGAAAACATTCAGGGGTTTTCACAGCTGGGAGAGCTATAAAGATACAGCTGGGAGAGCTATAAAGATAAAAAAACAATCAGCACTTAGTAGAAGCACAGGCTGCACCATGTGTCTTAGCATGGATGACCTTTCTTTTATGTTAACTCTAGTCTCTCTGAGTGTGGCTGTCAGTTTGGGACTTTTGTTCCTATTAGGAGAGTAAAACTTCAATATTTGAAGGTATACATAGTTTTGTGTGTTAGAATTAAGTTAATGGGATTTAGGGGGGTATTGGGGGGTATGTTTTTTTGTTTGCTTGTTTAAGGGCTTTCAATAAAACAAAAAGTTTTATAAGATGTGACTTAGGCTCAAATGTATATGACAAAAAACAACTATATAAAAGTTCAACCTGCCAAACAGTGTATACGTGTAACACAAAAGCTGGAACTAGACATTTAACAAAAAAGGTGTTATACATAAAAGGTGGGAATAATAACTTTTTTAATACAATGATGCTTTCTTTAATGTCTTTAAATGTAAATGGCCTCACAGATAAATACAAACAAGAAAGAGTAGTGAACTATATTTAAAATGTAGAATGCAAATAGCTACGTTACAGGAGATGCACTTAGAAAGAACTGTACATGTAAATTTGATAAAGAAAGGTTTTCAGGATGGTTATTCAGCGGAATACCTAGGGCAAAGGAAAAGAGGAGTACTTATACTAATTGCAAGAGGAGCACCAATAGTGATAGAAGAAGATAAAAACATAATAATGGCAGATTTGTAGTGCTAAGGGGCTACTGTCAAGGGAGGAGTATTACACTGGCATGTATTTACATTCCACCTAAAACTAATATAATGGAGCTTAAGAAAATTCTGGGAGAAATAATCAGTTTTCATCAAAAAATATTACTTATAGGTGGGGACTGGAATTTGATTTGCAGCAGTAAAGATGTGTCTGGGGGGTCCAAGAAGGGAAAACATAACAAAGCAGGGTAGATTTTTGAAGAAATATATTAAAATATTTTGCATGGAAGATGTGAATTCAGTAACAGGAGTTTGGAGTGAATTTACATATTCTCCAAGATATAAAAACTGGGCTAGGCTAGACAGACATTTCACAGGAACATATGCATTTAATTGAAGTTCTTGATACCCACCCAATAACTATTTCAGACCATGCACTAAAATAACTAAAATAAAAAACACAAGATAATGAAATAAAAATGAAAGACATTGGCGCTTTCCTACCTATCTGTTGAAGAGAGAGGAATTTAAGGAATGGGTAGTGGAGATTATTCAGGAGCTGCTGGAGAGGACAGAAATTTCTTCTGAAAATATAGCTAGGGAGTGGGATAAAATTAAGGGGGAGTTTAAAAATAGTGTAAATAAATGAAAGGGAGCTATGGTTAAGATGTAACAAGAATTTCTTAAAGGGAAAGAAAAATGTTAAAGTACTGCAGAATACAGGGAATCTCACAGCACAAGAAGAGGATCAATTGCAGAATGCTAGGCAGAAAATAATGGATTACCTCGATAATACACAAAAGGAGGGAGTGTATCCACATTCATCAAGGATACCTACACCTCCAGGTTAGTAGCGCAGTATGATACCTCCGAGATCATTCATGTGCAACTAACATCAGGCAAATCTGCAATGCAAACTGTGGCCTGCTACAGATCACCCTCCATGACCCAAGACCACCACTCCAGTTTTCTGGAGACACTGGAAAACATGAAGGCCCCACTGAACACCCTGATATTGGGCGATTTCAATTACCCTACCGTTAACTGGGAAAACTATTCAAGTACAAACTCCCAGGTCCAGCGCTTCCTGGAATTTATCAACTCAAATGCCCAGGATCAGCTGGTAAACTCCCCTACCAGAGGTGAAAATATATTGGACCTGGTCATCACCAACATGGGCGACAGGTGTTCCACACCGGAGGTCAACCCGTCAGTGGTTAGATCAGACCATAAACTAATCACTCTGGATGTCCACACCACACCACCACCTCCAACCAAGGAAACCACAGTGAAAACCTTTTCTATAGCAAACTTCACCTTACTTAAGACAGAGGTGGTAAGTTTCACAGCCCCCACGCTAAAGGATAACAAGTGTCCAAGATGCAGGAACCTTTACAAATGCACTCTATGAGCACCTACAAGGATGCATTTATCGTGCCATCCCTAGCAAAACCAAGACTCACTCTCCTAAGAGAAGGAAACCAGTCTAGTGGACCCCTGCCATAAACAGGCTATACAATAGAAGGAGGAAACTAATTCAGAAAAAAAGCAAATCCCAAGAAGGAAAGACATTCCTGATCAGTATCAGTAAGAAACTAAGGTCCCTCATAAAATCCTCCAAGGCTAACTTCGAAAGACAAATAGCCACGGATTCGAAAGATAACCACAAAGCCTTCTTTAGCTATTTCAAGAATCTAAGTGGCAACTCGCAGATATGCTCTGAGCTAGTGCAAAATAGCACAAAATATACTGAAACCACTGATATTGCCAACATCCTGGCAGATAGACTTGAGTGCAAACTTCACCCCCCCTCTAACCCCCAAAAGGGCCCACAACAATACCAGAAAAGTGTAGTTTCCCGGAAATCACAGATGCACAGGTGAAAACAGCACTTTCAAAAGCCAAAAGCACAGCGTCAATGGGGCCAGATGGTGTCCCAGGCTGCGTCTTGCACGAACTACGGAACAAACTAATCCCCCACCTAAACACACTGTTCAACCCCAGCCTCTCCACAGGCTACATGCCCATAGAATGGCGCACAGCAACAGTTATTCCACTCCACAAAGGAAGGGCCACAACTGACCCTGGTAACTATCACCCCATAAGCCTGACTAGCCTGGTCTGCAAGGCTATGGAGCGCATCATCATGGAACTATTTAACAAAGACATTGGGAACCTCCAAACACTTGACCCGACCCAGTTCGGCTTTGTTAAGGGCAGGTTATGCCTACTAAACCTGGCTGACTTCTTTGAGACAGTCACCAAGGCCATAGATGACGGGAAGGTAGTTCACACAGCCTACCTTGACCTCGCCAAGGCTTTTGACACCATTCCCCACTCAGGAATTATAGAAAAACTCACCAGCCTGAACATAAACCCCTACGTCACGAGATGGGTTGCCAACTGGCTTACAGACAGAACTCACATGGTAAGAATAGCAGTCTCCAGGTCCGACTCTAAACCAGTCACAAGTGGTGTCCCACAAGGCTCAGTCCTGGGACCCCTACTATTCGACATATACTCCTCAGAAGTACAGGCAAACACAGGAGGACTATGGCTAACCAAGTAACCAAGTTCATTGATGACTGCAAACTGGGAGCCATAATTGATACTCCGGCTAACACGGACATTCTCCAAAAGGGTCTTACTGAGACGGACACCTGGTGTCAAAGTCATAGTCTCAAGCTAAATGCCAAAAAATGCATAGTCATCCCGTTTGGGAAAAACAAAACACCCATGGATTACCACATAGGTGATAGCCCCCTTAATACAGAAGAGGTAATAAGAGATCTGGGGACCCAGGTAGACAGTAATCTCTCCTTTGACAATCACATTGCCAAAATAGTTAGAAAATCCTTCTATGTAGCCCAACTAATTACTAAAGGGTTCGCATCTAGAAATAAAGAGGTTATAGTGCCCCTCTACTCGTCACTCATCAGACCCATCATAGAGTACAATGCCCCATTTGGGATGTACCTCACAAGACACTTCCAACAGCTGGAAAGACCACAAAAGTACCTCACCAAGAGGATTACTGGCCTCAAACATAAGTCCTATGCAGCCCAACTGGAAAACCTCCAGCTGTACTCAGTCGCATATTGCTTACTCAGCGGTGATCTCTGCCTGACTTACAAGCCATGTCCAACTCAGAATTGATGGATATGCTCCACCTAAAGAAATCCAAGTCACTGCGAGCCACTCGCTCTAGTGAGCTAAACCTTGCCACAACAATAAATAGAACATGCTGGAGGGATAGAGTCCTATCACAGAGACTCCCCATGCTTTGGAAAAAAAATTACTAACTACATTAGGCACAGCCCCTCACTAACACTCTTCAAGAGAAAACTTGACGAGTGGATGGGTAACAGAAAATACACCCCTGGGATCACTTCATTGGCTCTTCTTGACAGACGCTCAGTTAATTAATCAATGGGGCGGCGAAAGCTGACATACTCTGGCTAGGCTTATAAATGCCCTCGTTCAGATAGCCTAGTACCCACCTATGAACTTAATACACATGAGCTCAGAAAGATTGCTGTTAAGCAACTGTTTTTTGATAACACTGGAGCACAAAAACTTTTTAGCGCAACGACATACGCAACAGAAAGTAGATAGAGCTGCCACCAAACTTAGAGAGCCTATAACAAAGAAGGTGACAAGAGATCCTACACAGGTATTAGAAATATTTTGGAAATTCTATGAGAGTTTCTATACAGCAGAGAAATATGAAAATCAAGAAAAGATACAAAGTGTTTATGGAAGAATTAAATATGCCAATGTTAGAGGTAGATGAGGCAAAATTACTAACGGTTAAGATAGGGGGAGATGAGATAAAAATTGTGATGTATAATCAATCGACAGGAAAGTCCCCAGGAATAGATGGTATTCCTGTGGAAGTTTGGAAGCTGGGAGGAAAAAAATGATAAAGATCTGGAAGGTTTTGTTTAACAGTACCTTAAAAGGAGAAGATGTACCATCATCCTGGAAGAAAGCAATGGTAGCTGTAATACCTAAAGAGGGTAAGGATCCATCAAATCTAGCTTCATACAGGCCCATTTCAATATTAAACTACGAGTATAATGTGTTCATGTCTATAATGGCTAAAAGAATGGCAAAAGTAATGTCAAAACTGATAGAGATGGATCAATGTGGTTTTTGTGGAGGGGAGGCAAACATTTGATAATATTTACAAGAACAACGATTACGCAGAGGGAAGCAGAATGTAAGAAAATACCATTGTTGCTGGTGGGTCTTGATACAGAGAAAGCATTTGACAGAGTAAGCTGGGACTTTACAGCAGGGTAAAGGAAACATTTTTCATTTTCTGAAAAAAATAAGATTGATTAGGAGAATATATGAGGGAATCAGAGGCGAAAATTAAAGTGGGTGTGGTCCTCTGTGATAACTTCTACTTGAGCAGAGGAACTAGGCAGGGGTGTCCTCTTTCCCCTTTATTATTTGCATTATATTTAAAACCATTGGCAAAGAAAATAAAGGACTCAGAAATTCAAGGATATAATTGGTATGGTAGACAAGAAAAGCTAGCTTTATTTACAGAAGATATTATTGTGTACCTGACAAAACCAGAAAAAGACATTACAGTGTTGTGGAACATTTGGAGACAGTTTCAGATCTTTTCAGGATACAAAATTAATGAAGCTAAGACAAATGCAATAGCTGTAAATTATGTACCCACACACAAACTGGTTCAGGAATACCCATATATATGGGGCATGATAAAATTAAATATTTAGGAGTATGGATTAAAAATGATTGCAGTGTGGCAGCAAAGAATATGTGGGAAAAGACTAAACAAAAGATAATACAAACACTGAGATAATGGAAGCTTTTTATATGGATATGGATAGTAAGATACAAGCAGTTAAATGTTGTTAGTCCCTTCAGTCTTATACAAGTCAGGCATATTTTTATCAACCAGAGGAGAAGTTGTGGGTAGCAATTAATAAAGAGCTGAAGGCCTTTATCTGGGAGGGGAAGATGACAAAAATCATGTGGGATAAGCTGATTCTTCCAGTAGAACAGGGTGGATTGGGATTTCCCAATTTGAAGGGGTATTTCAGAGCTACAGAGTTAAAGACTCCTACACATAGCGTAAGCAGAAAACTATAATTCAAAGTGGAAAGGGATGATTATGAAACACAGGGGAAGCTCAAGAAACAAGGAGAGACTGGGATTTTGGATGCAGGCCTTTAAGGAGAATAACAATAATCATGCAAAATATTAAATCCATAAAGCAGCACAAAGTATTATAAAAATTAAACCAACACGGAAATGGAGAAAGGATATTCTGCCGATAAGGATAACTGCAATTAGGGATATAGAAAATAGGCAAGAGGGGGCTGGAATTTATTGGAAAAAACTGGCAAAGGAACCAAAGTATTAGGAGCAAATAACTAGAGAGGGAAAGATGATAGAATGGGAAGACGCCAATAATTTATTTGGACTGCAGTTTAGAGGTTGCCTTCCTTGTCAGAGATTGATATCAGAGTATAGGCAAAGAGAAAGACATCGGGGGATCCTAAACGAAAGACCAGCACTGGTAGAGTTTTTAATAGAATCTAGAACAGAAGCTGCCATTAAAAAAGGGATAGTTAGTACAGCATATAAAATATTGCATAATAACTGTAAAAATCAATCAGAGGAGCTTAGAAAGGATTGGGAAGAGATTATATAAGCAATTCACAAAGAAACAATGGGAGGATATATGTATGTCTCCCAAATATGCAACAAAATCTTAGGATATTTTGCCTGGCAATGTTTACAGAGATATTTTTATACCCCAAGTAGACTCTGGAGAATTTTTCATCAGGCAGACAGTAAATGTTGGAGGTGTGAAAGGGAAGAAAGAGGTAATTGGGAACATATTTTCTGGGTGCACAATGATTTGGAGGACTTTAAGGATTCCCTTCTGGATGCACTGTCAGAGATGCTGGGTGGGCCAGATTGCTCTGATGAGGGAGATGATTTTTCTGAGCTGTGATACAGAATCAAAACTGCCTAGGCATGGTAAGACCTCGCTGTGTCTAATAATGGTGGCTGCCAAAAAAGCCATTAGTAGAAAATCAAAATCGAAATCTAAACTAACTATACTGGAAGTAGTGAATATTGTAACTGATATAAAACAACTGGAATTGAAATCTTTTGAAAAGGGTAGGAGCAAACTACATAGGAAAAATGGGAATTGTGGGAACAATACATACAAGGAAGGAATGATGTCAAAAAGGTGGAAGGACTTAAATGAGCTATGTAATGTTTGACTAAGAAAGATTGTGTAGATTACAAGTGATGTATGTTTGCAAATGGGAGTGTGTCACTATGGTTTGTGATGTAAAATGCTTGTGACTAGAATTGAAATGAAACATTTATATGAATGTATGATTGCCTATGTCATAAGTGATGGTTTAATAAAGATGTTTCTTGTTTAAAAAAGACAGGAATTGAATAATTTATGCAATATTGCTTAGCTTATACGATATATAGCAATATATGTGAAGTATAATGTTTATGTTAATACAGGTTGATTGCTTTTAAATGAATGTAAATTTGCCTATGTCACAAGCGATAATTCAATAAAGGTGTTTGAAAAAAAGTTTTAATACTAGGCAAGAAATTGGCCCTTATGACAAGATACAATTTATTATCTGCTAAATGACATATATTACACATGAATGGCCACTTGATCCTACCAGGCATATTATGCAGACAGAACATCTTCAGACCTTTCCAAAAGGATTACTGAAAATATGTTGGACATAGTGTAGACCATGCTTTGTCCAAACATCACAGTAAGTAGAACTGCACATGTTAAGTCCTAGTCAAGTTTACAGCTACAGGAAAGGTAGCTATAAATGTAAGGCTTAAAATATGGGAAACATTCAGGAAAGTACAGTTTTGTACCTACCATAAATGTAGATGTTCGAGTGCTAATACAGCTGCAGTAATCACAGATGGGTTTTCTGCCGTCAGGCGGTCCCTCGGTCGGCCGAATTCCAAAGTCTTGGTCCGGCGTCGGTTGTCGTTGCTTACTCTTCTGATGTCAGTGAGACCAGAGTATATAAGACACAGCCGACGCCATGTTCTTCAGTCTTTCTTGCCCCAGATGTCAGGTGCCCCCAGAAGGAAGGCAATACATAAATAATGCTTATATACATATACAAGCAAAGCAATATAATCCAGAAACAGTGGATGTAAGCAAATAAAACATAGCAGGATAACCCAGTCAAGTAGTATGAAGAGGTTGTTAGGCCCCATGCCTTTACCAAATGGGGAAGGAGGGCAGGAAACCTGTACTGCAGCTGTATTAGCACTCGAACATCTACATTTATGGTAGGTACAAAATTGTACTATGTTCATCGTGCATACAGCTGCAGTAATCACAGATGGTTAGAATCCCAAAGCTATGCATAGGGTGGTAGGTACTAGGAGGAACTGGGTTGAGCCAGAATGCCCTGCAAAATAGCAGTGGCAAAGCCTGCTCTTGTTCTGGAATATAAAGGCAGGTGGTAGTGTTTTTTGAAGGTATGTACAGAACTCCAAGTGGCTGCCTCCAAAATATCTTTGGTAGGAACTCCTCTGAGGAAGGCTGTAGAGGTAGCTGTGGCCCTGGTGGAGTGAGATCTGATACCTGTAGGAACAGATTTCCCATGATAGGAATAACAAAACCGTATGCAGTGGCCAATCCACTTGGAAATAGTCTGTTTTGTAACTGGTTTCCCTTGAGCCCCTACAGCATAGGACACAAAAAGTTGTTCTGATTTCCTGAAGGACTTTGTTCTGTCCAAATAATAACGTAGCTGCCTATGGATGTCTAAAGAGTGTAGCAGCCTTTCCCCTTTGTTTTGAGGGTTGGGATAAAAGGTAGGTAGGTGTATGGCTTGATTTAAGGCTACCCTGGATACCACTTTTGGCATAAATGAAGGGTTGGTGAAGGAAACCCTGTCCTGATGGAAAATGAGGAAGGGCTGCACCGCCATGAGGGCCTGTAGTTCAGAAACCCTACGAGCTGAAGTGATGGCCAGAAGGAAGGCTGTTTTCCAGGACAAATATTGCAAATCTGTTGAGGCAGCTGGTTCAAAAGGAGGCAATGTTAATTTTTCTAGTATGTAATTAAGATCCCAGGCTGGTATTGGTTGCTTCCTTGGAGGTCTTATATTCTTAGCCCCTCTGAGGAACTGTTGTAAGAGTGGGTGAGAAAATAAAGGAGGATCCGTGTTGAATTCTGCAGAAATGGCTGAGGCATGGATTTTTATGGAGGAAAATGAAAGTCCACTGTTCAGCAGCTCAGCTAGATACTGTAATACCTGAGGCAAGTTCAGTTTTCTAGGGTCCTGGCCTCTTTTCTCATTCCAAGAGCAAAACCGCTTCCATTTTGCGGAGTAAGCTTTCCTAGTAGATGGCCTTCTGGCCTCCAAAATGACATCCTGCACCTCCTTGGAGAGTAGGGTCTGTTGTGGTGTTAAGGAATTTTCCATGCAGCGAGATTGAGTGTTTTCAGCTGACTGTGAAGAGTTTTGTAGCTGTGCTGAGTCAGCAGAACAGGCATTAGAGGCAGGGACCAAGGAGGAGTATGTGTTAGGCTCCTCAGGAGTGGGTACCAGTGTTGCCTTGGCCAATCTGGAGCAATCAATATCATCTTCGGTTTGTCTGTTCTTGCTTTCAATAGCACCTTGGGCAGAAGAGGCAGAGGTGGGAATGCGTAAACTGTCCATGCTGTCCAACTGAATGAAAGGGCGTCCACTCTCCAGGCCTTTGGATGAAAGGTCCTCGAACAAAACTTTTCCAATTGATGATTCCTGTGGGAGACAAATAGATCTATGTCTGGCCTCCCCCACGCTTGGATTATTTCTGTAAACACCTGAGGATGCAACTTCCATTCGTGTGGATCCGTCATATTTCTGCTTAGATTGTCTGCCAGTGTGTTTTCCAATCCTGGCAAGTACTGTGCTTGAAGTTCGATTTGTCTTTCCAGGGCCAAGTTCCAAAGAGTCATGGCTAGTCTGCACAAGGGGTATGAATGTGTTCCTCCTTGTTTGTTTATGTACCACATTACTGTGGTGTTGTCTGTTCTTATCAGTAATTGTCCTGGATGCAGGAAGTCCTTGAAAGCTGTAATTGCATTTATTACTGCTAGCATTTCTTTTTGATTGATGTGAAGGTGCTTTTCCTTTTGGGACCATCTGCCCTGAATGCACCTGTCCTTCATGTGCGCCCCCCAGGCGTAATCTGAGACGTCTGTGGTTATGACTTGCTTTGCTTGAGGCTTGCAGAATGGGAGGCCTGTGTTTGCTTGACATGCTTGGGCCCACCATAGAAATTCCTTTTGCAAACATGGAATTATTGGTATAATTGTTTCCAAACTGTGACTGTGTTGAGACCATAGATTTTTTAGGTACCATTGAAGTTTCCTCATATGCAGCTTTGCACATGGGATTAGAAGAATGCAAGATGCCATGAATCCCAGAGCATGCAGGATTTTCCTTGCAGTAAGCCTGGTACTTTTTGCTAGTATTTTGAAGTACTGAAATAGTTGCCCCTGTTTTTCTGGCGTAAGATAGGCCATCTGGGTGTTTGTGTCCAAGTTGGCACCCAGGAAGGTTATTTTCTGAGATGGTGTTAGCCTTGATTTCTCTTTGTTGATTGTATATCCCAGAGAAAGCAGCAACCGTGTCACATATGCCAGATGTTCCAGAAGTATGTGCTTGCTGTCCGCTTGGATCAGGCAGTTGTCCAGATAAGGGTAAATTTGTATCCCTTGAAGTCTGCAGTAGGCAATCACTGATGCCAGGCACTTTGTGAATACTCTGGGCGCAGTAGATAAGCCAAAGGGCAATGCAGAGAATTGATAGTGGATTGAACCTGCAAGAAATCTGAGGTATCTTCTGCAGCTTTGTCTGATTGGGACATGCAGGTATGCCTCCTTGAGGTCCAATGTTACCAGCCAAAACTCCTTGCCCAGCATGGGAAGAAGCTGCTGTAATGTGAGCATCTTGAATTTTGTGCAGTAGAAATGTGTTTAGGATGGATAGGTCCAAAATGGGTCTCCAGTCGGTTCCTTTCCTTGGTACCAGAAAAAGTCTTGAATAAAAACCTTGACCTTGTTGGTGCGTAGGTACCTCTTGAATAGCTCTCATGCTTATGAGCTTTGAAATTTGCAGTTGTGCCTCTGCCCTTTGATTTTGTGGCAGGTTTGGCATGCCTCTCATTTTTGGAAGAGTGTGAAATTGAAATTTGTAGCCTCTGTTTATAATGTCCAGTATCCATTTGTCTGTTGTGACAATATGCCAATTGCTTGCAAATAATGCTAGTTTCCCTCCCAAAGGTGCTGCCAGCTGAGACATGCTTGGCATGAAAATGAGGGAGTCATTGGGTTTGCTTCCTGTATTGTTGTGCACTGTCTTCGCCACCTCTTGGTGCTGGAGTTTGCCATTGTCTGCCTCTATATGATCCTTGTGATTGCCCTCTGCCTCTTGTGCGTCTGTATCTACCTCTTTGGGGCTTGTCAGTGGCTGGAAAGGACCAGTTTTTTGAAGGCCAATTTCTGCTAAAACGTGGTGGTTGGACCTGTAAGAAAGCTTTGACAGTTTGCATAGATTTGGCTTTTTCTTCCATTTTCCGTAGTATCTCCTCAGCATTAGTGCCAAATAGTACATCCTTTTGTAAAGGAGCATCTAGAAGTTTAGCTTTCACATGATCAGGCAAATTTTGTTCCCTAAGCCAGGCATGTCTGCGAATGACTGATCCTGTAGCAGCCGCTCTACTGGAGGCCTCTAAGGCATCATAACCACATTGTAAGGTGTGTTTACCCACTTGCTCTGCACTATGCATCATATCCTGTAACTCCTTTAAATCTGGTTGTTCAGATTGAGACATTTTGTTCCTTAATTGAGATAACAGGAACTGTTGATATTTAATCATATGAAACTGACAGTTTAAGGCCCTCATGGCTAGGGTGGCCGAGGTATATACCTTTTTACCCCACCTTTCTAAAGATCTGGATTCCCTTTCTGCAGGAAGCGGATTCTTGGCAGTGGAGGCCTTCAATCCCTTGGGGCCTTGTGAAATGGTTTCAGGGTCAGCACTATGGCCTTTGAAGAGAAATTGGTGAGAGCTGGGTACTCTGTAATACCTATCAGGTTTGACTGGTGCAGGAGGCAGAGAATCAGGGTTAAGACAAGCCTCCGAATAGACATCATCCAGTATGTCCAAAACAGGGGGTATAGCCAGAGGTCTGTGTTGAGGTAACCAAAGAAATTCCCTAAGTCTTTTCTTGGAATCTGAAAAGTCTTGGCCTTCCCAATGGAAGTGTTCCCTCAAGGTGTGCAAGGTTTCCCCAAAGGAAAAATCTTCAGGAGGGGATACAGAAGGGATAGACTGTTCTGCATCCGAATCCTCAAAAGGAGAGTAAGAGTGTTCCTCTGCATCAAAATGTTCTGATAAAATAGATCCCTGATCAGAAGAGGGAGAATCTTCCTCCACTCTGGGTCTCTTGTTAGGAGGGGGTTGAGAACCTCTGATAAGAGTAATTAAATCCTCAGCCATTTTAAGCATCTGTTTTTAGGCATGGGTCCTGTAGATGTGCCCTGTGCAACAGGCCTCGTGGGATGCCTGGCTGCTTTGGATTTAGTGAAGGCCTTAATTGAAAAAGAAGATGAGGGCCTAAATACACTATGGGTGGAGGTGGACCTGTCCACATTAGAAGGCTCAATATTAGCAGGGGCTTCGGTTGTAGTTTTGGAAAGGGCCGAGGACCCAGCGGTCTCAGGTACAGAGGACACCGCCAAAGGAGTGTCGTCGGTAGTCAGGGACTGCAAAGGCGTCTCGCTGAGAACCGGACCACGTGTAGCCTGTTTTGGCGTGGTGTCGGCGGGGACCGCGGGGTCTCGCGTGTCGGTCCTTTTCTTTGCGTTTTTTGGACAAAACGGTAGTCGGAGTGTCCGACGACATTTTATAATCAAAAGCTTTACCAAAGTAGTGTTGGGCGAACTCCGCCCGACACTTAATAGTGCGTTTATTGAAAGTAGCGCAAAAGCGACAGCCCGAGACGTCGTGTTCTGGGCCCAAACAAGGTATGCAGAGGGAATGGAAATCCTTATGCGGTATTTGCTTCCCACAAGAAATACAATTATTAACTTTTTCTGACATCGGTCTGAGGCAAGAAAAGTTTCCCCAACGGGGTACTTAGCTTTAATGAAGACTTTGGTTTCCAATTTTTTCGTAATTCAGGAGCTGGCCGACCGGCACTTGCGAACTGCTTCTGCTTCGGGCACCGCGCGGCAAAAAAGACTGAAGAACATGGCGTCGGCTGTGTCTTATATACTCTGGTCTCACTGACGTCAGAAGAGTAAGCGACGACAACCGACGCCGGACCAAGACTTTGGAATTCGGCCGACCGAGGGACCGCCTGACGGCAGAAAACCCATCTGTGATTACTGCAGCTGTATGCACGATGAACATCTGCAATAATAAAAAAACTGAATGTATCTTGATACAGGGTTAAAAAGGCACAGGACTCGACACTAAAAATAGTGATGTGCTTTAATAAAATTTTAAAAAATCCATTAAAACGTGTGTGTGTGTGTGTGTGTGTGTGTATAGAAATGTGTGTGTGTATATATATATATATATATATATATATATATATATGGTTTCACATCGAGACCAAATCGTCAAAAACTCATTTCATCGAAAACTCATTTCATCGAATCTCAAATCATTGAAAACTATAAAGCAACTAAAAATAACATCCCAGACACTGTTTACTATGTTTATGCAGGGGGGCAAGCCCCCCTGCACCCCCACACCCCCCATAATTAAATATACCAACTCGGAAATTACATTTTTCCCCCACTGTAGTGCGACCTTGGAGTTGGTATATTTATTTACGGGGGGTGTGGGGGTACAGGGGGGCTTCCCCCCCCCGGCATAAATGTAGTAAAAACTTCGTGGAATATTATTTGTAGTTGCTTCATAGTTTTCAATGATTTGAGATTCGATGATATGAGTTTTCGATGAAATGAGTTTTTTAACTTTTAAAATTTAAATGATCTAAACTGGCTGAATTGAAATACAATCATTTAAACCAATCACTCTGGATATCCACATTCCGCCCCCACCCCCAATCAAGAAAACCACCATGAAAAACTTTTCAAAAAGCAAACTTCACATTACTTAAGACCGAGGTGGAAAGGTTCACAGCCCCCATGCTAAAGGACAATGCTGTCCAAGCTGCTGAAACCTTTACAAAGGCACTCTATGAGCATCTGCAGGAATGCATGGATCGTGCTATCCCAAGTAAAACCAAGACTCACTCCTCCAAGAAAAGGAAACCAGTCTGGTGGACCCCTGCCATAAACAAGCTATACAACAGGAGGAGGAAACTAGTACAGAAAAGAGTAAATTCCCAAGACAGAAAGACATCCCTGATCAGTATCAGCAAGAAACTATGATCCCTCATTAAATCATCCAAGGCTAGTTTCGAAAGGAAAATTGCCAATGACTCCAAAGATAACCACAAAGCATTCTTTAGCTATGTCAAGAACCTAAGTGGAAACTCTCAGATCTGCTCTGAGTTAGTGCAGAATGGCACAAAATACACTGAACCGACTGATATTGCAAACATTCTGGCAGACAGGTTTAGTGCAAACTTCACTCCCCTCTCACCCCCTAAAGGGCCCATAAGCATACCAGAAGAATGTAGGGCCCCATCAATCACCAATGCACAGGTTAAAACAGCACTATCCAAAGCTAAAAACACAGCTTCAATGGGACCGGACAGGGTCCCAGGCTGTGTTTTACAAGAGCTCCAAAATGAACTAACCCCTCACTGTTCAAACTCAGCCTCTCTACAGGCTACGTACCCATAGAGTGGTGCACAGCAACAGTTATCCCGGTCCACAAAGGTGGAGCCACAACGGACCCCGGGAACTATCGCCCTTTAAGCCTGACTAGCCTGGTCTGCAAGGCTATGGAACGCATTATCATGGAACTCATTAACAGAGACATTGGGAACCTCCAAACCTTGGACCCTACCCAGTTTGGTTTTGTTAAGGGCAGATCACGCCTCCTAAACCTGGTGGACTTCTTTGAGCCGGTTACCAAGGCATTAGACGAGGGAAAGGAGGTCCACACAGCCTGCCTAGACCTCGCAAAGGCTTTCAACACCATTCCCCATTCTAGTATTATAGACAAGCTCACCAGCTTGAACATAAACCTCTACGTCACGAGATGGGTTGCCAACTGGCTCATGGATAGAAACTACATGGTGAGAGTTGCAGGCTCTACGTCCAACTCTAAACCGGTTACAAATGGCATCCCCCAGGGCTCAGTGCTAAGACCCCTCCTGTTCGGTATATACTTCTCAGAGGTACAGGCAAGCATAGGAGGACTATGGCTGACCAATTTCGCAGACGACTGCAAACTAGGGGCCATAATTGATTCTCCGGCTGATACTGACACCCTTCAGATGGGTCTCACTGAGACGGATACCTGGTGTCAAAATCATGGCCTCAAGCTAAATGCCAAAAAGTGCATAGTCATCCCCTTTGAAAAAACAAAATACCCGCGAACTACCACACAGGTGGTAGCCCCCTAAATACAGAAAATGTAATAAGGGATCTGGGGACCCAAGTAGATAGTAATCTCTCCTTTGATAATCATACTGCCAAGGTGGTTAGAAAATCCTTCTATGTGGCCCACCTAATCACAAAAGGGTTCGCATCTAGAACAAAAGAGGTTATTGTGCCTCTCTACTCATCACTCATTAGACCCATCATAGAATACAACGCCCCATTTGGGATGTACCTTACAAGACACCTGCAACAGCTGGAAAGGCCACAAAAGTACCTCACCAAGAGAATTACTGGCCTCAAACAGATGCCCTATGCAGCCCGACTCAAGAAACTCCAGCTGTACTCAGTTGCATACCGCTTACTCAGAGGTGATCTCTGCCTGACATACAAGTTCATGTCCAACCCAGAATTGATGGACATGCTCCACCTAAAAAAAAAACAAATCCCAGAGAGCCACACGCTCTAGAGATATAAACCTCACCAGAACAATAAACAGGACATGCTGGAGGGCTAGATTCCTATCCCAGAGACTCCCCATGCTTTGGAACAGGATTCCAATATACATCAGGCAGAGCCCCTCACTAACACTCTTCAAGAGAAACCTTGACAGGTGGATGGGAAACAGAAAATATACCCCGGGGATCACTGCACTGGCTCTGCTGGACAGTGGCACAGGGTACTAATGGCTCTGCTGGACAGTGGCGCAGGGAACTGATGGCTCTGCTGGACAGAAGCACAGGAACTAATCTAAGGGGGTGGCGAAAGCCAACACATTCTGGCTAGGCTTATAAATGCCCTTGGGCAGATAGCCTAGTACTTACCTATGAACAACTTCTCCTTTGGTTGATAAAAATATGTCCGACTCCTTATATAAAACTAAAGGCATTAAAAACATTTTCAGTGCTTGAATCATCTTACTTTCGATATCCATTAACAATACAAAATATAAGAAACTGGAAGCTCTTATCTTTTGTTTAATCCCACATATCTTTAGCTGCCATAACAGAAACCTTTTTAATCCATACTCCTAAATACTTCATCTTATTGTGTCCCCATAAATATGGGTATTGCTGAATTAATACATGTTTGGAGTGCATAATTTATAGCTCTAGCATTTGCTTATCATTAATTTTGTATCCCAAAGAGACTTCAAACTGTCACAAAATGTTCCACAGCACTGACATGTCCTTTTCTGGAGTTATCAGGTACAAAATGATACCTGCAAATAAAGCCAATTTTTCTTGATTACCATACCAGTTATAGCCTTGCATTTCCGAGTCCCTTATTTTCTTTGCAAATGGCTCTAAATGTAAAGCACTCCTCCTTGGTTCCTCTTTTCAAACACAACTTATGAGAGAGGAAGCCACCCACTTTAATTATTGCATCTGATCCTTCATACATCTTCCTAATTAACCTTACTATTGCATCAGGGAATGCAAATGCTTCCATTACCCTACTCATAAAATCCCTCTGTTGAATGCTTTCTCCGCATCAAACCCACCAAAAATGGCATCTTCTTACATTCTGTTTCCCTCTGGATAATCATTGTTCTCTTAATGTTGTCAAATGATTGCCTCCCCTCCACAAAACCATACTGATTCATATTTATTAATTTTGGCAGCACCTTTGCCATTGGAAGAGGCAGTCTTACCTCATGAGAGACTAGAAACATTTTGAGGTAAACTACTTTAGTAACAACCATTAGACACACAAGTCCTAGCCCCCTCATAAAGAATAGTTGTATAAAATCTTACCATAACCATAGATGTCCTTCTGTTCTATGTTGCGGTATATTCTTTACATGTGGGAAGTCCTCTGCACAAGCGACCAGACGTCCGGCCAGTATACAACAGCTTTTAGCTACTGCAAGGTACGTGGGACATCACACATATATGCTGTCGTCAGCCATAAAAGGACATCCGCCTGTACAATCTCCAGAACTGTAATACCCCAGAAGAAACACCAGACCTAAGGAGCAATAATATGCCATCCAAGGAAAGAAACAAGATATTGGGGGAAGGAGGGAGGGACAGAATGCTGCAACACAGAAGAGCTTTCAACAAAGCCATGGAGAATGGCTCCTGCAAACCCTGCTCTAGATCTAGAAATGCTGTCCAACTTGTAATGTTTGGTGAAAGTGTGTACAGAAGACCATGTAGTAGCCTCTAAAACAGAGTTAATATCCAGGCCTTTAAAGAATGCACCTGAGAAAGCCACAGACCTAATGGAGTCAGCCTTAACAGGAGCAGAAAGTGTCTTACCATGGAAATCATAAGAAAACAAAATTGCCTTAGAAATCCAAGAAGAAATTAACCGTTTTGAGACGGGCAAACCCATAGCCCTGGGATGAAAACAAATAGCTGATCAGACTTTGTGATAGCCTTAGTCTTATCCAAATAAAATCGGAGTTGTCTATGTACATCCAAGGTGTGCAATATCCTTTCACTGGAGGATAGGGAAGGGAAGAAAGTGGGCAGCTGAACAGATAATGAGACTACTCATCCACCACCTTGGGCATAAAAGGAGGACTGGCAAGCAAAGAGACCCTATCCTTGTGGAAAATCAGGAAAGGTGGAGAAGCCATCAAAGCTTAAATCTCAGAAACTCTCCTAGCAGAGGTTAAAACTAACAGAACTGTTTTCCAAGTACAAAACTTTAAAGAAGCTGAGGCTACAGGTTCAAAAGGGGCCACAGTAAGCTTCTCGAAAACATAATTCAAATCCCAAGGAGGTGGAATTGGTTTCCTGGGAGGTCTAATATGAAGGACACTTTTAAGAAAATGTTTTACTTCCAATCTGGAAGCCAAAGGTGGAGATAATGGCAGAAATGTAGAAATAGCTGACAAGTAAACTTTCACTGATGAGTAAGCCAAACCACTGTTAAGTAATGCACACAAGTAAGAAAGAACCAGTGGAACATCCACTGAATGTGGGTCCAGATTTCGTGAAAGACACCAGATTGAAAACCTCTTCCATTTGGATAAGTAAGATTTTCTAGTATTCGGCTTCCTGGCCTCCTGCAGAACCCTAAGCATGTCCTCTGAAAAAAGGTGCATGAAAGGAATCAAAAGTTGATTACCCACAGGGTCAGTTGTAGAGTTGACAAATGTGGATGAAGCAGAGATCCCTTGTCTTGTGTGAGCAGGTCCACTCTGTGAGGTAACTTGTGATGATTGCCCTTGGCTAAATGCATAAGAAGTGGGAACCAATGCTGTCTTGGCCAAAAGGGAGTCACCACCATGAGTTTTGGTTTGTCCTGCTGAATCTTCAGCAGGACTTTATGAATGAGGGAAAAGGGGGAATTCATAAAGAAACATCCCCTTCCATGAAAAAGACAGGGTGTTCACATTTCATGTTAGAGGATGTGGGAGTCTGGCACAAAACAGAGTAAGTTGTCTGCTCGGAGGGGAGGCAAACAGATCCAGAAGAAGAGTACCCCACTGGTGGACCAAGTCCAGAAACACATCCTGTGAAGCATCCATTCATCGGACTGAGACATGAACCTGCTTAATGTCTCTGCCACAATAATTTGAGTGGATGGGATATAAACTGCTTTAAGTGTCACCTTGTACTGAACTACCAAATCCCATGCCATGACAGCTAACCTACAAATAAGGTATGACTTCACCCCCTCCCCTCCAGTTATTGACATACCAGAGAACCGTGGTGTTGTCTGTAAACACTTTCAGAGGACCTGGCTTGAAAGAGAGGATGAAAGGCCTGCAGGGCTAGAATAAGAGCCCTCATTTCCTTGATGGTGATATGTTCTTTCCTTTGAGAAAGAGACCAAAGGCCCTGTACATTCTTTGATGCAAATATTGCACCCCAACCTGTGTCTGGGGTATCTGTAAACAACTGTTGAGTAGGCTGGGGCAGATAGAGTGGAAGTCCTGGATTCAGAGCAAGTTGTTGAATACACCAAGGAAGTTTGTTTTTTAGGCATGGGAGAAGACTGATCACAAACTCCAAAAGGTGAGCATGGTGCATCCAAACAGATTTTAGGTACTAATGAAATTTCCTCATGTGAAGTTTTGCAAGAGGCAGCATGGGTATTGTGGATGCCATAAATATCTAGCAGTCTCAGAAACTCCTTGGCTGTAATGAAGGAGACAGGCAGGAGGTTTTTGAAGGAAGTGAGGGACTGAATATTGTCTGTTGGGAAAAAAGCCATCATAAGGTCTGTTCTGAACCTGCACCCTAGAAAGATGTGATTTTGTGAAGGGAATAGGGAAGATTTTTTTTTAATTTATGGTGAACCCCAGACTTTGTAAGAAAAGGATGGCAAACTGCAGATTCTGAGTCAGCTTTTCTGATAGAGGAGCCAGAAAAAGAAGATTGTCCAGGTATGGATATACTTGAATACCCTTGACCCTTAGGAAAGCAATCACAGGGGCCAAGCTCTTTGTGAATACCCCTGGGGCAGCAGAAAGTCCAAAAGGCAAGGCAGAGAACTGAAAGAGCAAAGAAGGCACACAGAAACATAAACATTTCCTGTATAGAGGATGGATGGGAGTGTGAAGATAAGCATCTTTGATGTCTAGACAAGCAATGTAAGACTGAGGAGGAATCTGGGGAAACAAAGTCTGTAAAGACAGCATGTGGAAAGATGGCACTTTTACGAATGTGTTTAAGTGGGAAAGATCCAGAATTTGTCTCCAACGACCATCTTTTCTAGGGACAATAAACATTCTTGAATAAAAACCTTTTCCTCTCTGGTCCATTGGCACCTGTTGAATTGTGTCTTGAGAAAGTAAGTCTTTTAGAACCTCTGGAAACAAACTCAATTGGTTTGTGGGGAGCTATGGAACCCCCATGAAAGGGGGGAGATTTTTCCAAGTCAGGAAATATCCATGTTACATAATGGAAAGAACACAAGAATCCTGAGTGATCCTTGCCCAAGATGGCAATGATAGGGACAGAGGGTAAGACTTGGAAGAGGCTGGCAGTTACAGAGTACTTGGCCTGGCTGGAAAGAACTGTTGGGAGAAAGGTGCAGACCTAGTAGTCTTAGATTGAGAAGGTCTCATAGCAGTCTTGTAGGTGTAGAAGAAGAGGAGGAACACAGGCACACGTCTTCTAACAAAAAATGTTTCTGTAGGAATATTCCTGTGGAACTTTGGAACAGGAGAAACAAAAAAGGTGCTTCAAATCTTTAAGTTCCTTTCCCTTCTTTTGCAAGGTTTTAAATAAGTCTGTAGCTGTAGAACCAAAAACAGCAGATTTATCTAGAGGTGCATCCAACAATTTTGCTTTAATGTCATCTGACAATGGTTGAAGTATCAACCAACAGTGCCTTCTAAGTACAGAACCAGATGCAGCTGCTCTGGAGGATGCCTCAACAGCATCATAACTGCATTTAATTAAATGTCTAGCCACTTGAGAAGAACCAGCTAAAATAGACATAACCTGATTTTTAATGTCAGAATCTGAAAGAGCTTGAGAGGCCTGAGAAAGTAGGACCATGAATACCTGGACATATGAGTTTGGTAATTCATAGCTCTGATGGCTAAAGTGGAAGAAGTATACACTTTCTTACCAAGTCTTTCCAGAACTTTGCTTTCCTTATCAGAGGGAAGTAGTTTTGAGGAAGGAGACAACCTGGAAGATCTGTCTGAAGCAATGGAAACAACTACTGGATCAGCTGAAGGACACTTATACAAGAACTTACAGTCATCGGGCACCTTGTAAAATCTATCTGGCCTCTTTGGAGAAGGGGCCTTAGAAGAGGAAGTGAAAGCATCCAAGAAAGCTGGCAAAATGGGAGGCACAGCTGAAGAGGAAGGAACTTCCATTTGTAGGTCATAATACCTGTTTGCTCTTCTGAAATCTGTGAACAATCTCACTTGAAAAATTCTAGTCTCTCCAAAAGAAATCTGTTCTACTGAGGCCCCCCCCCCCCCCCCCCTGGAATCCTCCTCTGGAGAGGCATATTCTAAATAGGAAGTAATTTGTGTAGAATATGCTAAGGAATACTCATCAGAGGAAGAATAATCATCATCAGATAATACCTGTTCCCTAACTCTTTGAACAGGAGATAATGTGAAAGAAGGAAAAGAAATAGTAGAGGAAGGCTTCAAAGCCATCAAACCCTTAAACAGACCCTGAGAGAAAGTATCCCAATAAGACTGAGGAGAGGAAGGGGCTTGAGTGTGTCTGGTTTTCATTTTTGTAGGCCTAACATCTGCGACTGACTCTGGGAATCATTTCCCTCAGTGGAGTAGGAGGTACTTCCCTACAGCCCTCAAGCACAATGAGCCATGGTTCCCCTTGTCCATCCGAAATGGACGTCTGCACTGCCTCTGATAACATGCCTAGGTTGGATTCATTAATGGCTTCCGATGAGGTACCCGCCGAGGAACCGGACCCAACCTCCGAACTTAACACCAGGTCTTCACTAACCTCAAGGGATACATTGGTGGAAAGAGACGCAGCCGAAGAGGATGCAGGCCAAGGCTTGCTAACCTTCCACTTCAAATTTGGCTCAGCCGAAGGACTGCCAGGACCCTCCACAACGTTCATAGCCAGATGTTTAAGTCACTGATTCTCTAAATAAAGATTCAAAGGTGAAAGTCAGCTCTGTAGAGTTTTAAGGACCAAGGTCTGATAAATGGAACAAGAGCTGTGGTCGTGATTGGGGCCTAAGAAGAAAAGACAAAGATCATGGCTGTCTTTATGTGGAATCTGCCTTCCACACCTACACTTACCCTTCCTAGATGACATGAACTAAGTACAAAATGCAGTAACAAAGAAATAAATCTCCAATGGGGCACTTATCTGAAAGCTGGCAGCAATCAACGGAATCAGGCAGCAGACCGACATACGAGTCAAGCATTCCAAATGGTGGCAGAAAAGTTCTGAGGACGTTGTCAGTACATACATGCAACGTTCCATGTACCTTGCAGTAGCTAAAAGCAGTTGAATACTGGCCAGACGTTGGGTCACTTGGGCAGAGGACTTCAACATGTAATGAATCCTGCAACATTGAATAGAAGGACATCAGATTTTCATCCAAACACTTTCTCAAATTGGGCTTACTTCAAAGTACATAAACTAAAATTGGAACAATGCAGAGAATATTAGCATGTTCCCTGAGCAAGGATGACACACTATAAAAATAGTCAAACTAAGAAGGGAATCCCCACTGGGACTCAGAAACATCTGTCAGCCTAAAACAGTGGCTGACAAGTGGATAGCAGAATACAGAAGAGTTAGTTTTACCTCTTAAGTAAAATAACTGTTTAAACTAAAGTTTTTAGTGACAAGCACTAGACACACTAGCCCCAGCCATTCACAACATTGTCTTGCACAGGAATTACACCTTTCTTTAAAAAAAAAATTAAAATAAGCAATGAAATTGTCACAGGGACCCAAGACAAACTGTTGGCCAAAAAAAAGATGCCTGACAAGCACTTAATGGAGTTTGGTAGAGCTGGTGCAAGATTTGTTAAGTATTGAAAGCTTTAAGGTACAAGTTTTAAATTACAGTCCTCAAAATAACAAGAATAAGCCCTGAACAATGCAGAATGAAGAAGTTACTATTACGTTCATGAAATATCAATAATTAAAAGGGATTCCCCTCAGGGGAGTGTAAGTCAACCTATGGGATTCTGCAGTACAGCTTTAATGATAACCACAAGCAAAAAATCATTCTAGTTAAAATTACATTCAGAATATAAAAGTACAGTTGTGCACATGTACCACAAATGTAGATGTTCGAGTGTATTCACTGTTGCAGTCATCACATTAGGGTTATCTGCCTGCAGGTAGCCCTCAGCCAGCCTGACTACCAGAGTCTTGGATTCCTGCGTCGGATGCTCTCTTTTCTTCCATGACTTCAGGTCATCAGGGATATAAAATATGCAGCCGATGCCATTACATCAGTTTTTCTTGCCCCAGACGTCAGGTGCCCCTACAATGGGAAGAAATTATATGTTATGGTACACCTCCATCAAAAAGCAAATACACCAGAAAACTTAAATATACCAAACAAGAAGGAAAGGTAGAGCCAAGAGAAGTCAGGGGGCTGGAGGGAGGGTAACCAGGACTGCAACAGTGAATACACTCGAACATCTACATTTATGGTTAAGTGTACACAACTGTACTATGTTCTTCATGTTTCACTGCTGCAGTCATCATATCTGGGTTGATTCCCAAAGCTAAGGAAGGGAGGAGGAAGTTAGAGAGCATTAGGGCCAGCTATTAAGCCCTGCAAAACTGCAGTGGCAAAACCAGCTCTGGATTTAGAAAAAAAGAGGCATGTGGTAATGCTTGGTGAAGGTATGTACAGAGCTCCAGGTAGTAGCTTCTAGGATGTCCCTGGTAGGGCATCCTCTGAGAAAGGCTGCAGAGGTAGATGCAGCCCTGGTGGAATGTGGTCTTATCCCCTGTGGGGTAGGTTTTCCATGGTGCTTGTAGCAGAAATAAATGCAATGGGCTATCCATCTGGAAATGGTTTGCTTTGAAATGGCCTTCCCCTCTGCCCTGCAGCAAAGCCAACTAGCAGCTGTTCAGATTTTCTGAGAGGCTTAGTCCTGTCCAAATAAAATCTAAGTTGTCTGTGCACATCCAGAGAGTGCAGTATTCATTCTCCTTTGTTTTGTGGATTAGGGAAAAAAAGTAGGCAAGTGAATGGACTGATTTAGGACCACACTAGACACCACCTTGGGCACAAAGGAAGGATTGGTCCTGAGGGAAATCCTGTCTGCATGGAAGATAATGAAGGGTTCCACTGCCATGAGGGCCTGTAATTCAGACACTCTTCTTACTGAATTGATGGCTAGAAGGAATGCTGTTTTCCAAGAAAGGAATTTCAACTCTGCTGTTGCAGCTGGCTCAAAGGGAGGGAGAGTGAGCTTTTCCAATATAAAGTTAAAGTCCCAGGCTGGAGTAGGGCCTCTCCTGGGGGGGGGTCTTAGATTTTTGGCCCCTCAGAGGAATTGTTTTAGCAGAGGGTGAGAGAAGAGGGGTGGGCTCAGTATTATAATGAGATGAAATGGCAGAGGCATGAATTTTAATTGACGAAAAGGATAGGCCCTTGTGGAGCATTTCTGTTAAGTACTGAGGAATATGAGGTAAGCTGGGCACTGTTGTGCCCATCCCCCGAGTCTGGCTTCATGAACAGTATCTTTTCCACTTTTCAACATAGGATTTTCTAGTACTAGGCCTCCTGGCCTCCAGAATGACATCTAGCACCTGTTTAATGAAGGATGCTATTGGGGAGCTCAAGGAATTAGCCAGGCTGCAAAGTTCATGGTTTGAAGCTGAGGGTGAAGAATCTGGCCCTCCTGCGGGGGACAGCAGGGAAGGGATCTGAGGTAGGTGCCATGGTTCCAGCAGTGTCATACTGCGCAAGAGGGGTACCAGTGCTGGTGTGGCCAGTCTGGTGCAATCAGTAGTGTCCTTGGCTTGTCCTGTTTGATCTTTAGCAGAACCTTTGAGAGGAGAGGCAGAGGGGGAAAGGCATAAACCGAGTGGCTTTCCCAGGTACAGGACAGGGCATCCACTTTCCAAGCTTGACTGTGGGGAGTCCTTGTGCAGAATTTGTCCAATTGGTAGTTCTGAGGGGAGGCAAAGAGGTCTACCTCTGGAGTCCCCATTTGTTCCTCAAGAGGTTGAATATTGTTGGTTCCAGTTTCCATTTGTGTGGATCCATAAGATTTCTGCTTAAATCGTTTGCCAATGAATTTAGCTTGCCTGGCAGGAATTGAGCTTGTAGGTGCACTTGGAAGCTCAGTGTTCCACAGAGCCATGACTAGTCTGCAGAGAGGGTACGAGTGGGATCCCCCTGCTTGTTTATGTACCACATAACTGTGGTGTTGTCTGTCTTTACCAATAGTTGTCCTGGAAGAATGCGGTCTTTGAAGGCTGTCAGGGAATTCTGTACAGCTAACATTTCTTTTTGGTTGATATGCAGGTGCATCTGTCCTGGGTTCCATTTGCCCTGAATGCACTGCCCTGCCAAGTGAGCCCCCCATGCATAGTCTGATGCGTCTGTTGTTAGGGTTTGGGTGGCAGGGAGTAGAGTGAAAGGAAGCCCCTTGTTGTGGTAGCAGGCCTCTGCCCACCAAAAGAACTCTGTCTTTATACAAGGAATGATAGGAATCATTGATTCCATGTCCTGAGAATGTTGACACCATAGGCTTTTTAGACACCATTGTAGTTTCCTCGTATGCAGTCTTGCATATGGAATTAGTAGAATGCAAGAGGTCATGAACCACAGGGCTTGCAGAATTTTCCTTGCAGATAGCTGGGTCTTTGTGGCCAACAGTTTGAAGTAGGTTGTCAGATAAACTTGTTTCTCTGGAGTGAGGAAAGCCATCTGGGAAGCTGTGTTCAAGCTTGCTCCCAGGAATACAATCTGTTGGCAGGGTACTAGGTGAGATTTTTTTTCGTTTATGGTGTACCTCAGAGAGGTTAAAAGTTTCTTTATAAATGTCAGATGTTGTAATAGCAAGTCCTGGCTTTCTGCTTGAATCAGACAATTGTCCAAGTATGGGTATATTTGAATATTTCTCTGCCTGCAAAATGCAATGGCTGGGACTAATGTGAATACCCTGGGCTCAGTAGATAAGTCAAAGGGAAGTGCAGAGAACTGATCATGTATGGAGCCTGCCCTGAAGCGTAGGTATTTCCTGCAAGATTCCCTTATTGGAATGTGCAGGTACGCTTCCTTTAAGTCTAGGGTTGCCAACCAGGCATCTTTGCCTAGCATAGGAAGTAACTGTTGAAGTGTTAGCATTTTGTATTTTGGGATTACCAGAGAGGTGTTTAGAATAGAGAGGTCCAGGATAGGACGCCAGGAGCTGTCTTTTCTGGGTATCACGAAAAGTCTTGAATAAAAACCTTGTCCCCTTTGTTTTGCTGGGACAGGCTGAATAGCCCTGATACTTAAAAGAGAGATAACCTGCTGATGGGGCCTCCGCCCATTGATTTGGGGGTAGTTCTGGCCAACCGTTAGGGGTTGGTAGTGAGTGGAAGTGGAATCTGTATCCCTTGGGAAACTATGTTCAAAACTCATTTGTCCCCGGTAATGAGTTCCCAGTTTTTTGCATGCAAGGCGAGCTTTCCTCCTAAGGGAGCAGGCAGTTGAGCAGGACTTGGGAGGGTTAAGGTTAATATATAAAAGAATCCAGGCCACCGTTTAAGGCAAAATTATCTTTTATAACCTACACAGATACTCAGATGAGCGCTTTTGTCTAATGGCTAGACTTTTTCAGATCTGAAGAAGTCTAGCCATTAGACGAAAACGCTCATCTGAGTATCTGTGTTGGTTATAAAAGATCATTTTGCCTTAAACGGTGGCCTGGATTCTTTTATATATTTTCCTATTTTTGGTTCATTTTTTATTTAAGAGGGTTAAGGTTAAGTCATTTTGACATTTTTCCGTAGGGGGAGGTTTACTGCTCCCTGCTTTGGAAGTGGGAGCCCCCCCACTACTTAGATCTGTGCGCAGTCTGAGACTGTAACTTAGGTGGGTCTGCTGTTCCTGGGTTTGGACTGAGAGGGCCTGGAAGAGACTGGAAAGGACCAATTCTTTGAAGGCCAATGTCTACTAAACCTGGGAGGCTGTACTTGTAGGACATCTTCAACAGTTTGCATAGATTTAGCTTTTTCCTCCATCCTTTTGAGGACTTCTTCTCCTTTGTTGCCAAACAGGCAGTCTTGGTTTAAGGGAGCATCCAGTAATTTAGCTTTAACATGATCTGGCAAGTTTTGCTCCTTAAGCCAGGCATGCCTTCTAAGTACAGACCCAGTGACAGCAGCCCTGCAACATGCTTCTAAAGAGTCAAAACCACATCGCAAAGTATGTTTATGAACTTGTTCTGCAGAATGCATTAAATCCTGTAATTCTTTATGTTCAGCACAGTCAGGAATCAACATCATTTTCTGTTTAAGTAGTCCCATAATATGCTGCTGGTACTTTAACTAATGAAATTGGCAGTTTAAAGCCCTACTGGCCAAAGTAGCAGAAGTGTATACCTTCTTACCCCATCTGTCTAAGGCTCTAGAATCTCTATCAGAAGGAGTAGGATTTTTGGCAGCAGTAGCCTTAATGCCTTTTGGTACTTGGGAAATGGTCTCTGGATCCGCAGTAGGATTCTTGAAGAGGAACCTGTGAGAGTCAGGTACTCTATAATACCGGTCAGGTTTTCAGGAAGCTGGAGGTAAAGTGTCTGGGGAAAGTCTAGATTCCAAGAAAGCATCATCGACAATGTCCAGAACAGGAGGGACAGCTAAAGGCCTGTGTTGAGGAAGAAGTAAGAATTCCCTAAGCCTCTTTTTGGAGTCAGAGTAATCCTGGCTTTCCCAGCGGAAATGTTCCCTAAGAGTGTGCAAGGTTTCACCAAAAGAAAAATCTTTTGGAGGGGAAGCAGAGGGAATGGAATCCTCTGCATCAGAATCCTCATAGGTAGATAAGGGCAAATCCAGGTAATCAGAAGGAACAGAAATATCAGATTCCTGATCAGAAGAATCAGAAGGAAAATCAGTTGTAGGTCTCTTAGAGGGGGAAGGCTGGTTTCCCCTAATTAAGGTAATAAGGTCTTCAGCCATTCTAAGCATTTTTTTTTTGGCATATGGGCCTGAGCATGTGGTTTGGACGTCGGTTTTCTAGGCGTGTTGCGAGTTTTAGGCCTGGATGAAGAAGATGGCATTGGTTTAAAATGCAAGTCTGTAGGCCTGAATACACCCTCAGAAACCGGTGCCTGCACAGCGGCTCCGGACCCATCCAAGACAGAGACATCCGCAGGTTCCACAGTCAAAGAAGCATCTTGTGGCATACCAGACTCTGAATGAGTGTCAGTAGAGGCCTGCGAATCTGAAGTAGCGGGTATCAGGGGCTGTGAAAGCACCTCACTGAGTACCGGCAGAATGGCGACTAGCTTAACAGAAGCATCGTCGGCAGTTGTGGACCTATGTGGCCTGTCTCTGTCTTTATGTTTATGCTTTTTCGGAAGTTCGGTAGTCGGATGGCTTAACGAAGACATTTCAGAGTACTGATACCGAGTACCAAAATAATTTGCTGCAAAAATAGCCAGGCGACGAATAGTTCAGGGGTTGAAACAAAACTGACAGCGAGGTACGTCGTGGTCTGGGCCTAAGCAGGGAATGCAGTATTAATTAAAATCTTTATGAGGTATTTGCTTTCCACATGTAAGACAATTGTTAACTTTTACTGACATCGGTTGGAGCAAGAAAAAAGATCCCCAACGGGGTACTTATTTATTTATTTATTTTTTTTTTGAAGACTTCGGTTCTGAAACTCGAAAACGAAAATTTCAAGAGTCGGCTGACTGGCACTTGCGAACTGCTTCTGCTTCAGGCACCGCACGGCAAGAAAGACTGATGTAATGGCGTCGGCTGCATGTTTTATACCCCTGACGACCTGACGTGATGGAAGAAGAGAGAGCATCCGACGCAGGAATCCAAGACTCTGGTATTCAGGCCGGCTGAGGGTTACCTGCAGGCAGATAACCCTAATGTGATGACTGCAACAGTGAAACACGAAGAACATCAGACAATCTCCTTCAGAAATATTAATTTTGTGGAAGACCATCTCAAAATGGGAACTTATCTGCCAAGCCTTGTAGAAACACTAACCAACAGTCAATGTGTCAAAGCCTACAAAAAGAGTTATTCTTTGGTGGAAAAAAAGTTGTGAAGTTCTAGTGCCCTAGCTACAGAGTTTATCCTGCTCTCTTGCACAAGACAGTGGCTTGGGTACATGGAAGGTGCCCTGAAGTTTTGGAAGCTGGCTAGTGGGTCCGATCCTTGGCAAGATATCCCATATAGCTTAGGCTACTGTAACAGTGATCTAATGATTATTATCCTTCTTTTAAATCCAAAGAATGCCCCATAGATACATACCACCTTTACCAAAGTCAATGCATTAATCAGATCTCAGTGACACTGCAAGCCATTTTAAACATTGTCCAACTTTATCTGGAGATGCACATGTTATTGTGAGTACTTTTGATATTTAACACAGACAGTCAAGTCAAGGGTTGAATCTGTGAAACAGAAATGCATGTATGCAGAGTACCAGAACTTGTTATAGATGGTGGAGAGAGAATTACTCCATACTACTCTGTGCAAAGGCATACAAGACAGAACGTGATATCTTAAAATATTGCTCTTAACTCAATTATCTTTTCATACATTATATATCTGAATAAGATTTATAACTTAAGCGATGTGAAAACTGGCTGTAGACCATTGTCACTGTTGAAGTGACACCTTGACCCCATGTGCAAAAATGAGAAAAAGGGGTTGTGGATGGATGCATAATAGATAAGCAAGTATTCACAACAGCTAATACTTGAGTGGGCCTTCTCCTGTGGGTGAAACACTCGAGAACATATTTCATATGTCCACTCACTATGCTTCTTTTTGAACTTTCATGCTTCCATAATCTGGCTGTACACACCAGATTAGGCACACTTATGAATGATGTCCCTGTTCTGTACTTAAAGGGTGTGTATACTACAGGATCCTACTTTATTAACCCATTGGAGGTACAATATAAAGCTGAGAGATGGAAAGCCACAGTTTTAAAATAGGGGTAGGGTCTGCACTCTTAAATAAACTGCCTGAAGTGTTTTTTATCTGCTTATTTTGCACACATTCACTGCATGATTCTCTCCATAAAGTAATAGAATCAACAAAAAATAATTCTGTGTACTTGGAACTATAACTGGGTGATGAAAGTACAGGATGTTCTGTTTAAGTACAGATTGTAATACAGTTACTGCACCTGCTTTCATCAGCCAGTCATCCAAGTAAGGGTAAGTATTACTTTTACCCTTTTAATTTTATCTAAGCATTTTGTAAAAAACTCTGGCTGCAGTAGAAAGTCTGAAAGACAAGACTGCAAACGAAAAACATGAGTTCCCCAGTTTACATTTAGAAATATTATATGGTACTCCAAGACTGAAATGCAAATCAGGGATTTAGCCCTCTGTATTAAGTTAGCTGCCATCTGGCTCCATAGATGCAATTTTTGGGACCCCCAAACCCAAGGTGACCGTTTTGTTACAGGACCTAAACAGGGACACTTGAGGGCCACTCCTGGAAGCTAGGTCTGCAATCCCATTCTCTCTGCCCCCATGGGAGTGGAGATAGGGCCACCATGTCACCTTGCAACAGGGCCAGCAGACTGGCCTCCCGTCCTTCACCCAGCACTGTGGGGACGCCACTCTGTGAACTGTACCACCCAGGAGGCAAGAGGCCAGATGCCAGGAGACTCAAAGCGATGCACATTCATCGGCACCTGGCACCATGGGGCAGAGAGAATGATGTGTGTCACAAAAAAGTGCAGAGATGAGGAGACCTAGGGCCATCTTCCCTGTGAGTTTGAAAGCCCTAGGTGGAAGGCAAAGGGAAGAACTGGTGTCACAGAAGTCTGGATGAGGGACTGTCTGAGGCTTCATGGCCCAGCAGAGTTCCATGAGGCTGGGAAGATCCCTTGAGAGGCTCCAAGAGCACGCGTGACACTGCATGATTTGGCAGCAGTCAGAAGATAAGTAACACTGGAAAAGAGCTCTCTCTCCTAGGTAGAAGTGGAAGCCCGGGAGGGAGTCCATCCCAATGGACGTCTGGAAGGGAGAGAGAGGTGGAAAGTGACTGGGACAATACAGCTCCCACCTGGGTGAGGGGGTACAGACAATGCCCCCTCTGGGATGAAAGTCTGGAAGGGGGAGAGAGGCAAATAGTGGCAGGGGGCGAGCTCCTGTCTGGGTGAGGAGGTTCAGGCAGAGCTCCCCACAATAGAAGTCCTTAATTGAGCGCTGGGGTGGACAGCAGCAGGGCCTGGAGAGCTCCTGCCTCAGTGAGTGGGGTCAAGCACAGCTTCCCAAGATGGAAGTTCTTCAGGAAGCACCAGGGCAGATGGCAGAGGGGCCTGGAGAGCACCTGTCAGGGTGAAGGCATCTAACTTCACACCATAACCGACGACATCCTTGAAAAATCTCTAAGTCCCCAGAGCTGCTCTGGATGGGAAAGTAGGGGGACTCTGAAGCCTTCATGAGAGTGAATATGCCCCTGTGCAGCTGAGGGGAGGTCCGGAGGACAGACGGGATGGGAGGGAAGCTCCCCTGAGAGGGTTCAAGGCCATGAGCGATTCGGCATGATTTGGCAACCTGCAGGAGACATGGAGGCAGCGGAGTCCCCCAACATGGGGGCCGTGGCCGAGGAAGATCTCTTGGCCAGGTTGAAGGGGAGTTCTATAGGGGTCAGCCCTGACAGAAGTCAGTAAGGGAGGACCAAAAAGATGGGTGCAGGGGCTGGAGAGCTCCTGCCTGGGTGAGTGGTATCAGGCAGAGCCCCCCCATGGCAGAAGTCCTTGAGGGAGTGACTGACAGATGGCAGCTGGGCCTGGAAAGCTCCTGCCAGGACGAAAGCATCCGACCTTACCTCATACCCAATGGCATCCCAGAAAAATTGCAAAATCCCCAGAGCTGCTCAGAATAAGAAAGCAGGAGGACTGGCCACCCTGGAAAGCCTTACTATTCAGACTGAACGGTCTAAACTGGGACATTTCTGTGTCCCAAAGACCATGTTTGGGATTCTGGGACAGAGACTTCCAAACTGGGACTGTCCTGGAAAAACTGGGACAGGTGGTCACCTTGCCAAACCCCCACATTTTTTTTTGTCATAAAACCTGACTGAGAAGTAGGAGTAGGAAAAGAAACATCCTATAATTTCCTGTCTTTTACTAATGTCTTTTTAACAAGTGTACCCCATGAACACAAACGTTTTATACTATATTTTTCTCTCAAGCATAATAAACACTTAAGATGGCTATCCTGACAGCTGCAATAGAATTTTTGATGAATTTCTCAAGAGATATTATTCAGTCACAAAAGAATCAGGAAAAATGCAGTTACAATTAGAATAATGAACAATCAATAATTTTATTAAGACTGCTGAACATCTAAGCTTTTATGAGCTGATAACACTACAATGCTAACCGGGGGGGGGGGGGGGTACTGTTTAGTTACAGCAGCAAAAAACAGCTAAGGAAGTGTGTGAGTTCCTGTCATTTCCAGTCAGACTGCCCCCTCTCATGTCTATGGTTCGAGACTGGAACAGTGGACCAGCGGATGTCTAACTTGTGTTAATATCTGGCCAAATACAGAGGCACACCTCCTATCGTGCAACGAAGCTTAATAAATCAAACATCGATACAAAAAGATATGGTCTAAAATTCATTAGGTTTATACTGCAGATTGAATTTTCTGGAAGATCTGTATGCCAAAAAACATGTTAATCACAACTTGTTCATTAGCATTTAAGTTTGTAAGCCTCATATTTAACATCCACCTTTTTAAAGCTAAATATAAATATGAGAGGACCAAATTCACAGTATTTGACACAGTTTTTAAGTTCAGTAATATATGAATTTATACTCTCTGTACAGCCTAGGTTTTTTGTAAAGAACAAGTATCCAATATGTGCCAGGATATTTCAGCACTAAAAGTAATTACTGAAGTCATCTCAAAATGCTAATATTTTCCTTTTTCCTTCATGAAGGAAAGTAAGAGAGTGTTAAATACCTTTTTTGGTTTCTTCCCCAACAATGCTCAGGAATGCTGTACACAGAACTTTTTCAGATCTTTCAACTAATCCATATGCAGTGAGGAATAAATCAAATTTCTAGATCCAGAACTTCAACTGTGGTCATTCTTGAAGCTCAAGTATACCAGATGGCTGCAGCACCATTTGTACACTTATTACAACATCTGTACTTTCAAATGCACAGTCTTATGTCAGTAAATGTGTTTCTTCACTGGGTCATATATATTTCCTCAGCTCTAGTAGATATTTGCTTAATTTAATCCACCTTCATATCTTCTAATGTCAGAATGCAAAATAAAGATAGATGGATAAGTGGTCTAAACTTCATGAGGTCTATACTGCAAGTCTAATTCTGTGTATGTTAATCAATATGTGTAAGCTCATTAGCATTAGCACCTTCATATCTTCTAATGTCAGAATGCAAAATAAAGATAGATGGATAAGTGGTCTAAACTTCATGAGGTCTATACTGCAAGTCTAATTCTGTGTATGTTAATCAATATGTGTAAGCTCATTAGCATTTCAAGGAATGTGCACTACATTCCTCTGGAAGGTATTTCAAAACACACACACATGAATCCTGAATCAAAGAACATGACACATCTACTGATATGGTGAATACACATCTTATATATCCTACACTGTTAAAAGCATTCCAAGCAATACATCAGCATCATGGGAGGGAGGAACTGGAGATGGGCCAAAAAGTGAAAACTCAATCTTGTGACAGTGAACTGCAAAAAGACTTGAGACTGCAGTTCAGACACAGATGAATGATTGCTCACACATTCACCAATCAAGTGATAGTGCACAATCAATAATGAACAGATTCTTGAGATAAGCATAGGAAGTGGTCACATCCCAATGGTGTGGCCTTTAGCAACAGTATTTTTCACTAAATGGTTATCCACAAATGGCAAAACACAATGTAGTTAGCAATCCATTTAAAAAGAGTTTGCTTAGCAACTGCAAGTCCCTTCCCTCCATCCTTGAAGCAACACAGGCAGTTGCAGTTGCACATGCACTCTTTCTGGGTAAAAGTTGAGCTGACAATAGATGCCCATGTTCAAAGGGTTTTATCACTCCAGTAAGGAACACAGAAAGAAGAATGGACTGACTGAAGGACAATCTTGATAATCATCTTTAAAACAAAAACAGCTCCGGTCCTAACAAAATATGGTTATGAATAAATAAGGAGCTGAAACACTGACAGCCTGTAAAAGAGATAATGGCCAAGGAAAGCACAGTTCAAGGCAGTCAAGAAATTCAAGTTCCAAGTAGGATAATGGTTCTTTAAAGAAGGGCAGAAATCCTTTAAGGAACTGCTTAACCAGCTAGGCTGGTCTGTGTCCTGTCACTGCGAGATTATGAACAGCAGAAACTCTTGAGACATGTATCTAAACTCATCCAAGTTATTCCAGTGATTAAGTCGGTTTGGGTTTGCTTCTTCAGTACCTTCACAGAAAAGGAATTAACATCTGTAGTTCTGGACTGTTTATTACTGTTACCTATTTTGCAGATGACATTGTGATCTGTAGTGAGAGTAGGGAACAGGTGGAGGAAACCCTGGAGAGGTGGAGATATGCTCTTGAGAGAAGAGGAATGAAGGTCAGCAGGACTAAGACAGAATATATGTGTGTGAATGAGGGATAGAGGAATGGTGAGGATGCAGGGAGTAGAAGTGGCGAAGGTGGATGAGTTTAAATACTTGGGATCAACAGTTCAGAGTAATGGTGACTGTGGAAGAGACGTGAAGAAGAGAGTACAGGCAAGATGGAGTTGGTGGAAAAGAGTGTCAGGAGTGATTTGTGATGAACGAGTTCCAGTAAGAGTGAAAGGGAAGGTCTACAAGAGGGTAGTGAGACCAGCTATGTTATATGGGTTGGAGACAGTGGCATTGACAAAAAGGCAGGAGTCAGAGCTGGACGTGGCAGAGTTAAAGATGTTAAGATTTGCACTGGGTGTAACAAGGGTGGTCAGGATTAGGAATAAGTATATTAGAGGGTCATCTCAGGTTGGAAGGTTTGGAGACAAAGCCAGAGAGGCAAGATTACGTTGGTTTGGACATGTGCTGAGAAGGGGTGCAGAGTATATTGGGAAAAAGATGCTAAGGATGAAGCTGCCAGGTAACAGGAAAACAGGAAGGCCTAAATTAAGGTTTATGGATGTGGTGAGAGAGGACATGCAGGTGGTTGGTGTGACAGAGCAAGATGCAGAGGACAGGAAGAAATGGAAACAGATGATCCGCTGTGGCGACCCCTAACGGGAACAGCCGAAAGAAGAAGATTACTGTTACCTATTATCATAACGTTTAAGTGTTTTTATTTTTCATTTTTCACAAATAGCAAGGAAGTGAAGCTCAGTCCTCTACCTCAACACCAGGGACAGCTATCACCTCACATCTCTGTTGTGTTATGTACCTGTTCATCCTGTGACTCATTTTTTGTGATAAACAGGGTTCCTGGATGTGAAGTTGATTTACCAGAGCCATTGATGATCTTTGTCATTTGACTTTTCTATACTTATAGCAAAAGATAATTACTGTGGTGGGCAGGGGCCATGGATTTTACCTCATCATGATTACTCTAAAAAATTTTCAAGATGGAAGCAGAAATATGAGGTTTGAATCCAACCACTGCTACCAGTTAATATACAAAGGAAAACTGGATTTATTGTAAATGTACAGTGCTGCACTGGATAATAGCAAAAATCTGCTGAATTCAAATGATGGGTTTTATATTCTTTCAGTTGAAATTCAACGATACAATCACTAGCTCTTCAAGATATCACCCTCCTCATTTTGAATACACCGAATTTGACCACACACACACACACACACACTATTTTCCAGAACAGACGGTATACATGGTAACAAACCGGCACTGACAGCCTCTTCCCAAGCTTATGGTATCACCACCACCAGTTAGTCAAAAGCTAACAAAACAAGAAAGTGCAACTGTATAAGTAACTTACCATAACAGTAAAGGTTTGAATGATCACTGCTGCAGTAGCCTTAGCTATATGGGCTACATCCTGCTAAGGATATAACATACGGACAGCTTCCAAACACAGGTCTGGGTACCAAGCCCTTCAGAGCTTTTATGCCAACTGAGAGAGGGAGGCAAAAACATTGCTAGGAACCACAAAAATCAAATGTCCATATCCTAGCATAAAAGGGAGACGTAGGGGAGAGCGGCTACTGCAGCAGTGATCATTCCTGCATCGACTGTTATGATAATTTACTCACACAACTGTACTATGTTCATCATATTGACCACTGCTGTAATAGCCTAACCAATATGTGTAGATTACCATAGCTTACAACAACTGGGAGGTGGAAGTAGAAGGGAGCAGAAGCCTCTGGAGAATGGACTTAGCAAAGCCTAACCTAAACCTGGAGAATGAATTTAGCTTGTAGTGCTTTGTAAAAGTATGTACAGAGGACCAAGTTGCTGCTTCTAGAATATTTCTAGATTCCAACCCTTTCCAAAAAGAAGCCATAGATGAAACAAAGACCTGGTAGAATGTGTGCCTTGACACTGCCTGGAATCCTTTTATTATGGTAGGAATAACAAAAGGTAATAGCCCAAGACAACCATTTGAAAATATTCTGCTTTAACACAGGGTGCCACTTCTACTTTCACAATTACTGAACAACTGATGGGAGGTTCTGAAAGATTTTGTTCTGTCAAGATAGTACAAGAATTGTCTGTGAACATCCAAGGTATGAAGCACTCTTTCACCCTTAATTTTGGTTCAGGGAAGAACACAGGGAGATGGACAATTTGGATTGAAATAGACTCAAATACCATTTTAGGCATAAAAGTCATATTAACTCTCAAGGAAACCCTGTCTCTGTGGAAAACAAGATAAGGTTGACCCACCATAAGAGCTTGCAACTCAGATGCTCTTCTTGCAGAGGTAAAAGCAACCAGTGAAACTGTTTTCCATGTTAAAACCCTCATGTCAGCCAAACAAATTGGTTCAAATGGAGCAAATGTTAGCTTCTCTAACATGAAACTAAGATCCCAAGGAAGAACTACCAATTTTCCTGGAGTTCTCTTATGTGATACCCTTTTCAAAAACATTTTGACAAAAAAATGCCTTGAAAGAGGGGGATCCATGCACATGTTGAAATGGCAGACAAATGAACAGTGACAGAAGAGTAAGACAAGCCACTGGAAAGTAACTCACACAACTATTGTAAAATCAGGGAACACTAGCCCTGAAAGTGTGCATTTATGCTCCTGGCACCAACTAGAAACCTTTTTTCATTTGCAAATATATAACTTTCTAACAGCAGGCTTTGTTGCCTCCATTAATACCTGCTACACATCCTCAGTAAACAGATGCCTAAGACGTATTAAGACTCTATCATTCAAGCGTCAACTGAAGTTGACTGGGGTTGGGGTGTGATGTCCCCACTCTGGTCCAGTAATCAAGGAGCCTGAATCCCAACCACTGACATTGGAGAGGTACGTTTACTTGGAACAAAAATGGATACACTCAATATTTCCAGATGCAGACCTCTCTATATCAAGCACAAGTTCCCTTAAGAGCACACAGGGAACACAATCATCCCGTGGTCTGGGTTTCTCTGTCTGTCTCCCTCCAGGTACCCAATAAGACTCCCCACTGGCACAGCTATAAGGTTAAGTCCTCAGCAGAGTGTCCAAGTCAAGTCCTCCAGCACTGTCTCTGTGAAACCAATGATTCGTGTCTCTGCTCCAAGTAGCTGACACACACACTCTTCGAAATGTAGTTTCTCACACACACACACCTAGGGAAGGCTGGCACCGATTATCAGCTCTACCAACTTTGCCCAGGCTATAACACTAACACACACACAAACAAACACTTGCTAAGATCTGCTGCAGCTCCCGGAAGTCATAAAACAATTTCAAACCTCCACCCTTTTAGCGTAGCAATTAGTTCACCCCAATGACAATGCAGGAAGCTTCCTAGTACAGACTATTTGTCTCTGGCAGCATTCAAAACTGTGAAATACAATCTTAATGGCCTAATTTAATTTCAGCTATTTTCCAAAGTTAGCTTGACTGAGTTTAACCTCTTCTCTTCCAGTATCTTCTGTTAAAACATATACCTTTAAACAGTTACAGTAATACATACATATTTCTTTTCTGTCTAGCAGGGCACACCGTTGATACATTTTTAACACAACCAACTTTACAAATACATTTTTCAACACAAGGATCTATAGTACTCAGTTTGATATACAAATGACATATAATTCTTTACAAAATTCCAGCTAGCTGTGATGGCATATGTTACACATCCACTGCCCTACTTCTCTTGGCATGGCCGTCAATACCTCATATCGTCACAAAGGGCATTATCAAACACCTGTATTCTTGTGTAAGTAGATCCAGTCTGAGGAAGCTTGCAGTAATTGCCCAGGCACATTCCAAAAGAATGAAGAGCAAACATTGTTGCTTGGGCCAAAAGGGAGTAGCCGCATGATCTTGGGAGATTCCTTCTTAAATTTCAAAAATACCCTATAAATAATTGGAAAGTGTGGAAAAGTATAAATGAACATTCCTGTCCAAGGATAAGAAAAGGCATATGTCTTCCAACACTTCTTGCATGGAGTCCTGAAGCAATATTTGGAAGACCCTAGTTGAGCTAGTTTCCATTTGTGAAGGTCTGACTCTGTCCTGCTCAAATCGTCCGCCACACAATTTTGCTCTGACAGAATGTAGGATAATTACAGATTGAGTGTGCTGTAAAGTTTCATCTCATGCTAACACAGATAGTCTGCACAGAAGAGTAAGACCTGCTTCTCCTTTGCTTATGTACCACATCACTATGGCATTGTCTGCAACCACATGAAGAGGTCCTGAGGACCAACAGTGATTCAGAGAGTTGAGTGACTAACAGTAAGCATCTCTTATGTTTACATTCTTGTGTCGGTCTTTGTTGTAACAGATAGCTTGCATTTTTATCCCCTTGACACTGCTCCCCAAGAAAAGTATGAGGTGTTAATAGTGACTAACTGCTTTGAAGAAGGACAGGAGAAGGGGAGACATGACTATGGGGTATTTAATGTCTTCACCAAGTGATGTTTCTTCTAAAAAATTCCAGAACTGGAATCAGAAAAGTTAATGGGTGTTGGTGCTGGAACCAAAGAGACTTCAGATGCCATAGTATCTTTGTCATGTGGAATTTTGACAGTGATATCATAGATCCCATCAGACCTATAATCCTGAAGTATTTCCTTGTAGTATCTGAAGTCTGGGTGGAACAACCCCCCCCACCCAAACAGATCTAAATACAGACCTATTTTTTTTCCTATGGATAAAAAGATGAAAACCTTTTTGACTCAGGTGGCACTCGGAGAACACAATCCTGCCTGATGGAATGTAAACAGACATTTGAATGTTCCCTTGGAATCCCAGCCTGTGTAGGCTATTTCTCACCCAAGTGAGAGATTCCTGACAATTTGAAAAAGACTCTGTAATGATAAGCAAGTCATCTAATATGGGGAAAATGTGGATACTCCTGCAGCCTGCAACTGGCTATAACAGGAGCTAGACATGTAACACTCTCAACACTCTTGGGTCAGTGAATAGCCCAATGGGTAAGGAAGAGAACTGATAAATTTGTGTGTCTGGATCACATTAAACGTCTGAAGTCTGGAAAAACAGGAATGTGAGAAGCATCTTAAATCTAAGGTTACCAAAAAAACACAAATGAGGAAGAAGGGGTTACAGATTGTGAAGTGAAAGCATTTTGAACCTGTGCACTAGCACATACTAGTTTAGGAAAGAAATGTCCAGAATGGCCTCCCTGCATTTTATTTCTCAGGCATGTAATTCTAGGGAGGCCCTCAAAGAAGGATGTACCACAGCACTGTCAAACCAAGGAAGGTCTGCTTCTGGAGACCATGTTCAGTTTCTACTGAGTTACAAGGGTATGATTTATAACGCAAAAGACTGTAGTAAAAATATCCTTAAAAGAAAATCTGGAAGGTGGTCAAAAGAGGAAGCCATATATTCGGAGAAAGGGATGCAGGAGCACTGCTGAACCAAGGAAGGGACTGCTTTTGGAGACGATGTCCAGTTGTAATGCATCAAAGGTATGAAACTTCAAGCAAGTAACCTTAGAATCGATACTATCAACAGAAACTGACGAAACAGTCATAAAATTGATAGAAAGGGTTCTAGGATGATAATCCAGTCTCAAAACATTTGGGAGCAAATCAGCAAATTACAGTTAGAAGTCTATGGAAAGATTACTGGCAATAATATGACCATTTTGAGCATAGAGAAGATTGCTCCAGAGGAACACCTTACATTTAAAGAAAATAATGAAGGTAATCATGGTATACAAGGCCTGAATCTGTGTTTTCCAAAAAAAGAATTTCAAAGTCATTCTCTGGTTCACAGATCCTCTATGGGTAGGAATAAGAAGGGCTAGACTACTGCAATACTATTAAAAAAAATGTTTTCCAGGAAAATAATTTCATATCATAGCTCCTGCCAGTTCAAATGGGCCCTGAGTCAACCCCTGAAGAATAACTGAGATATGAAGGTAGAGGGGAATCTCATATAGGAGGTCTAAGTAGAAAGATTCCTTTCATAAAGGTTTTGCATAACCCGGAAGGTGACATGGAGACTAAGTTTTTTCCCGTATGATAACTAGATATAGCAGCAAAAGTAAATTTATCATAGAAAGAAATCTGTCTCCAGCTTTAAGGAGAGCAAACAGAAAGGTAGAGAAATCATGCGGTCAGTATGGGGACGTGAAGACAGAGATTCTGGATTTTCAAAAGGTAAGATAAGAGATCCCAAATGGGCTATAGAATCCAAGGGGACATTTCAAATGAGACCAGATAAGGTGGAAGCAAACTTGACAAGGCCAACAAGGGCAATGAGGGTGACAGAGCACTGCAGCCTACTGGCTTTCTGTAAAAACCTGGAGATCAACAGAAGTGGTGGACGAGCATACAGGACCCTGAGGGCAATCATGAAATAGTGCTTCCCTCAGGGATTCCCCCAGATGCGAAATATCTGTTGCATTTGATGATTGGGGGAAGTAAAGAGGTCGTAGGAAGGCTGGCCCCAACATCTGAAAAATCAGATATGCAATCACTACAGTGAGAAATAAATTCAGACTACACGGAACACAGCTGAAAATATTTTATGTTCTATTTTATCATCCTGTTAGAAGTGAAGCTTTGATAGTATGATTTGTTTCTGTGTTATTTTTAAACACAGCAATACCTGTGTATTTTTTTTTTTTTTTTTTTTTTTTACCTCCTGTAAATAAGGAACACTTATGAGGAATCAGACTGGACATACTGAATCTCTTTCTACCTGAGGGTTGGATTTTCCCGTTAAATGTGACACAATTAGAAGCGGTCTGAAGATATCGCCCATTTCAAAGCCCTCATGTCCTGTGGGAACAAGGGATAAGAACGGATTCCTCCTGATTTGTAGATATCCCCAACTACTGACACATTTGTCGTTGTATATTGCAACAGTCCCCAGAGGGAGAATATCCTGAAAGGCTTACAACATGAGTAGGAAGCTCTTGTCTCTAGGACACTGTAACGCACTCTGGTCTCCAAGGAAGATCGACCCAGTGTACTGGATCATCCTTTCCCTGAAATGCCCCCCCCCCCCCCCGCCACTACAGTTGGGAAGAGCCCAGGTCACTGTGGTTATTGGGGGGGGGGGCAGCCTGCCTAGGAACGTGTCGTCCAACTGGATCAGCCAGGGAAGAAGATATTTGCCAGTTGGTTAACAGGAACAGATAGAGGCTGGCAGGAGATAGGCTCTAGAACAGCCAAGTTCCATGGGAGGATTCACATTAAAAATCTTGCAAAAGAGACTAGTATTATGGTAGACAACAAAGAAATGCAAGCTTATAGGATTAACCTTGTTGGAAGGGATGGAAGTGACAGCAAGTCCCACTCTTGATCTCTTAATGATGTGGTGCCTCGAAGTAGCAAAGATGCTATCCAGTTTGTGGAATTCAAAAGAAAGCCTATGAATTCCAAATTCTGTGCAGGTGATAACAGTCCATTTATAATAATGCCTAGGGATCTGGAGGGTTTAAGTGGGTAATCTGCACCTGTAACAATTGGTACCTGGTTGTGGCAGCAAGGGGACAGTTGTTCAAATGTGGAAACACCGGATATCCTTTGAGACTCACTTGAGCAACCACTACTATCATGCATATGGAAAAACATCCTGGGGGCTATGGTGAGTCTGAAGGGCAGAGCTCTTAATTGGTAGTGACTGGCTCCCATCCAGAAGCACAGATGTCTTCTGGAGCATCTATTTAGTCTGATGTAATATTACTTGTCCCTAAAAAAAGGGGAATATATAGCACCTCTAATCACTCTTGCACAGAAGCGGCAGAATGGACTGAACCATGACCATCCAGAACTTTAATCTGTCTACATATAGTGTGTTTAGATCCAAAAATGGGAAACGGCAAAATCACAAAAACAACAATAATAATCATAACAACCACCACCACCATAATAATAACAACAATAACAACAGCAATAATAATAATCTCTGGAGATTATGCTTAACACCCAGGCATTGTTGTTAAGCAGGTCCAGGCATCCAGGTGCCATGAAAAAAAGTCTTCTGGCTGTCTTCACAGATGGGCAGTCGGAGAGAGTGAGTCAGGAGTGCTGATAAGGTCCGTCAGAGAAAGCTCTCTGAAACCTTGGGTCTGTGGAGTACTTCTGCTTCTGGGGCACAAGCCCTGAAACCTAGCCTCCTAGGAATGCCCGCATCCCAGAGCAGACAAGCAGATTCAGCAGTTGCACCCACTGAGGCACCAGAGTGCGGAATAGGTGAGAAGTCCAAGTGGGTCCGACTCCGAGAAGCCAACACACCACCTCACCTCCCGAGAGACCCTGTTGGTCAAGTGGAAAAGGCAGAAGAGATAAAACTCAAGGAGTATGTTGCAGCCCAGTACTGTGTTTCTTTCATTTTTGGGGACAGAGCATCACTCTGCATGGATCTTATAATATTTATCTTGTAGCCATGGAGGAGTATTGGCCAGAAACACAGGATCCGTGCCAAAAATCAAAACCAAGTGATAATCAATATCAACAAAGCAGTGACACAGTCGGATTGGGGGTGGGGTGTGGGCTCAGATCCAAAGAAACACACAACCGCTCTATAGCTCTGGATCCAAAAGAGTCAGATCTGGGGACAGCCCAGCTCTTCCAGGATGACCAACCATGGGTGCAGGGTCCGACAGAGGGAAATACCTTAGCAGATCTAATCTGAAGGAGAAAGAGCAGGAACAGAAATGCTCCCCCCTTTCTTTCTTTTCATTTTTCTTTTTTCGGTATACAAACTCTCAACCTCTTATTGCAAGAAAACTGGACAAAGTTGCCCTCATAACTTTAGTTGCTGGAGTAACAGGATTTGTTATAGTCTGTATGTATCTGAAGGATATAAAGTCTGGTAAGTCAAACATATATCACTACTTAGCAGCCAATGATCTGCTCAAATTAACATATTTTAGAGGAACATTCCATGACAAACCGGACAGCCGAGAGGCATGGCAAGGGACAGGATGTGGAGCAATCTATAGCTAAGCCATCGGCTCCAAGGAGCACTTCGGATCCGAAGAACGTCACACTAGTCCAGAAATTCGGGATCCAGAGGAGCTGGATCGGAGACTTGTCCAGGTCTTCATGGGCACCTAGCATACATCGGTTTCAAGGAAGAAGAAAAAGGAGGAAGGATGGTAGGATGGGTTGCAACCGATAGCAGGGGGAAATAAGGATCTAAAGGAGTCTGCCGAAAAGGGCATATCCAAGGGAGTTGTCATCTTGTGTCCCACAGGCACAATTAGAGGCAGTCAGATCTGAAGGCATAGAATCCGATGAAAATAGGCAGAAAAAAAGTAGAAGCCATCGTAGGAGCCAAACCGATCAGATCTGAGGTGGTCTTGGGATCGGACGGAGGCCCTAGTAACTTCGGATCAGAGGACTGGGTCCAAGATCCTCTATCAATTATAGTGCATGTTTCTGCTGGTGGGGGGGGGGGGCGAAGAAGCCAACAAAGAGCCGTGAAAAGTACATATCTGAAGAACTTGAGTTCCGAACCTTGGTAGATGAAGCAGCTCATCAACAACTCAGCTCTTGAGTCCTCCGGGCCCGTCGAGGACTTGGCAAAATCAACCTCCATGCTGGATTAGTCAAACTGAACACATTCAAACAAACCAGGACCACACAAGCTGCCAGTAGTCTGCGACATGTCTAAAACAGCATCCTGTATCTGTGAGGCAAAAGAAGGAAAATATATGGTAGCCCTGTTCACTGTTGCTACAATCTTCAAACTCCCTGCCTTTCAGAACACACAGTTCTTCAGTGCTGCTCCACACCCCACTCTAAAACACCAATGCAGTTGCATTCCCAGAGGACGTATCTGCAGAAAAGCACAAAGTCTGAAACTTAAAACATGCTGTTATTATATTCAGTGTCCAGCATGTAAGCAGTACACAGGTCTCCAGACCTTGTCCTGTCATATTTTAACAGTCACAAAACATACAATCCGCAGTGGATCAGCCACAAACCAGAAGTACACTTCTATCATTAATAGGTGTCAAAAGCTTGACATTATTTAGTGAATTCAGTCCATACCGACTGCCATAACAAAAAAAAAACCCAAACCACAAGACTTACGAAGAACAGCCCGAAAAACACAACTCAGTCACAACAGAAATGGACAGTGAAAGGCAGGTCTGGCAGGAAAAACCTTCCAAACAATCAAGCTGATAGACAACAGCCCAACCTAGCACGGGCGTTCTAAGGACAAGAGTCAGAGACAACAACAAAGTCTGCGGAGAAGGAGAGATCAGCCACTGCAACTACCTATAAAGCCATGTGAGACAAATATCCATATACTCTCTCATTGTACATGTGGGTGTGAATGACCTGAGACGTACCTCCCTGGACTCCATGAAAAGAGACATGGAGGAGCTCTCGGATTATGTAGCCCAGGCGGATATGACCCTAGCCCTGAGCAGCATCCTACCATGACCCAGAATGATACCACAATACAAGCAGAAAATGATTGAGTTAAACAATTGGCTAACTTTCTGGTGTCATTCTAAGGGGATCTAGTATCTGTCTGCCTGGGATCTAGTGGCTCCTTTAGCTGTTTAAAACTTTCATTTAAAGGCTCACTGCTGCTTTTCAGCTGGGAGTAACATTTCTGCAGTTTGTTCTAAGTAGTGGGGCTATTTGTAGCATTTCCATAGTCAGGCTTGTATTTGGGCCTAGTGTTTGTGGAGGCTGTGTGTCTGAGCACATAATTCAGGGACATCTTGTTTTAGCCAAAGCCATCAGGCATTTCAGTGAGAGAGAATTGTTTGAGGTCATTGGCTGACTGAGGTCTCCTGGACTACAGCTTAGACTAAGCACCTCATTGGTTCTTTTGAGATTTCTTTCTTAAAAGCTGTCTCAGGTTTCAACTTTCTGTTACCTAAGAAGCTCAGTTGTGAGTGTTCAGCCATTTTACAGTGAGCTGATCAAGGAAGGACACTCAGCAAACTCGAGCTACAATATATAACATTAAGTATCCTGTTTTTGTTTATTTTGTTCTTTATTTCTTTGTTGTTTATAGCACTTTGTGTACTGTGTATTTTTTCTAGCTAGTTTCACTGTGTGTGAGGTATTAACTGGAAATTGTCCACTCTTATTAAGCATCTGTTGGGTTGTTTGTTTATGATAACTTGTTGCAGTTAAACTCTTTTTTTCTAGTGGCTCCTTTAGCTGTTTAAAACTTTCATTTAAAGGCTCACTGCTGCTTTTCAGCTGGGAGTAACATTTCTGCAGTTTGTTCTAAGTAGTGGGGATATTTGTAGCATTTCCATAGTCAGGCTTGTATTTGGGCCTAGTGTTTGTGGAGGCTGTGTGTCTGAGCACATAATTCAGGGACATCTTGTTTTAGCCAAAGCCATCAGGCATTTCAGTCAGAGAGAATTGTTTGAGGTCATTGGCTGACTGAGGTCTCCTGGACTACAGCTTAGACTAAGCACCTCATTGGTTCTTTTGAGATTTCTTTCTTAAAAGCTGTCTCAGGTTTCAACTTTCTGTTACCTAAGAAGCTCAGTTGTGAGTGTTCAGCCATTTTACAGTGAGCTGATCGAAGGAAGGACACTCCGCAAACTCGGAGCTACAATATATAACATTAAGTATCCTGTTTTTTGTTTATTTTGTTCTTTATTTCTTTGTTTATAGCACTTTGTGTACTGTGTATTTTTTCTAGCTAGTTTCACTGTGTGTGAGGTAGTAACTGGAAATTGTCCACTCTTATTAAGCATCTGTTGGGTTGTTTGTTTATGATAACTTGTTGCAGTTAAACTCTTTTTTCTAGTGGCTCCTTTAGCTGTTTAAAACTTTCATTTAAAGGCTCACTGCTGCTTTTCAGCTGTGAGTAACATTTCTGCTATTTGTTTCACACCCTCCCTCCCTGTTGGTATAGTATTTTTATAGTTGGTGGCTTTGCAGTTGCCCGCCCCTAGTGTAAATTTGATCTGGGACCCTCCTCCCAGTCTAGTGTCATTACCTCATTCTACCCAGTACAGGGAGAGCATTTGAGAAGGCCAATCAGCTTAGTTTCTGCTACTCCTTTCTCTCTTTCCTTTCTCTCTTTCCAAAAAAAAAAAAAAAAGAAAAAAAAATTATCTGCTTTTACAGTATTTGTGTTTTTTCCTACATTATTTTGCTTTTGCGTCATCTTAAAAGTACTCAATTGTATTTATTACTGCTTGGTGTAACTCATTGTAAGCCTTTTAGTTTAAGCACCTGGGCTTCAGACCAGTTTTACATTAGGAAGGTTTGTGGTCTGCACTGTAGTGGCAGAACAGGTAGCTTACATCCTTCAAAGTTGGGAACTGCTGATTGAGGGCTCAGTGTCTGTTATTCTAAAAGTGTATTAATTCTGGTTTAAGCACTTGGGCTTGAGGCCAGTTATTTTACATTAAGAGGGTTCGTGTTCTGCACTCTTGTGGGAGGAGAGGCTGGACTCTGTCCTTCTGAGCTGGGAATTTCTAGTTAAAGCTTATAGTGCCTATATATTTGAATTGCTTCTTACTGAAATTGGTACACCTCGTTTGCTGTAGCATAGACTAGATCCAGGCCTGCTGAATCTAGCTTTGTTTGTATAACTTGAGCACTAATCCAGGCATTCTTTAAAGTATTCAGTTGTATTTATTACTGCTGGTAGTAACTTGATTAAAGTGTAGCTATTATTTCTAAGTCTTTTGGATTAAGCACTTGGGCTTCAGACCAGTTGTTTTACATTAGGAAGGTTTGTGGCCTGCACTGTGGTGGCAGGACAGGTAGCTTACATCCTTCTAAGTTGGGAACTGCTGATTGAGAGCTCAGTGTCTGTTATTCTAAAAGTGTATTAGTTCTGGTTTAAGCACTTGGGCTTCAGGCCAGTTATTTTACGTTAAGAAGGATTGCGGTCTGCACTCTTGTGGGAGGAGAAGCTGGACTCTGCCCTTCTGAGCAGGGAATTTCTGGTTAGAGGCTTATAGTGCCTGCATATTCTAACTGTTTCTTACTGAAATTGGTACACCTTGTTTGCTATAGCATAGACTAGATCCAGGCCTGCTGAATCTAGCTTTATTTGTATGCTTGTTGTTTGTTTATTTCCTGAAACGCTAATTCCACCTAAAACGCGCCTTTTAGCACTTCTGTGGATCCCTAATGATATCTGCATTGCTTAGTGTACTTATTTCCTTGTTTCACTTGAAAGAAAGTTACTGTTTGTCGTTTTTGCATTTAAGTTACCTGTAACACATTGCATTTAAGTTACCTGGCACTTGCTCACTAAAGCAATTATATGTCAGCTCTAAAAATTAAAAGCTCTACACCCTCACAAACTCCCCTTGAGTACCTTGTTCCCCATTGGCCCTTTTTTCAATTATAAAGGAATTCCCAATACTATTATAGCATGTCCAAAGGTCAGTTGTCAATCTCCTCTCGGTCCAGCTGGTGAATCTGGGAATCTTGAGGCAATGTTACAACTGCCTCATGTACACAGACAACCCTCTCCTCCTCCCAACAAATTCCAACACATGTGAGAGATGCAACCATATAGCCAAACTGGAGGCTAAGCTCTCTCAACTCAGTACTGGCGTAACCAGTCAGGAGGAGAAGGAAACCACACTCACTACAATTCCAGTCTCACATAGACCTACCACGACAACAAACCAAACACATAAACACACAAAACATATTCGAGGCTCTAAATAAAAATCTGCCTAAGCAGCAGAGACCTCCAAAGCAGACACCCAAGCAACCGCTACCCCAAAACAAAACACGTGCAACACATAGCTCACAAAGCCAGTGTGCCGAACAGTCACAGCCCTTAAGGCTAAACAACACACCTGATACACTTGTAATAGGTGACTCTATCGTCAGGCACACTGACGTCCCGCTCACCAGGCTGAACAAGGAGAAGGTCACGGTGAGCTGCCTGTCGGGCGCTAGGATCCGCCACATAACACAAGCACTCAGGTCACTCCAAGGCAAGTACAAATATGACTCAGTCATTGTCCATGCTGGTGTGAATGACCTGAGACGTACCTCCCTGGGCTACATGAAAAGAGACATAGAGGAGCTCTCTGAGCTTGTAGCCCAGGCCGGTATGACCCTGACCTTGAGTAGCATCTTACCCTCACCAAGAATGATGCCACAATATGAAGACAAGATGATCAATTTCAACAATTGTGTTGGTGTCATTCAAAGGGGATCCAATGCCTGTCAGCCTGGGATGACATGCTCGACAAGCCACGATGCTTCGCTAGGGACGGCTTGCACCTGTCACCCCTGGGCTTTCGGATATTGGCAAAGGCTCTTGCTACCCCCATAGTGCCTTTTTTAGGCAAGGCTCAAAAGACAAACCCACCTCCATAGGTATCACAAGGGATAAGAAACTAAGAGTAATGCTACTCAATGCCAGAAGTCTAAACCTCAAGATGCACGCACTCGAAACTCTCCTTAGCATGGAGAACATCGATATCTGTGCAGTAACAGAAACCTGGTTCAAGGCTCCCGAGAGCACCCCAGCACTACCAGGTTATACCTCATACCATGCTTTTCGGCCCCAAAACTTGGACCGAACCACAAAAGGAGGGGGAATATCAATATTTGTCAAAGATACCCACACCTCCAGGTTGGTGGCACAGCACGAAGCATCAGAGACTATCCATGTGCAACTAACTGTGGGAAAAACTGCTTTCCAGTTTATAGCCTGCTACAGACCACCCTCCCAAACACAGGAACCCCACTTGGCCTTCCTGAGAATACTGGAAAATATGAAGGTCTCTCCAAACACCATTATATTGGGCGACTTCAACTACCCAAACATAGACTGGGAGCATTACTCCAGCTCCAACACCCTAGCCCAAAGGTTCCTAGAATTTATAAACTCACAACTTGTTACCACTCCCACAAGAGGGGAAAACATACTGGACCTGATCATCACCAACATGGGGACACTATGCTCCAGACCAGAAGTGTATCCCTCACTGGTAAGATCAGACCATAAACTAATCTCACTGGATATTCACATCCCGACCCCACCCCCTGCCCAGAAAACCACAGTGAAAAACTTCTCTAAAGCAAATTTCACACGCCTCAAAACCGAGGAGAAATCCTTCAAAGCCCCCGGGCCTGTGGAAAATACAGCCCAGACCGCAGAATCCTTTATAAACGCATTCTATGAACACCTTCAGGAATGCATGGATCATGCAATCCCAAATAAAACCAAGACCCAATCCTCCAAAGGCAGACGTCCTGTCTGGTGGAACCCAGCCATAAACAAACTATACAATAGAAGGAGGAAGCTACTACATGATAGAGCAAAATCCCAAAAAGGGAAGGCATCTCTGATCAGTATTAGTAAAAAACTACGGGCACTCATAAAATCGTCTAAGGCCAGCTTCGAGAGAAAAATTGCACAGGACACTAAGGATAATCACACGGCTTTCTTTAGTTATGTTAGGAACCTGGGTGGGAATTCCCAGATATGCTCAGAATTAGTCCAAAATGACAAAAAATACACCGAGCCCACAGACATTGCCAACATCCTAGCTGACAGGTTCAGTGCAAACTTCTCCCCCCTCTCCCCACCAAAAGGACAAATATCTATCCCAACAGGGTGCCTCCTGACATCTCAGATGCTCAGGTAAGAGCTGCCCTCTCCAAAGCAAAAAACACAGCATAAATGGGACCAGATGGTGTCCCGGGCTGCGTCCTACATGAACTCCAAGAAGAGCTAAACCCAAACATAAAACTACTGTTCAATCTTAGCCTTACTACAGGATATGTACCCAAAGAGTGGCGTACAGCAACAGTGGTCCCTCTCCACAAAGGTGGTGCCTCAACGGATCCTGGAAACTATCGCCCCATAAGCCTGACTAGCTTGGTCTGCAAAGCTATGGAAAGGATCATCATGGACCTCATAAATAAAGATATTGGGGACCTACAGACACTGGATCCTACCCAGTTTGGCTTTGTTAAGGGCAGATCCTGCCTCTTAAACCTGGGCGATTTCTTTGAAACAGTCACCAAGGCCATTGACGAGGGGAAGGTGGTCCACACAGCCTACCTGGACCTCGCAAAAGCCTTCGATACAATACCCCACTCGGGCATTATAGATAAGCTCACCAGCTTAAATATAAACCCCTATGTCACTAGATGGGTTGCAAACTGGCTCAAGGACAGAACCCACATGGTTAGAATTGCTGGAGCCATGTCAGACTCTAAACCAGTTACAAGTGGCGTCCCACAAGGCTCAGTCCTGGGACCTCTCTTGTTCGGTATATATTTCTCGGCGGTACAGGCCAACACGGAAGGACTGTGGCTGACCAAGTTCGCAGATGACTGCAAACTGGGAGCCATAATCAACTCTCCAGCCGACACAAGCATCCTCCAAAAGGGCTTCATAGAAACAGACAACTGGTGCCAGAGCCATGGCCTCAAGCTAAACGCCAAAAAGTGTATAGTCATCCCCTTTGGCAAAAACAAAGTGCCCACAAATTACCACATAGGTGGTAATCCATTAAGTACAGAAGAAGTCATTAGGGACCTGGGGACCCAAGTTGATAGCAATCTCTCATTTGACAACCACGTGGCCAAAGTGGTTAGAAAAACATTTTATATAGCTCACCTAATCATGAAGGGATTCACATCTAGATCAGGGGAGGTCATCGTACCTCTTTATTCATCCCTCATCAGGCCCATAATTGAGTACAATGTCCCTTTTGGGATGTACCTTACCAGACACCTGCAGCAACTGGAAAGACCCCAAAAGTACCTCACCAAGAGGATCAAAGGGCTCAAACAGATGCCATATGCTGCCCGGTTAAAGAAACTCCAGCTCTACTCAGTGGCATACCGCCTGCTCAGAGGCGATCTGTGCCTGACGTATAAAGCCATGTCCAACCCGGAATTAATGGACATGCTGCACCTCAGAAAATCCAAATCCCATCGAGCTACGCGCTCAAGAGACTTGAACCTCAGCACTGAAATAAATAGGACATGCTGGAGGGACAGAATCATAACCCAGAGGCTCCCTTCACTCTGGAATAAAATCCCAGTCCAGGTTAGGCAGAGTCCCACATTGACTCTCTTCAAGAGGAATCTTGATGAGTGGACGGGAGATCGTAGGTTTACTCCGGCTATCACTTCTGTGTCACTGTTAGACAGAGGCACAGTATACTAACCTCAAAAAAAGGCATAGCAAAATTAATTTAAAATGGGTGGCGAAAGCCAAACACACTCTGGCTAGGCTTATAAATGCCCTAGGGCAGATAGCCTAGTATGAACCTATGACATGACTGACAGACCTCGATGCTTTGCCAGAGATGGCCTGCATCTGTCACCCCTGGCTTCCGGATAATGGCCAAGGCTCTTGCCACCCCTACAGGGCCTTTTTAAGCCAGTATTACAAAGACCAAATTACTACCATAACAGCTACAAACAAATGCAATCTGAGGGTCATGCTGCTCAACACTAGAAGTCTAAATCTCAAAATGCACTCGCTCGAAGTACTCCTTAAAATGGAGAACATCAACATTTGTGCTGTAACAGAGACCTGGTCCAAGGCAGCAGAAAGCACCCTTGCACTACCAGGCTACAACTCATTCCACACCAAAACTTGAACCGAAGCTCTAGAGGCAGTGGTGTTTCCATATTCATAAAGGATGCGCACACCTCCAGACTGGTAGCCCAACATAACGCATCTGAGATACTTCAGGTGCAACTAACATTGGGTAAGACAGTGGTTCAGGTTGTAGCCTGCTATAGGTCCCCAACCATGTCCCAAGAATCACACTCCACATTCCTAAGCATCCTGGAGAATATTAGGGTCCAACCTAACACTCTCACACTGGGCGACTTCAACTACCCCTTCATTAACTGGGAAGACTACTCATGTACCAATACACTTGCCCAACGCTTTCTGGACTTCATTAATTCCAATGCCCTGGACCAGCTTGTTCTTACCCCCACTAGAGGTAGCAACATCCTTGACCTGGTCATTACTAACATGGGTGACCACTGTTCTACACCAATAGTCAACTCTTCCCTGGTTAGATTTGATCACAAGCTAATCACCTTGGAAATCCACAATCCTTCCCCCCACCCCACCCCCAACAAAGGTAACCACCATGAAAAACTTCTCCAAAGCTAACTTTGGGCTCCTAAAAACAGAAGTGACTAACTTCACGGCACCCATGCAAATGGAGAATAGTTGCATGACCGCCAAATCATACGCCAATGGACTGTACGAACATGTACACAAATGCATGGATCTCACCATACCCAATAGAACTAAGACGCACTCCTCAAAAAAAGGAACGCCAATCTGGTGGTCCCCTGCCATAAACAAACTCTACAACAAAAGGAGGAAACTGATGCGGAATAAGGTGAAGTCCCAAGACTAGAAAAACTCCCTTATCAGCCTCAACAAAAGTTGAGATCCCTCATCAAATCCTCTAAAGCTAGCTATGAAAACAGAATTGCAGCAGATAGTAAAGACAAACACAAGGCCTTCTATAGTTATGTAAAGAATCTCCATAGCAATACCCAGATTTTCTCTGAGCTACTGCACAATAGTACCTCCTATACCGAGCCAACAGATATTGCAAATATATTGGCCGACAAATTCAGTGCTAACTTTACCCCCCCCCCCCAAAGGACCAATCACAATACCAGTAGATTGTCAGGCACCCAGTATTACTGCTGCACAGGTTAAAACAGCACTGTCCAAGGCCAAGAATACAGCTTCTATGGGACCGGACAGTATCCCTAGCTGTGTTCTACATGAACTACAGAGTGAACTGGCACCTCACCTGTGTGCCCTGATCAATCACAGCCTCACCTCAGGCTTTTTCCCTACTGAATGGCGCACTGCTACAGGCATCCCTCTCCACAAAGGAGGAGCAACTACAGACTCCAGGAACTATCGCCCCATTAGCCTGACTATTCTGATATGCAAAGCTATGGAATGCATCATCATGGACCTAATAAACAAGGATATAGGGAATCTCCAAACTCTGGATCCTAAACAGTTTGGTTTTGTGAAGGGTAGATCATGCCTGCTCAACTTGGTCAACTTCTTTGAGTCAGTCACCAGAGTTGTGGATGAAGGCAAGGTGGTTCATACAGCCTACCTTGATCTGGCCAAGGCCTTTGATACCATTCCCCACTCAGGAATCATAGAAAAACTTACTAAGCTAGGCATCAACCCCTATATCACAAGGAGGGCTGCAAACTGGCTCACAGACAGAACCCACAGTGTGAAAGTAGTTGACTCCAAGTCAGACTGCCAACCAGTCACGAGTGGAGTCCCACAGGGTTTGGGCCTGGATCCTCTCCTGTTTGGTATCTACTTCTCTGAAGTCCAGGCCAACACGAAGGGACTCTGGCTGACAAAGTTCGCAGATGATTGCAAGTTGGGAGCTATTATTAACTCCCCAAGTGATGTTGAAATCCTACAGAAAGGCCTCAATGAGACCAACGACTGGTGTCAGAACCATGGCCTTAAGCTCAATGTCAACAAATAGTCTCTTTATCCCTTTTGGGAAAAACCCGGTTCCCTTAAATTACCACATTGATGGTAGGCCACTGAACACAGATAAGAGATTTAGGAATACAGGTTGACAGCAACCTCTCTTTTGACCACCACATTGCCACTGTGGTCAGAAGGTCCTTCTATGTGGCACATCTCATTACTAAGGGTTTTGTATCCAGGAAGAAAGAGGTCATTGTCTCCTTCTACTCTTCCCTCATTAGGCCAATCATAGAGTACAATGCCCCATTTGGCATGTACCTCACTAGACACTTGCAACAACTGGAGAGGCTGCAAAAGTACCTCACAAAGAGGATCCTAGGCCTTAAACACTTGTCCTATATGGACAGACTCAAAAAACTCTAACTATTCTCTGTCTCATATCACCTACTTAGAAGAGATCTCTGCTTGACTTACAAAGCCATGTCTGACCCAGCTCTGTTAGAAATGCTACATCTAAAGAAATCCCAATCCCTCCACACCACACGCTCTAGAGACCTCAACCTCATTACCACAATCAACAGAACATGCTGGAGGGGCAGGTTCATAACCCAGAGACTGCTCATACTATGGAATAGACTTCCCATGCATGTCAAGCAGAGCACCTCACTGGCCCTCTTCAAGAGAAATCTTGATGAGTGGATGGGAAATAGAAAATTCACCCCAGGGATCACTCCAGTGGCTCTACTCGACAGAGGCACTAGAAACTAAGGTTGGGTGGCACGTTGCCACGGTACTCCTATGGGCTAGGGTTATAGATAGGGTTGCCTAGTATACACCTATGTACCTATACCCTTTGTAAACTGTAGAGCTGAGACTTACCACCCAGAAAGAAGTACAAGAGGTTATCAACAGTAAGACACCTAGTAAAGAGATGGACAAAAGTATTTCCAGCCACGAACGGCCACTGAGGAAGGAAAGAAGCACCAGGAAATAATAGATCAAAGAAACTAGACAAATTTAGACTAAAATTTAAAAATAAACTTCTCACAGCTCATGACCCAAAATCCCACGTCTGACCAGGATGGTGAAAATAAAATATGAGGAGTTAGAACTAGGGTGATTCATTGTGGGAAGGAGGGAGGAGCTCGAGACTAGGATCCAAAGTCTGGAAGATACAGACGAGTCAGGTCACAGGATCAGATCCATAACTCATTAGTGAGGAAGAACGAAAAGGACAACATCAGATCACACTTTAAACAATGAGTAAAACCACAGTTTAGACAAGAGTTCTCAGTTTAATCCTGTAAAATCGATGAAACTAAACCACATAAAGCAGGGTTTTCCCTTACAGGAGGGGACTGCAGATAATACATTCATCATGCTTTCATAACTACTCAGAATAAACTTGCACATATGCACCTGACAATTAAAAAATCTAAAAATGAAAGTTACAGAAGCATACACGTGTTTCCCCCCAAACTTGATAACTGTTTCACCATCTGTGTCAAAAGGGCAAAGGTTTGTCCCTTAGTCATTCTGATTTGTTGGACTGTCCTTTGTTTTGGGAGATTCCAGAATTATTTTGGAACCCCCTTGCCATTTTTTAAACGTCTGTTTACTTGCATTTTGTTGGGACTCTATTTTTTTATTTGCCAAAATTGGATGACGGGTTGGAACTTCCAAGATAGCTGCACACTGATCAACAGTTTGAGTTCAGCTCTACAGTGTGAAAAAAAAACTGAGAGATAAGAGCCAGCATCTCTGTAAGTTTTACTAAATTCATTTAATGGCTAGTAAGTACACTGCTTGGATGCCAGCAAAGATGAAACAGCTTAAAAGAAAATCAGCTAGAAAAGATGAAGAGAAAACACTGACTGGGCAGAATCCTGCAGCTGTCAGCAAAAAGCAGTCAAAGCTCCAGCTTTGGTGTGAGACATGGCTTCCAGTAGTCTAGAAGAAAAATAAATCAAATGCGCTCAGAGCTGACTAAAATAAACAAAACATTGAAGGAGTATATCAACTCAAATAACAAAAGGCTGGAAAAAATGGAAGAAGCTTTAAATAGCAATCCAGATGAACTGATAAAACTGCAAAAATTAAAGAATGAAATGTAGAAAAAGGGATTACAAGACTGCTCAAGATTTGTTTAAAAAAAAAACAGTACAGTTAAAGAGCAAACAAAGAAGAAGTATAGTTGTATAAAATCTTACCATAACGGTAGATGTCCTTCTCTTCACTGTTGCAGTATTCTTTACATTAGGGAACCCCTGCCAAGGGTGGCCAGATATCTGGCCAGTATACTAAAGTCTTTAGGGTGCTTTAAGGCATGTTGTACGTCACGTGTATGCTTCTTGCGTAGGGTAGAGTATAAAGATGATGTACCATCCTCAGAACTGAGATCCCCAGTAAGAATGTCAATCGAAGGAAAAGAAAAGTAATCAGTACATCCAGAAGAAAAATGGACCAGGGGGCGGAGGGAGGGACTGAATACTGCAACAGTGAAGAGAAGGACATCTACGGTAGATGTCCTTCCATTTCAATGTTGCAGTATTGTTTACATTGTGGAGAGTGCCAAAGCTCAGGAAGAAACTTGGGAGGAAGAAGGACCAGCAGAAACCTCTAAGAAGCCATAAAGGATGGTCCTAGCAAAATCAGCTTTAGCTCTGTAGATTCCATCCAACTTGTAGTGCTTGGTAAATGTATGCACAGAAGTCCAGGTAGCTGTCTCAAGAAAACAGTTAGTATCCAAACCATTGACAAAAGCACCAGAAGCTACAGCCCTAGTAGAATGAGCCTCAGCAGAAAAAAGAAGGCTCTAACCATGAAAGGAATAACAAAAAGAAATAGCTTTTGAGATCCAAGAAGAAATAGTTTGCTTGGATACAGCTAATCCTAAGGACCTAGGATGAAAGGAAACAAAGAGCTGATCAGATTTTCTAATAGTTTTAAACTTGTGCATATAAAATCCAAGTTGTCTTTGCACATGCAGCACCTTCTCACTGGCAGATTGCAGTGAAGGGAAAAAAAGTGGGCAAATGAACAGTGATTAAGGGACAAGTCATTTAACACCTTGGGCATAAAAGAAAGATTTACAGCCTGTCCTTATATAAAAACAAAAAAGGAGGACAAGTCATAAGGGCTTGAAGCTCAGACACCCGTCTAGCAGAAGTAAGGGCTAACAAAAGTACAGTCTTCCAAGAGCAATGTTGCAAGGAAACTGAAGCTGTAGCCTCAAAAAGAGTCAATTTTTACAAAACAAAATTAAGCTCTCTCGGAGGAGGAACAGGCTTCCTGGGAGGCCTAATATGAAGGATGCCTTTTTGGAATTGTTTATCCTCAAATCTAGAAACTAAAGGAGGAGATAAAGGCAGACAAGCAGAGATAGCTGATAAATGGGCCTTAGAAGAATAAGCCAACCCAGCATTGAGCAATTCAGACAGATAAGGCAGAACTATAGGAGTATCCACAGAAAGTTGGTCCAGGTTTTGAGAAAGACACCAAACAGAAAATTTCTTCCATTTAGATAAATAGATTTCCTAGTATTGGGTTTCCTGGCCTCCTGCAGGATCTTAAACAAATCTTCAGAAAAAAGGTGTCTGTGAAATCAAAATCCAAAGCAAAAAAGACACTGGTCGTGGTGGTCTTTATGGGGAATCTGTCTTCCACACTGGCATTTACTCTTCTTGGATGACATGAAACCCAAAAAGCAACGATAAAAAAAGAATGAGTAAAAAAGATCCCTAACGAGGCACTTATCTGCAACAGCTTGGTGAACCAGCAACAGAACAGGCATTCAGACTGGTGGCAAAGAAGTTCTGAGGATGGTACATCACCTTTATGCCCTATGCGACACAAGGAGCACACGTGATATAAGTCACACCTTAAAGCAACCTAAAGCTTTGGTATACTGGCCGGACATCTGGCTGTCCTTGGCAGGGTTCCCTAATGTAAAGAATACTGCAACAGTTAAATGGAAGGACATCCTGAGATCTTCTGCTGTTCCAGTGACACTGGAAGGAGCAGACTATATTAATCTTATGAAAGCACAAATAATCAACCGGACTGCTATTCCACACCAGAATTTGTCAACTGAAAGGACACATTGTGTGTATGCTCCATACCTGGCCACAAGAAAGCAGGCATGACCTGCATTAGTAAAGATACAGTACATCAGCAGAAACAGTTGATCCTGCAAACTGTGGCAGAAGGGCAAGTATTAAAAATTGGTGATAGTGCAGTGCTTGTGAAACATGGATTATTCACTGTACACCAGGCAGAAGAGAAGCAAATTTGTCTCAGCAATCCGGGAATATCGAGAGGCAGGTGTGAGATTCAAGGTCTGAATCCACCAGTCTTCAGAATATATTTTCCAGGAGGATCAAAGTCATTTTTATGTAGAACAGACTAAGAAGGAAATACAAAACTTTGTCCAATAAAATGCGACCTATCAATACAGAAGGGCACTCTGCTTCTCAATCTTCTGATAATAAAGCTCATACAATGACTTTGACAGGGAAACCTTTTCCAATTTTCCAAATGAAAATACTTGAGAGATGGAAAAAAGCACTGGAGCTGTCTAGAAGAATCAAGAGTACTTTGGACTTGAACCAGAATTTAGGATTGGGAGATGGAAACGAACAGGAAGAAAATAAGCACCATTGAAATTAGTGAATAAATGTAAGACTGTAAAGGCATCAATCACACATGTGAAATATGGCTTTACAAGAAAGAATGGAAATATTGGACTTGCGTTGACTTTGTTAAACTTGTGTGGGACTGAAATGCATTCATCCCAGTTCATGTCATTAATATTTGGAAGGACACTGAATGGAGAACTATCTGTGAGTAAAACTATTTTTGTCTTTAGCATTGCATGTTACATAGTAAAGTAATGCAATAAAAATAACATAAACAAGTATCCTTTTTCCATTCTTTTTTAGTCTGAAGAAATGCATGCATTACAATGTAAAAGGAGAAGAAAGTCTAGACAAAAGAATGGTCAAGTTAATATGCTGTAATCTTGACTAGTTCAGGTGGGGGACGAGGTGTAAAAATGCAAAGATAATAATATACTAAGCTCTATAATATACTAAACTGTAAGATAATAATATACTAAACTCTTACATCCAGACAACCCTTCTACCCCCAGCCCCTGTCCTAAGAGCTCACCAACAGACACTGCCGCCTTTCTTAATTCCTTCTTTATCGACTCTACAAAAAAGGTTAACTAACGCCGACAACATCTCCCTCTCCTCTTCTGATCCCCTCTCTTCTACCAATTCCACCCAGTTTTGTCTTAAACCTGTCCCTACTGCATACATCAAATCTCTTCTTACCAAACTGAAAACCTGCTCCCCCTCTGCTAACTTACCTCCTCTATTCCGTAAATTAGCAGCTAACTCTGTTGTACATCCAGTCTCCATATTAGTAAACAGGTCAATTCAAGAGAACACAGTCCCCGACATCTGGAAAAATTCCTATGTCATAAACATCCACAAAGGTGGCAATTCATCTGCACCAACCAACTACAGACCTATCACCATACTATCCCCCTTATCAAAATACTAGAAAAATCTATTCATAACCAGCTTTTCAAACAAATCATACAAGACAACCAGTTAACTCCCACCCGACATGGTTTCCATCCTCAACACAGCACCTCTACAGGTTTCATTTCATTTACACAGAATATCGCCAAAACACGGAACAATAACAAACTAGTCTCATGCTTCTTCATTGACCTATGTAAAGCCTTCAACGCAGTTTCCCATATCCTACTGCTCTCAAAACTTTCTTCACTTAACCTCTCCTCTTCTACTATACTATGGTTCTCCAGTTGCCTCTCCAACAGATTCCAATCCATCAAATGGCTTTCCGCCTCCTCCCCTTCCTCCCAATCCAAACAGGTGTCCCCCAAGGTCAATCCTTGGACCTCTCCTTTTTAATATCTTTACAAATAACCTACCCAGTTCCTGTCCAAACTCCTCACTAATACAATACGCAGACGAGTTCGCTATTATCTTGTGCTATGAAAACCTTCCCCACCTCCTTACTCTTACTCAATATTCTCTCCTTTCAGTCAAAAAATGGGTGTCCAATAATCTACTACTTCTCAGTCCTAAAAAAAAAAACAAAATTTCTACTTTTCCTCCCCAAATAACTACAGCAACACAAAAATAAATTCACAGTATCTCCTCTTAGTAATACACTTATCTCTGTTGAACCACATACTAAACATCTGGGTATAATCATAGATGACCAACTAAAGTTTGACATACATATTCAGCAAGCCATCAAAAAGACTCACCAAAAACTTGGTCTCTTGTACAGACATAAAAAATACTTCACTATTAACGCCAAACATTCTCTCGCACAGACTTTCTTTATCTCAACCTTACTTTGTGCCACCCCTATTCACACCAATATTCAATCCAATATATTAGCTAAATGTGAAACTACCTACAACAAAAAAGCCAGATTTGCTGCCAACCTTCCCTATCGCTCTGACTTCTGTATAGCTTTAAAAAAACCTACAATGGGTTGAGCTACATAACCAACTCTTTCTTCCCCAACTCCACCTCACACAAACACTATCTTAAATCAATCCTCCCGCTGTCCTGCCTTCATGGAACTCATCACTCCCTATTCTCCTAAGAGCAACCTACGCAGCACAGACCTACACCTCTTAGACATCTACAAACCCAGTACAAATATTGGCATACTTTTATACAGCAAGCAAAAAGACTCATTTATTGTGGCATATAATAAAAATAAAAAAGCAAGAAGCTGCAAACCGGAACAAACTTCCCCTTTCTCTAAGAACAAACAGCAACTTCTTTAACTTCAAAAAACTTCTAAAGGACTTTAATTACTGGACCTGTCCTTGTCCAACTCCTACCTAAACTACTACCTCGCCTCTTCCCCTTCCCCTCTCAGCTCTCACACTTTACCACAACTACTCATTTATGATATTCTACCAACCTTGAATTTCTCTTTGATGGTAATTGTTACATAGAATCTAACTTTTTATATTATATTTTATATACTTAATATGTACCATGGCTGTTTAAACAGGATAGGAACTTTAAGTCACAAGTTGTTGAAGGTTCAAAGGGGGGTGAAATGAAATACTGCAGTACCAAATACAAATCCCATGGAGCACAGGTTTCTTTAAATGGAGGCCTTAGCATTAAGGTTCCTTTCAAAAAGGCTTTACAAAGTTTATGAGACATAAGTGATGAACCGTTGAAACCAATATGGAAGTTAGATATTGCAGCAAGATGCACCCGAATCGTAGAAGCTGATGAGCCAAGACTGATAGAGTAAGGCTAAAAAGTCAAAAACTTTGTCTACAGGTGCTGTATATGGGTCAATATTACAGTCAAGTGAACATTTAGAAAATTTTATCCATTTGTTATGGTACAATTTTCTAGTTGAAGGCTTGTGGTGGGCCAGAATGATGCATCGGAATGGGGAAGTGAGGGAGGAATGCCTGGCAATCATGGGAACTGGAAAAGCCATGCAGTGAGCTTGATATGCTGAAGTTTCAGATGAACCATTCCCTCCGGGTGGGACAACAGGTCTGGAGCTGGGTCCAGTATCCAGTGCTTCCGAAATAAATGAGGCAAAGAAAGGGAAACCAGACCTGCGGAGGTCAGAACGGGGCAATGAGGATTATTCTGTTCTTTGACCTGTTGGCTTTCTTTAGAAACTGACATATTAGAGTAGTCAGGGGGAAAAGGCATAAAGGAGGCCGGGGGCCTATTGTGAAGGACAGTGTCTCTGGATGACTCCCCCAGGGGGGATTAGGGCAAAGTAACTGCTGCATTTGTTGTTCAGAGGGGACACAAAGAGATCATAGCAAGCTAGGCCCCAGTGGCAAAATATTTTTCTTGCCATGCTGAATTGAGAGACCACTCATGAGGCATGAGGATTGTTCTGCTCAACTTGTCAGCAATCATGTTGGAGCTCCTCAGAATGTGAGTTGCCGTTAGAAAGTGGTTGGAGGAAATTGTCCATTGCCGAGTTTCTCAACAAAGAGGGTATGACCTGGTTCCTCCTTGTTTGTTAATATAACCAGACTACTGACATGTTGTCTGTTTGAATTGCAATCATTCCGAAGGGAAGGGTATCTTGAAATGCTTGCAGTGCTAAGAGCACCGCCGTCATCTCCAGAATGTTGATATGCAAGTTGACCTCCACCTGAGACAAAGTGCCTTGAACCGTCTTTCCCAGTTAATGCCCCCCCAACTGTATCTGGGATGAGTCCGTGGTCATTATGTCTTGGGGCTGAGGAGGGACAAAGGGACTGCCCAACAAGATTTCATTGGAATGGAGCCACCAACTCAGGCCTTCTTTACAATGATTGGTGATCAAAATCAGATGGGACAGAGGGTTGGTTTAACACGGACCATTGGGAGGCCAGAAGCCACTGAAGAATTCACATGCGATATCTGGCCAAGGGAACTAGAGTGATAGAGACTGCCTTTGACCCTAGAGTCTGAGGGATAAGTCTTGCTGTTATTTTCTTGTTTTGAATGATCTGGTTTACTTGTGACCTGCTCCTTTGGAGCCTTTCTAGGGGGAGAGACACTAATCCGGTATCTGTGTCTAGCATAGCTTCAATGAATTCCAGCTGTTGTGATGGTTCCAGATGGGATTTGTCATAGTTTATAGTGATTCCTAAGGTGGCAGAAAGATGAAGAGTGTAATCTCTTGCCTTTACAAGTTGACACCTGGTGGGAGCGGTAAGGAGAAAGTAATTAAGACATGGAAATACTTGGAATCCTAGCAGTCTGAGATGTGCTGCTACCACTGCCATGCATTTAGTAAACACCCTGTGGGTTGTGATGAGACCAAAGGGTAGGAATCTTCTGGAGCGCCTGTCCATTTTTATGTGGTAATACACATCCTGAAGATCTATTGAGCACATCCAGTCGTCTTTTTCCAAGAATGGAAGTATTGACTGTACCGAGACCATCTGGAATTTGGTTTACTGAACTGATTTGTTCAACTGACTAAAATCCAAAATGGGTCTCCAATCGCCTGTTTTTTTGGGCACTAAAACAAACCTTGAGTAAATTCCGGATCTTCTCTGGTCTGATGGGACTGCTTGGATGACTCTTTTGTTGAACAGTTTTTGAATTTCTAAGACTGCTGCCTCCCTGGGACTGGGTGGAATGTCTGGGAGTCTTTTTGGTTTCATTGAAAGGGGAATGATGTAACCTCTAGAATTGATCCCCTGCACCCATTTGTCTGTCGTCACTTCTAGCCAGGCATACTGGTGCAGGAATAATCGTCCCCAGACTGCCTCCAGAGGGAGGCAATTGGGCCTCATTTCAGGATCACTGGTAGGAGTTACCAGAGAAAGAATTTCTGAACTCCTGCCTCTTGGACGGCGTCTTCCATTTTCACTTCCCTCTCTGCCCTGGGGGAAGTCATTGCCGGGTGAATCTTAGAAAGTCCTTGGGTCTTTTTGAACCATTGCCTCCCACTTCTCTGGTTCCTACAGAGAAGGGCCACTGAGGAATGGAGAAGCGTACACCTGTGGCAGAAAGGGTTTTACCATCTTTCTCACATCTGGCAAGCATGTCTTTAACCTTGGGGCCAAACAGGGATGATCCATCAAATGGACCATTCATGAAAGAAGACTTAAATGGCTCTACAAAGTCACATAAACACATCCAGGTGCGTCCTCTGATGGCTATGCCTAAACCTGCTGCTCTTGTTATCCCTTCAACTGCATGAGTAATTAGCCTCATGGATGAATTGGAAATCGATTCAAGGGGGGCAAGCTGAGAAGTAACCGTTTCTCTGACCCCTTCAGCTAATGCTCCTGTAAGCTTTTTAATCAGATCTCTCTGAAGGCTGGTAAAATGCGCCATATAATTCAAGGACCCGAGAGCAAAGGTTGATGAAGTGTATATGCACTTCCCAAACTTATCCATAGTCCTAGATTCCTTGTTAGGAGGAACTATAGTTGGACTTTCTTCAAGTTCCTTTTAAGTGGCTGCTGCTACCACCATGGCATCTACAGGAATACCCTTGGCCTAGTGTTGCTCATCTTTTGGGGCAGAGAGAATTCACTCAGGCCTTTTGGGGATTGGCTCGATAGAGTCAGGAATTTTCCAGGCCTGTTGGGTGATCAGTTTTATAAGATCATCCATGGGCAGAGAGATCCAAGAGGTAGATGGCTGGGAGCAAAAAGCCTCCAGGTATACAGATCCCTCTTTGGAATCTGGCTAGAAGTGAAGACACCCCTCTTTTCAGGATTTCTAGGATGTCCTTGAAGGAAACATCATCATGGGGTGACTTGAGGGAACCTTCCCCTTCATTGAAATTGGTATCCTCTGTAAAGGACTCTTCAGGGGAGTCCAAGTGCTTCCTCTTGGACTTTTTCTTCAAAGGTACCTCTTCGGTGGGATGCACCAGAAAGGTATCCGGAAATGATATCACCAGGGTGGATTGCTCCTGAGGCTTTGGTGCCTTCTGTCCCAGGGAAGAGACTGGAGGAAGCTCCAGACAAGGGGATGGACAAGTTCTTGGCCCAACAGGGATGGCATAGACTCCGAGTCCAGAATGGACAAGGCCCTCTCCATTGCCCAAAAGGCAGGCCTCCCATAGAGGGATGGCAACCCAGAACTGAAAAAGATTTGTTCGGAACTGTGACCCCCACCTCACACCAAGGAAGTTGCCTCTGAAGTAGAAGGCAGGGTAAAACTTACATATGCAGAGGCCCAAGTGCCATGGAGTGTTCCAAAAGAATCAAAGTCGAACCCTGCCCCTCAGAACCAGTAACGAAGTACTGACCCCAGGAGATCTCAGATTCCAACAAACCAGAAGAGCTCAAGGCACCTATTGGTGCTGGAGAAGGAGTTCTGGCCAGCACCGAAACAGTTGAAGCCAGGATGGTCAGTACCATGGGCTCTGTAAACTCAGCTGGAGTTGAAGGAGGAATTTACATGGGTGTAGAAGAAGGCAAGGTTCCAGAGCCAACCTGGCTAGGAACCAAATATGGAGGCAATACCTTCTCCATCAGGAGCTGGTCAACCAGTCTCATAGCATCTGACACTGACGGGCTCTTAGTTGACCGAATAGAAGAGGCTGATGGAGATCTTGGTGGCTCTCTCTCCAAAACAGGACTCGGAGGATGGTCCACAAATAGTTGAATAGAATGAGAATAATGTCCTCTGTAGAACTATCAGTTGTGACTCCTTTGGTACTGAGTGTTCAGCTGGTAACGAAGCGAGAGGTGTCTGCACTGAGACCTGAGCTGCAGAGGTCAGTGTCGATGAAAGAGTACCTTTTCCCACCGGTGTCGAGGAAACAGTCGACACCGTGGGAGATTTCGGGAATTTAGAAGGTGGTTCTGAAGATGCTGTCGGAACCGAATGAGTTTGGTTTTTTTTGTTTTGAAGACAAGGATGATGTAGAAGAAGAGCTGGCTTCTGTTTTGGGACGAGTGATAGCCTCTTCAAACACAGTTTAAAGAAGTCCTTTGAGAATGAGTTTATTTTTATGCACAGTCAGGGTTCTAGGGGAAAAGCTGTGACAGATGGCACAATCTTCTTGAAGGACAGCACCAAGATAATAAACACAAAAGGTGTGTCTATCTGAATTTGGCATTTTTCTCTCACACTTTTGGCACCTCTTAAAACCAGAGGTGCCGTTAGGGGGTCTGTTGGCCATAGTAGAAGCCAAGGCCTCCTGACACACGGAAATACACACACACAGTCACAGATAAACAAAAGAAAGAGATTTAGCTTATCTTTTCTTTGTTGTTGTTGTTGGTAGAGAAAGAAGGGGAATTATCAACAATGGTTAGGGAGGTTACCCGAATGTAAAGGGGATTAGTACCAATAATGGTACCTTAGAATACCCAATGGTAAAAGAAAAAAAAGATCACTTATGCACACACCTAAAGGAAACTAGAGGAATGGGTAGATAAAGAATATAGAAATAAATAAAATTTAAAGGGAAAAAACTAACTTACAGTTAGATAAAACCAAGGCTCGAGGTTGGTTGAATGCTTCTGGCACTACGAAGCAGCAAACGAGATCTGAGGTAATTTGGTGAGGAGCATCATGGGTAGAGCCTAGCACAAGAGTTTTTTGGAGTCATGAGCTGGAATACCAGCAGAGTCTGTTCCGAAGGCTCAGAAAAGAGCCCACAGTCAAGGATTACATGAAGACTGACAACATCAGATCTGGTATTATGGAGCTTCAGAAAATTTTGTTAAAAATAATCAGCTTTAAGTGGGGAAATTTACTTGTGGGGACTGGAATTTGATTTGCTACAGTGAGGATGCATCCGGGGGGCCTAGAATGGAAAATATAACAAAAGAGGGTAGATTTCTGAAGAAATTTATTAAAATATTTGTTATAGAAATGAGAAGTCAGTAGTAGGAACCCTGAGAGAATTTACATATTACTCCCCAGGGTACAATAAATGAGCTTATCAAGACAGAAATTTCACAGAACATGTGCATTTAATTGAAAGCTTCAATACATCCAATAATTATTTCTGATCATGTGCCAATAACAACTAACATAAAAATGCATTGTAACATAATAAAAAGGAGACATCTGCACTTCCCACCTACTTACTAAAAAGAGAACATTTAAAGGAATGTGTAATGGAAATTATTCAAGTGTTATTAGGAAAGATACAATTTTCTTCAAAAGTTATAGCTAGTGAGTGGGATAAAATGAAAGTGGAGTTTAAAAACAGGGTAGAAATAAAAAAGATACACGGACTGTTAAGAAGCTAAAATAATTATTTAGAGGGGATGACAAAGGTTAAAGTATTGCAGAATAAGGGAAATCACACAAAACAAGAAGAGGTGCAACTGGAGTGTGCTAAAGCCAAAATACGAGAGTATCAGGATAACATGCATGAGTTTAGAGAGGCTGCTGTTGAACAACCATTTTTGATGAGAACTCCTGAGCACAAAAACTTTTAGCACAACTTGGGCAACAGAAAGAGTTATTGCCAAACTTAGGGAGCCTATAACAAGAAAAATGAGAGATTCTGTAGAGGTATTACAGATATTTTGGAAGTTTTATGAAAAATCTGTATAAAGCAGAGAAATGTGGAAATCAAGAAAAAGGACAAATTGAAACATGTATGGAAAACTTAAGTATGCCAAGGTTATAGGTTTAAGTGAGGCTCAACAATTAACAGTTAAGATAAGAGGAGATGAGATAAAAACAGTGATGTAAAGTCAACCTCTGCAGGAAAGTCTCCAGGAAGAGATGGTATTCTTATGGAGGTTTGGAAGTCAGGAGGGAAGAAAGTGATAAAGATCTGGAAGGTTTTGTTCAACAGTATTTTAAAAGGACGGAAAATACCATCATCCTGAAAGAAAGCTGAGGTGATTTTAATACCTAAAGATGGTAAAGACCCATCAGAATCAGGTTCATATAGGCCCATTTCAATTTTAAACCATGATTATAAAGTGTTTATGTCTATAATAGATAAAAAATGTCAAAGTTGTTGCCACATTGTTAGATATGGATCATTGTGATTTTGTGAAGGAGAGGCAAACACATGACAATATTAACAAAACAAGGATGGTCTAGAGGGAAGCAGAGTGTCAGAAAATACCACTTTTATTGTTGGGTCTTGATACAAAGAAAGCATTCAACAGATTAAGCTAGGATTTTAGAAGAAGGGCAATGGAAGCATTTGCATTTCTGGATACAATAATAAGGTTAATTAGGGAGATATATGAGGGATCAGAGGCAAAAATTAAAGTGGGAGGGCTCTTCGCTGACAAGTTGTGTCAGGGGTGTCCTCTTTCCCTTTTGTTATTTGCTTTATATTTAGGGTCATTGCCAAAGTAAATAAGGGACTCAGCAATTCAAGGATAAAATTGATATGATAATCAAGAAAATTTAGCTTTATTTGCAGATTATATTATCGTGTATTTGATAAAAGCAGAAAAGGACAGTGTTATGGAATATCTTGAGACATTTTCAAGTCTTTTTGGGATATAAAATTAATGAAAAAAAACAAAAGCTATAGCTGTAAACTATGTACCTAGACAAGAATTGGTCCAGCAATAAACATGCTTATGGTGATACAATAGAGTGAAGTACTTGGGGATATGGATTAAAATGATTCTGTTATGGCACCTAAGGATATATGGGAAGAGGCTAAACTAAAGACGATACAAAAACTGAGAAACTGGAAGCTCATGAAATGGATGCAAAGATGCCAGCAGTGAAAATATTTTTAGTCCCTTTAGTTTTATATATTGGTCAGGCATATTTTTATCAACCAGAGGATAAATTGTGGACAATAATAGTTGAATTAATTTATCTGGGGGGGGGGGGGGGGGGGGCAATGGCCAAGTGGAATAAGTTGATCCAAAAGAACAAGGTGGTTTAGGATTACCTGATTTGAACGGATATTTTACAGCCACACAGTTTTTAGGTTTATATACATAACAAAGTTATAATTCAAAGTGGAAATGGATAATGATAAAACAAGGAAATTCAAGAAATAAGGAGAGGCTGATTTTGGATGCAAATCGTTAAGGAAAATCACAGCCATATACAACATTATATTTGTAAAGTAGCAGAAAGTATTCTAAGAACTAGAACAACAAAAGAACAGAGAAAGAAGATTTTGCAAGTAGGGAAGATTACAATTAGGGGCATAGAGAACAAGCAAGCGGGGGACAAAATTTACTGGAGAAAAATGGCAAAGAAACCAAGGTATTGGGAGCACATAACCAGTGAGAGAAAGGTATAAGAATGGGAAGAGGCTATGAAAACATTTGGACTTCAAGTCAGAGACTGCCTAGCATATCAGGGATTGATATCAGAGTATATGCAAAAATAAAAGAATAGGGGGATATTAAGTGAAAGACCAGCTCTGATACTTTTTCAGTTGAATCTGGAACAGAGGCTACTGTTAAAAAGGGATAATTAGTAAGGTGTTTGAAATACTGCACAATAACTACAGGAATCAGTCAGAGAAGGCTAGAAAAGATTGGGAAGAGAATGGATACACAATTCAGAAGGAAACAATGGAAAGACATATGCATGACTTCCAAATATGCAACAAAGTCTACAAGACTTTGCTTCGAAGAGTTTGCATAGGTATTTTATACCCCAAGCAGACACCAAATAATTGTTTTCACAGGTAGATGGCAAATGTTGGAGGTGTGAAGGGAAAGAAAGTAACTGGTAACAAATGTTTGGCAGTGTAATGAATTGTTCCCTGCAGAGTGCCCTGTCAGAATTATTGGCGGAGTAGATAGGTGTTACTAAGGAAAGGATAAGAATTACTAGAAAATGGAAATCAAAGTCTAAGCCAACTGTATCTGAAGTACTGAATATTGAACCAGAGATAAAAGAAGTGGAAGCAAGATCTTTACAAAGGGGTAGGAGAAAATTAGATATAAAAAATAAAAATTGTGGGAATAATACATGGAGAACAATGTTTTGGAGGGATGACTGAGATTTAAGGGAAGGCAGGAATTGAACAACTTATCTAATGTTGGATTGATGATAACTACACAAAAACATGATGTATAAAGTTTGTAACTAGGAATATGTTAATATGCTTTGTTTTCTTCTATATAAATGCATGTCTGTCTATGTCTTAAGTGATAATTTAATAAAGGTGTTAAAAATATTAGATGAGGGGTTTGGGACCCCTGAAAAAGAGGGATGAAAATATTCCTGATTATCAACTTACCCCTTTCATCACAGTTTATGGTCACCTCTGCAGCAGAGGGCCAAAAAACAAAATCTCTATCCAAAGGATAGAGTACAGTTATGCAAGCTGAACTTACCATAACAGTAGTTGTTCAAATTATCACTTTTGCAGCACCCGTAGCTATATGGGTTATATGCTGCCAACGATATAGCAGCCACCCAGCTTAAACAAGCTTCAGGGCACCTTCCACATGTCCAAACTGTCAAGTAGCTCAAGTTGAGCTGGCTAAAAGACATGTTTCGGCGTGAAGCCCTTAAGAACTTTCCTGCCAGCGGATACAGGGAGGCTTAGCCTTGAAGGCAATGCTAGGAACAAAAAAAATAAATAAATAAAAATAAATGTCCACACCCTGGCATAAAGAACAAAGCAAAAATAAGGAAGTGGAAGGAGGGAGTTGTTACTGCAGCAGTGATCATTCGAACATCTACTGTTACTGTAAGTTCAACTTACACAACTGTACTAGGTTTATCACATTGATCACTGCTGCAGTAGCCATAGCTATATGGGTAGATTACCATAGCTCTCTATATTTTGGAGGTGGAAGGAGAACAGTTCAGGAACCCCTGAAGAATGGTCCTAGCAAAACCTGATTTAGACTTAGAGAAGGAATCAAACTTACAGTGCTTTGTAAAAGTATGTACAGAGCACCAAGGTACTTCTAAAATCCAACCCTTTCTAAAAAAGCCATAGCGGAATCCAAAGTCCTAGTAAAGTGGGCCTTGAAACTGTCTGGAAAAGTTATGTTGTGGTGAACATAAGAAAATGTAATAGCTTTAGACAACCGTTTGGAAATAGTCCATTTTCTCACAAACTGTCCATTCTTGTTCCCTCCACAAGAAATGAAGAATTAATCCAAAGATCTGAAAGATTTAGTTTTATCAAGATACTACCAGAGTTGTCTGTGGATATTGAAGGTATAGAGTATCCTTTCTCCCTCATTTTGAGGTTCAGGAAAGAAAACCAGAAGATGGAGCTTGGCCAAAAGAAAATGTGGATACCACTTTAGACATACAAGAATTAGTTTCAAAGAAACCCTGTACATATGGAAAATGAGATATGGTTGACTCACCATAAGAGCTTGCAACTCACATATCCTTGTTGAGGAGTCACATCAATCAGTAAAACAGCCTTCCATGTTCAGAACCTCAAGTCCACCAGATTAGCTAGTTCAAAATTGGAGCAAGTGTTAGCCTCTCTAACATAATTAAGAATCCAAGGAGGGGCCACTAAGGTTTCTTGGAGCCCTCTTATGCAAAACTCCTTTCAAGAACATTTTGACATGAGACTGTATTGAAAGAGGAGGATCCACTGGCAGACATGCTGAAGAATAGTAACTCATGCAAGTATTATACAACCAGAGAGCAGCTAGCCCTGAATGGGTGCTGGTTATGTTGCTGGCAACAACTAGAAAACCTTTTCCATTTCCTAATATATGATTTTCAAGTGGCAAGCTTTATTGCCGACATTAGTACCTGCTGCAAGCCCTCAGTAAACAAAGTGCCTAAAAGGAATTAAGACCCTGTCATCCAAGCAGTCAAAGTTGATTGATGTTGGGATGTATTAAACACCCCTGCTCTTTTGTGAGTAGATCCAGTCTGTATAGAAACTTGTAGTAACTGCCCTCGGACACTTCCAAAAGAAGGAAGAGTTATGTTTGCCTTGGCCAGAAGGGAGTTACCACATAATGATATTGGGGATTCCTTCTGAAACTCCAAAAGATACCCTGGATATTCAAAGAAAGAGTGGAAAAGCATACAGGAGCACCCCTGTCCAAAGAAAAGAAAAGAAAAGGCATCTGTCTTTCATGACTTCTTGAATGGAGTCTTGTAACACAATCTTGTCAGTTGATTGTTCAGAGAGGAGGCAAGAGTTCGACTTGAGGACCTCCACACAGATGGATCAAATCCTTGAAGACTTCTTGATCTAGTTTCCATTCATGAATGTCTGCCCTGGACCTGTTCAGCTTGTCTATGGCACAGTTTTGCTCTGACAGAATGTAGGATGCCTGTAGAGTGAAATTGTGCTGTGAAGCTATATCCAAAGGTACCATGACTAGCGTGCAAATGGGGTACAGCCTGATTCCCCCGAGTTGTTAATGTACCAAATGACTGTGGTATTCTCTGTAACCACCTGAAGAGATCCCAGGAGACGAGTGCTTTGATCAGGGCAAATAACTCCTTGATAATTATGTGCTTGTGTCTGTCCTTGGTGTTCCAAACCCCCTGGACTTTCAGCCCTCCTGAAACTGCTCCCCAAGCAATGTCCGAAGCATCTGTGGTGACTGGCTGCTTTGGAGCAGGGGAGACCTGGATTTTAGGATATCTGTTGTCTCCACCAAAAAAAAAAAAAATCTAATTTCTGACAAAACCCTGTACTGGGATTTGAAAAGATGAAGGGTGTTGATGCTGGGAGCAAAGAGATTTCAGATACCACTATCCTTCTCATGTGGAGTCTTGCCAGGGTTATCTTGAGAATCATAGATGCCATGAGACCCAAAACCTTGAGGTACTTCCTTGCAGTGACAAAAGTCTGAGTGGAAAACCTTAGCAACAGATTTAAATAAAGTTCAGGTTTTCCAGCGGAAGAAAAGCTCTTTGAACTGAGGTATCTAGTTGATATCCCAGGAACACAAACCTGTGTGTGGGTGTCAAGAAAGACTTTTGAATGTTCTTTTGGAATCCCAGCTTGGGCAAGAGATCTCTTGAACAAAATCCAACGAACCAACAAGGAGCCAAAAAATGAAGCACGAGCCACTGAGCAGAGTCAAGAAAAAAATGAATTGTAGATCCAAAACTTTTATTTTCCATGCAAAACCAAAAATGAGAGAACAAATCAAACAAGCGCTTTCGCTCGGATGTTCCGAGCTTTATCAAGTTGACATCACACTGTGTAGCAGCCATTTAAATAGTTATATTCATAAATTAATTAATCAATTAAAGTCTCCCAATTGAACCCTCCTGTAGTTTAGAAAATGAATGAAGTAACTGACATTACGTGCATCAAAAACATTCATGGCCAAAATGTATTACGTGTCAAGTTACTCAAAATATAAAATGTATTATGATGGCTGACATTAACCACATCAAACATCACTGCAACCAGAAATCAATCAGATAAAATATTTTATATTAAAAACCACCATGTATAATGTTAAAAACCACAACAAGCAATTGTACATAGTACTTATAAATGTATAAAACTATGAGATAAAATGAAACATGTATCATAAAAAAGGGGGAAAAAGAAAGGGAAGCTGGCCATTAGTTGAGAAATATGTATTTAAAATTATAACCTAAAAATTTCTCATAATCTTGCTCTTCTAAGTTTTAACACTGGCTTGATACTAATTGTGTCGTTTAGCCCAGGCGGTTTCCCAGCATCCAGCCTCAGTTGCCAGACCAACTCCCTATATTCGAGAGTGGATTCCCAGTCACCACCTCTAACATCGTGATTGACTTGTTCAAGAATAATAAATTTGAAGTTCCAGTTAGGACAAGAAAGGGAATGTTTAAATAAGGCATTTGATTCCTTATTTTTCGATATTTCATAAAAATGCTCATATATTCTTTTTCTCATTTCCCTTTCCGTTTTGCCTACATAGAAACTTGCACAAGAAGTGCAGAAGGCTAAGTAAACAACCCCTTTTGAGCTGCATGAGAAATATGAATAAGATTTAATTTTCATTTTACTGGATGGAAGATATACACCCACATCAACCAGTATTGCATGGCACTGATTGCAGGCTCCACATTTATAGGTGCCTGCCTTTCTACCAGTTTCTTCTCTTCCCTTTCTTACTTTCCTTTCAAACATCTCTTTGAAATGAATACCCCTCTTTTTGATAAATCTAGGTTTAGCTGGTAAAAATTCTTTAAAGTCGTCATGTGACGTAAGAACTGGCCAATATTTTTTAATGATCCTTTCTATTTCATAAGCATTATCACAATATGTGTAAATAAAATTTGGACCACGGAAGTCATCTCTGGTTTTCGGCAATGGGGTGTTGTGTGTGTTGCCCTTGCCAAGCAGTGGAAAGTATACTGAGTTTCTTTGCTCATACACTTCCTTGAACAATGTATCAAATAAATCAAGTGGATGGCCCCTTTCTAAAAACATTTCTTTTAATGTGTTAACTTCATGAATGAAATCAAATTCAGTACTGCACATTCTAGATGTATTGATTAATTGTCCCTTAAGAATTCCTCTTTTCTGAGAAAAGGGGTGGGCACTCTTGAAGTGTAGAAAGGAATTTGAAAATAAGGGCTTTCTCTAAATCTTAGATTGGAATGTACTATTATCATTGTCCTTGTAAAGATTAACATCAAGGTAGTGAAGCTCGTGTGTTCCTACTGTGTGTGTAAAACGCAAAAAATTTGTAGTATTGTTGATGTAATCAAGAAAATTTGAGAGTTGATCATGAGTTCCATCCCATAAAATTGCCCAACAGAGAGACTCTGGACACTTTGAAAAAGACTCTGCTAGGATAAGCATGTTATCTAGATATGGAAAAATGTGGATACCCTGTAGCCTGCAATGAGCTATAACTAGAGCTAGACAGTTTGCGAGCACTCTTGGCACAGTGGACAGTCCAATGGCTAAGGCAGAGAACTGATAATGTGATCTAGACTCACAAAACCTTAAGAAACACCTGAAGTCTGGATGAATGGTGATGTGATGATAAGTATCTTAAGTCTAGCACTACCAGGAAACTTAAAAGAGGAAGAAGAGGTAACATGTTGTGAATTGACATCAATCTAAATTTGGGTCACTATTTATTTATTTAACATTTGTTGACCAGGAAAGTCTGACTAGGACGAAGCCTATTTTCAGAGGAGACCCGGGGAGAAACGCTCCAGACGGATGTTTTAGAATCTGGGAGGAAACTTATGCAAATGCAGGGAGAACATGCAAACTCTGCACAGAAGGCAACCCAGCCGAGAATCAAACCAGTCAGCCTCTTGCTGTGAGGTGACATCATTAACTGCTGCACCACTATGCCGCCCAAGTTTAGGAAAGAAATATCCAGAACCTGTCACCAAGCATTTTATTTCTTTGGCACTAGGGACATGAATGAATAAAAAACATTCTCCACCTAGGAAGTGGGAACTGGTTCTATCACTCCTTGGGACAGCATGTGATGAAGAAGAGGTAGAAACAAGAGTTTGATATGGGGGATGAGGAATGACCCCCTGGAAAGGAGGAACAAACTTTAACATATGAGCCTTACAATTAAAAATTCTGAAAATCTAAGTTGCATAAGTATATACTCTCCCCATACCTATCAATAATTTTCCCATTCTTATCAGGAAAGTAAAATAAGAATTAACTAAGTGCTTAGCACCAGTGGGGCCAACTAAAGCTATAGCTGCTGGGTCAGGTTTGGGAACGGAGTGTAACATTTTAAAAGACTGAGGAACTTTATACATCCTATCTGCATTTTCAGTGACAGTTGGCTGACTAACAAGAAAATTGCAGGCAATAATATATACATCATCTAAAGCATACAGAACAGGAGGAATGGGTGTAGGTTCTGGAAAAGTTTTCTGTAACAACTCAACATTTTATGAGGAACTGAGAAACCTCAGTGTTCTCTCACTGAAACACTGTCACATTCTAGCACTAGAAAGTGGACTCTTCAGAGTCTGAATGAGAAATCTGAAGAAATAAACTGTATCCATTACAGCATCTTCCTTCAAGAAAAATGGAACCTTTTTTTTGCCAGACACTCCAAGCAGGATCATTATCCTAAAATAAACCTTGAGTCAGACCTTGCAGACTATACCTAACCAAAGAAAATTTGAGGAGGAGTAAATACATGCTTGGCCTTTTTTTGAGAGGAAAAATGAGACCAACTGTGTTATTAATGGCACGAGCAGTAATGAGCACAGCACTCTGACACAACAGGGAACCCTTTCCTGTTCCCTCTTCCAGGACCAACAACAGTGGCTCTCCCTTGCCCACTGAGGGGATCCCAACAACCACAGAGGATGTGACTATCCCCAGTCCATAGTGCCTTTTAAGTGCTACACCAGAGGGATCTGGGGTAAAAGATGAGAGGTCTGAGGTACAACAAATGGCCGCAGCAGTGACCGACCATGGGACTTGGGTAGTCTGTTCCATGATTAAGCCGACAACGGTGCCCACAACTGGCCAGCACTAACAAAAATCCAATGTTAAGCTATAAATTCACAAGTGATGTTATTTAACTACTGCACAAGACATAAAATAGCCCAGTTTCAGCAACATGCCTTCATCAGTATTAAACATAACTTCAAGAAATTGCTCAGTTTATAAAGAACAATATCATGTTCAAAATGATCGATTTTAACAATTGGCTAAAATGTTGGTGTCATTCAAAGGGGATCCAGTGTCTGTCAGCCTGGGATGACATGCTCGACAAGCCACGTTGCTTCGCTAGGGATGGCTTGCACCTGTCACCCCCTGGGCTTTCGGACATTGACAAAGGCTCTTGCCACCTCCATAGTGCCTTTTTTAGGCAAGGCTCAAAAGACAAACCCACCTCCATAAACAGCACAATGAACAAAAAACTAAGGGTAATGCTGCTAAACGCCAGAAGTCTAAACCTCAAGATGCATGCACTCGAAGCTCTCCTCAGTATGGAGAACATCGACATATGTGCAGTGACAGAGACCTGATTCAAGGCTCCAGAGAGCACCCCAGCACTACCAGGTTATACCTCATACCATGCTTTTCGGACCCAAAACTCGGACCGAACCACAAAAGGAGGGGGAGTATCCATTTTTATCAAGGATACCCACACCTCCAGGTTAGTGGTGTTGCACGAAGCATCGGAGACCATCCATGTGCAACTAACAGTGGGCAAAACTGCTTTTCAATTTATAGCATGCTACAGACCACCCTCTCAAAATCAGGAATCCCACTCGACTTTCCTGAAAACATTGGAGAACATGAAGATCTCTCCAAACACCATCATACTGGGTGATTTCAACTACCCAAACATAGATTGGGCGCATTACTCAAGCCCCAACACCCTAGCCCAAAGGTTCCTGGAATTTATAAACTTAAATGCCATGGAACAACTAGTCACCACTCCCACAAGTGGGGTTAACATACTCGACCTGATCATTACCAACATGGGGACTCTCTGCTCCATGACAAACAACGTTCTCAGTAGAAAAAACACTTTAATGTGAAGAGCAAAGCTTTCGGATAAAATCCTTTATCAATACTGAAAATACAAATGCAAATGCAGAGTATATATAGGTCTAAAAAAGTCATATGACCGGCAACCAAGAAGTCACATGACTCAACCATTAAAACAAAACATGTAAAAATAAATATGCAAAGCTAAAAAATGCACAAAAATGCAACAGCATAATGCATATATGAAAACAGAAAACATTTAAAAAAGCAAGAGTGTATATTTTTAAAAAAAAGCATACTTTTATACCTAAAAATCAAATGTACAATCATATACATAAAGAGAAAATCTCATAATCTAGATCTACTCATTCTAACCAAAATAGGTTTAAGGCTGACAGTACTATTCAAACCAGGGGGCGAGTCACCCATCAATCTAATTATCCAGTTATATTCTTTAATTTCTAATTTGCTATTGATATCACCACCTCTGGGTGAGGGTGAAACATGGTCTATAGCTTTAAATTTAAATACATGCTGTTCACCAAAACATAGCCTGTGTTTATATAAAGCATTAGTGTCAACACATCTTCGGATTTCAGACTTATGTTCTGTGATCCTATCTTTAAGTTTACGCATGATTTTACCCACATAGAAAGAGTTGCATAATACACAGGTAGCGAGGTAAACCACGTGGGTGGTAACACAAGTAGCAGTTACATTGAACCTAAACAGCCTCTTACTGACTGGGTGTTCAAAGATACCTAAATGTTCATCATCAATGTCATCACAGCACGAGCAATTATAACATTTTCGTGTACCCATAGTGCTGGATGGATGTGTTGTGATATTTATAGGAAAATCTTTGTAACAGAGGACACTCTTGAGGGTTCTCATGTTACGATATGCAAAAAATGGGACATTGCCCAGCATTGCTTTTAGCTCTTCAGATGCCATCAAGATTAGCCAATTCTTATGGATAATATGTTTAATACATGGTGTCTTTGTACTAAAACGAAGTAACGTATCTTACTTTCATCTCATTCTGGATGGACACATTGGGCAAGCCAACAGCTTGTATTTCTATGGCGTCATTTGACATAACAGGGGCCACCCTCAACTTTCTTTCCTCTAGCACATTTAGTTTCTCATTATTTAAGATGGTAGCATCATAACCACTGTTAGTGAAATCAGCTATCATCTTATTCAACTGTTCAGAGAAGCTAGGATCTTCCGTGTTAAACCTACTGGCTCTATAAAATTGAGACCTGACAGTACCTCTAAAAACATGTGGCGCATGCATACTACTTGCATGAGTGTACCTTCCTGCACAGACTTCCTTTCTATGGAGGCTTGTTCTAAGTGTACCACCGTCGAGACTCAAGTTGATATCCAGAAAATTAATAGTGATTTCAGATGAACACATTTTGAACTTCAAAAAAGATGAAACTGAATTGATGTACAGCATAAAATCATTCAAATCCTGTAACGTGCCCCCCCAAATCAAAAAACAGTCGTCCACAAATCGCTGAAAGAACTTTACATCATCTTTATATGGATTCAAACCACTAAATAAATGTTTCCTTTCCCACTGATATAAAACTAGGTTGGCATAAGTATTGGCTACCGAAGTACCCATAGCCACACCTGTGAGCTGAAGATACAAGGATTCATTAAAAAGGAAAACATTATTTCTCAACACCACATCCATGAGAGTACATATTTTTTCTATTTTGTGGAAGTTGGGATCAGGACATGAGACTAAGAATTCCCTCAACAAATCCAGGCCAATATCAGTTGGAATGACAGTAAACAAAGATACTATGTCAAGGGTTACCAAAAGGTACCTTCTTAGATGTAGAGACGCCTTCTCTATGGTATACCATTGCTTAAGCTTTTGAACAAAATCAATGGTGTCACGTAAGATAGAGTCACATTGACTAAGATATGGCTGAAGTTGATCATGCAAATAAACTGAAAGCGGCTCTGTTACCCAACCAGCACATGAAACAATTGGCCTCATTGGTGGATCAGGGAGGGATTTGTGGATCTTAGGAATACCATATAACTGTGGGGTGATTGGGCACGGTACGGTCAAATAATTGAATAGATCTAAGTCTATGTCACCTTGGATCTGTAGGTCATAAATCACCATATTCACGTATGAGATACATTTCTTAACATCCAAAGGGGTGATTTCCTTAAATGCAGTGTCATTACTAAGTAAACTAGACATGGCCAAAAAATATTTGTCTCTATTCATAAGCACAACTGCACCTCCCTTATCAGCTTGCTTAATGACAATATTTATATTTGATTGCAAGTCTCTGTATGCTTGAAACTCTTCATAGCTAAGGTTAAAACATTTTCTATCATTATATTTCTTATTATTTATATCAAACATCTGTCTCATTTCTGCTTCACATACATCATGGAACGCTAACAACAGGTACATTGACAGGGATGTATGTACTAAGGCGTTTGCAGCCTTGAGTCAACATCTGTGTATTGCCAAATAACAGTTTTAGATTTAACAGTCTCGTGAGTCTTTTCAGATCTGTCAGTGTCGAAACTAAATCATCTGCACATGTGGGGATGAAGTTCAAGCCCTTAGAGAGAACAGAATAGTGTGTCTCGTGTAAAACGAAATCTGACAAGTTTAACGTACCTCTGTAAACTTGCGGCTCATCTTGCCTGAGCCTAAAGGGCTATCCAGTTTTCTTTTGTTCATTCTATTTGGTGTTTCATTCCGTGTATTCGACGAATCTCTCGTGTTAATTACACGCTCTCTAACCGCTTCTGGATGGTCCAGACTGAAGCGTTTATTGGAAAAGTTTATTTTAGTCTGCTGCATCTGCGGCGTTTTTTTGTATGCATATGTATTCCCAGTAAGCAATCAAATATAAATATTGTCATTAAGCAAGCTGATAAGGGGGGTGCAGTTGTGCTTATGAATAGAGACAAATATTTTTTGGCCATGTCTAGTTTACTTAGTGATGACACTGCATTTAAGGAAATCACCCCTTTGGATGTTAAGAAATGTATCTCATACGTGAATATGGTGATTTATGACCTACAGATCCAAGGTGACATAGACTTAGATCTATTCAATTATTTGACAGTACCGTGCTCAATCACCCCACAGTTATATGGTATTCCTAAGATCCACAAATCCCTCACTGATCCACCAATGAGGCCAGTTGTTTCAGGTGCTGGTTGGGTAACAGAGCCGCTTTCAGTTTATTTGCATGATCAACTTCAACCATATCTTAGTCAATGTGACTCTATCTTACGTGACACCATTGATTTTGTTCAGAAGCTTAAGCAATGGTATACCATAGAGAAGGCGTCTCTACATCTAAGAACTGATATTGGCCTGGATTTGTTGAGGGAATTCTTAGTCTCATGTCCTGATCCCAACTTCCACAAAATAGAAAAAATATGTACTCTCATGGATGTGGTGTTGAGAAATAATGTTTTCCATTTTAATGAATCCTTGTATCTTCAGCTCACAGGTGTGGCTATGGGTACTTCGGTAGCCGATACTTATGCCAACCTAGTTTTATACCAGTGGGAAAGGAAACATTTAATTAGTGGTTTTAGTGGTTTGAATCCATATAAAGATAATGTAAAGTTCTTTCAACGATTTGTGGACGACTGTTTTTTGATTTGGGGGGGCACGTTACAGGATTTGAATGATTTTATGCTGTACATCAATTCAATTTCATCTTTTTTGAAGTTCAAAATGTGTTCATCTGAAATCACTATTAATTTTCTGGATATCAACTTGAGTCTCGACGGTGGTACACTTAGAACAAGCCTCCATAGAAAGGAAGTCTGTGCAGGAAGGTACACTCGTGCAAGTAGTATGCATGCGCCACATGTTTTTAGAGGTACTGTCAGGTCTCAATTTTATAGAGCCAGTAGGTTTAACACGGAAGATCCTAGCTTCTCTGAACAGCTGAATGAGATGATAGCTGATTTCACTAACAGTGGTTATGATGCTACTATCTTAAATAATGAGAAACTAAATGTGCTAGAGGAAAGAAAGTCGAGGGTGGCCCCTGTTATGTCAAATGACGCCACAGAAATACAAGCTGTTGGCTTGCCCAATGTGTCCATCCAGAATGAGATGAAAGTAAGATACGTTACTTCGTTTAGTACAAAGACACCATGTATTAAATGTATTATCCATAAGAATTGGCTAATCTTGATGGCATCTGAAGTGCTAAAAGCAATACTGGGCAATGTCCCATTTTTTGCATATCGTAACATGAGAACCCTCAAGAGTGTCCTCTGTTACAAAGATTTTCCTATAAATATCACAACACATCCATCCAGCACTATGGGTACACGAAAATGTTATAATTGCTCGTGCTGTGATGACATTGATGATAAACATTTAGGTATCTTTGAACACCCAGTCAGTAAGAGGCTGTTTAGGTTCAATGTAACTGCTACTTGTGTTACCACCCACGTGGTTTACCTCGCTACCTGTGTATTATGCAACTCTTTCTATGTGGGTAAAACCACGCGTAAACTTAAAGATAGTTTCACAGAACATAAGTCTGAAATCCGAAGATGTGTTGACACTAATGCTTTATATAAACACAGGCTATGTTTTGGTGAACAGCATGTATTTAAATTTAAAGCTATAGACCATGTTTCACCCTCACCCAGAAGTGGTGATATCAATAACAAATTAGAAATTAAAGAATATAACTGGATAATTAGATTGATAGGTGACTCACCCCCTGGTTTTAATAGTACTGTCAGCCTTAAACCTATTTTGGTTAGAATGAGTAGATCTAGATTATGAGATTTTCTCTTTATGTATATGATTGTACATTTGATTTTTAGGTATAAAAGTATGCTTTTTTTAAAAAAATTTACACTCTTGCTTTTTTAAATGTTTTCTGTTTTCATATATGCATTATGCTGTTGCATTTTTGTGCATTTTTTAGCTTTGCATATTTATTTATTTTTACATGTTTTGTTTTAATGGTTGAGTCATGTGACTTCTTGGTTGCCGGTCATATGACTTTTTTAGACCTATATATACTCTGCATTTGCATTTGTATTTTCAGTATTGATAACGGATTTTATCCGAAAGCTTTGCTCTTCACATTAAAGTGTTTTTTCTACTGAGAACGTTGTTTGTCTTGCTGGACCTCTTGGCATTTGTGTTTGGACTCTCTGCTCCATACCAGAAGTAAACCCCTCATTGGTAAGATCAGACCATAAATTAATCTCACTAGATATCCAAAACCCGTCCCCACCCCCAGCCCAGAAAACCACAGTGAAAAACTTCTCAAAAGCGAACTTCACACTTCCCAAAACAGAGGTGGAATCCTTCAAGGCCCCCGGGCCAGGGGAAACCACGTCGCAAACAGCTGAATCCTATATAAATGCATTCTATGGACACCTCCAGGAATGCATGGATCATGCTATCCCTAACAAAACCAAGGCCCAATCATCCAAAGGCAGGCATCCAGTCTGGTGGACCCCAGCCATAAACAAGCTGTACAACAGAAGAAGGAAGCTACTATATGATAGAGCAAAATCCCTAAAAGGGAAGGCATCTCTGATCAGTACTAGCAAAAAATTACGATCCCTCATAAAATCCTCCAAGGCCAGCTTCGAGGAAAAAAATTGCACAGGACACTAAGGACAATCACAAGGCTTTTTTTAGCTATGTTAGGAACCTGGATTGCAACTCCCAGATATGCTCAGAGTTGATTCTAAATGACAAAAAATTACTGGGACCCACAGACATTGCCAACATCCTAGCAGACAGGTTTAGTGCAAACTTCTCCCCCCCTTCCCCCCAAAAGAGCAAATATCTATCCCAGCAGAGTGTAGCCCCCCTAGCATCTCAGAAGCTCAGGTGAAAGCCACCCTCTCCAAAGCAAAAAACACTGCTTCAATGGGACCGGGCAGTGTCCCGGGTTGCGTACTACACCAACTCCAAGAAGAAATAAACCCTCATGTAAAAATGCTGTACAATCTCAGCCTTACTACAGGATATGTACCCAACGAATGGTGTACAGCAACAGTGGTCCCTCTCCACAAAGCTGGTGCCTCGACGGACCCTGGAAACTTAAACTCAGAAACACTAGAACTCGCAACAAACCAAATGTCCAAGACCACGATAAAGTTCTAGTAAAGCAGTCACGATCCAATTTTCGATATTCTTTTATTAAATCACATAGAAGACAACAGGTTAAGCGCTTTCATCTACGCAATCGTAGACTTCATCAGAACACTTAATGCACTTTAAACAAACCTATATATAGTAAAATAACCGCCAAAAACTTACAATTAATCAATTAAGAATTGTTACTGGCTTAAAGTCACAGTTATTTTATCAGATACTTACATCAATACCTAAATAAACTCTATCCCTGTTAATAATATGATATTATAAATTTACGTAAATGACACTAACATATTATAAATCTTATATTAAAATATCCAAGATTACATCATTATTACTTATACATAACTAATTACCTATGTTTAAAAACTACTATATGTACATAATATGCAAACATATATTCACTTGTTAAAATAAAATAAAAACCACACATCAGAGTTCATAGTTCTACTTAAAAACCTTTGTACTACTTGATGCATATGTTATTGACATGACACATTTCTTGCATATATATACAACATCTACTACATGTTAAATTAATAGCATACACTTTATATATTCTATGCTTGTTAAATATAATACCTATATTAATTATTAAAAAACATATATACCACAAAATATGAATACTAGTCTCTTATAAGGGGTTTGGTGGGTATGCAGTCATTTAGTCCTGGAGGTGTTGCTGCGTTTAGCCTAATTTGCCACTTAATTTCCTTTTCTGAAACAAGTGCCTTAATATCACCTCCCCTGGGGTTCTGCTTTACTACTTCCAAAATTCCAAACAGGAAACCTGTGCAGCCCAAGCTGTTATTTAAATGCCTGTACAAGGCATTGTTGGTATCTTTTTTACGTATACAGTATAGATGGTCATATATTCTATCCTTTAATCTCCTGTCAGTTTTACCCACATAGAACTGATGACAGGAGGAACATATTGCCATGTATATCAAATGCTGTGTTTGGCAATTCCCTTTACTAAAACTAATCTTACTTCTTAGGATGTTATTAAGTACTACACTATCCTTATCTATAATATTACTACACTGGTTACAGTGTCCACATTTAGTGGTCCCATGCTTACCTAAATGTATTTGTTTATTGTTCTTAAGGGATCTTGTTTCAAATATTCTCTTTATGTTATGATCAGTTTTATATACAAACAATGGCCTTGGCCCCAATCTCTCATTAATACTATCATCACTAGTGATGATATTCCAGTTGTTATCAATAATCCGTTTAATTTCACTTGCCTGTTTGCCAAACTTTACAATGCATGCCCTTTGAAAATTTTGACCATTTTGTGCTGTATTAAGATTTCTAGCCTCCATGTTTGTCTGCTTTGGAAAAGTTTTACTGTAAGTCCCTGCAATTATTGGTCTAAGTGGGGGGTCAAGTATATCTTTGTGTACTTTAGGTATGCCATTGATAGTGGCTAATAAAGGATATTGTACCTTTAAAAAGTCATATAATTCCTGATCTATTCTTTCATCCAATAAATATTCCTCCACTGATCATACATTTAGGTAAGCATGGGACCACTAAATGTGGACACTGTAACCAGTGTAGTAATATTATAGATAAGGATAGTGTAGTACTTAATAACATCCTAAGAAGTAAGATTAGTTTTAGTAAAGGGAATTGCCAAACACAGCATTTGATATACATGGCAATATGTTCCTCCTGTCATCAGTTCTATGTGGGTAAAACTGACAGGAGATTAAAGGATAGAATATATGACCATCTATTCTGTATACGTAAAAAAGATACCAACAATGCCTTGTACAGGCATTTAAATAACAGCTTGGGCTGCACAGGTTTCCTGTTTGGAATTTTGGAAGTAGTAAAGCAGAACCCCAGGGGAGGTGATATTAAGGCACTTGTTTCAGAAAAGGAAATTAAGTGGCAAATTAGGCTAAACACAGCAACACCTCCAGGACTAAATGACTGCATACCCACCAAACCCCTTATAAGAGACTAGTATTCATATTTTGTGGTATATATGTTTTTTAATAATTAATATAGGTATTATATTTAACAAGCATAGAATATATAAAGTGTATGCTATTAATTTAACATGTAGTAGATGTTGTATATATACGCAAGAAATGTGTCATGTCAATAACATATGCATCAAGTAGTACAAAGGTTTTTAAGTAGAACTATGAACTCTGATGTGTGGTTTTTATTTTATTTTAACAAGTGAATATACGTTTGCATATTATGTACATATAGTAGTTTTTAAACATAGGTAATTAGTTATGTATAAGTAATAATGATGTAATCTTGGATATTTTAATATAGAATTTATAATATGTTAGTGTCATTTACGTAAATTTATATCATCATATTATTAACAGGGATAGAGTTTATTTAGGTACTGATGTAAGTATCTGATAAAATAACTGTGACTTTAAGCCAGTAACAATTCTTAATTGATTAATTGTAAGTTTTTGGCGATTATTTTAGTATATATAGGTTTGTTTAAAGTGCATTAAGTGTTCTGATGAAGTCTACGATTGCGTAGATGAAAGCGCTTAACCTGTTGTCTTCTATGTGATTTAATAAAAGAATATCGAAAATTGGACCCTGGAAACTACCGCCCCATAAGCCTGACTAGCCTAGTCTGCAAGGCTATGGAGAGGATCATCATGGAACTCATAAACAATGACATTGGGGACCTACAGACACTAGATCCTACCCAATTCGACTTTGTCAAGGGCAGATCCTGCCTCTTGAACATGGTCGACTTCTTTGAAACAGTCACCAAGGCCATAGATGAAGGGAAGGTAGTCCACACAGCCTATCTGGATCTCACGAAGGCATTTGACACAATACCCCACTCGGGCATCATAGATAAGCTATCCAGCTTAAATATAAACCTCTACGTCACAAGATGGGTTGTAAACTGGCTCAAAGACAGAACCCACAGAGTCAGAATTGCTGGAGCCATGTCTGACTCAAAACCGGTAACAAGTGGTGTCCCACAAGGCTCAGTCCTGGGACCTCTCTTGTTTGGTATATATTTTTCAGAGGTACAGGCTAACATGGGAGGACTGTGGCTAACCAAGTTCGCAGATGACTGCAAACTGGGAGCCATAATTGACTCTCCAGCTGACACGAGCATCCTTCAAAAAGGTCTCACATAGACGGATAACTGGTGCCAGAGCCACGGTCTAAAGCTAAATGCCAAAAAGTGTATAGTCATACCCTTTGGCAAAAACAAAGTACCCACAAATTACCACATAGGTGGAAACCCATTAAGCACAGAGAAAGTAATTAGGGATCTGGGGACCTAAGTTGACAGTAATCTCTCCTTTGATAACCACATTGCCAAAGTGGTTAGAAAAACCTTCTATATAGCCCACCTTATCATGAAAGGATTCACATCTAGATCAAAGGAGGTCATAGTGACCCTTTATGCAGCCCTAATCAGGCCCATAATAGAATACAATGCCCTTTTTGGGATGTACCTTACCCGACACCTGCAGCAACTAGAAAGACCCCAAAAGTACCTCACAAAAAGTGTCAAAGGACAAACAGATGCCATATGCTGCTCGGTTAAAAAAACTCCAGCTCTACTCAGTTGCATACCGCCTACTTCGAGGCGATCTATGCCTGACATATAAAGCTATGTCCAACCCAGAATTAATGAACTTGCTCCACCTCAGAAAATCCAAATCCCTTAGAGCTACGCACTCGAGGGATCTGAACCTCTGCACAGAAATAAACAGAACATGTTGGAGGGATAGATTCATAACCCAGAGGCTCCCCTTGCTCTGGAATAGAATCCCAGTCCATGTTAGGCAGAGCCCCTCACTGACTCTCTTCAAGAAGAATCTTGATGAGTGGATGGGGGATCGTAGGTTTACCCTGGGGATTACTTCAGTGTCACTACTAGACAGAGGCACGGTAAACTAACCTTAAAAAGGGCACGGTAAACTCGAATCAAAGGGTGGCGAAAGCCAAAACACACTTGGGCTATGCTAATAAATGCCTCAGGGCAGATAGCCTAGTATGAACCTATGAACTAAAATTAATCATTCCTAAAGACCAAAAATATTCAAAGTGAAAGGATCAACAAATACTACTATAAACAATATATATACACCCCAAATACAAAAATGGAATAATTATAAGTCAGTCAATACCAAAATTAACTGTTATATTATTATACACTTGAATTAACAGATAAGACGACAGAACATTTAATTTAATCCCAGGCTAAACAACACCCTCAATGTAGTTATCCAAAAGTATTAATTTTTAGATAAAGCAACTGTCCAGTCCATTTTGTCAGGGGGAAATAGGAGAAATATTATCTATCCCTATAAATGTAAAAATGGCTCCCTTATGTTTAGTAGTATGTTTATATAATGCCAACATGTTTGCATATGTGTGTTCTAAAATGTCTAGAAGTTCTTCCCACATAAAAAAGCTCTGCAGCTGCAAACAACCAGATAGATTAACCATTCAGAATCACAAATGGTAGAATATTTAATGTTTTTGTTTAAAAAAAAGATAGAAAAAAGTAGAATATCTAATGTTAAAAACAGAGTAAAATATTTAAATTTACCCACTACTTTACAGGCTGAAAATGCCCACAAGGGAAACATCTCAACAAATCTGTGCCCTGTAAAGCTTTTTGCTGTAAATCCAAATTGGGTAAAGCTAATTTTTGCAAGAACTAAAATTTGCAGCAATGGCTTTCCCTTTCGATAAGTAAATGCATATATTGTTGGCAATATATTAGCCAATTCCTTATTCAGAAACAAAATGTCCCAATATTTATGTACTAATGATTGAAACCACCTAGTATTTTGATCCAAATGTAGAAATAAAACAAATGAGAAGATCTGTTTTGCTTATTAGAATGAAAGATCAGAATGATGTTTAGAATCAGCTGTTTGCTTGGCCCTCAAAAACACTTTTTCAGAATAATCCAGATCAATAAATTGATAATCAGGTTTAAATATACTCGATTCTATAAAACTGGGACAAGGGAATATCATCAATAACACTGAGGACGGCAGCTGGAAGCCTGTAAAAAAATAAATTTTTAAGAAATTGTTTCCTGACTAAAGAAGCCTGTAAAGTACGACTTTTTGTTACAAGAACATCCAAAAAGAGAAATCTGTGTCTGATAACTAATATTAAATTTCAACCCCATTTATTCTCATTTCGATAGTTCACAAATTAAAAAAAAAACAAATAGAACACAAGCCCAAACTAACCAATCATCACCTAGATATACTCTCCAAATGCCTATGACATAAACAAATGATCTGAATCATAAATCAGTTGTTCCTCCAGAAAACGCATGAATGAATCAGCATAAACATGGGCAAAAGATGCCCCACAAGGCTGTCCCTGCAAGCTGTAAAAAAAAAGCAATCAGAACCAAAACAAAAAAAAAACATTTTTAGTTAAAACATGTTCCATTAAACATAAAAGTACTGAAACTAAAGATCTGCACAATTCAACCAAAGCTGCAATGAAATCATACCAGCCCAATAAGGTGTATTACTGTACAAGGATTATACATCCATTGTGCACATTCACCATTTCTACTCTATCTGTGCATCATACAAAATTTGTAAAAAAAAAAAAAAAAGTGTCCTTAATTCATTTTTTTTCTTAAACTAGTGTCCTTAATCCTTGATTTTAACCAGGTCTAATACAGATTTTAAGTAAACAGTCAGATGTTCAGACAAAGGCTGTTAACAAGCTCCGACCAGATACTACAGGTTTACATGAAGGATTCTGAGCATCTTTGTGCAATAAATACAAATATTGCAACCGTGGATCAACAACTGTTCATTCATAAACCACTCTTTGGGGAAACAATGCCCTCACCCATGGCAGAAACCAAAATAATATCTATTTCCTTTTTAAAAATCAATGTAGGATCTAAGAATATTTTTTGGTAAAACCTACTATTAGATAACAGATTAATGGCCTAATTAATATATTTATCTTTGTCCCAAGCCACAATAGCCCCACGCTTGTCAGCAACATTTGTAGCAATTTCTTGCCTGGACTTCAACTTATTTAACACTGACCTTTCTAAAGTTGTTAGACTGAAAACATTTCTGCCTTCATGATTGATATGAAAATGTAGCTCCTTTAAAGTGGTGCATCTTTCCTGAGGAAGGCAAGCGACAAGTGCCAGTAAACACTACCAATCTACAAAAGTTATTTTTTTGACAGAAAAAACAAAGCAAAAAGCACTTTAAAAAGCTATACCAGCCCCACAAAGGAAAAATAATCAATTCCTCCAAAATGTTTTCAGTTACTTTATACTACTTTTAAACTGACAGGAAAAAAAACAAGTGCACCATTTAAAAGTAAGTTGCAATCTGGAAACAGTCCATTAAAACAAAACACTTCTAGCTTTAAAATAACTTTTTGAAGAGGAAAGTAATTAAACAACAAAATTACGAAAATGGAAGTTTTTTTACCATAAAGGGAACTTATCTGCCCAGCAAAGGAAAGCACAAGCTGACCATCAAAGGAGTGTACTCTTTAGTGGCAATAAACCTCTGAAGGGCTTTGTGCCCAAACTTGTCTTTTAGTCAGCTCAGCTCCAGCTGCTTGACAATTTGGGTCCATGAAAAGTGCCCTGAAGCTTTGGAAGTTGGCTGACTGTCATATCCCTGGCAGGATAGAACCCATATTTCTAAGGCTACTGCAGCAGTGATCAGTATGATGAACATTTTTCTGTTTCTTTTTTACAGAAATGGGACCAACAGTGTTATTAATGGCATGAGGGATAGAATAACAATCTGTTAAAACAGGGAAGCCTTCCATATTCCCTCTCCCAAGACTGACAAGAGGGGCTCTCCCTTTCTCACTGAGGGGACCAGGACAGCCACAGAGGATGTGGTTAACTCCCTGTCCACAGTAGCTGTATGGAAGGTTTTTTTCCCTAAAGGGAATTTGTCTGCCGAACAAAGGAACAGCACAAGCACACATTCTATCCTCAAAAGCCTCAGAAGAGCATACACTGAAGGGCCTAGCACCCAAAACTGTTTTTTTAGTCAGCTCAGCTCAAGCTGACTGATGGTTTGGGCATGTGGAAGGTGCCCTGAAGCTTTGGAAGCAATCAGGCTGTTATATCCTACACAGGATATAATCCATATAGCTGTAGCTTGAGCAAGATATGCCAGACAAAATCCAGAAAGTACAGTTGTGTACACTTACTATAAATATAGATGTTAGAGTGTATTCACTGTTGCAGTCATTACATTTGGGTAATCTGCTGGCAGGTTGCCCTCAGTCGGCCTGATTAACAAAGTCTTGGGTCCTACGTTGGTTGCTGGTCCCTTCTTCCATGACGTCAGGTCGTCAGGGGTATAAAACATGCAGCCGACGCCATTACATCAGTTCTTCTTGCTAGAGATGTCAGGTGCCCCCCTAATGGGGAGCAAATAAACATGAAAACACAAAGGTATACCTCCAACAAAAAGCAAATACACCAAAAAGGCTTTTAAGCATAGTAAATGAAAGTAGAGGTATAGCCAGAAAAAGTTAGGGGGCTGGAGGGAGGGTAACCAAGACTGCAACAGTGAATACACTCGAACATCTACATTTATGGTGAGTGTACACAACTGTACTATGTTCTTCATGTTTCACTGTTGCAGTCATTACATTTGGGTAGATTCCCAAAGCTATGGTTGGGAGGAGGAGTTTATACAGCATTAGGGCCAGCTATAAGGCCCTGTAAGACAGACATGGCAAAGCCAGCTCTGGATTTAGAGAAAATTGGTAAATGATAATGTTTGGTGAAAGTATGTACAAAGCTCCACATAGCAGCTTCTAGGATGTCCCTGGTAGGAACACCTCTGAGAACGGCTGTAGAAGTAGATGCAGTCCTGGTGGAGTGAGATCTGATCCCCTGGGGGATAGGTTTTCCATGGTGCTTACTGCAGAAATGAATGCAATGGCTTATCCATTTAGAAATGGTTTGTTTTGAAACAGCCTTCCCCTCTGCCCCTGCAGCAAATGCTACCAGCAGTTGTTCAGATTTTCTTTGAGGTTTAGTCCTGTCCAAGTAGAATCTAAGTTGTCTGTGCACATCCAAGGAATGCAGAATCCATTCCCCTTTGTTCTGTGGATCGAGAAAGAAGGTTGGCAAATGAATGGACTGATTAAGAGCCACACTGGAAACCACCTTGGGCATGAAGGATGGATTGGTCCTGAGAGATACCCTGTCCGCATGAAAGATGATGAAAGGCTCCACTGCCATAAGGGCCTGTAATTCAGATATCCTTCTAGCTGAAGTGATTGCTAAAAGGAAGGCTGCTTTCCAAGAAAGAAATTTTAAGTCTGCAGTAGCAGCTGGCTGGAAAGGAGGTAGAGTGAGTTTCTCCAAAACAAAGTTAAGGTCCCAGGCAGGGGTTGGAGCTCTCCTGGGTGGTCTCAAGTTTTTTGTCCCTCTGAGATACTGCTTGAGCAGAGGATGAGAGAAGAGGGGAGTTTCTGTGTTATAATGAGCTGAAATAGCTGAGGCGTGGATTTTAATGGAGGAAAAAGACAGGCCCTTGTGAAGCATCTCAGTAAGGTATTGCAAAATCTGAGTTAAATTGGGAGCTGCTGTGCTCATCCCTAGAGATTGGTTCCAGGCACAGAATCTTTTCCATTTGTCAGTATAAGATTTTCTAGTACTAAGTCTCCTTGACTGCAAGATGACATCCATCACAGGTTTGCTGAGGGATGATAAGGGTGAATTTAAGTGATTAGCCAGGCTGCAAGGTTCAATGTTGGAAACTGAGGTTGCAGAATTTGGTTCTCCTGCTGAGACAGCAGGAAAGGGGTCTGAGGCAGGTGCCATGGAGATAACTGCGACACACTGCGCAGGAGGGTGTACCAGTGTTGGCGCAGCCAGTCTGGAGCAATCATCCTTGGTTTGTCCTGTTTGACTTTTAATAGAACTTTGGAGAGCAGAGGCAGTGGGGGAAGGCGTAGACTGATAGGTTTTTCCATCTGAAGGACAGAGCATCCACTTTCCAGGCTTATTTGTGGGGAGTCCTTGTGCAAAACTTGTCCAAATGGTAGTTCTGGGGGGAGGCAAATAGATCTATGTCTGGGCTCCCCCATTCGCTTGTCAACATGTTGAAAATCCTTGGTTCCAGCTTCCACTCATGTGGGTCCATGAGGTTTCTGCTTAGTCCATCTGCCAGTGTATTCAATTTTCCTGGCAGGAATTGAGCTTGTAGGTGCACTTGGTAGCTCAAGGCTGTGTTCCACAATGCCATGGCTAGTCTGCAGAGAGGGTAGGAATGTGTACCCCCCTGCTTGTTTATGTACCACATAACCGTGGTGTGGTCCGTCTTTAACATTAGTTGTCCTGGAAGAATGTAGTCCTTGAAGGCTGTCAGAGCATTCTGTACAGCTAACATTTCTTTTTGACTGATATGTAGGTGCATTTGATTTGGGTTCTATTTGCTCTGAATGCACTTCCTGCCAGGTGAGCCCCCCATGCACAGTCTGATGCATCTGTAGTTAGGATTTGGGCAGCAGTGGGTAGTGTGAATGGTAGTCCCTTGTTTTGGTGGCAGGCCTCTGACCACCATAGGAACTCCAGGTGTAGGCAAGGTATGATAGGATTCATTGCTTCCAGGCTGTGATAATGTTGACTCCATAGACTTTTTAGATACCACTGTAGTTTCCTCATATGCAGTCTTGCATATGGAATTAGAAGAATGCAGGAGGCCATGAACCCCAAGGCTAGCAGTATTTGTCTTGCAGATAGCAGGGTTGTTGTGGCCACTTGTTTGAAGTAAGTTACCAAATGAATTGCTTTTCTGGCTTGAGGAAAGTCACCTGGGCAGTTGTATTCAAGCTTGCACCCAGGAATGTAATTTGTTGACAGGCTACCAGTTGTGATTTCTTTTCGTTTATGGTGTACCCCAGACAAGTTAGAATCCTTTTTACAAACGCCAGATGATTTAAAAGTATGCCCTGGTTTTCTGCCTGAATTAGACAATCATCCAGGTATGGATATATTTGAATATTTCTTTGCCTGCAAAATGCAATAACTGGAGTCAGGCACTTTGTGAATACCCTGGGCGCAGTAGACAAGTCAAAGGGCAGTGCAGAGAATTGATAATGCGAGTAGCCTGCTTTGAAGCGTAGGTATCTTCTGCAAGATTCCCTGATTGGGATGTGCAGGTATGCTTCTTTTAAATCTAGAGTAGCCAACCAGGCATCTTTGCCTAGCATAGGAAGTAATTGGTGAAGAGTCAGCATCTTGAATTTTGGAATTTCCAGAAAGGTGTTTAGAGCAGACAGGTCCAGGATTGGACGCCATGATTTGTCTTTTCTGGGTACCAGAAAAAGCCTGGAGTAGAAACCTTGTCCATTTTCCTCTTCTGGTACCAGTTGAATAGCCCCCATGCTTAAGAGGGAAAGTATTTGTTTTTGAGCCTCTGCCCACTGATTTGGGGGCAGGTCTGGCCACCTGTTTGGTGTTGGCAACGTGTGGAAATGAAATCTGTATCCCTGGGACACTATATTTAAAACCAATTTGTCCTGGGTTATGAGTTCCCAGTTCTTTGCATGAAGAGCAATCTTCCCCCCAAAGGGGCGGTCAAAAGATAAGTGCTTGGAAATTTTAAAAGGAAGTCACTGAGACTGTTTACCATAGGGGGGTGTCTTGTTATTTCCAGATTTGGAAGTGGAGGCCCCCCACTGCTTAGTTCTGAGAGTCCCCTTGGACTGAAACCTGGGGTTTTTGCTGTGTCTGGGTTTGGCTTAAGAGGACCTGGAAGGGACTGGAAAGGACCAATTCTTAGTAGGCCAGTGCCTATTAAATCTTGGAGGTTGCACTTGTATAAAATCTTTAACAGTTTGCAAAGATTTAGGTTCATCTTCCATCTTTTTAAGAACTTCTTCAGCCTTGTTGCCAAACAGACGGTCCTGATTTAAAGGAGCATCCAACAATTTAGCTTTAACATTATCAGGCAAAGATTGCTCCTTAAGCCAAGCATGCCTTCTAAGCATAGACCCAGTAACAGCAGCCCTGCAAGAGGCCTCTAAAGAATCAAAACCACATTGTAAAGTATGTTTTCCAACTTGTTCAGCAGAATGCATTAAATCCTGTAAATCTTTATTTTCCACACAGTCAGGAATCATCATAATTTTCTGTTTAAGCAGTCCAATAATATGCTGTTGACATTTTAACATATGAAACTGGCAGTGTAAAGCTCTGATTGCCAAGGTTACAGAAGTATAAACCTTTTTACCCCATCTATCCAGCGCCCTGGAGTCTCTATCAGAAGGGTAGGATTTTTTGCAGTAGAAGCCTTAATGCCCTTGGGCCCCTGAGAAATAGTCTCAGGATCTGCAACAGGATTTTTGAAAAGAAGTTTGTGGGACTCAGGAACCCTGTAGTATCTGTCAGGTAGGAAGTCAGGGGCCAAACTGGATTCCGAGAACACATCATCAACAATGTCTAGTACAGGAGGTATAACCAAAGGCCTATGCCGAGGGAGAAGAAGGAAATCCCTAAGCCTCTTTTTTGAATCAGAAAATTCCTGGCTCTCCCAGTGGAAATGCTCCCTTAAAGTATGTAAAGTTTCCCCCAAAAGAAAAATCCTCAGGAGGGGAAGCAGAGGGAAAGGAATCCTCTGCATCAGAATCCTCAAAAGTAGGTATGGACAAATCCAGGTCATCAGAAGAGTCAGAAGAAACAGAATCCTGATCAGAAGATTCATAATCAAGCTCAGCCCTAGGCTGCTTGGGGGGGGGTTGACCACCCCTGATTAAATTAATTAGATCTTCAGCCATTTTTATCATTCGTTTTTTAGGCATAGGGGCCTGAGCAGTTGGCCTTAGTAATGAAGGCGGTGTCAATTTAATATGCAAGTCTGTAGGCCTGAATACACCCTCAGAAGCCGGTGTCTGCACAGCAGCTCCAGACACATCCAAGGTAGAGCAATCCGCAGGTTCCATAGTTGAAGTATCTCGCGGCATACCGGACTTCGAATGGGTCTCAGTAGAGGCCTGCGAATCAGATGTAGCGGGTATCAGGGGCTGCGGAAGCGCCTCACTGAGTAACGGCAGACTGGCGACTGGCTTAGGAGAAGCGTTGTCGTCAGTTTTGGACCTCGGCGGCCTGTCGCTGTCTTTATCTTTGCTTTTTTTCAGAATCCCGATAGTCGAATGGCTAACCGATGACATTTCTGGATAATTAAACAGAGAACAGAAATATTTAGAGGTAAAAATATACCGACAACGGATAGTGCGCTGATTAAATAAAGCATAAAACCGACAGCAAGGTACGTCATGGTCAGAGCTCAGGCAAGGAATATAGTATGAATGAAAATCTTTTTGAGGTATTTGCTTTCCACAAGTAATGCAATTATTAACTTTTACTGACATCGGTAAGGAGCAATGGGGTACTTAGCTTTAAGTTGAAGACTTCGGTTCTGAAACTCGAAAACGAAAATTTCAGGAGTCGGCCGACCGGCACTTGCGAACTGCTTCTGCTTCGGGCACCGCACAGCAAGAAAGACTGATGTAATGGCGTCGGCTGCATGTTTTATACCCCTGACGTCATGGAAGAAGGGACAGCAATCGACGCAGGACCCAAGACTTTGTTAATCAGGCTGACTGAGGGCAATCTGCCAGCAGATTACCCAAATGTAACGACTGCAACAGTGAAACACAAAGAACACCACCCTCTATTTATATGACACCAGCTACTACATCCTTTACAGTTAAATGCTGAAAATTTAAAGTTGATTATTCATATGCTTAGAGATGCACAGTGTGACATTTTATTTAACTGACTAAAAATGTGCTTTTATACTTAGCATGGTAAAGTAAGAAAAATCTGTTCATATCTCGGTGTGTGTGTGTGTTTTTTTTTTTTTTTTTAAGTTATTCTTATTAAACAGAATCCTATAGCTGCAGTTATAAATGGAGTTTATGACGGAGATAAGAGTTTTCAGAGCTTTGTAAACTGCACATACAGAGAAAGAAAAAAAAAACAAGGACAACCGTACAAAAAGTCAAAAGACTGGTTACTAAGCGTGGATATGAAGACTTCAGTCAGTTGCGGCACATAGTCAATATTGTGTTGGTTAAATAGTGAAGTGAGGCTGTTTGAAATGCAGCTTCATCGGTAAACAAGGACATCTTTCCTAAGTATATTCAAGCAGACTGTACTTTGTGGAACAAAAAAAAACACATTTTTGAGGAGAAAGTGTGTCTAGGTGTTCTACATGTGGAAGACGGTACTTATGGCTAGAATGTTTGATTAAAAAGTAATATGAAGTATAAGAAAGCAGAAAGTGGGACTGCAATAGAAGATAATATGCAGGAAACGGATAATGAGGACTTTAATGGGCCAATAACAGAGGCAAAATATTAAGTGCTGCTGCGAATTCTGAGCATAATATTGAACAATTGAAGAAAATTATATAAATGGTAGATTACTAGGCTAATGGCTCTGGAGCACTTACAAGCCTAGCCAAAAGTTTATCCCAAAAAAGAAACCTCAATCAGCACACCTGTTGCCCCTGCCAAGGAGGGACACAGGTGGAACCCCTGGGACAAACTTATGGTTTCCCCATCCACTCATCACGGTTGCGCTTGAAGAGGGTCAGTGACATACTTTGTTTGACGTGTATGGGGAAAGTCTATTCCAGAGCCGGGGCAGTCTCTGGGAGACAAACCTGTCTCTCCAGCACTTTTTGTTAATGTCACACATTAGATTTAAGCCTTTCGATCAGGTACTACGCGAGGAGTTAAACTTACGGCTATGGAGCATCTGTAGTAGAGCAGGATCCGAGATTGCCTTGTAGGCAAGATACAGGTCACCTATGAGCAATCTGTATAATACAGAGTAGACTGATAGTGATTTGAGCCTGTCCACATATGACAGGTGTTGGAGGCCATGGATTTTCTTTGTGAGGTATTTCTGTGGCCTTTCCAGTTGGTGCAGGTGTTTGGAGAGGTACATACCAAACGGGGTGCTGTATTCAATTATTGGCCTAATGAGGGAGGAGTACAGAGAGTTAATAACTTCCTTTTTTTGGATGCAATCCCTTTACTTATGACATGAAACAAGTAAAAGACTTTTCTGACCACTGCCACTACAGGATGGTCAAATTTGAGATTGCTGTCAACTTGTGTACCCAGGTCCCTCACACAGGTTGTGTGCTTAGGGGGATGCCACTAATGTGATAATCAGTAAGGGCCGTGTTTTTGCCAAATGGTATGATAATACATTTTTTTGCATTTAACTTAAGGCCATGGCTTTGGCACCAGTCATTTGTTGCTGTGAGACCCTCTTGAAGTATGTTATCATCATCTGGGGAGTCAATGACAGCACCCAACTTACAGTCGTCCACAAACTTGGTCAGCCACAGACCTTTTGTCTTTGCCTGGACCACTGAGAAGTAGATGCCAAACAATACGGGTCCCAGGCCAGATCCCTGGGGGACACCACTAGTGACAGTTCTGCTGTCGGAGATAGTGGTACCTGTCTTGACCTTGTATGTCCTATCAGTGAGCCAGTTGGCCACCCACCTGATGAGACAGGGATTTACGCCAAGTTCTGTTAGCTTTTCAATGATATCACCAAAAGACACTCTCAGGTACGGCAGGTGCAGACAGCCAAAAAAATGAATCAAGAAGTCCAACAAAACAGCCAGAACCACAGTGTTAGAAGCACACAATCATTAATTATTCCAAAATAGTGGCTCCATCATCATACTGGTTTCGGCATTCCTGCCTTCTTCAGCGAACAAACCATATTCACAGATACCACAAACATTTATATGAATTAAATTAATTAATTAATTCTACTTCCTGTTACATCGTGTCCCTTACAGACAAAATAATCCCCCACTTATAATTGATCATTTAGACCAGGAGAAAAAAGTCCCCCTAACCTGATTATCCACTTCTTTTCTTTATAATTTAAATTGGAATGTTACCCAAGCTTGTTGCTTCTGTCCCATGAATTTTGTCAATGACCATAAAATGAAACTTAGCAGAATTATGAACAGTACAGTGTCCATAAAGAGCGTTAGTCAATCGCTTATTCCGCAGATCACTAAAATGTTCAGACATGCATATACGTAAGGGGCGGGAAGTGTGGCCTATGTAAAAGGCTGAGCAGGTACGGCAAGTCAAATAAATAACCCAGTCTGTTCCATAACTGGCAAAGAATCTAATATCGTAAACATAACTTTTATTTTTACTAGAAAATAGTTTCAACCTCAACATAAACCTGCAAAATGAACAATGGCTACAAGGAAAAGAACCCAGTAATTTGTCCCCTGTAATTGTTAATTGATGACCAGAGGGGCCCTTGGTACTATTATGTTTAAAATTTGAAAAATACGAACCCAAAGTCCTCCCCCTTCGAAAGGAGAACTGACACCTGGAATTAAGGACTCGGTTCAATTCCTCAATGGCCAAAAGTATGTTGCCAATTGCGGAATGGACTGAATCATTTATTTGGCTTGCTGTACCTGCTCAGCCTTTTACATAGGCCAAACTTCCCGCCCCTTACGTATATGCATGTCTGAACATTTTAGCGATATGCAGAATAAGCGATTGACTAATGCTCTTTAGAGACACTGCACTATTCATAATTCTGCTAAGTTTCATTTTATGGTCATTAAAAAATTCAAGGGGACAGAAGCAACAAGCTTGGGTGGAATTCCAATTTAAATTATAAAGAAAAGAAGTGGATAATCAGGTTAGGGGGACTTTTTTCTCCTGGTCTAAATGATCGATTATAAGTGGGGGATGATGTAACAGTAAGTAGAATTAATTATTTAATTCATATAAATGTTTGTGGTTTCTGTCAATATGGTTTGTTCACTGAAGAAGGCAGGAATGCCAAAACCGATATGATGGTGGGGCCACTATTTTGGAATAATAAATAAATGTGTGCTTCTAACACTTTGGTGCTGGCTATTTTGTTGGACTTCTTTATTCAATGATGCCAGAATGGGAAATTGTGTCAAAGGCTTTGGCCAAGTCAAGGTAAGCTATATGTACTGACTTTCCCTCATCCAGTGCCTTGGTCACAATCTCAAAATAGTCAACCATGTTCAACAGGCAAGATCTGCCCTTGACGAATCCAAACTGGGTGGGGTCAAGTGCTTGGAGATTGCCTATGTTCTTGTTTATGAGGTCCATAATAATATGCTGCATGGCCTTACAGATCAGACTTGTCAAGCTAATGGAGCGATAGTTATATGGGAAAAATGGGTGGAAAAATGAAGGCATGTAAGATTCATATCCATGCCAGATGTTGCAAAGTTCTGAAATATCTTATTCAAGTTAGAAAAAAGAGAGAGAGAATAGAGGAAAATAAGGTGATTCCTTTTCATAGTTCTTATTCTATCCAGTTAACAAAATGAGGGGGAGAATAATCTATTAAATGAAAATATCTGTTGGTATAAACAATACTAACGTTAAGGAAGGAGGCTGTGAATGAGACGTAATGCTTATTCAGGCAGATATTAATTGTTTGCAAGACATTTTTTTTCAAGCATAAGGAAGGGAGACACTGGAAAAAGGTACATAACAGGACACAAGTGATTTTCATCTGGGGAGCATAAAAGGTTCTGGAACTTGTTTAGGTGGGGTGTTGAAATAAGATAACAGTAACAGACTGGGGCATTATAGTTGCTGATGGAATGGGTGTTTACAGACTTTGTTTTAAAGGAGTTATGAGAAGTGGTGATTATTATTTTATGACCCTAGTGATGCAAATGCAAGGGCAAGTATTTTCAGGCATGCAGGCAGCATACTATCATCTAGTTGGTGTTTTTCCCACAAAGTAAGGAGAAAGGTAGTAAAAATGTTAACATAATATGGGACAGTATGGAAGTTAAATGACTAAGCATTTGTGGTGCAAGCAGGAAGACTTATTTTATTTAAGAGGGCAAATCTCTGAGAGCTTTTTTTCTTCAGCACAAGTACAATGTTTTTAAATACAAAACAGACATCAGGATCACTATTTTCTGACTGTAGAGTTTTGGTAAAAACATAAGGGAGAAAGCAGGTAGGAAGATGGATATCCTGAAGTACAGTCTTTAGTATTACTGCAAGGGAGATACAGAGTATATTTTGTGGTTTTGGGAAAAAATCATCTAGATGTATGGGACCTGTGTTGCAATCAGGCTTTGTGGTGGTTGGCAGTAAAGCCTAAATCTGGAAATAATATGTATTAAGTAGTTCCATGAATAAAGGAAGGGTGGAAGAAAAGCCCATATGAGGGGGAGGTATACAAGGCTGTGAAGACATGATATGAAAGGATTTAGGATGACAGCAATATAATTGTTTCAAGCAAGGAAGCAACCGTTGTGTAAACATTACAGAAGGCAGTAGTCTGGGTAGATGTGAGGACCAGGTATGTTCTTTGCTATATGAAGGAAAGAAACACAAGAAGAGTTTGGTGAATGATCAGGAAGAAAAGACGGTTTGGTGGTAAGATTCTTACATCTGTTGATACTGATCATGGTGCATGGGAGATGGAGACAACGGCAATATATAACTATGGAAGCAATAAAGAAGGTTAAAAAAAATAAAAATAATTAGAACACAAGAAAAGGGATGATTTTGAGTAGTTGATCTATGAGAAATTATGAGATCAGAAGTTTAAAATGGTGAAGATGTTCAGTGGGAAAAAATAATAATTTTTATAAGGGCTTTATTTAGTGTTTAAAAAGAATGGAAACTGCAGAGATACAGAACTGGAGGCCTTCCTCCTTGATAGATAGGCAACTATTGTATGGAACACATTTAATAAGTGTGTAAAGATGTTCAGGGAAGAGGTAGAAGGTACAGCCTAGAGATGATATATTTCATATTCTGTAATGAAAAAGGAAATGCATACATTTATTAGAAAACAAATATTTAAGAATACTGATGAGCAGAAGTTCTCTGATTCTAAACATTATAGGATTTTGTTAAAGCTGATGAGAAAAGTTTTGGTGCAGAAGATGCAAAGATAACGGAAGTATACCACCGATCTACTATAAGGCCCAAATCAAATGGATACATGGAGGAAAATTGTAGCAAAGAAGGGTATTAAGCAAGGCTGCCTATTAAGCCTACTGTTGCTCGCATGTTACATGGATACAGTGGTTAAGGAAGTCGAGGAACATGTTAAAGTGCAGCTGCAGAAAATATAAGGGGTGCAAATGTGCCACAGATTTAAAAAAATGTATAGGTTATGGCAAAACGAAATGTGCAAATGGAGAGATTTACTGTACGTATTAAACATGATGCAGAAGGATAGAACTAAGGCTCAACATCCTACAAAGTAAGAGCTTTGGTGAAAACCACAGGTGTTTATATATATATATATATATATATATATATATATATGTATAGCCCATTCTAATTGCCAAAATTACATTATTCCAAAATCAGTTCTCCGAAGTTACAGTAGTCCAAAACGGCACTTTGCCGAAACATAAAATACCGACAAGTCAATCGCTAACACCTACAACGCACACGAAAACATATTCTCTAATATTTTCTGGGAGGCAAGCCCCCCTGTGCCTCCATGTGGGAGGCTGCACCACCCCACTCCCCCTGCAAATTATATATGCCAACTCCGAGATCGCACTACAGTGACAACAAGGCTATATTTGTCCATCCATACTGTAGTGCGATCTCCATTTAAAATATAGGAGTGCTGTACACTTTTTTCCTTTCCACAAGTACATAGCTGTACACCTACCTGCATAACTGGTATGGTGTACTAGACAGCATGGAAGCAGACGTTTTGCAGAAATGAAATCCGGCAAAGTGCCGTTTCGGACTACTGTAACTTTGGAGAACTGGTCTCTGCAAAGTGTAGTTCAGAATAATGTAATTTTGGCAATTAGAATGGCAACTATACACACACACACACACACACACACACACACACACACACACACACACACACACACACACACACACACACATACACACAGAAAGAGACGAATGTAGACATAATAGGGATGCTAGACTTAGAAATGAAAGAGGAGTCCTATAAAGGAAAACAAAGGAGGGAAGATATGGGTGCTCCTCAACTGTAAACTACTGAGTCAAGAGGAGAATTGAAGACTAAGTATAAGGAAGTTTGTGAAAAAGGCAAACAGAGAATAGCTTGATGGATGCAGGATTATCAAAATAAATAGGAGAGCTAAAAAAAAAAAAAAAAAAAAAAAGTGGAAACTGAATATACATTAGTGTTGGAGTCAAGAGGAAGAGGTGGTAAGGGGTGTGATATCAGAATGTGGACTGATGCTTTTACAGGATGGATGGAACATTGTGGAAGGATAACAAAATTATTTGGTAGAAATGGACCAGGATTAAAGGGGGGATAAACACAGATTTCTTATCTTGTGGTTGTTACACAAAAAAATAATTGTAAAAGGTCATGTGAAGTTCAAACCACGTGAAAAAAGGGTACATGATTATAAGAAAAGCAAAAATGTGGAGGAATGCTCACATTTCTTTTTACAATGTGACAATGGCAGCTGGTGACTTCAAATCAAAGGGGAGCTGCAGGAGACAGATGAATGGGTGGGGTCAACTGGAGGGGTGTGATCAACTATAAAGGGGTGGAGCTATGCTCAAAACCACAAAAACTGGGACTTTAATTAAATACGCTGCCATGGGTGCCAAACCATCATTATGAGAGTCCAATCAAGACTAAATGAAGTGTAGAAGAAAAAAAAATTCAATGCATTGTCTACATGACAGCTTACTTAATATATAGATGGAAACATTACTTTTTAAATACATTACTGGAATGCCAGTCAAAATCAAGTATAAAAAAAACAAGCAGCACTCAACATACACCACTAATCCTTGCACTGCAGTTCTAATAGTAATTTATATTAAAGCTTTATAAAAGTACCAAGTAACATGCTGAAAGTAGCAATCTCTGTGATACGCCCACTTGTAAAAATGTTCCTTATCCAAAAAAGACCTGCTGCCTGACAAGATCTACTTATTTCATGGGGAAAACATGATCAAAGTAAAAAAAATGAACAGTAAACAAGAAACAAGCTCAAGATAAATTGCTTAAAGGATTACTGCACAGGTTATGGAACATACATGATAGATTGGCATTCGGTTTAGTTTACGGGTAAAGCCTGCAAAGTTGACTGCAAGTCTCCAACAAATGCAATGAGCTTCTGAAAAATAATGTAATCCTGTCCTTTATTACAAATACTGTCATATGAATTTCAATATCTATGAATTATATGTTATCTAGTTATGTAAATATTTTCTGCCTGGCAACAAAAAAGGCTTTCAATGTTGGTAATTCTTTAACAGTATGCTTATTAAAGCTTATTTGCATCTTACAACCTCATACAAGCTTACCTGATAGTCATTAAAGCACTGCTACTTAAACATAGAGCAACAGGCACTGCAACAACATGGATTTTCTGAATAATACAAAGCATAAATCAACAGTATAAAATATGACAGAAAAACTGAACATTCTGTAAAATCAAGGACAGATGAAAAGCCACTGTAGTACTTGTGTCTACCTTGGATGGGGGGGATACTCTGCACACTTACACTGCATAATTGCTCCTTGCCTTGCTTGGACATATCCAGAGTCACTACATGGGAGAGTGGGGTGCAACAAGTATGTCACAATTTGAAATGTCTCTGGCTGATAGTGATGGCCCTGACACATTTGTCATACCTCTCAACCTAAGAGTAAGAAATCTCAACAAACCCATAAATAAAAGTGGGATAAAGGCCTAAAAATAAGGACAATTTTTAAATATTGCTGTTATGAACTTAGAAAGATAATAGAATAGTAGGTCTTGCATTAGTATGAATTTTCTGAAGGATATAAAATCTGAAACTCAAATGTCTGTCGTTATTTTTTAACTTCAATCTTTAATGATTTGCCACTAATTTGCCAGAAAACCACAATTTTATGAAAAACTGACCAAAAATGTGATGCAAAAATATAAAATAGCCACACAATACAGCTGGGAACCTGTCAAAGAAGGGACACTTTTTAATATTAGTACTGTTAACTTGAGCAGCTGACAAAATAAGAGAATCTACATGCATTTCTGAAATAAAAGTAATCTATAACTCCGATCATTACAATTATTTATTAATTGTAAACCTTCCATGTTTTCTTCAAAAATTGCCATTTTGCGGAGGGATTATTAGGTAGAGAGCAACATTTTGAGCCAAAATCGGGGACAGTTGAGAGGTTTGGATATACCTAATTTTATAAAGTGATTTGCACATACCTCTCAAACTCTTAATGCAGGAAATCTGGACAAGGCCAGATATATTGGGGAAAAATTGTTTAAAACTTAGTTAACAGAATAACAGGTCTTGCTTTAGCATGCATTTTTCTGAAGGGTATGGAGTCTGAAACTCAATATCTGTCATTATTTAGTGACGTCATTCCTAAATGATTTGCCAGAAAACCACAAAGTTTATGAGGAACAAACCAAAAATAAGAAGCAAAAATGTATTAATTGTGCAAATAGTTGAGTTCTGGATAGTTGAGAGGTATAGTTCAGCCGGGGCTGTCTTTGAGTTTGCTGCCCTTCCCCTCACACAAAATCATGGTTGAATGGGGCCTCCTCCCCCCCTGCAGCCATTCCAATGTCCCATTACTTTGCTATTTCACCCCATTTACCATAAACACTGTAATGTGCATACTGCTTTACTTCTACGATGATTTGGATTTCATTTAAAAGTTTTACATTTTACATCACAAACACTAATAGACATCTGCTAAACAAAGCAATGCAGTCTCACAAAGAAAACAGAATTAGCATTAAAACTTCTCTGCCCTTGAAACTCAAGATTAGTTGAAACAGCATTGAAACTCATATTCAAAGAAAATACATCTGGCCAGTGGCAGATAAAGATTAACTTTGGGCTGTTTTCAAATCATAGGCCCATTGTACACAAAACATACATGTGTTCTTTTATACACCTTCCCGTTCCTGATTGTATTAAATTATATTCCTTGTATAATACAGTACAGTTGTTAGAGGGCATTTTAAATTTATTGTTTTGAACATTTTCAAGTAAACAATGGAGCAAAATGCATGCACCAATAATGACAAAACTGCCCAATTCAGAACATTTCCGTCATAAAAGTCTACTCAAACTTCTACAGTCCACCAGTATCAGTAAATATGCACAATCTCTGCAGAAGTAAAAGTCATCCAAATAATTCCACATTAAGGAGATCTGTAACTAATGAAGAGGGTGCAGCTAGTAAACAACTTTATATTTCATTGTTTCATCTACAAAATAAAGTACCTGTTGCCCTTGAGGAATAAATTGCCTATGTTACATTAAAAAAAAAAATAACAAGCTAGTAATATTGCAATAGGGAATGGATGGCAAACTGATAACAGGTTCATAGTTATTAGGCATCTCTGCCAAAGAGGACATTCTGAGGACTGCAGCATCCACCCCTTTAAAAGTACAACACAGTACAGTAACAGCAATACACCTACACACTGTGGGAGTAGAACCCACAGCCTTCTGCATCAAAAGCAAGTACACTATCTGTTGTGCTATTAACAATGCAAGCAGATTCAGCATAAGCAGCACTAAACTTCTCTTTCCCTGAAGCTCTCAGCTCCTTGTAAAATCCACTCAACACTCAACTGTATCTCTCAACTTTGCAGCACAAGAAATCTAGAAAAAGCCAACATTTATTGGAGGGGGGGGGGGGCAAAAGCCCCAAAAATCAGGGACACATTTTAAACATTGCTTGTATAATCTTGGAAAGTTGCTAAAATAAAATGATGTGTTACCACCATGCATTTTCCTGCCAAGTCTTGAAACCAGTACCCTGTATGCTACAGTCAGAGCAACATACCACTATGCCAAATTAGCTGTTTCTTGAAAGTCAGGAAGACTGAAACTTAAATGGCAATCATTTACTAAATTCAATTCTCACCACAGCTCTCAACCTCTTAGCAAAAAAACCCTGGACAAAGCCAATAATGGGGGAATACAGCCCCCAAACATATTCACCGAATTCAGTTCTCACCATAGCTCTCAATGTCTTAGCACAAAAAAACCTGGACAAAGCCAATAATTGGGGAATACAGCCCCCAAAATAGGGAGAAATTTCAAATACTGATCTTATAAACTTAGAAAATTGCTAGAATAAAAGGTTATCGTACTTTCTGAAGAATATGAAGTCTGAAATTCAAATGCCTGTCATTGTTTAGTGAATTCAAAATCCAGAAAACCACAGATTTTATGAGGAACAGAGCAGAAAAAAAATATGAGGCAAAAATCTGAACAGTTTTCACAAGTGGTGGTGGGTAGAGAATTCAGGCTCTTGCTACCTGCACCCAATGTACAGGGTTTGAGCTGGAGTTATTCTCTAGCCACCAGGTATATTTCCTGTGTTTCTCTCTAGTCACCAGATATATTTAACTGGGAACACACACAAGCATGCACTTGAGTTTGGAGTCCGTTTGTCAGCTTCAAAATCCCTTCCTGCAGCATCTTGCAATGCAAGTCCCAGCTCTGTTGAAATACAAAAGCCCTTCCCGCGAGAGCAGCTATCCAGCCTGCAGATGTTGCAGTCCGATCCCCTTCCAGTCTATGTAACCACATAGACTTCTGGGCATCTCTGTAGTCTGATGCCTTCTTCCTAATCTGGACTGCTGTTTAACCAGTCCGGACTCCTGCATGTATGCGTGGAATTCCGGGAATGCCGAGCATGCATATGTGGAGTTCTGGGACTCACTATATTTTTTTTATTTCATTTTTCTTTTCTTTTTACAGCTGGGGGGGCTGCAGTCCAATAGCACAAGCCGCCCCTGCAATGTGAAAAGATTAAAGAGGTCCATGTAGATTTAGACAACTGCATGGCAAAAGATAGATTAAGGAATATTACTAGAAAGAAGGTATGCAGAGAGACCTTGTATATTGAAAGAAGAATCAGACAGAACAGGTATATGTATTGCCTGGAAGTAGTAGGTGAAAAAAATGTGTGCCATTACATAATAAGAAGTAGGTTGGAAGTATCATAGGGATTTAAAGAATAGTATTACATGGTACAATGTGAAAGAGGAATGAAAAGATAACTAATTATGTGATTTATATGTAAACCTCCCACGCATTTTTAGATGTGACATCAGAATGTGCGCGGGACATCTGAATGTATTAATAAAAACATTAAATGCGGGGGACTTTGAAAGATGAAGAATCAAAAGTGTTGTGCTACACTGATGTGATTTTAAGCAATAAAGATCCTATCTTTTTATAATATGGGTTCTTTTGCAACTGCTTGAGTTACAACTAACTCAGGCAGCCAGGGCTTTGGTTTAATGTCTTACCTGAAAGGAGGCACCTCAGGAGTGCTTCATCCCCTTATGCTACAAGGCAGTGTCAGTAATGGAATACAGATCAAAGTACCTGGTATACTGACAGAAGCCACAACCTTTTAATCTCAACATCAAAGGCACATGTGTAACAAGCAGAATGCTTTCTGCAGACCTACATTTCTCCAAGTTCTTCTAAGATTCAGACACTACAGAAGAGAGGAAAGGGGAGGCGATGTAGTTTTCTATTAGCCTTCTTCGTAAAATCTTTTTTATTAAATTAACTGAAATAAATTTAGGATTTAACATTGTGCCACTCCCCTCCCCAGAGATGAGCATCTTTTAGTGTGATCCAATATGTAAGAGGACTTGTGATAGTGACTGCCTCAAGGAATGTCTTATTAATCAAAAAAAAAAAATCCCAAAATTGCAGAGTAAAGCTTACACAATAAAATGAAACTGAGTGTAGTAAGCTGACTTCATAATTTCAGTGTGGAAAATACAAACTGAAGTGTAGAATGTGCCATTTTGCAGCAAATGCTTAAGAAGGCAATCTCTTGGGGACATCTGACTACTGAAGAGTCTGGGCCTAGGACCCATGTCTGTCTTGGGCAGGTAGTTCCCTGCACGTACTTAAGCATCCTGTAGAAAAGATGATAATTGTGTGTGTACAAAAGCTATTAAAATGTATTACACTAAAATGAATGATCGTGTGTGCATCTGCAAACATTTTGAGCACACTGTTCAATTACAGTCTCAAGGCAATCTCCGCACAGCATTTTTTTTGTTACGTATTTTTCTCTTATGCTGCTTATAGACTGTGCAAAACTTTGACCAGATCAGTATTCAATGGTTTAGTTCAATCTCTTTCTTAAACTCTTTCCTTTCAACTGTAAGACACACAGCACAGCCCTTTAATATGTTAAAAATATGAATGACTACCAAAAGCAAAAGTAGAGAGATTAGGAGATGATGTTTCCTAACCCCCCCCCCCAAAAAAAATACATGCTTACAGACTTCAAGATATGAAGTACTTTGACAAACAAATTGACATAATTCCTACATTATGAACATAAGCATTTACTGCAGTGACAAAAATAGTAGAATTAACTCTGAATGACAGTTCATTTTATATCAATGGTGAATGATAAAATAATCCCCAAAAAACGAACAGAAAATAGAAGTTATGTCCTTACCATAACGTTCCATGTGGAGTGTTCATCTCGCCTTTGTTCTTACACATGGGTTCGGAGCCGATCCTCGGCTCCGTGTCGGCCGCTTGCAAGCTCTGCATCGAGAAGAAGCTCGAGACAACCTAATACCCACAATCCCCCTCTGCCTTTACCTCAGATCTAGTTTGCAAGCAAACCAGTAGTCAGAGAGAGCACACTCATGCTTATATCACATATGCACAGAACTAAGAGTCTATATATATATATATATATATATATATATATATACACATATACACATATATATACATGTCAACTATATACACAACAACTGCAATGCAGAAGCAGAATGCCCCAGGCCAGGCACCAAACTGAGCGTTCTTCCTAAGGGGGAGGGTGGGAATGTAAGAACAAAGCGAGATGAACACTCCACATGGAGCGTTATGGTAAGGACATAACTTCTATATGTGATAGTGTTCAATCTCGCCGTTGTTCTTACACATGGGTAGCGTCCTAGCTCCTTGTTCCTGAGGAACTCACGGAAGGCGTTCTTGAGCACAGTGGAACCAAAGGTTGCCCTGTCCCTGGAAACCTTGTCTACCTTATAATGAGAAATGAATGTATGTGGCTTAGACCAAGTAGCAGCCGCTGAAATGGCGTCTAGTGGTAGGCGGGCTGCATGAGCCAGGGATGTAGACACTGACCTTGTGGAATGTCCTTTGGGTTTGTGCAAAAGAGTTTGATTTGAAGAATCATAGACATAGATGATACAATCAGTTAACCACTTAGAAAGAGTTCTTTTGGTAACCGCTACTCCTTTCCTGTTATCAGCAAAGGCTACAAAAGTTGATCAGTTTTTCTGTGATCTTTTGTTCTATCCAAGTAAAACCTTAGCTGTCTGTGAACATCTAATTTGTGCAACATATACTCCATTTTATTGGAGTGATTCTTGAAGAAAGTGTGTAATTCAATGGACTGATTAATATTATTAATAGAACAAACTTTAGGAAGGAAGGATGAATTAGTGCGAAGAGAAACTCTGTCAGAGTGAAAGACCAAATAAGGGTGCTTAATGGAGAGAGCTTGAAGTTCAGATACTACCTAGCGGATGTAATGGCTACCAAAAGAGAGTCTTCCATGACAAAAATTTCAATGGGCAAGAGGAGGCTGGTTCAAAGGGGCAGCATTAACTTGGATAACAATAAGTTTAGACTCCAAGGTGACGTAGGAGATCTAATTGGTGGTCTAATATGAAAAGCCCCTTTTAAAAAGGCTTTACAAAGTCTGTGGGCCATAACAGGAGCCCCACATTCTTCCACATGGAAATTAGAAATGGCAGCCAATTGAACTCTTAATGTGGCAGGAGAAGCACCCTGATGGAACAAGTCTGTTAAAAACTCTAATATTTTATTCAAAGGAGCTATAACAGGGTCCACTTGCTGTGTTTTCGCCCAGAATACAAAGCGTTTCCATTTACTAGTATATGTTTTAGTAGTGGAAGCTTTATGAGAAGCCACTAATATATTCTGAACTGCAGGCGAAAGAAGATCAGACCTGGCTAAGTTGGGAATTGGAGCAGCCAAGCTGCTAGATGGAGGGACAAGAGCGAGGGGTGAGGAGCCCCTGATGAGTGAGTCAACAGATCTGGCTCTGGGTCCAGGATCCAGGGTCCCCGAATGCAGTGTGTCATGAGGAAGGGGAACCAAATTTGACGAGGCCAGAATGGGGCAATGAGGATTATTGTCCTGTGTAGGTTTTTGGCTTTCTGGAGAAACTTTGATATCAGGGGGAAGGGAGGAAATGCGTACAGGAGTCCCGGGGGCCAATCGTGAATCAGTGCGTCCCTGGGGACTTCCCTGGAGGGTAATAGGGCAAAGTAGCTCCTGCATTTGGCGTTCATTGGAGACGCAAACAGATCGCAGGAAGGCTGGCCCCACGTGCGAAAAATCTTTTCGCAACTGACTGTTTAGGGACCACTCGTGCGGTAACAGAATTGCTCTGCTCAGCCTGTCGGCTATGACGTTGGATGACCCGGGATGTGCGTTGCTATCAGAAAGCGACCCGTGGACTCCGCCCATTGCCAGATTCTCATGGCCTCTCTGCATAGCTGATAGGACTTGGTTCCCCCTTGCTTGTTTATGTACCAGACTACCGACATGTTGTCCGTCTGAACTGCAATAGTTCCCAGAGGAAGAAGGGGAGCAAAGTGTTGCAACGCTAGAAACACTGCCCTCAACTCTAGAACATTGATGTGCAGATTGTACTCTAAATTGGTCCATTCGCCTTGGACTGTCTGTCCCTGAAAGATGCCCCCCCACCCTATCAGGGAAGCGTCCGTGGTCACCGTAACTGTAGGCGTGGGTAGCACAAATGGTCTCCCCTTGGAAAGGTTGCACGTCTGAAACCACCAGTTTAGGTGTGTTTTGCATGTGTTCGTTATAAGAATCTCGTGTGTTAGAGGTAGTTGTTGGAACGACCATTGTGCAAACAGTAGCCATTGTAGGACTCTCATGTGCAGTCTTCCCAAGGGTATTGCAATAAGAGAAGCTGACATGAGTCCCAAAACCTTCACTACCAGTTTTGCTGGGGATTTCCTGGACAAGAGAAGAAGACGTATGTGAGTCTGAAGTGAAAGTATCCTTTCTGGAGGAAGTCTTAGAATTAACTGATGTGTATTTAATTCCGCTCCTATGAATAAGATACTCTGTGATGGCTGTAGTAAGGATTTTCCGAAGTTTACGGAAATTCCTAGGTGAATACACAGTTGAAGAGTATAGTCTCTGGCCTGTACTAGTTGACGCTGAGTGGTGGCAGAAAGGAGCCAGTCGTCCAGATACGGAAACACCTAGAATCCTTGGCGTCTCAAGTGAGACGCTACCACTGCCATGCATTTGGTGAAGACCCTGGGGGCTGAGGTCAGACCAAAGTGCAGGGCTTGAAACTGAAAGTGACTGGCACCAAGCCGGAAGCGCAAGTGATCTCTGGATGCCCTGGCCATTTTGATGTGGTAGTATGCATCCTTCAGATCTATTGAGCACATCCAGTCGTCCTTCTGTAAGAATGGAAGGATCGATTGAAGCGTGACCATTCGGAACTTTTCTTTCTTGACGAAGGTATTGAGGTCGCTTAGGTCCAGAATGGGCCTCCAGTCCCCTGTTTTCTTTGGAACTAAAAAGAACCTTGAGTACGTCCCGAATCCTTTCTGGTCCGCTGGGACTGGTTGGATGACTCTTTTTTCTAGCAGCTTTGAAATTTCTATAGCTGCTGGCTCTCGCAGATGAGGCGGTACATCTGGGAGTCTTTTCTTTGAAATGGGATGGGATAGAAAGGGTATATTGTAACCTCTGGTAACCACGCTTTTTACCCACTTGTCTGTAGTTATGTTTTGCCAGGCCTGAGGGTATAAAGCTAAGCGACCCCCGACTGCCTCCAGAGCAGGACAGTCGGGCCTCCTCTCAGGAGTGTTGGAAAGGTTTACCAGGGAGTGTATCCATGTCACCTTGATTCTGCGGACCCCCTCTGCCGCCAGGGCGGCGTCTTCCACCTCTGCCCCCTCCTCTGCCTCTAGAAGGGGCATCACCCTGTGTGCCTGGGAAAGATCCTTGGGGTTTTCGAAACCACATTTTTCCACCACGTTGCCCTTTGGGGTACGGTCTGGTTGGGGTGGAAAAACGGACTCCGACAGCAGACAGTGTCTTTCCCTCCTGCTCACACCGGGTAAGGGTCTTCTTTACTTTGGGGCCAAAAAGAGTGGCACCGTCAAATGGGGCGTTAGTAAAGGAAGACTTGAAGGCTTCCGCAAATGAACATAAGCGCATCCAGGATTGTCTGCAAAGAGCAATCGCTGAAGCTGCTGCCCTACTCGAACCTTCGGCTGCGTAAGAGATCAGCCTCATGGACGAGTTCACAATGGATGTAAGGGTATTAAGTTGCGCTAACAATTTCTCTGAGACAGCAGCATCTGTATTACCCTGGAGGGTATCTCCCAACTCTTTGACTAGATCCCTCTGCAGTCATGTAAAGTGGGTCAAATAGTTCAGGGATCGCATGGAAAAAGCCGCTGAACTAAAAATGCGCTTCCCATACCTGTCCATAGTCCTAGAATCTTTATTAGGGGGATGGACAGATGAGGAAGATTCCGACATCTCCTTTTTCGTGGCCGCTGCCACCACCATAGCGTCCACTGGAACTCCTTTTGTCAAGTAAGTCTTATCCTGGAGTGCAGTGATATACTTATTGGGTTTCCTTGGGACTGGTTCCACTGTGTCAGGAGCCTCCCACGCCCTTCGAGCAATAAGTTCCATTAATTCATCGAAGGGCGGAGTGACCCAGGAGGAGGAAGGGCGAGCACCGAATGCCTTCAGCAAGACTGACTCATCCTCAGAAGGGGGGAGGGACTGCCAGTCACCTCTCTGTTTCAGGATCTCCAAAATGTCAGAAAAAGAGACATCTTCTGAAGGTGACTTAGGGGACCCTTCTGACTCATCTAAGTCAGTATCGGATGTCAAGGATTCTTGTGGAGAATCTAAGTGTCTCCTCTTACACAATCTTTTCCTAGGGACTTCTTCGTGGGGAGCATCCGAAGAAGCCTCCGAGGAAGAGGGGGCACTCTCCAGGGGTGGCTGAGACACCGGTGCTCGGCGCTTGTATGTGGCCGTGGGTGCAGAGGAGGATAACGGCCCTTTATGGGGAGGAGAGGTTGCTTCTACTGATGTGGTTGTCTGGGTAGACAACACCTTCCTCATTAGATCGAAAGCCCCCGGGTCCCGAGTCGAAGAATCTCGGTTCCGAAGAAATGGGAAGAATCCCCAAAACAGGCACGAAGGCATCGACCCGAGGCGGAGCCGAATCGATCCGCCGAGGCCCGAGGGAAGAGTCGGAACCGAAACGTCGGTTCGACTCTCGGCCCCGGAACCAGGACAGATCGTCAGCTCCGAGACTCGGTACGGGTCCGGCGGAGTCGAGGTGAGAGGAACAGACCGAGAAAGGGCGGTTCTGGACCCGAGGGCTCCACAATCAGAAGATCAACCTCTTCCGGCTCCAAAGACTGGACAGGTCTCGGAGGAGGAATGGATGGAGACAATGGGAGGCCTTCAAGTTTCGACACCAACTGGGTGGAAACTGAAATAAGTTTGGATAGGGCCGAATGCTCCAATAACTTCTGCACCACGATCCACATCGACATCGGAGAGCTTAGAAGAAGAACGGGTCGAAGGAACCGAAGACGGAGCCGACCTCAATAGAGTCGAAGGAGGGAGCTCCATCACCGGTTCCAAGACTCGAGGCTCAGGAACTGACACCAGTTGAACACTCGGCCCCGAAGTCTGTGGAACCGGTGATCTAACTTTACTCGAAGAGCTCGGAGCCGATGACTTGGGCTCCGACGTCTTCGATTCCTTCGAGGTTTGGATGCCTGGTCTGAAGCATCCAGAGCCTCCTGAAAGGAAGGTTTTAATAACCCCCTGTCCATGAGTTTCCTGCGCCTATCTGTCATGACCCTCCCACTAAAAGAGTGACAAATTGAACAGTCCTCTTGTAAGTGGAGAGGGCCAAGGCAGTAGACACAGGAACTATGGTTGTCAGTAACTGACATTTTTTGGCCACACTGGCAACGTTTAAAGCCTGATTTAATTTTCTCAGACATCTTACAGGTAAGAGAAAAGTCAAGTCCAGTATAAGAGACAAATCCAATTGCAAAAAGTCAAATCCGATGTATATGTAAGTCCGGCTGTCAAATTTAAGTAAGGGGTGGTAGGCCCCGAAAAACTCTAACCAGTTAAATAAACTTAACGGTACCAAGAAATTCTACCTACACACACACATACACTATGTCTATCAAAAGGTACTTTTAGAACAAATTTTTCTAAAATATAACAAAATTAAAGTTATATCTTATCTCAAGTTGCTCGAGCTAGATCCCAGCGATGCGAACACAGCAGCGGCAAACTAGATCTGAGGTAAAGGCAGAGGGGGATTGTGGGTATTAGGTTGTCTCGAGCTTCTTCTCGATGCAGAGCTTGCAAGCGGCCGACACGGAGCCGAGGATCGGCTCCGAACCCATGTGTAAGAACAAACGGTGAGATTGAACACTATCACATTATTACAATACACAATACCAGATTAAACAATCCTCTGTCGGAATATTTTTATGAAATCTGAGTAGCATCATATACTTAACATGTGTCAGAACTTTGTGCAATTCCTACCTGCCCACTTGTGTCAGCATTAAAAACATGCACCTGGAATGTCAAGAAAGTTACTGCATGTACAAACGGAAACTATGCTTTGGTAACATCTATTTACAAAGGAAAATCATCTGTACTCTGCTAGTGAAACACTTTCAACATTCTGTAGAACCTTTAAGTTCAACAAGTAGGTTATGTTCTCAACACATGCACACAACACTGCATCGACTCTTCTCATGGTAACTCACCCAGCCATGAGGTGGGCATGACTCATAGACTATCATGGGTTAGAAACAGTCAAGCACAATGTTTCCCTTCTACCACAGACTTCCAGTCAAACACAATCTGGCTGATAAAACTACAATTCCTATGAACTTTTATATAATCTATATTTCCTAAAGACTATACTACCTGCTATACATTTGTTCGGTTACTCAGGACATAAAGCAATTCTTACATTATAATATCTTTGCTGAAATATTTTGATTGTGCCATCTATTTTTGTAAAATATTTCTGTTATTGTACATTACTTTCTGCCTTACAGAGTATTTTCTTATTAATTAATTTGTACTATATTTGTTAAACGTGGCTAATCTTAAGTTTAAAATGCAAGTTTGCAAAATCTTTCAGCTTCCGTATTCTTATGTAATGATGACTTCATTTTATCAGTGCTTTTACCATGGGGCTTCTGCTGAAAAGGGGTTGCTTTGTCCTGTTGGACTACCCCATTAAATAAATGCAAGCTAAATAAATAAACAAACAGTAATTTAGGAATCTAACACCTAAGTGCATATATGTTCTTTAAATTTTTTTGCAGAAAGATTACAGCAGCTGATCTGTGTCTTGGCTGCTACACACATCTGATTTACTGCAATTACCCCTCTGTAACTGCGGTGGTGGTGCTGCGGTAGCGTTGTCGCCTCACAGTAAGACGTTGTCCTGTTCGATTCTTAGCTAAAGTGTCTTCTGTGTGGAGACATGCGTGAATGGGCGTACCTTCATTGAAGGTTGTGCGTCAGGGCTGGCAAATCGGCACGTAAAAATCTACTGCCAATCATTAGCGGACCGGAGTTCCGCTGTGGCGACCCCTAACCGGGAAAAGCCGAAAGACACAACAACTCCTGATGGCTGAGCTTTTCAGCGACAGTTCAGTTAAAATGCACATCTAACATGGCACACACAACTTTGGATGAAACAAAGTACAATACAGAAGCTGTCCCCAGTGTCATAACCAGGTTATAGCAACCAGAGATCACATATTTCAGTTAAGAAGCCTGCCTGACTCTTAAGATACCAGTAAATGATTGGCTGACAAGAAAGCAAAAAAGCATGGCTTTTCCTGTGTGCATATATCTACCCATTAAATCTTCTTGATCGTTGGAAGAAACCATTACTAAATCTGCACTATTTATAATTTGTTTACATGCAAGCAATTAAAAATCAGAAAAGGGTAAACTGCTTAGAAGCAACAGTATAAACAACCTGCAAGATGCCACAATCACTAAACAGCATCAGTAATACTGAAAACCTGCTGATGGAACACCAGTGGTTTTCAGTTGCTGCTTGATTTCTCGTATGGCATGTTCTGGCAATGACTAAAACACAGACTGTATACAAATAATACCACTACAAACTCAAGCACTGAAATGACTGGTATACAGTTTGCATTAACTACATGTTAGAATCACTGCTGTCTAGGAAAAGCAAGTACCAGAAAGGTGACATGGCCTGTGGCCACCCACACTTCAGGAGCGTAATGATTAAAGAGAATTCTGTATTTCTGCATCTGCCAGAACATTCTGCTTCAAGCTGTAATTACAGCATTTGTAGTTTCTTCTTAATATCTTGCATATGTTATGGCAAGTTGCTGCATATTATCTCAGATGAAAACCTCAAAAGTGGAATACAAACTTATTTTTAACAAGCACTTATGCCTTAAAACCAAATCCTTGTTTTGATTTCATGTAGAAGTAAATTATTTTTTCTCTATACCACACACAGTCACATACCTCAGATGACAGAAACAATGTTCCTTAAAGTAAAATAAAATACCCCACACCATCATTTAGGTCAAGTAGAGTGCACTGTATTGTATCTGCTCAAGCAGGCATACGAAAACACAGTAAAGCTAGACAGGGCTGTATTGTGTTACAGCTTATTTGTGTAATGTGTATCACTTAAACAGCTCATACCATCAAAAAGCTGCAGATGTTCATAAACAGGATGTCATTTATTCTGCATGTCTCTGAGAAAAATGATATGCCAGGTCAATAAATATGAGCCATTACACTCCAAATGGGTATCCAATATGAACCATTTGGGCTAAGTGGCTTTAAAATAAAGTACACAAGTCATGTACTGTAGCTTGTTGAAAAAGCAGTCCCTTTTCTTCGGTTGAGACACTAGGGAACTACAACTGAGTCTCCAGCAGGAATGCTGAGGAAGCAAATATGTATGGAAATTGACAGAGTAAATCGGTCACATCTGTCCATGACTTCTGCTATTATCCTCAGGCTGGTTGTCATAAAAGGTAAGTCAAGGGTATTCTTTTATGCAGCCATTCTTAGCTTTCTGTAATAGTGTAGTATGGTTGCTTCTGCTGCTGCTTCAGCTGTGAGAGCACGCATCTCAGTAGGCACCACAGACAGTGAGTGCTGTCATTCAGTGAATGTGTAAACTGACAGTGGTGCTCATACCCTTGTAATCTATCGCCCAATGACTGGGCATAAGCTGTATCCACTACAGCCTATTAGTTATTGCTTAGTCAACAAAGGAAATTCAACAAAGCTTGTAACTTACTTTCATAACACTTTATTGTTCTACAAAGTTTGCTGACCTCAGTGCAACTTATAACAAGGGGGGGGGGGTGCAGGGGGCTTTGCTCTTTATACAAAAACAAAGTAAAAAGTTTTATCAAAGCAATGCTTGCTTAGTCACTCCTAATCAAAGGACTTTAGCTAACTGCCTGATGATATGAAACTGGTCATCAGTGACATGGTCCTGTAATCACAATCACTGACAGCAACTCAAGACTACCATATATTTCCTAGTGATGTTCTCATGGATGAAAACTGGGTCTGAACATAGGAAAGAGTCACTCCACTCATGTAAAAAAATGCATGCAGGATGGGGTGTGAGCTAGTGATTACATTCTATTAAAATAGGATGGGAACAACAGAGCACTTCAAAATAAAACACTATGTTAAGACTGAGGGCATTCTTAGTGAGTTAACTATAACACATTAAAATAGAATAATAATAGTACTGCAAACAGAGAGTCATACTTGTGTTTTCATGTATGCATTCATCTTCAAGGAAAAAATTCAGTAGAAAGGAAAAGATAATCCTTCTGGCTAAGCATGAGATGTGCAGAAATAATAATTTCAAGGGAAAGCTACAGAATGTTCCTTTCTCAAGGAAAAGATATGTGCACTTGCAATGGAATGCTTGATAAACAATATACAGTGAGGCACATGCAAAATATGGCTTGAAAACCAAGGCTAAAGAGGCATGTAAAACATTACAGAGTTTTGGTATTATTAGAAAATACTTCAGACATAATGAAGTCAGTAAGTTAGCGTGTGGACTGATATGTAAAAGGGTCTTTACAGTACAGACACTCGAGCCTGAAAACAGACGTCAGATCATATATCCATACTATTCAGGAGGAAAAGACTGTTTCAGTTAATATTATTCAGGAGAATCAGAACATACGTGCAGAAAGTTTGGATATATTTATCAGCACTGTTATTGTTATCCTGCATTCCAGAATTTCTACTTACTGCTATTGCTGATCAACACTGTTACTGAAGACAGTATTCAGATATTAACATCTAATAGAGCATTATTAACCAAACTACAGTGTTTGTAGACTTTATTATGAAAGTATAAAATGATATCCCATAAAAGAGAGACTGGCACCTGTTCAGCACAAGCGTGGGTAATTAACAAATAAAGACTTTCATTCCAGTCTCATTTCAGTTTTTCCAGTTAATTCCAGTATAATACAGTCTTATCAGTTCTTTCACACTACAAAACTCTTGCATACCATTACAAAGGTGACAGCATGGGCAAACAGGCATCTTACTAAAGTAGCAGGAACATTCTACTTGCACTCTGTCAGAGAGACACTTCCTAGAGTACCCAAGTATTGATGATGATGTCAAATGGCCATAATGGGCTTTTACTTACTACACCAATTACTGATTTGCATTTGATTAATGGGATTGTCCAACGTGGCAATAATCCCATTTCAATGGACACAAGCTTCAGTGTACTTTATAACTGATGCAGTATGCTACATACAAATGATACAAACCAGAATTATCATCTGACATGGTATATATACAAAGTTTCTAAGATTAACCATTTGCATTACAAAACAATGCATATAAGCATTTTCTTTGAGTGCCACTATCAGTGAAGCTAAGGCTGTAGCTTGTTTTACTTAGTCACAGTTAAATTCATTTATAAAGCAAACATCAAAAACTGGTAACAGCTAAGTAAAAATAATAAAATATTCATACACAGTAACTCTAGCACTTTACATTTGCTTAAAGTTTGGTAAAAACAGGTGAACATACTTCAATATTTTTATTTATTTATTTATTCCCAAATGTAAATCAGACATACCACATTTATTTGCATTTGGTAACCAGGATAACCTGAGTGGGAATTTGTCTCTTTCAAATGAGGTTCAAGGAGATCAGCTCCGTAACAACATTAAACAGAGATGAAAATGCAAAATACAAATTTCATACTCAACATACCAGAAGTATAATTCAATAAGAAACACAGAAAAATCTTCTGAAATCATTTACATGTAAACATAAGTATGAATTCTCCTTTACATACAAAAAATGTACCAGTACAGCTCATTTGAGATGCTTCTGAATGTTTTAAGAGCAACTGAATGCAAATTATACACGGATTCCCCCATAATTATAAAAATAATATTGATTACTGGGAAGCATTTACTTTAGTTACATTCCCTTTTGCTTGAGCTGGTTTGCTAGTGGCACAGGTATGAATGTACAAGAAGAACTATGCCAGTTGTGGCTAACACTGCTGGAAAGTGTGTGTGTGTGTGTTTGTGTTTGTGTTGGGGGTCAAACTTTTTTTTTAAGCACTGTAAGAAACTAAACTGTTTTCACTTTATAAAACTGACAATGGAAGTGCAAGGAGAGTTGGAAAATCCACTAACTACAGGATCTATAGTAGTGGGAGGGGTGAGAATGATTTTGTGACCGGCCGGTACTACATAGCAGGAAAGTTTGCTGCACATGCATTACAAGACTAAGTTATGAAGAATGACAAGGCTGTACTCTGTCTTACATCATATGTTATCTAGTTTAATTCAGTTATGTGCATAGCAGGATATTCATCCTATGTACCTGAAGCACTTAGACATTTCTGAAGTACTTGCCTTTACGTGAATAGCTATATATACACATACACACACTGTACACATACAGTAGAATACTCCTTTTGTAAATGTTTTTGTGGGTGTAAATAAGAGAATGCACAATGAGTGATTATTCATTTCTGTGAATCACATATGGTTAAATTAAAGTTTTATATATTGTAGGTTAAGTAGAACTGTGCAGGAAAATGAATATTTGATTTAAAATTGGCAGTTGTGAAAATGTGTAAGATTATGCTATAGTAGTTGGTGTGTATGTGCAAGTGTTTGGAGGTTAGGATTAGAGAAAGGGCAAGTTCATGTCTAGTATAGTGTTGTCCTTTTGTCTTGTGTAGTGGTACTATTAGGGAAGAGTTTTTAGCAATATAATGCGCAGGGTTGGGGTTAGGGTCAGCATACATGAGTAAGGTGGTGCAGGATGATGATGCATGATCTGGGTTTTGTAGAGGTGGTTTACTGAAGTGGGAGAGAAGTATTCAATATTTTGTGATTTGCACCTACTTTTACTCAGTGTTTTGTGCATTCCCTGTCTCTATACTTTGTTCTACCATTTTGAGGTTCTCTCTCTTTCTCTCTCATGTTTTCTACCTCATATGCTATAGTCAAATATACATACATAAACTGCAAGTGAGCGAACACACACACACACCAACCTACCTACATTATTTGTAATTCGGCATGCACCACATGAACACACAAATCTGCAGGATATAATGTCTTTGGGTGAAGGAAACTGGTCTTTCAGGTATAATGAAATGAGGCATTTCTTTCAGTTTCTACAACACTCTCAAAAATACCATGCAAAGTCTACTCAGAGCCAAGTGCTTATAATCTAATACAGCACTGCCATACTATTAATAGAGATTACAGTGGTCCAAGCTTATTCCTCTATGTGCATTTTTGGGCAAAGGTCCACACAATTATGTGCCAGGTGATGACAGAAAGCTGCTAACAGCATCAGGTTTCACTATCCAGATCTCAACAGCACAGAGTACTGAAAAAAATTTGACAAATCTGGAAACCCTTACTCCAAGACCACACACAGTTTCACGGCACAGATAAACAGGAAAATTACTTCAAGTTTTACTTGAGAGTTTAACAAATCATTTAAACTATTCAGCCTTTACTACACTAATTTCCAACATGCTGTAATTTTCAACTGGTTCACTAAATCTTTCAGTCTACAGAAGAATTCTGAAATAACCCAATCTAAGGCAGCAGGGTGGCAAAGTGGAAAGATCAATGCTTCAGAGAAGGTCTGGGGTTCAATCCTGACTTATGGTCATTGCTTGTGTAGAGTCTACATATTCTCCCCATGTTTCTGTGGGTCTCCATTTTTTCTCAAACTTCTCTAAAACATGCTTGTTGACTGACTACCCTTAAAATGTTTGTCAATATACGTATGTATTTATTCTTGCTTTTATGGTTTGGGTCATAACCCAACAGAGCTCATGGATCAGCCTCTTCACCTGGTTAACAAATAAGTGAAAACAGGAAAGTAAGTTGCATATAATTAAACTTATCATAATAGTAGATCTTCAAGAAGTGGTTACTATGACTGTATATGATAACACTAAGGTTTTATTCCACCAATTTTACCCCACTGAAAAAAGCAGTCCATTATTCCTTTCCAAGCCAGCATTCCATGGCATAGTGGCTGATGCACAAGTCACTCAAAAAAGCACTGTTGCTAGGCACCTTCCTTTGCCCTTCGTATCTATTAGCACCAGTTTTGATTATGGCAATATTTAACCAAAACTAATTCAGAAGCACTGTTGTGTAAACAAAAAACAAGTAGCAGTGAAAAATTGAAGAACAGTTGTATTTAACTATATCAAATTTTCAGGGGGGGGGGGGGGCAACTTTGCCATTTCAGTAACTACTCCTCAAAAAGCTGCTGATATGCTAACAGATGTACTACCTTCTTCAGGGAATGCTACTATAACAAAATATCATAACATTAGGGTAGGTTCCCAAGCAGTACTCATGTACCAAGGGGAGAGAGATGTAAGAGTCACTCTAGCACAACAATGTCACAGCATGTCTTGCCCCTAGTCTGTGCACCTGCAGCTTGTTGTGCTTAGTTAAAGTGTGGACCACAACTCTCATCCTTTCAACCCAGAATGTGGATTATTACCTCTCATGGTGTGGAACAAATGGGCAAAATGTGGACCTTACAGACAGCTTACTAACAAGGAAGCTCACGATAGTTACATTATGTTATTTTATATTTATAAACGTTATTTTGATAAATTAATATGATTCAGTATTGTTTACAGTGGATATCGGTTAAAAAAACGGAATATATGACAAATGTTTTAAAATATGGAAAAATGAGAAACATGTACTTTTTAAGATCCAAATGAGGAATGTTCCTCATAATGAGGTACACCTGAGAAGCATGGCATCGACTGTGGACCATGTGGCACTTTCTAAAATGTCTTGTGCAGTAACATTTCTGAAACACACTAATGTTTCGAGCGCTCTAGCACATAAAGTCCTTTACCAAAAAGAAAATACACCTGCACTAAAAATATTATCAGCCCCTACACCAGCACCCGGCCACTGCGATCATCCACTAGACTCCTAGTTCAAATATACAAATCCAACTACTCAGCTGGGGACTCTCTGTCAACTCTGCTGGAAAAACATGGAACAGACTCCCAGCTGACTTGACCCTAGAACCCTCACTAACTCGATTCAAAAACAAACTCAAGAAATACTTCAAAATTCATTGGTTATGTCCTTGCACTAACCTCAACTAGTGATCTCTCTCTTACTTGGGTGCCTTACCTTCAACTACTTCTAACTTTTTTCTACCACACTATTTCAGGAAGGGTCAATTGTATAACTGCTGCTCAATGTGTCTTAAACCTGACTGTAATGTTATGCATGTATAACTTTGAAAATAATGTTATGTTTTGTAAAGTGTTTTATAATAAGTTAGTACTATATGTACTACATGCTGGTATTGTTTATGACTGTAGTCTGCTTGAAACTAGCATTTACTAAATGTTCAAAGTGTATTATTATCTTGGGGCTTTTCTCCTCGGGCCTGTGCTGAAAATGGACATATATCCAGTCAGACTATCCCGGTCAACAAATGTAAAATAATAAAATAAAAAATAATAATAATGCGCTTTTCCCTTATAAGCGGTTATTACATTTGGCATGACAAATGGAAATGCAATAGGCCAGTCGTTTAGTATATATTTTATTAAATGGTAGGTCTTTTCCTTCATATTTTTTTTTTGTTTTTCTTGCGTGATATTTCTGTAGTCTATAAGCAATCCACAAGCTTAAACAATGTTCATCATTTTGATTTAGCTTACATGGAAGAATGCAGTTGAACAAACTAGTTAAGAGGTACTGCCACTACTTTATACATGAAAATTGGACTAGTTTTTAATAATCAGATTCTTTCATTATGAAACAATATAAGCAGATTTATAAAAAAGGGCATCTTACCTACCTACTATGTTTTTGTATAGTCCTCCTAACTTAGACTATTTCTCTGCCTCTCCTCCACACTTCAGCCTCTCTCTTTAGCTATCTTCCTATCTCATACTGTTGGCATATTGTTTCTCTTCTGACTCATCTTCATTCATAGTATTGCTGTCTTTTCTATACATTGTTATTGTTATAATTTTTGATCTCCTGTATCCTTTCAAATTTTATGTAACTGTTTTGTGGAGCTTTTCTCCTTGGGTCTCCGCTGAAAAAGGGTCTCTACCCGGTCGGACTAACCCGGTTGACAAATGTAAAATAAATAAATAAATGAAGTTTGAAATTCTGGGAAATTAATATTTATACATGTATTTGCCTATCTTTCAGCTTTAATACTTTAATGCATTAAATACAAGAGTGCACAATTTATTTATTTAAAGGTATCCAAATTAAAGCTAAACGTTAAAGTTCACTGAAAGCATGCAAGTGTTTTTTTCACATCTCTGAGAATAGAAGTAAGACAAAAAAGGACAGCAATCTATGTTAAGTAAGAATGTGGGCTCAAACATTAACTTTAACATGATCAACCCTAATTTTAGAACAGGTAATACATGTCATGAGAGCTGTCAGTTTGGGACAATTGTTCCACTTTGGAGGGATAAACTCTTTTTGGGAAACCGTATATAGTTGTATGTGTTTGCTGCAAGCTAAAAATGGTTGGGGTTGAAAATGTATTTTGCTTGTTCGTTTCTTAAGTGTTTTTATTGAAGTAAAAAGTCATGGCAATGTGACATGAGTTCAAACAGAGTTGAGAACTACATGCAGGATCAGCTGCCAAAAATTAGTATGCGCATGTATACTGCAAGTTGGAAACAAATATTCAAAAGATCTGTTGTGATAATATACAAGAGTAATAGCTTTTTATCAGAATGGCTGCTTTGTTAATATTAACATGGAATGCAAATGATTCTACAGGTCTAGACAAAAAATGCAAAGTGTGCTGAACTACATTAGGAAGTCTAAGATGAAAAATAGCAGCAACACAAGAGACGCATTTGGATAGAAATAATCATGTGAATTTGATAAAGTTTTCATGGTGGACATTCATGGCAAAATGTGGGGCAATGGCAAAATAGCAATAATAATGTTGATTCCCACAGGGATTCTAATAATTATAGAAGAGAGAAAAAAGACAATAACGGCAGATTTGTGGTCATGAAGGCATATTGGTAGAGGAGGAAGAAAACTACATTGGCAGGTACTTATATTCCAACTAAAACTACCATGAAACTTAGAAGAATTTTGGGAAGAATAAGCTTTCAGCAGAGAATATTATGTAGGGGTGGAGATTAGAACCTGATTTGCAATAGTGAGGATGTAGCATGTGGGCCTAGTAGGGAAATATAACAAATAAGGCAGATTTCTGCCGTTTAAAATATGATGGAAATAAGACAGAGAGAGAGAATAGAGAGATTTGGGAAATAAGTGATAGGAATTATTTAGAGGTGTGCAAAAGGTTTAAGTAATGCTGAAGAAGCGGAGTCTCAAAACAAGAAAAGGGACAACCACAGAGTGCTAAAGGGAAAATATGGGTAATGTGCATGAGTTCAGAAATGTCACAGTTAATCATATATATATATTCTGCTAACAATTCTGGAATGCAAAAACTTTTAGCACAACAAATTAGATAAAAGGAAGTAGAAGGAGCTGTAGCCAAAGTTAGGGAGCCTGTGATAAGAAAAATAACAACAGATCCTTCACAGGTATTAGAGGTACTTCAGAAATTTTATGACAATGTGTATAAAGCAAACAAATGGGAAAACTAAGAAAAATGTACAAATGGGAAACTTAATTACACCAAGGTTAGACGATGTTCAGCAATTAAACAACTAAAGTAGAAAGATAAGTGATAAAAATGGTGAAATATAATTAATCAGCAGGGAAGTTTCCAAGGACAGACATGATTTCTGATTAAATTTGTAAGTTAGGATGGAAGAAAGTGATAAAGATCTGGAAGGACTTGTTTAACAATATTTTAAAATAGAGGTATATACATCCTTAAAATAAAGCTGTTGTGTCTAAATGCTACAAAGAGAGGAATAACCCTTCAGGTCCAGCTTTATATAGACAAATTTCAATATCAAACCATGATTATAAAGTTTTTACATCTACAATAACTAATAGAATGGAAAAGGTATTAAAGTTGACAGATGTGGCTTAATGTGCTTTTATAGATGTGAAGCAAAAATTAGACAACATTAGTAGAAAAATTATGATCTAGCAGGAATCAGATTGTAAGAACGCACTGTTTTCATTGGGGGGGTCACGATGCAAAGAAAGCTTTTGAGTCAGCTGGGATTTTATGGACAAGACAACATTAGCATCTGGATCCATTACAGAATAATACAGTCAATGAGGAGGAAATCTGAAGGGTTGAAGGCAATAATTAAGGTAGGAAGTTTCCTCTCTGATGAGTTATGTTTGATTAAACGAGCCAAGCAGGGATGCCCCCCCCCCATGTTACTTGCTTTACATTTGAGCCTTTGGCAAGGAAAATGAGAGATTCACAAATTCAGGAATATAACTGGTATGGTACTCTAGAAAACTTAGCTGTATTTGCTGATGATGACAAAAAAATGATAATTAAACAATGACTCCAGCGGACAACTATGTACCCACGTATGAACTGCAACGGCAATACCAATAGGGACATAAGATAAAGTATTTAGGTATATGGATTAAAAAGGATGCGGTTATGGCAGCTAAAGGCATATGGGAATAATCTGGAATCTCTTTATTATAGATATGGATAATAAGATTCAAGCAGTGAATTTGTTTAGTTCCCTTAGTGTTATACACAGATTAGATATCATTTATTAATCAGAGGAAAAGCTGTGGCTGACTATTAATATAGGTTCATAGGTAGATACTAGGCTATCTGCCCGAAGGCGTTTATAAGCCTAGCCAGAATGGGTTGGCTTTCGCCGCCCCCTTAGATTAGTTCCCTGTGCCTCTGTCCAGCAGAGCCACTGAAGTGATCTTCGGGGTAAACTTTCTGTTTCCCATCCACTCTTCAAGGTTTCTCTTGACGAGTGCTAGCGAGGAGCTCTGCCTAATGTAGATTGGAATCTTGTTCCAAAGCATGGGAAGTCTTTGGGACAGGAATCTATCCCTCCAGCATGTCCTACTTATTGTTGTGGTGAAGTTTAGATCTCTAGAGCGTGTGGCTCGAAGGGATAAGCTTTTCTTTAGGTGGAGCATGTCCATCAATTCTGGGTTGGACATGGCATTGTATGTCAGGCAGAGATCACCTCTGAGCAGGCGGTATGGAACAGAGTACAGCTGGAGTTTCTTCAGTCGAGCTGCATAGGGCATCTGTTTGAGGCTAGTGATCCTCTTGCTGAGGTACTTCTGTGGTCTTTCCAGCTGTTGCAGGTGTCTTGTAAGGTACATCCCAAATGGGGCATTGTACTCTATGATGAGTCTGATGAGTGATGAGCAGAGGGGCACAATGACCTCTTTTAACCTGGATGCAAATCCTTTTGTGATTAGGTGGGCCACATAGAAGGATTTTCTAACCACTTTGGCAATGTGATTATCAAAGGAGAGATTACTATCCACTTGGATTGCCAGATCCCTTATTAAGTTTTCCGTATTTAGGGGACTACTACATATGTGGTAGTTTGTGGGTACTTTGTTATTTCCAAAGGGAATAACTATGCACTTTTTGGCATTTTGCTTGAGGCCATGATTTTGACACCAGGTATCCGTCTCAGTGAGACCCTTTTGGAGGATGTCTGTGTCAGCCAGAGCGTCAATTATAGCCCCTAGTTTGCAGTCGTCTGCGAACTTGGTCAGCCATAGTCCTCCTGTGCTTGTCTGTACCTCTGAGAAGTATATGCCGAACAGGAGGGGTCCTAGAACTGAGCCCTGGGGAATGCCACTTGTAACCGGTTTAGAGTCAGACCTAGCTCCCGCAACTCTCACCATGTGGGTTCTGTCCGTGAGCCAACTGGTAACCCATCTTGAGACAGAGGGGTTTATGTTCAGGCTGGTGAGCTTGTCTACAATACCAGAATGGGGAATTGTGTTGAAGGCCTTTGCGAGGTCTAGGTAGGCTGTGTGTACCACCTTTCCCTCGTCTATAGCCTTGGTAACTGTTCTCAAAGAAGCCCACCAGGTTTGGGAGGCATGATATGCCCTTAACAAAGCCGAACTGGGTAGAGTCCAGTGTTTGGAGGTTCCCAATGTCTCTGTTAATGAATTCCATGATGCTGTGCTCCATAGCCTTACAGATCAAACTAGTTAGGCTTATACGGCGATAGTTTCCAGGGTCTGTTGTGGCTCCACCTTTTTGGAGTGGAATAACCATTGCTGTGCACCACTCTATGGGTACGTAGCCTGTGGAGTGGCTGAGTTTGAACAGTGTGTTTAGGTGAGGGGTTAGTTCATCTTTGAGCTCATGTAGGACTCACCCTGGGACACTGTCTGGTCCCATTGATGCTGTGTTTTTGGCTTTGGAGAGGGCTATTTTAACCTGAGTGTCTGTGATTTCAGGGGCTCTACATTCTTCTGGTATGGTTATGGGCCCTTTTGGGGGTGAGAGGGAGGTGAAGTTTGCACTGAACCTGTCTGCCAGGATGTTGGCAATATCGGTTGGTTCAGTGTATTTTGTGCCATTCTGCACTAACTCCGAGCAGATCTGAGCATTGCCACTAAGATTCTTGACATAGCTAAAGAATGCCTTGTGGTTATCTTTGGAGTCCTTGGCAAGTTTTCTTTCAAAGTTCGCCTTGGACGATTTTATGAGGTATCGTTGTTTCTTGCTGATACTGATCAGGGATGTCTTCCCTTCTTGAGATTTTACTCTTTTCTGTACTAATTTCCTCCTTCTATTGTATAGCTTGTTTATGGCAGGGGTCCACCAGACTGGTTTCCTTTTCTTAGAGGAGTGAATCTTGGTTTTGCTTGGGATAGCACGATCCATGCATTCTTGTAGGTGCCCGTAGAATGCATTAGTTAAGGATTTTGTAGCTTGTTCAGAGTTATCCTTTAGCATGGGGGCTTTGAAACTTTCCACCTCCGTCTTAAGTAATGTGAAGTTTGCTTTTGAAAAGTTTTTCACGGTGGTTTCATTGTCCGAGGGTGGGGGCGGAATGTGGATATCCAAAGTGATTTGTTTATGGTCAGATCTAACCAGCGAGGGGTTGACCTCCAGTGTGGAACACCGGTCGACCATGTTGATAATGACCAGGTCCAATATGTTGTCACTTCTGGTAGGAATGTTGACCAGTTGTTCGAGGCTGTTTGAATTTATAAATTCTAGGAAATGTTGGGCAAGGGAGTTAGTACTTGAGTAGTTCTCCCAGTTAATGTTTGGGTAGTTGAAATCACCCAATATTAGGGTGTTTGGTAGGACCTTTAGGTTACCCAGTGTTTCCAGAAATGCGGAATGGGGGTCCTGGGACATGGTGGGTGATCTGTAGGAAGCTACAATTTGAATTGCAGTTTTGCCCATTGTTAGTTGCACATGGATAATCTCTGAAGCATCGTACTGTGCCACTAACCTGGAGGTATGGGTATCCTTGATGAATGTGGATACTCCCCCGCCTTTTGTATTTCGGTCCGGGTTCTGTGGCCGAAATGTATGGTATGAGTTGTAGCCTGGTAGTGCTGGGGTGCTCTCTGGAGTCTTAAACCAGGTTTCTGTTACTGCACATATATCGATTTTCCCCATACTGAGGAGTGTCTCAAGTGCATGCATTTTGAAGTTTAGACTTCTGGCATTGAGTAGTATTACCCTCAGATTTTTGTTACTTGTGCTATTTACGGCGGTGGGTTTGTCTTTTGAGCCTTGCCTAAAAAAGGCACTATGGGGGTGGCAAGAGCCTTGGCCAGTATTCGAAAGCCTAAGGGTGACAGGTGCAAGCTGTCTCTAGCGAAGCAGCGTGGCTTGCCGAGCATGTCATCCCAGGCAAACAGACACTGGATCCCCTTTGAATGACACCAGAAACTTAGCCAATTGTTGAAACTGATAATTTTTTCTTTATACCATGGTATCATTCTTGGTGAGGGTAGGATGCTACTCAGGGTCATACCGGCCAGGGCTATGTGATCAAAGAGCTCTTCCATGTCTCTTTTCATGTAGTCCAGGGAGGTACAGCTCAGGTCATTCACACCAGCAAGGACAATGACAGAGTCGTATTTGTACTTGTTCTGGAGTGACCTGAGTGCTTGTGTTATGTGGTGGATCCTGGCACCCGACAGGCAGGTAACAGTAACCTTCTCCTTATTCAGCCTAGTGAGTGGGACGTCAGTGTGCCTGACTATAGAGTCACCTATTACTAGTATGTTGGGTATGTTATTTTACCTTGAGGACTGTGATTACGTGGCACACTGGTTTTGTGAAGTATGTGTTTCATGGTTTGTGTTGGGGGGGGTGGAGGTTGCTTGGATGTCTGCTTTGGAGGACTCTGTTGCTTTGCAGATTTTTATTTAGAGCCTCCGAGTATGTTTTCGTGTATTTACGTGTGTTTTTTTGCCGGTGCTGGTTTAATGGGTCTATGTGAGACTGCTGGTGTGATGCCAGTATTTCCCTTCTCCTCTTGACTGTATGATGTAATCTTGGGTTGAGAGAGCTTAACCTCCAGTTTGGCTGTATAACTGCATCTCTCGCATGTATTAGTGTTTGGTGGTAGGAGGAGAGGGTTGTCTGTGTACATGAGGCAGTTGTAACATTGCCTCAAAATGCCCAGATTCATCACCTGGACTGGAGAGTACACCTGAAACTGCCCTTTGGACATGCCTGGTTAGGTAGGTACAGTAAACTGTTTTACTGAATGGCTTGTAAGGTCGAATAGACAGCCTTGTCCTTCTGTAGTGCTAGGGTTTATAAGTGCTTGCTATGAGTCTTGAGCAAATGTCAGGCTGAGAAATGAATGGCTTGAGTGTTTAAGTTGAAAGTTTGTCCAGTTCCAAGGGAAAAACTGAAGAGGAGACTTTGTGGAGCCGGGAATAGTTATACCCTAGCTAACTGGTGCTGCCCGGCGCGCAAAGCCAGGCAAATGCGGTTTTTATAACAGGGAAATGAAACCGATAGAAATTAGCCCAAAATGGCCAATAAACTACTACTTTCTGGGCTGAAACCACTCCTCCAGGGACAGATAGGCTGCTCAAAGCTCCCCTGTCTCACAGGTGAACAGAGAAACTTCCTTCTATCCTAGTAAGGTATGGGCAAACACAGAGATTTGTAACACAGCCCTGAATTCAGCATTAACCTGAAAACTGGACTATACTAGCTTAGAAAGGCGGGAAACAAGTATATATATATATATTTTTTTTTTCAGAAAATAAAGCAGATACAATAAAAAAACACTTTAAATGCGCATAAGAAGATGCTTATTGTCATATATCTCAGTTCAGAGTTGTAGTCAATGCCCCTATTAATAAAGTAGGAAGAAACTCAAATACAGTAAAAGCAGATGAATAAAGTGGAACTTATATATATATATATATATATATATATATATATATATATATATATATATAAAACAATAGAAAATGAACAATCTGATTTAAACAAGTTATCCAATTAACCAGAAAAAAACTCAAAACTGAGCCCTGTTGCAGCAGTCTTCAATCAGACAAGCTCTAACTACACATTCCTGCTACTAGGGTGCAGGGGAACCTTCTCCAAAAACGATGGCCTGGATCATTGCTCAAGTTATACAAAGAAAGCTAGATAGAGAAGAATTAATTTATTTGGGGGGGGGGACAAAAGTCAAGTAGGATAGGCTGATTCTTTCCCTAGAACAAGGTTTGGGGTTACCTAATTTGAAGGGGTACTTTAGAGCTATGTAGTTAAGACATGCACATAACTCAAGCAGACGTTATAAATCTAAGTGGAAAAGGATGATGGGGACAATGAAACTGTCAGGAAATGTTTGACAGATAGAGAGAGAGATTATGATTCTGGGTGCAAGTCCTTAAGGAAAATAAAAAGAATACAGAATATTACACACAAACTGACAAAGTATTCTAATAATCACACCAGTAGGAGTATAGAAAATAAGCAGGAGGGAGTGGAATTTAGTACAGGAAATTAGCAAAGGAGCCAAGGCATTGGGAGCAACTAACTTGGGAGTAATAAGAGTGAGATGAGGCTAAGCACACAGACCAACTTCCATACCAGGTTTGATAAGACAGCACATGCAAACAGAAAGGGATATGGGAGTGCCAAGTGAAAATAAACACACTCTGGTAGTGTGTTAAGCAGACTCTAGAACAGAAGCTTCTTTAAAAAAAAATAAATAAAAAAAAGATTATTACATATAACATATTACATAACTATAAGAATTAATCACAGGAGATTAGAAGCAATTGGGAAAAGACAACAGAATAGCAATGTACATACTAACAATGAGAAGAAATGTGGGAGGCTCCCACGTATGCAGAAAGGTGCAGAAGTTTTAGGATTTGTGCACAGAGGTTTCAGGTTGGGTATTAGGTAGTCAGCCAATGTCAAGTTGTGATGTGGAAGACAGAAGTAGTTGACAACACATTTTTTTTTTTGGAATGTAATAAGTTGCAAGAGTTAATACATTTCTTACACAGTACTTTGACAGAGATGTGGGAGAACAAATAGTTGTAACTTAGAAAATAAATTATTTTCAGCAGGGATATAGGATGTGAATTGCCTAGACATAGTAAAGTCTCACCAAGTTTAATAGTACTTGCTACCAGGAAAACCAATAAGTAGAAAATCAGAAAATCAAAGTCAAAATATATTATTGATGTAAAGAAAGTTTTGGATACTTTAAAGAAGATAAATGCACTAGAGAGAGAATCTTCAGAAAAGGAAAGGATCAGATTTGTCAGAAATAAATGGAATTTGTTGGAAAAATGCTTGCTTTGGAGGTGGAGGAGGAGGAGGAGGACCTAGGTTTTAAGGGAAAACAGAAATAGAGTAACCTATATAATGTTGAGGTGAATGAAAAATTGTTGAAAGGGAAATAGATGTACACTGCGTGGCAATAACAATGAAAAATTATTAAGGTTTGTGTTCTTTTCTGTTAACAAATGCAAAACTGTGCTACAGCTTAAAATGTGATGATTTAATAAAGTACAAAAAAAATAATTATTCCCAGTTAACACACACACACATGCACACACTCACACACACACACACACACACACACACACACACACACACACACACACACACACACACATACACACACACACTTATCTCTGAGTGCATGTGTATGTACATGTGAATTGGCACAGGATCTGCTGTTAAATGAAAAATCTTTTAATGCAGGATTAGGGATCCAGTTTCATGATACAGTGTTGCTGCAGTAATTAGACTGGTGATAATATTTCTTGTAGTGTGGGTCAGATAACACGTGTATCTCTATCACTGTCCATTGTTATGATGAACACACACCCATATACAAGTTTCAACCGATTAAACTCAGCAGCTGTAACTGATTAATGATAACAGAAGACTTAAAAAATACAGACATGCCACCTTATAACTTTAACTAGTGCTACTTCTAAAAATATTTTCAAACACTTACTACAAACTGTCCTTTATTGCACACAATCCTGAGTTGATATTAACATATATTACTATCATCATACATTGGTGGCAGACTTGTATCCTGTCTTCTAGCCAGGATTAAGTTATCTGCCTTGTACCCATTGAGAGATGGGTAAGTCTCCTGCTCCCCCTCTGACCAGAAACGGATAAAGTTGTTAATCGGGGAATGTATAAATGCATATCTTACATCAACATTTAAAAACAAGGGGCTTTGAATGCAAAGGCACATTTAATTCACTGCTTTGTGACACTGCATTTACATTCAACACTAAACCTCAAGAATAAGCAGGGCACTGCCACTGTTTTCACCAGTCAAACCTGCAGTATTATATTTTGTCAGAACCATAAACAAAATAAAAATGTGATTATTTTAATCAAGTACTTGTTTGGTTGGTTGGTTTATTTCTTTAAGTTAATGACTGCCATTAACATGTTCACTGTTAAACTGCACAAAGTCGCAGAGCCCATTCAAAAGGTAGGGTGCTTAATGCGTTCTGCCCAACAGACTAAGCAGGTGGTATGACACACAAAGGAACTGCAAATCTGAAAACATTCTAGGTGTCAGGAAGTTCTATTGCAGGTAAAGTATAATAACATCTACACCGATTGCAGCTGTACCATTTGTAACTGCTTATGTTTTATCACATTTCCAAACCATCACTAGTACTTCAGCTGGCAAACTTCAAGGGCAGAAAGGATTCACATAACCAAAAAGCAAGGTGTCATATATTCTTTGAAATCAGTTACAAACACCTTTACACAATTGAATAATCAGATATTGAAAGACAAAAGTGGCCACACCTGACTTAATAAATCAGCAGAATGATGGAAACTTATTTCACGATATACGTTGCATAGAAAAGAAAAAAAAAACTGTATAAAACCACATTTGTAAATTAATCATTCACTGATATAAATTACAAGTCATTAAGGTTTAATCTAGAACCGAAATTACTGTTAAAAAAAGAGAATTAGTAGAATACATAAAACATTGAACAATAACTATAGGAATCAATGAAGATTAGATAAGCAATTCACAAAAAAATAATAAACATATGACATAGGTATGTCTCTCAAATATACAACAAAATCTAGAAGATTTAGGATTTTGCGTGGAAGTGTTAGCATAGATACTTTTATACCCCAAACAGACTCCTAAGAATTCTTCCTGAGGTAGATTGCAAATGTTGGAGGTGTAATGAGGAAGAAAGAGAGCATATGTTTTGGGAGTGTAATAAGTTGGCAGACTTTGAAAATTCCCTACACAGTATTCTTGTCAAGAATACTGGGCAAGCAAATGAATGTAACTAAGGAAATTTTTATTATATATTTTTTTTTTTACTGGGATACAGGATCTGAATTTCTTAGACACAGTAAGGGTGTTACTTTAATTCTGGTGCCTGCCTAAAAGCAATTACTACAAAATGGAAATCAGAGGCTAAACTAAACTATACCTGAAGTAGTGAATACTGTAACAGAGATAAAAGAACAGGAAGTGGGATCTTTTAAAAAGGGTTGAAGTAACTTACATAGAGAAAAGTGGAAATTGTGGGAACTATACATACATAAAATATTTTGGAGGAGGAATAAAGTTTAAGAGAAGGAAAGAACTGAACAATTTATGTAATGTTGTTTTGATTATATGGTATAGAACAATATACATTATGTATAATGTTTGTAAATGTGAACTTAATATGGTTTCATTACTTTTTCATAAATTTAAGTTTGCCTATATTACAATGGAATAATTCAATAAAGGTGTTTAAAAAATAAAACTGTCAGAGGACTTCCATGTTCAAGCCATGAGGATACAGGACATCATATTTTAAAATCAACAGTGCCATCTGCAAATATCCTCTTCTTGGTACAGACAAAGATGCTAGTACAACAAACTTAAAAGCTGTATTAAGCAAAGTGGTACAGACAGATACTGACTATGGCCTGGGTAGCCAAAGTTCAATCAGGGGCTCAGGTGTCTGAGGCACTAGCAGGAAGGAATGGTGTGCCCATCATTTTGTGTGTGTGTGTGTGTGTGTGTGTGTGGGGGGGGGGGGCTCATGCATGGGGCAAATATTGTGTTTAGATTTCCTTGGTGGAGGCTCGGAAAACCACCACACAGTGCCTCCTATGGGTAGGTGGGGTGGCCTGCAAATGTCAGCTCATTGCAGAAGTGAGAAGTGGATCGGCACAGCCTGCCCATTGCACACCCCACCTACAGCATGTTATCAGACACACCCAGAGTTGGGATGGGGAAGTAGTAGGTAAAAAAAAACAGTCCCAGCAGCAATATGACACTGATCTCTTATCTGGGAGCAATAGGGTTACCACCTGTCCCACTTTGTGAGGGACAGTCCCTCTTTGGGCAGTTGTGTCCTGACAAAAAATATTAAAAATGGCAAATGCCCAGAGATTGTAGGACATAATTATGTCCTATATTGTAATAGTTGCCTAAAACAGTTATTCTGTATCTTAAATACCTAAATGTTATAGGATACAGAATAAGCAACTAAAATGCTACAAGAATTAGCTATTATTTAGGGAAAAAAAGTGAAGTTATATCCTTTGTACTGACCGTGGGTATGTATCGGCCTGTAAAATCTGATGTTTGTCCTGAAAATGTCCTACTTTGGCCATTTGAAAAGGTGGCATCCCTAGGGAGCAACCATTACTGAAACTAGTCTGAGGGAGACCAGGAGGGGTAGTTAGATGAGAAGTGGCGGGTTCCTGATAAATGCGAGCAGCAAATGAACGAATATGATTATTTCTAACATCTCAGGAGTGTTCTTAGGTAAGAGTCTTGACAGTCCTATCTGTCTGACCTAGTTATTATTTTGGGATAACACAATAACACCACTACATGCATAATTTGTGAGGAATTATGAGAAATTACAGGTAAATTACTTCCAAATCTAAATCTCATAGTTAATATCCACCTGATCAACCTTCAATATCTGCATACATACACTATACATCTAGAAATATTTCTCTTTCAGCAATATTGAAAGAGCGCACAGTTGTGTAGGAACATATTATAACTGTAGGTGTTCAAGCATGCTCACTATTGTATTAATGACACTTGGGACTTAGTCACTGAAGGCTTGACGATAGCCCTGACTTCCTGATCTTAGCACCATTCCCCCTTCAGTTCAGTTGGACGCTATATCCCTGGATTTTAAAATATCAGTTGTACAAGATGGATGTAAATTTTTTTGCTCTTTCTTGGCTTTGCCCCCCCCAAAAAAAAAAAAGTATTGAGTCTAGCACTGACTGGCCTGGAGATAATGATTCCTAGTGGTAAGCCCAACCTGAAGATATGCAAGCTACCTCTACAGGACAGATATCATCCTAGGCAGGCTTATAGCCAGGGTATTAAGCAGATGAGGGGGGAAGTAACTGGGGTACCCACCCCACTCATACATGTCCAGTGGAAGGGAAACAAAGGGGAAGTGGGAGTGAAACGGTATTGTAGGAGTAAGCATACTTGAGCATCTCCAAATATGGTAAGTTCCTACACAACTGTACTATGCTCATTGTATATTTTACTACTGCAGTAATGACAGCTGGGAAGATTCCTAAAACTTATGGACCAGTAGGTTGCTGGCCCTGAATGGAAGTAATACGCAGGAGGCACTGAATGACACCTGTGGCAAACTCTGACCTTGTTCTAGAGGACATGTCTAGGTTAGAATGGTTGGAGAAGGTGTGCACAGATGACCACATAAATGTTTCCAGGACAACTTGAGTGCTGGTCCCCCTAGGAAATGCAATGGTGACTGCTGTGGTGGTAGCTGAATTGGCTCAAATGTATGCAAATATTGTTTACTTTCATAATTACTAACAAACTGGCAATATATCAGGTATAAAGGGATATAAAAGGACATTGACAATGAATTTTTCTGTTTCCCACAATGGCGTATCACACCATATCCTCAATAACATGCAGGGCTCTGTAATGAGAATATGAACATAAATAAGAAAATATGAACGGCAAATGATGAAACAGTGATTAATTTCTCTACTGCAATACATCCTAGATTAACAATCTAAGTGTAATTGTGTTAATACGGTCCTGCACGCTCTAATATTGCTTATTATTAGCTATTAGTCACTTGGTAAATGAAGCTAGAGCCAAAAAAGTTCTTGGCACCATAAGGAGCTAATGGTGTGAACTCCAAGTATACAAAAAGGCACTATAGGTTTGAATAAGTTAAGCATTCATTTGTGTGTGTTTGACTTTGTCATATTTAATTGACTTGCCAATGAGTTTTCCTGAGATCCCATGCTTGCAAAGCCAACCTGCTAAACAGGTAGGATTAAATTCCCCCATTTATTGATGTGCTATACTAATATTATGTTATCTGCTATGATGCGCAAGGCTCATGAATGTGAAATTAGCATTGGTAGGATGCCAATGCATCTTTCCCACTGTTTGTAGTCCCATGCTCCCCAGATCTTCACTTCCCCTGAGTAAACCACACCACCCAAAGTTATGCCCAAGGAATCCACGATGAATACCTAAGTGTCTGGACCTGATCTGAAAGGCATCCCCTGATTGACTTACACCTGCGGAACCCACTGTGAGAGCATTTTCTTGAGAAAGAAAAGCAGAAAAATAGTTCACTGCAGCAAATGGGCATGCTGGGTCCATTGTTTCTCAGGTACCACTGTAGCTTCCTCCTCTGGTGCCTTGCTAATGGTGCCATCAGGATGGAAGATGTTGTAGTTCAGCATTTTTATCAACTCAGGTTTGCTGATTGGAGTCATCCAGGCAGGGATAGATGTGAATGCCCCTGGTTCTTCAAAAGGCAATTATTGGAGTCAGGCACCTTGTAAACATTCTGAGTGTAGTACTCAGTTAGTTCTCCTTTGTTGACGAGGTTAGTCCCGCTACGCTAGGGGCCATTTCAGGAGGAGACTTGAGGTGTTATTTATACTACTATGGGAAATTTGGCCAAAGTATCAGCGAACTTCCCCTACTCTTTTTGTTTGTGGGTGCATGGTGTTTGCACTTCCTGCTTCCTTTACCTTTGATTACCTTTGCAGGTTCATAGGCTAACTACCCTTGTGGGCCATTTTAAGCCTAGCCAATTACCCCATGTGAGAATCAAATCCTGCAAGGAAACACCTTGACCATTATGCCATCCCATTACAGTTGTATAGATTGCTTGAAGAGGCAGTAAAATAGCATAGAAGAGTTTTCTTGAAGGAGAATGAAGAGATAATCATCATAGTAAAACAGCTGCTGGTGATGCTTGTGGAGAACTGTCAATCAGACAAATAAAGGATTTGCAGGATATTACAAAATAGCAAGCAGACTTACAGGATGAATCCAGCAGAGACATTATTATGGAGACTGCATACAGAGGGTCGATGAACTCCCAGCAGTGTAACTTGATTGAAAAGGTCATCAGAGTTATTATGGTCGGATCTTGTGGATAAAGTGTTCAAAAAAGAACTGGGAGACAGTTGTGAGTTTACTGCTTCAGTTGTGAACATTGTGTACTAGGAGGATGAGACATTGAAATTTAAAAAGTTAATTGCTGCTGCAGTTTGGGAAGGGAAAAATCTTCAAAAAGGTACTGAACAAATTATAAAAAAAGATGACCTACATTAAGAATATGTAGTAAAAAAGAAACTGCAATCAGCAGGTATTTTGTTTGGGATAAACTGATTTTGCCTTTGGGGTTGTTGGTGAAAGACATTACATCTTTCACTCACTCAAGCAAAAAATATTTGTGTGACATGACATTTGAATCTAAAATATTAATGGATACATTTTTAGTAACTTGTGAAGTTAAAAGTAATGTGCTCCACTGGACTGTTTTTTTTAAAAAAGGTCACTGTGTAATTTAGAATTGAGGTAGAGGTATCACAAATGAAAAAAAATGTATATGTAAAATGTGTCACTCTGTCCTAAATGTTATTAAATCAAGAAATGAAAGGGGGCTGTGGAGTAGAGACTGGATATCAAATGTGCTGTTAAAAGTCGAAATGGATGCTGTGCAACATTTATCAACTGTTTTTGTAAATGGCAACCTGTGGACATTAAGGTACATGGTGCAACTAAGGCATCCTATTTTTGTGGAGATCTTAATCATCTTATTAATGATTGTGATAAGATTAGATGTAATCGGTGTAGCGCAAAAAGACTTATGATGAGCAAATTCAAGAAAAATGCAGAATTTGTAACAAACGGACACTTTTGGGTTGATTGTGATATATTAATGAGGATGTTGAAGGGTAGAAAGAAAATAATTAGAATATAGACACAGATAAAAGGAAACAACAGAGATGAAGGTACAAATAAAGACATAACGCAAAATTAACATTCAAAAGAAAATGAGGATATAGGAAACGTATGCAAGGAAACAGAAAACGAGAAGTTTCATTTGGAAGAGGGGTTGTACAGTTTTTACAGAAGTAAAATGCTACTGGAGAAAAGGTGAGGGTAAGAAAAAGAATATTTAAAAACTTCTCACCAAAAAATAAAAAGCAGGGCAATGAAAAATGTGAGGTTGGTGTCAGTAAATGTTAATAGCTGGATTAATACAGCAAGGAGACTTGCTATTGTACTGTGGTATACAAAATGTGAGGCTGATGTCATACGTTTGTAAGACATTAGGTTTATTTCAGTCTATGATAGAATATTGGTTAAAATATTATGGTAAAGAGAGGCGGTATACAATTTGAGGAAAGAAAGATGCTCAGGTATAGTGTTTCTGTTTGCAGAAGTTGTTAAAAGAGTGTGTGCGTGTGTGTGTGTGCATGTGTGTGTGTGTGTGTGCGTGCATGTGTGTGTGTGTGTGTAGAGGGACTGTGGTTGCTATAAGAAAGAAAATTTGTTTGAAAGGTTGAAACTATTTTTAATGGGAAATTTTAGAATTACAGTAATAGGGGATTCAAATTTAGTTTTAGGAAGGACATTGGAAAATTAAGAGAAGTCATAATAGTGGTAAGCTGAATGTATGGTCTAATAACTTATGGACTTTTAAGAGAGGGAACAAAGAAACAGCGTAATTATTTTCTAATATCAGAAATTTTTTTGAAGTAGATGGAACTGTTATACTAAACTGATTTTCTGATCATAGAGCTATTTGGATGGAATGTAGTAAAAATATGGACGCTATAATGGAAGGAAAAGGAGTAAAGAGATTATGTTCTAGGTTTGTAAAGCAGCAAGATTTAGAAAAGAAAGTATTAGTTATGGGGGGATCATACTTCTAAGAGGAATTCTGCTGCATGGTGGAGTATTTAAACAATATTATAGTATGGTACATAAGGAGATATTAGATAACTGAGAAAAGAACAGCAGAGATTGTTTCATAAAAAAAATAATTTTATCGAAAATAGAAAGAAATGTGAAAAGCTATTGTACAGGAAGAAATATTTTATAAAAGGAAAGAAAAGGCATCCTCTTTTCAGCTAAAATAGTTAAACATGGGCCAAGCATTGTAAGGGAGATGAAAAAGATGATGTTAAGTATAAACAGGAAAATATTATGGATACTGTAAAGCAGTTTGTGAGTGATGTGTAGGGGGAAAAAGTGTTGTAAATGATGCTATGTGGGGAGGTTAAAAGTTTTCTGATAATGCAATAAAAGATTCAGAGACAGATATTGATTTATCAGAACTAGATATGGTTTTAAGTAAAGCAAGGGAGGATATAGTATGTGGTATACATGGCATGGGTTATGGTGTGTATAAATTTATGAAAGGCTGGCAAGAGGAGTTGTTGTAAAAGTGTTTAACAAACGGTTACAGAATGGTGAAGCTAATGAAGAAGTTTGTGTACGAGTTATTACACTTATTTGGAAAAAGAATGTAGAAAGAAGACAGATTGAAAATTGGAGACAACATTAAATAATGTGGAGTACAAGATCTTTATGAAATTTTGCAGATGAGGTGTAATATGTTATATGGAGCTTTGGGCGAGGGTATTTATGGTGTTAAAGGAAGGTGTAGTCAAGTTATTGGTTTTAGTATGGTTAATTGTGAATGATGTTTTGGCTGATGAAAGTGATGCAAGATTAACAGCAGGTGTTATGAGAAAGACATTTGATTGTTAAGAACGAGTGTTTATGAAAAATGTTGGAGCAATATGGTTTATCAAATAAAATATTAACTACATTAATATCTGTATACAGTAACACTAAAGTTTGACTTTTGATAAATGGGTGGTTTAGTCCTATAATTTATATGATAAGAGGGGCGAGATAGGGATGCCCTATGAGTGAACTATTTTTGTTGGTTATTGAATGCAGTAGGATCTAAGGTGTTGAATAAAATGAGAGGTGGTAAGTATAGTGTTAGAAGTAGTGTGGACGTTGGATGTTTCAAGTTCTTATGCACTTGATATTATACTTGTACTAGGAGTAGAATACGGAGACAAATGCTGGATTGTGTTATTAAATGTTTATGAGTTGTTAGGTTAGAATTAAAGAAAAAAAAGAGTAGGAGTTTAGAAGAATGAAGAAATATAGGAGAGGTTAATTTCTATAAAGATACGTTGAGTCTGTTGGGAATAAAGAAGCAGTGGAGGAACAGTGGGAAAGTATGATTAGTAAAATTAAGATGATTAGAAGTTTATGGAAAGTTTTTAGGTTATCAGAAAAGAAAAATGTGTACTTGATTAATTCTGTTATTATGGGGAAACCGGTTATCTAGCAAAAGTGTAGGATATCTAGTAGTAAATAAAAAGTTATTAAAAGTTGTATTTTGTTGCTTTTCAGATTCTAGTTCGAACCCAGTGAAAACATGGGTGCAATATATGAAAGAAGGCAGTGGTTTGGGTTTAATAAATCTTGTTGTGTATGCTGCTTCTGTGAGTTTACTTAAGATTTTAAAAGAAAGGTAGTGTAAAAGGGAATGAATTATCTCTAACATATTAGATGTGAAATGTAGAAATGCGAAGGAAAACGATGAGGAAATAACAGAGTAACAGAAGAAAATAAGGTCAGAGAATTTAGAAGCAAAATATTTAAAAGCAAAATGAAGTGAGTGGTACAAGGACATTGTTAGGAGATGGTAAAGGTTAAGTAGCAATATTACTGAAGCAATTATATTGAGGAAAAATGGATTTAGGAATCTGGTGAAATGCCAATATTTTTTATAGAGATTAGGAATAAATAAGTTGCTGGTGAATGGAGAATAGGACATATAAAATATTGTCTCAAAGATTATTTGCCTTGTAATGAATTAGAAACTAGAAAATATACGTTTGTTTATTGTGAAACAGTGCAAAATTATGGAAAAGAATGTTTAAAGAATGGAGTTTGAGTGGTATAAAGAGATGGAAGATATTACTATAGATACAATTTTGTTTTCTGGAGTAAGAAGTAAAAAATGTTGAGAAATGTATTATTTGGTATTGTCTGGAATATTTGGAAAGTGAGATTGAAAGAAGTACTGTTTAACAAAGTTTGGAATTTGGCACAGTGGATAAATGCAATTGTTTAGTAGATTTGCAAAAATCTCAATGGCATTGTAAATGATGTAAATAATGTGATTTTGCAATTCTGCAAATGTTGTGAATAAAAGGACCCCTACTCCTGCTGATAGGTGCTGCGGGGTCTTTCATATCCACCTGAGCTACTACCTACCCAAGCATACAGAACTTCTGTTTAACGTCTGTCTGAAGGATGACACATAGGAGTGCAACACCCCTAATGCTGCACTGCACTGTCAGCAATCTGATCATCTGGAGTGGGAAAAGAACACACAGCCTTACTGTCTTCCATAACCAAAGGAAAGTGTGTTACCTGTTGCACCAATTATACTGTACTTTTGGCCCCGATCATTTCCCTTCTGGCCACCTTGCTATTTGTTTCATACAGCGATCTTTCTTACCTTTCTGGTATTTACCTTGTTCTTGTCTTTGGTAGAAAGGCCAGTTTTTGGTGGCATGGTTTCTACTGCAATATGGTGCAAGAAAGAGAAAAACTTGCTTGATGTAATAATCTTCCCTCTTCGACCAGATTCCTGAACACCATTTCTGCTGACGGACGAAAGAGACATTCCATGTCCAATGGGACTTTAAGGAGTTCTGCTTTTACATGATTTGTCAAAGGCTAGGCCTTCTGCCAAGCATGTCTCCTTAACCCCGACTATCTGCTGCCCTACATGTTGCATCTAAAGCATCATAGTTACATTTTATGGTGTCCTTCATCATCTGGCAATCGAGGTTAGATAGTTTAAGCATGGTCTTTGAGGTCCTTCTCTAGTATCACCTCAGTCTTGTCCTAAATCTCCTGGAACTTAAGCATGTGTGTCTGGCAGTTCAAGGCCGTGAATGCCTTCTTCACCATTACATCAAGAATACTGCTTTCCTTATCACGAGGAACTGCACTCCATGGTAGTTCACTTGCCATCATACTTAGATACCACAGATGACTTAACAATAGGCTGGGTTTTTATGCAAGTACCTGAAGGATTCCTCCAACTTGTAAAACTCTCCAGGCTTCTTTGGAACCAGAAATTAGTAGTCTGGCTCCCAAGATGTATTAAGAGTATCCATTAGCTAGTCAAAGCATTTTTTTTTTTTGGTAGGTGGAGTCACCATCACTGATTATTTTTCAGTAGATGGCTAGATATTCTTTAAAAAAGACAAAATCCAAAGACAGCTTCACTAAGTCCCAGAAGGGAGCAAAGTATGAGGTTTGGGAACTTTGCTACCCAGCAGCTCCTGAGGCAAGATTGCAAATGTCTGCTAATACTTAGATGACCTGGCCTTGAGTTTACAAACAGAGATCAACTCAGAGACCTTGGGATGTGGGCACAAACCCAAGACCTTAACCTGAGAGCCAAACATATTCTAATGAACAAGGCAACTTTTGATGAAATGTCATCATTTTCCCAATATTTCTTTTCTGCACTTCCCTAACAGCTTTGTCCTTCTGGAAGGGATGCAAGAGGAGGATATGGCTTCGCCCATGTCAATCAGCAACACCACCAAACCACTGTAATATGCTGCTGAAAAATCTGTGTAAAAGATAAATAGCAAATTTTAACGCAGCATGATTTTACTAGTACTTAATATGTGTTCTAGTTTTTACAGACATTCTCAATCTGTGCTAATGCTTGTGTTAATCAGAATACATGAATGGACTAGCTCAAATAATTTGTTACCTTTTGCATATTGTAATATATTTCCTGTGAAAAGTGGGGTAGTGTGCCATTAAAAGTGTATAATGTGACTCATGTTTGTAAAAATTTTCAGTGCACTTCCATCAGGAAATTGGGTTATTAGCCAGTTAACGAGAAGTGACTACCAGTGACTGCTTATATAAAAAGGAGGTTGAATGCAAAGGCAAGTCAGGAAGTTGATTCATCAATCGGAGGTGCGCTACGAGTTAGAACAGGGGTCTTCAATGAAGACTGAGAAGAACTAGATGGCCCCATTGGGGCTCCTTGTGGATTTTATCTTAGGCAAGTTCAGGTGATGTTTTGTTTGTTGGAGCTGAAATGAAGGCTTGGCAGGGCCTACAGCTATTACTTTGTTTAACAGCCTGTGGCGGGATAGGCTTGGGACACAAACTAAATGGTGCAGTACATGTATAGACTATAAAGATTTGCATTAAAAGGCAATATATACTGTATACAGGCTTGTAAATGTTGTACCAAGTCAAGTGGGCTGCCTTTCATGTTTTTGTTTGGAGAAATGCACTTGTGTTTTTTTTTTGTAATAACCCTGTGCCTACAGTGATTTGTTTTTTCAGAATTATACTTATGAAAAATACAGTTAGGACCTGTCATTCCTTGCTATGCCTCTGCTGCAAAGTGCATGACTTTTCTGGGATAACATTACCCTGTGGAGTTTATGGTTAAACATTTTGTTAGTGTTTCTGGTGTGCTTACTTTCTGACAAGAGTTTTTGTTTTCTGTTTTGTAGTGCGTTTCCTTTTACCTACCACTATGGAGGATCTACTACAAACCTTACCGGAGTATGAAGTAGAGACCAATCAGAAGTTGGTACAGCTGTAACAGCAGTTTGCAAGACTGGCTAACATTAAAGTTACTCTCATTACTTTTCCTTCCATAAATTAGTTAAGCAAAGAGAATTATCTTCAGTTGTATTTGGTGGATTAAAACATACGCCATTTAAAAAACCTATGACATATCTGAATGTGTTAACATGCTTTCTTTTCAGATGATGGAGGATGCATTAAAAACTTATGTGGACATGAAAAAGACTGATTTCACGGACTATGGAGAAAAATAAAGAACCACTGGCTAGGGCTGGGAATCAGGATAATTTCTGAAGTGTAAACTATAAAATAAGATGCATAACTTAAAACATATCTTGAAGCTGCAGTGAAAACTGGGGAGTGACAGCAAAATGAAAATGTCACAAATTTCTAGCAGTATGTTTTAAAAAACATTACCTAGTAATATGAGAAAATGGGGGTTGGAAAGTGATCCCAAGAACTGTGGCAAGTTATTAGTAATGACACGTTTAAAACTGAATTGTCTACTTACAAGTCTAAATCTGCAATAAGAAACGTACAATTTTATGTGATAAGAAAGTAACACATAATAGGTTTACTTTTTCAGATTTGGCGGAAGGAGAGGACAGAGCAAGATTCGATTCCACAAGTACTGATGAAAATGCTAGCAGTAGAAAAGTGAAATCTAACATGCATGATACAAATGAAACTGGTCCAATGAAATATGATAAGACTGTAATGTCAGCATTACAGAAATGAATACGACCAAGCGCATGAAGTATACTATAATTTTTGGAAGCGAGAGAAGTTCATGCTCTACTAGACTCTGAATCCACGGCTATCCTTGTGAAGGGTCTTTGGTATGTAAGCATAGGGTTAGTAAACAAAAGCGGAGGCAATATGCATTCACAGTAATAATTTACTTATTTATTTACTGGTGTTTGATTACTGGGAAAGTCCGACTGAGTAGAAGCCCATTTTTCAGCAGAAGCCCAGGGAGAAAAGCTCCAAATTATTAAAAAACATTTTAAGAACAATAATTTTACAATCTTCAGAAATAAAAAAAAAAAACATCTGCAGTTTAAATAATTATAACAAATTAGACATAATATAAAAACATTGGTTAAGAGATCATACAAGTTATATTTTATATTTAGAGACATTTTTGACATATTGTAGAGAAAGTAAAGGTAAATTTGTCTAATACAAACAGGAGTTGCAATAAGAAGTGACGGAAAAACAGGTTTACGGTATACTTAGAGACAATCAGGAAAGAGAATTTAATAGAAGTGTCAGGGCTGGTAACCCGGTACGTAAAAATCCACTACCAATCATTAGTGGACTGGAGTTCCACTGTGGCAACCCCTAACCGGGAAAAGCCTAAAGACACAAACAAGGAAGTAAGTGAAGAGGGGAGAATAAGGAGGTATAAGGAATGAAAATGTACTTGTTCACATTTAAGGATATAGTTTATCCTGGTTTTGAGTAAGAACATAGCCAGATTTTAGCTAGGAAGTCTTTCAGTGTGGTTTAAAAGATGGGAGAGAAAGTACTGACCTGATGGACACAGGTAAGGAGCTCCAGGCTTTAACAACCTTGTACGAGTACAGACAATGCCCAACAGATTTGCTAGGTTTCTAGACAGATAAGAGTTTTTGGTCACTGAATCGCAATGACCGACTGGGAACATAGTTGTGTAGAATGGATTTTAGTCCTGGACAGGCAGATAGATGCTGGATAATTTTATAGGTGATAAGACATCGTGCATATGTTAGTTGATGAAGTAGTTCTAGCCAATTTAGGCTTTTTAGTACTATACAGTGGTGGGTTCTGAAAGGGGTATTTGCTGCCAATTTAGCTACTTTGTTACAGCATCGTTCAAGTTTCAATTTTTGTGAAGCCTGGAGGTTAGTAAGGATGGGAGCACCATAAAGAAGAGTGGGGAGAAGATAAGTAGTGGCAAGTATAGTTTTAGTTGCTTCGGTAAGAACGTTTTTGGCTCTGTTAAGCGCCCCTAGTTTTTGATGAGTTTTTCTTATGCAATTTTGCACATGCAAGTCGAATGTAAGATTATTGTCGAGATTATGTGTCCCAGGCAGGTATGTCACTAGCCCTAAATAGCAGTCTACCTTCACCGAGAATAATGCCAAAATACAGACAAAAAAATGATTGAGTTCAATAACTGGCTTAGTTTTTGGTGTCACTCCAGCAGGATCCAGTATCTGCCTGCCTGGGAGGACATGGTCGACAATCCATGCTGCTTTGCCAGAGTTGGCCTTTACCTGTCTCCTCAAGACTTTCGGACACTGGCAAACACACTTGTTTCCCCAAGGCAATGCCCAAACAACAAAATTTTCAACACAAAGAAAACTGCTAAAGACAAACTCAAGGTCATGTTGCTTAATGCTAGGAGCCTAGACAGTAAACTGTACTCCCTGGAAGCACACCTCACCTTGGAAGATGCTGACATTTGTGCAGTCACAGAGACTTGGTTCAAGGCCACTGAGAGCACCCCGGTCATACAAGGCTACAATGCCTTTCACACGTTCAGACCCCAAATCGAGCATGAAAAAACATAAAGTTGGAGGTGTATCCATCTTCATTAAATCCAAATACACCTTGAGACTGGTAAAACAGTATGAATCCCTTGAGCTACTCCAGTTCTAATTACTATCCTTCCATATCATCGATAGCTACAGGTCCCCCACCATCAACCAGGTGAAGCACACCACCTACCTGGACTTACTAGAGTCGCTCAGCAAACAGCCAAACACCTTGGTCATGGGAGATTTCAACTATCCTTCCATTGATTGGGCGACCAACATGAGTACAAACACGATTGTTATGAGGTTCCTGGACTTTGTTAATTCAAATGTCTTGGAACAGTTGGTCTGCACCCCTACAAGGGGATCAAATGTACTGTACCTAGTGCTCACCAACATGGGAGGCCACTGCACTACCCCCTGGGTGTTGCCCTCCCTGGTAAGGTCTGATCATAAATCTGTCTCGTTTGAAGTAAAAATCAAATCCGACACCCCCTCAAAAGTAAGAAAACTAAAAAAATTTTCCAAAGCTAACTATTGCCTACTAAGAGATGTGATAAAAAGCTGCAAAGCCCCTGCCAACATAGACAACAATGTCCCCTATGCAGAGGAATGCACAAATGTCCTATATAGCCACTTAAACAAATGCATTGGCTCTGCTGTATCAACCAGGAACAAAACAGAGTCTCACCGAAAAAACAAGCCTCCCTGGTGGACTATAAGCATAAGTAAGTTATGCAACAAAAGAAAGAAACTGATACCAAAGAACAGGAGGTAAACTAAACAGAGGAAGAATACCCTCCACAGCTTGAACATGTAAATCAGACATATTGTTAGGTCCTCCAAGGCTAACTACGAGTCTAAATTAGTATCCCTAACTAAAGACAACCACAAGGCATTCTTTAGCTATGTCTGAAACCTAAAGAGGAATGCCCAGCTATGTGCCGAACTTACAGTGAATGGCACCACTTACACAGAACCTGAGGAAATTGCTAACCTGCTAGCTGACAGACTTTACGATAACTTCACCCTTCTGCCCCACCTGCCATACCTCAAAGTATTCCCGACACCAATCCTATACCAAGCATTTCCAAAGAACAAGCACTCTCCAAGGCTAAAAACACAGAATCTATGGGACCAGATAACATCTAAGGCTGCTTACTAAACAAGCTAAAACAAGACTTAGCAGATCCACTCAGAACACTCTAACCACAGCCTGAGAACTGGCTTTGTCCCAGCAGAGTGAAGAACAGCAACAGTAATCTCCTTACACAAAGGAGGTCCATCAACTGACCCTGGGAACTATCGACCCATAAGTCTAACTAGCCTCATCTGCAATGCCCTGGAAAGTATCGTCCATTGACCTCATCCACAAGAACACAGACGACCTTAAGACTCTCGACCTGACTCAGTTTGGCTTCATCAAGGGCAAATCTTGCTTACTAAACCTGGTGGACTTTTTTGAGATTGTCACCAAAGGCTTGGATGAAGGCAAAACAGTACACACTGCTTATCTTGACACAATCTCCCATTCAGGCACCATATAGAAACTCTCCCAGCTGGGGATTAACCCATACATTACTAGATGGATAGCAAACTGGCTCACTGACAGAACACACTTTCAAAGTTGGAGAGTCCACTTCCACCAACAGACCAGCTACCATGGGGTACCGCAGGGATCTATGCTCAGCTCTACTGCTCGGAATCTATTTCTCTGAAGTCCAGGCTAAGGTGGGTGGCCTGTGGCTTACCAAGTTTGCAGATGACTGTAAACTGGATGCAATCACAGTCCCCAAATGATGTTACCATACTACAAAAAGGGCTGATGCAAACAAATGACTGGTGCCAAACTCATGAAGTAAAACTTAATGCAAGAAAATGCCTCATGCTCTATAGCAAAGAAGCAGCCCCTGCAAATTACGACATAGATAGCACCCATCTAAGCTCAAACTCAGTGGTGGAAGACTTAGGACCACAGGCTGATAGCAACCTAAACTTTGATCATCATATTTCCGTAATGATAAGAAAAACATGCTACATTACACACCTCATAAACAAAGGCATTGCATCAAAGACCAGGTAGGTTACAGCTCCACTGTTCTCGACTCTTATCAGACCGCTAATTGAGTACAATGTTCCCTTCTGTATGTACTTCACCAGACACCTGCAGTAATTGGAGAGACCACAGGGATTTCTTACCTAGAGAATTCAAGGCCTCCAAAACATAGGCTCCCTATTACGCTGTCATAGACGCAGGTTGTTGAATGCGTCTTTGTCGAACTGAAAAGCACGAAAAGGCAAAATAGCGAAGCGGCTTTTCAGCGAATTCTTTTCCTGTGAAAGAATTTGTTTGGCCGCTTTCACTACTTTGCCTTTTCAGCACTGTAGTGTGATCTGGGAGTTGGTATATTTAAGTGGGGGGTATAGCCCCCCCATGTCTGGGGGTGTGGGGGGGCAAAGCCCCCCCACATTATGTAATGTTTTAGAAAGGGCTAACAAAAGTGCAGTCTTCGAAGAGCAATGCTGCAGGGAAGCTGAAGTTACAGGCTGAGTTAATTTTTTCAAAACAATATTAAGATCCCAGAAAGGAGGAACAGGCTTCCTGGGAGGCCTAATATGAATGATGTCTTTAAAAAATAGTTTAGCCTCAAATCTAGAAGTTAAAGGAGGATATAAAGGAGTACAAGCACTGATAGCTGATCAATGGGCCTTAGCAGAGGAATAAGCCAACCCAGCATTGAGCAATTTATACAGACAAAAGAGAACCAAAGAACATCCACAGAAAGTGGATCCAGGTTACGAGAAAAACACCAAACAGAAAACCTCTTCCATTTGGATAAGTAGGATTTCCTAGTACTGAGTTTTCTGGCCTCCTGCAGGACCCTAAGCACGTCCTCAGAAAAAAGGTGTCTGTGGAATCAAAATCCTGTCATCCACAGTGTCGGTTGAAGAGTGGGTAGGTGGGGATGGATGAGAGATTCCTTGTCTTGTGTGAGTAGGTACACCCTGTGAGGTAACCTGTGTTGATTGCCGTTGGCTAATTGCAGAAAAGGGAACCAATGCTGTCTCAGCCAAAAGGAAGTCACCAACAAGATTTTGGGAGCATCCTGCTGAATTTTGAACAGGACTTTTGGAATGAGGGGAAAGTGATGGAATGCGTAAAGAAACGTCCCCTTCCAAGAAAAAAAGGGAGATTGTCCACTTTCCAAACCAGAGGACCTGGGACTCTGGCACAAAAAAGAGGAAGTTGTCTGTTCAGAGGGGAGGCAAAAAGATCTATTTGAGGGGTATCTCACTGGTAACCAACATCCAAAAACACATCCCTGTGAAGCATCCATTCATGGTATTGAGATATGGACCTGCTCAGGGTGTCTGCCACAATATTTTGATCAGAGGGAATGTAAATAGCCTGATGAGTCACTTGATACTGAATAGCACATTCCCACACCAGGAGTGCCAACGGGCAAAGAAGACAAGATCTTGTCCTCCCCTGTTTGTTTACATACCACATCACTGTGGTATTGTCTGTAAACACCTTGTGAGGTCCCATAGAGAAGAGAGAATGAAAAGCCTGAAGATCCAGGAGAAGAGCTCTCATCTCTTTGACATTGATGTGCTCTTTCTGTAGATGAGGAGACCACACCCTCTGCACCTTTAGGGAGCCAAAAGCTGCTCCCCATCTAATGTCTGAAGCACCTGTTAACAGCTCCTAGGAGGGAAGACGGGGATTGAAAAGGGAGCCCTGGATTTACAGACAACTGCTGAATCCACCACTGAAGTTCCTTCTTGAGACAAGGTAGAAGAGGAACTTCAGACTCTAGGGGATGCGCATGTTGAAGCCAAACCGACCTCAGAAACTACTGAAATTTTCTCATGTAGAGTTTGACCAGAGGGAGCATAGTAATGGTGAAAGCCCTGAATCACAGAACTTTCAAACTCCTTGGCTGTAATAGCAACCAGAGGAAAATGAGTTTGAAAGAAGGAAATGAGCATTAAGGCCTTGGGAGGATCCAGGGATGCCAGCACAGGCTAGGCTCAGTCTGGATCTTGCACCCCAGAAAAATATTGTCTTGAGAAGGATACAGAAAAGACTTTTTGAAGTTTATTGTGATCCCCAGGCTTTGCAGAAGGGAAATGGCAAAATTAAAATCTTGCAACAGGATCTCTGGAGAGGATGGCTGGAACAGGAGGTCATCCAAGTAAGGAAAGATCTGGATCCCCTGAAGCCTGCAAAAAAGCAATCAGAGGAGCAAGGCATTTAGTGAATACCCCTTGGGGTAGCAGAAAGGCTAAAGACAAAGTAGAGAACTGAAAATGCCAGGAAGCAAAAGAGAAATGGAAAAACTTCCTGAAAAGGGGATGGATCAGGATATGGAGATAAGCATCCTTGAGATCCAGAGCTACCATATAAACGTAAGGAAGGAAAAGCAGGAATAAAGTCTGAATGGACAACATTCAAATGGAGGGCACCTTCAGAAAAGTGTTTAGATGAGAGAGGCATAGAATTGGTATCCAAGCACCCTCTTTTCTGGGTACTAGAAACATCCTGGAGTAAACCTCCCTCCCCCTTTAGGATACAGACACCTTTTGAATAGTACCCAGAGTCAAAAGGTCCCGAAGCACCTCTGGAAATAAGGAGAGTTGTTCCTGAGGTGGCTGAGGAATACCCATAAAATGGGAAAGGGATTTCCAAACCATGAAATACCCCTGGTGGATAATGAACCGAACCCAGGAATCTTGAGTAATCTGTAACCAAACAGGAAAAGAGAGAGAGAGAGAGAGGTAAAGAGAAAGAGGAAACTGGCTGAGAAGCATACTATAGTCAGACAGCACCTGGTATATCAGGAAAAGGAGACATCTGAGGCACAGAAGTCTGAGTAGCCTTCACAGGAGGAACCCGCTTGCCACCCTTTTTACCCATAGAAGGAGGGCGAGATTGCCTGCGAACAAAGGCTGGTCTACTGGGGTAGTTTTTCTGAAATTTAGACACTGGAGAAACAAACACACACTTAAGTTCCTGTAAACCTTGCCCTTATCCTGAATGGACTTAAATCAGAAGTAGCCTTGCCAAACAAGTACTTATTATCTAGAGAGGCATCCATCAACTTAGCTTTAATATCATCAGGCAAAGGTTGAAGCCGAAGCCAAGAATACCTTCTCATCACTGACCCAAAAGGAGCAGCCATAGGGGAAGCATCTGCTGCATTAAAACTATACTTACTTGATGGAATGATGAGCTAGCTGGGAAGAAGTCATTAACACAGAAAGGGCAGAAGTTTAACCCTCAGAGTCTGGAAGATCAGAAATAACATGACTGGCCTGGGATAGAAGAGCCAGCAAGTACCTAGACATACGGATCTGATAATTAACAGCCTTAAAAGCCAAGGTAGCAGAGTGTTTATACACCTTCTTGCCTAGCCTTTCTACAGATCTGCTATCTTTACCAGAAGGCAGTAACTTAGGAGAAGGAAGCAACTGAGATGGCTTGTCAGACGACACCACCGAAGGGTCAGCAGAAGGACACTTGTACAAGAATTTACAGTCCCTCAGGCACCCTACAGAATCTATCAGGCTACTTGGGGACAGGAGGCTGAGATCTGGAGCTTTAGAAGCATCCAACAAGGAAGCCAAAACAGGAGGAACAGCAGAAGGTCTTGGTGAATCCATCTGCAGCAACTCATAATACCTTTTTTCTGCATCTCTAAAACCTGAGTATAATCTCATTTAAAGAACTCCATCATCCTAGAGATAGTGTCCCCAAAATAAATCTCTTCAAAGGGAGTATCAGGTCTAGTGGATGCCTCTTCTTCTGATCCATAATACAAAGGAGAGGGAATCTGAGAAGAGTAAGCAAGGGGATTCCTCATCCGAATCTACCACCTGCTCAGAGGAATTCCTGTTCTCTGGGTCTTTTAAGGAGGGTAGAGTACCAAGGATTGGAGAAGAAACTCCCTGGGAAGGTTTTAAAGCCATCAAAGCACTAAACAAGCCCTAAGTGAAAGATTGCCATTCACTCTGTAGATCCTTGGGGCAGGAGAAAATATGTTTAGTCTTCTGCTTTTTCTTCAATGGGAAGTCTGCCTTAAAGAATTTAGAAGGATCCAAACCACGACGGCATTCAATAACAGCAGTAGGGACTTCTCTGACTAAGTTTTGAGGACCCCCCCCCCAGACCCCACAGAGATAATCAGCTGTGATTCCCCTTGAAAGTCCAAAGTGGACGCCTCCAATGCCTCCTTGGATGTGCTTAAAGTCAGATTCCCACCGGCCTCCATCCCAGTCATGTCAGAGGAGTTCAATGATAGAGTCAGGCAAATCTCTGGGAATTCACTCACCTCAGGAGAAACGTCCAGTGCAGGCTGAACAGCAGAACATTCCAGCCGAGATTTCTTGGCCTTCACAGATGGCTGTCCCTCAGAGCAGGAAGTTACCTCTATCGTATCCTTAGCAAGAAGCTTAAGACTCTGGTTTTCAAGATAAAGCGCCAGAGAAGAAAGTCTATAGGAACAAAGGTCTGACAAATAGAGCAGAATGTATAGTTGTGCGAAGTGCCAAGGCAAAACAGACACTGTTTGTGGTGATCTTTATGAGGAATCTGTCTCCCACACTTGCATTTACCCTTCTTGGATGACATGAAACCCCAAAAGCAACAATATAATAAAAGGAAGATAAGCAAAACAAACCCCCAATGGGTCACTTATCTGCAACAGCTTGGTGAGCCAGCAAAAGAAAGGGTGTTCAGACCGATGACTAAGAGATGGCGTTTGTATGGCGGCAAAGAAGTTCTGAGGATGGTACGTCCGGATGTCACCTTTTTGCCCTATGCTATGAAGGAGCATACATGCAACATACAGCATACCTTAAAGCAACCTAAAGGCTTTGGTATATACTGGCCGGATGCTGGGCCATCCTTGGCAGGGGATTCCTTCTGTAATGAATTCTGTAACAGTGAAACGGAAGGGCATCTACAGTGATGGATTCCCTTTAACAGTGACTAATCATCGTTTAGGACAGCTATTCATAGAATAACCATGAGCCAACATTAACTTGACAGCATTTAACAACAATAAGCTTCCAACTGTTCCAGGCATGTATCATAAAAAAGTTATCATACTGTAATAGCCCAATCATAGTCTTTCCTGCATACATTTAGTCAATACATTAACCTCTTCCTATCTTGTGCGTTACTTACAGCCGCCACTGATGCCATGTAGTCTGCAATCCATTAGCTATGTTTTTACAGTTATAGGATCATAGGAGATTACTAGGCTAATGGCCCTGGAGCCCTTACAAACCTAGCCAAGAGTTTAGCACCCCCAAAAAACTATCCATCTACTGTGAAACCATTACAAAATCATTGTTACAGCTCTGTTTCTCTCAAAATAAAAAATCCTTCATTTGCAATTACATCATACTGTTTATATTCAAACTCTGTAGCAACCTATAACATTCCTCAAAATAATACATTCATCATCAGTAATGAAAGTTATATGTTCTTTTTACCATAGTTATAATACCAGAACATATATCGTCTCTGAATAAAAGCACTAGTTATCTCCTTTTGTTTTTATATAAGGAAGTTCTCATCTTTATTTTAATTAACCTTGAGTTCTGAATTTGATCTTTAATATTAAAAATAATAGTATTTCTTCAATTTGCTCACTGAATTCCATTTACATTCATTTTGTGCCATCTCATTCTTTTAATTTTACATTCTCTCAACTCTTTCACCCATCAGTTTGTTTTATATTACATGCATTGCTTTTCCTTAACTTTCTCACTTTCTAAACTTTCAAAAATCGGATACATACACCTTTTTATTATTATAACATTGCTATCTATATTTTGTAAATCATGAATATCTATTGCTTTACTGCCTTCATTTTCAAGATAGGCTGCACTTTTAGTATATAAATTTTCAACCCTTTCCCTTCTCAAATAATCAGAACTGGACCAAAACTGACATTTTTTTTAAATGCATTCTGACAGCATTGCACTTTTAAATAACCTGGCTGTCCCCATACTTAGCATATTGTTTGTCTACAGTCCTTTGCGATATGTCCAGTTGACACATGAAACATTTCAGCTGCTGTCTAAACACTGTAATATGACTTTTACTTCTTTAATTTTCATGATTTTATATAAATGTACACACTGACCATTAACAGTAGGTAGCTCTGGATCTATAACCCCACACACTGCTCTACATATATCATGAATTTCCATTATTCTTTTTAATTTGTGTTACATTTTTTATCTCTTTTCTAATTCTTTTTGAATGAATTTCTGCAAAATTTTCATATTGCATAGATCTCTGTACATACATTTCTTTAAACAGATATTAAAATCAAAAATGTTTATTGCTCTCCAGTGTTTAGTTCCCATTTTGCAGTCATACTGCTCTAAAACGTCATTATAAGTTCCTATTCCTCAAACATTACATATGCAAATTATTCCTTTCCAATATGTACATCATCTACAAAATACTGCACCATAACATTTTACAAGCTTGAGTACTCAAGTAGTTTCCAACAATATACAATGCATATAAAACAAACACTTATTTTATTGCCTTTACCATATTTTCCTTACATCCTACCACTACCTCTTTTTAATTTCTCTTGCAATTGTCTGTCTGTTTCACTACTGAAGTATATGAAACACTGCATCCCCTCCATTTTGTCTTTTTCAATGTTTCCCTGTACTTCAACTCTCCTGCATTCTGCTTCATTGTTTCGCTGAAGCATACATGTGTGACTCGCATTACTGCTACCATCTTCATCACAGTTTCCAGAAATGTCTGAAATAACATGTTCAAGTCTCTCCACCATCTAGGACCAAGATGCCCTGTAGCTTGAAATTCCTCTACAGTGTCTAAAACTAGCAAGTTGGCAATCAGCAAATTCATCTTTCCCGAAAATATTTTACTGAAGAATTTTTGTTTTTGAGAGAAAAAAAATGCACAGTAACAAGGTTTAATAAATTTTGACATTAACATAACATAGTTAGATATTTCTTATAATTAGAAAGAAAACAGAGTATAACTATTTACAATATATACAATAGGCCTGAAATCAAGATTATAAAAAATCTATCAAGACAAAATTTGAGAAAATAGAAACAAGACTATGATATTTAACTAGATGAAAAAAATAACTCTATAAGAGGCAAAACCTTCAACCAATGCTTGTTCTTTAGTTTGTTGGGATAAATTCTTCTCTCCTTTGTTGCAGTTTCTTTGATTGTGGTGTCTTTTAGACGAGTGAGAAAATCTCCAAACTTTAATTCAGTAAGAGTCTTCCAATTCCTTGTAACATTTTTTTCTAGCCACAGCAAGTATTATCCATGTAAGATATAAATATTTTTTTTTTGTAATTGGGTGTGTCTAGCATATTAAAGAGAACCAGGAAATTCTTGTTTAGAGCTTTCATAACCCCTGAAAGGACTGCTAAAATGGGAAATGAAACTAATATTGAATGTTGGAGATGTAAAAATCATATAAAAGCTAATTGGTCACATATCTTTTATGACTGTATTATGGTATGTAATTTTTGGTCAAAAGTCCAATAGGTTCATAGGTTGGTACTAGGCTATCAGCCCTAGGGCCTATACAAGCCGCTAGCCATAACAATTCCCTGGCTATTTCTTCCCACACTATTTACTACCCTGGACCCCTGTCTAGCAGGGCGATTGATGTGATCCCCGGGGTGAATTTCCTTTCTCCCATCCAATCGTCAAGGTTCCTTTTGAAGAGAGCCAAAGAGGCACTCTGCTTGACATGTATGGGCAGTCTATTCCATAGTCTGGGGAGTCTCTGGGTCAGGAACCTATCGCTCCTGCATGTTTTGTTTATTGTGATGACAAGGTTTAGATCCCTGGAACATGTGGCTCTGAGGGATTGGGATTTCTTTAAGTGTAGCATGTGCAACAGTTCTGGGTTTGACATGGCCTTGTATGTTAAGCAGAGATCGCCTCTGAGTAGACGATATGCAACAGAGTATAGCTGGAGTTTTTTAAGGCGGTCAGCATAGGGCATCTGCTTTAGGCCTGTGATTCTTTTAGTGAAGTATTTCTGCGGCCTTTCCAGTTGTTACAGATGTCTTGAGAGGTACATACCAAATGGGGCGTTGTATTCTACAATGGGTCTAATGATGGATGAGTACAGTGGGACAATGACCTCCTTTTTTCCTGATGAAAAGCCCTTAGTGATGAGGTGTGCCACATAGAAGGATTTCTTGACTGTTGTGGTGATGTGGTTATCGAAGGTGAGACCACTGCCCACCTGTGTCGCTAAGTCTCTTATCACACTTTTGGTGTTTAGTGTACTGCCACCTATGTGGTAATTCAGGGGTACATCTTTTTTCCCCAAAGGGGATAACTATACATTTCTTGGCATTGAGCTTGAGCCCATGGCTCTGGCACCAAGCATCTGTTTTTGTAAGGCCCTTTTGTAGAGTATCCACATCATTTGGGGATTCAGTAATGGCGCCCGGTTTGCAGTCATCTGCGAACTTTGTTAGCCAGAGTCCCTTAGTGTTGGTCTGTACTTCAGAGAAGTAGATGCCAAACAAGAGCAGTCCCAGGACTGAACCCTGAGGTACTCCACTTGTCTGGAGCTGGAATTGGAATCAGCTACTTTTACAGTGTGGGTTCTGTCAATAAGCCAAATGGCAACCCATCGAGTGACATAGGGATTAATGCCCAGCTTAGTAAGTTTATCTATGATTCCAGAGTGGGGGAGGGTGTCAAAGGCCTTGGCAAGGTCCAGATAGGCTGTGTAGACCGCCTTACCCTCGTCCATGGCTCTGGAGACTGATTTGAAGAAGTCAATCAGGTTCAGGAGACAAGATCGGCCCTTCACGAACCCAAATTGGGTGGGGTCCAGTGTTTGAAGGTTGCCAATGTCTTTGTTTATAAGTTCCATGAGAATACATTCCATGGCCTTGCAGATCAGGCTCGTCAGACTGATGGGGTCGTAGATCCCAGGGTCCAAGGTGGATTTCCCCCCCTTGTGGAGTTGGATAACTGTAGCTGTGCGCCACTCAGTGGGCACGAAGCCTGAGGTGAGGGTATGATTAAACATGACAGTTAGGTGAGGTGCCAGTTTGTTTTGTAGTTCATGTAGTACACAGCTCGGGATGTCATCTGGTCCCATGGATGCTGTATTCTTAGCTTTGGAGAGTGGGTTTTTTACCTGTGTGGCCATTATTACTGGAATTTGGCAATCTTCCGGTATCGAGATGGGTCATTTAGGAGGTGAGGGGGGTGAAGTTGGCACTGAATCGATCTGCCAGGATACTGGCAATATCCTTGGGATCACTAGTATATTTAATGCCATTCTGTTGTAGCTCAAAGCAGATCTGAGAATTGCCATTTAGATTCTTGACATAGTTATAGAATGCCTTGTGGTTGTCTTTGGAATCTTTGGCAATTTTATTTTCGTAACTAGCTTTGGAGGATTTTATGAGGGATCTCAGCTTCTTACTGCGGCTGGTAAGGGAGTTTTTTGCATCCTGGGATTTTCTTCTTTTCTGTAACAATTTCTTCCTTTTGTTGTAAAGTTTGTTTATGGCAGGGGACCACCAAATTGGATTCCTTTTTTTGGAGGCGAGCATCTTGGTTCTATTTGGGATGGCACGATTCATGCATGAGTTGATGTGCTCGTTCAGTGCCTTAGTGTAGGACTCAGCAGTCGAACTTTCAGTTCCCGTCTGCTTGGGTGTCATGAAGTGTGTCACTTCTGACTTGAGAAGCATGAAGTTGGCTTTGGAGAAGTTTTTTATGGAGGATTCCTTACTGGGGGGTAGGGGTGGGAAGTGACTGTTAAGGGTGATCAGCTTATGGTCTGACCTGACCAATGAGGGGGTGACCACTGGTGTGGAGCATCGATTTCCCATGTTGGTAATGACCAGGTCTAGATACTGGAGCACCTGGTGGGACTATGGATTAGTTGATCCAGGGCACTGGAATTTATGAATTCCAAGAACCACTGGGCAAAGATGTTGGTACACGAGTAGTTTTCCCAGTTAATGGCAGGGTAGTTGAAATCACCCATTATTAGGGTGTTTGGTTGTATCTTAATATTTTCCAGTATGTTTAGAAAGGTGTAGTGAGAATCTTGGGGCATGGTGGGGGATCTGTAGCAAGCTACAATTTGGATTGCAGTTTTACCTAGTGTTAGTTGCACCTGGAGAATTTCAGATGCACTGTGTTGGGCAACTAGCCTGGTGGTGTGAATATCCTTGGTGAATATCGACACTCCTCCACCTTTAGTGTTTTGATCCTGGTTTGGTGGCTGAAAAGTGTGGTAAGAGTTGTAGCTTGGTATTGCAGGGGTGCTCTCTGGAGCCTTGAACCAGGTCTCAGTTACTGCACAGATATCGATGTTCTCCATTATTAGGAGTGCCTCGAGAGAGTGCATTTTGAGGTTTAGACGTCTAACACTGAGTAGCATTACCTTCAGATTTTGCATGTGTGTACCTGTTACAGTGGTGGTTTTGTGCTTTGCACTTTGCCTAAAAATGGCACTATAGGGGTGGCAAGAGCCTTAGCCAGTAACCTGAATCCCAGGGGCGACAGGTAGAGACCATCTCTGGCAATGCATCGTGGTCTGTCGATCATGTCATCCCAGGCAGACAGATACTGGATCCCCTTTGAATGACACCAGAAGCTTAGCCAATTGTTGAAGTCAATCATTTTGTCCTTATATTGTGGTATCATTCTGGGTGAAGGCAGGATGCTACTCAGGGCTAGGGTCATACCTGCCTGGGCCACATGATCCGAGAGTTCTTCCATGTCTCTTTCCATGTAGTCCAGGGAGGTACGTCTCAAGTCATTCATTCCAACATGGACAATGACAGAGTCATATTTGTACTTGTTGTGGAGTGACTTGAGTGCATGAGTTATGTGGCGGATCCTGACAGGCAGCTGACTGTAATTTTCTCCTTGTTCAGCCTGGTGAGTGGGACATCAGTGTAGCTGACTATAGAGTCACCTATGACTAAAGTGTTAGGTACGTTGTCTTGCCTTAGGAGCTGTTGCTGGGTGGCACACTGATGTTGTGAGCTATGTGACACTTTGGTTGTGATTGGTGTTTGCTTGCGTTTCAGCTTTGGAGGTTCTTGTTGCTTGGGCAGGTTACAGTTAAGGGCCTCTGCATATGTAGATTTAATGTTTCTATGTGTGGGTGTTGGTTGTGCGGGTTTAGAAGGGCTATGTGTTGCTTGAGGTGTAGTGCGGGTGGTAACCTTCTCCTCTTGACTGTCTAGCATAACCTTGGGAGGAGAGAGCTTTGCTCCCAGCTTGGCTATGTAAGTGCATCTCTCACAGGTTGTAGTGTTGGATGGTAGGAGGAGAGGATTGTCTGTGTACATAAGGCAATTGCTGCATTGCCCCAGTGTGCCCAGATTCACCAAGTGGACAGGAGAAATCACCGGAAGCTGACCCTTGGACATGCCTGGTTTTGTAAAGTACAGGAGCTGTTTTCCCTTACCTTAGCAAGGTACTTTGCAGTTATAGGCTGTTTAGTGCCTAGGATTAATTTCTCCTTATTAACAAGGAGAGTTGAGTGCCTGTATCAGTTTAAGGCTTCCTAGTGCTTTTCAGCAGGTATTAGAGCAAGTGCTAGTCACAGGGATGCTTAAAGGTAAGATGAAAAAAAAATGGTTTATCCTAAACACTGCAGTGGGCACTAGAGAAGTTAGATGTGAAAGTAGGTAACTTAAGTTTTACCTGTCTAAAAAGTTAAGTTTTAGTGGAGAGTCACTATTTTTAAAACAGCAAGATAGATTGAAAGGGGGTGATCACTTTTGTATTCTGGTACTATGGAATACAGTAGGATTGCCAATAAATTTAAATAGTTGAAGGGGAGTGATTTCACAAAATGATATGTTTGTGCTTACTCACACAAGCCAGTGAAAGCAGAGAGGAAATGAGATATATGGTCAAATTAACACAAGAGGCAGGCAACTAGAAAGACAGTGGTATTTAAGAACATGACAGTAAGCGGGTGGGGAAAAAAATTCTGCCTGACTCACAAGAGACAGAGCTGTGGTCCCTTTTGAAGTTTTAATATACAGTTAAAGCAGAATACAAGTAAAACACAAAATAAAGAAAACAAATAACAGTATTCAAAATATAAAAAGGCAATAAAGTAATACAAAATACAACAAATAAAAAGCAAACTAACCTTTTCTTCACAGCAAAGTGTAGCAGAGTCTGGGTGAGCCTTTCTAGTAAAGCTCTGAAATGTTTTATTTTACCCCTTAAATAGAAGGTTTAGTTCCTAGCTCCACCCCCTCAGTTCACAAATGATTAACCTTAAGTGACCTCTTCTATCTTATGTATGAGTCCTTAATTGATCAGTTCTAATTTCTGCCTGATTCACAAGAGACAGAGCTGTGGTCTCTCTTGAAGTTTTAATATGCAGTTAAAAGCAGAATACAAGTAAAACACACGGTAAAGAAAACAAATCACAGTATTCAAAATATAAAAAGGCAATAAAGTAATGCAAAATACAAGAAATAAAAAAAGTAAACTAACCTTTCCTACACAGAAAAGTGTAGCAGAGTCTGGGTGAGCCTTTCTAAAGCTTTGTGGAATGATACCTTCATTTTAAAGCAAATTCACCTTTCAAACTGCTGAAATACTTGATTCCAGGACTCTGTTGCAATATGATTAATTCTCCATGATATAAGTTCTGTATCAACTTTACATCTTATTCTCACTTAGTACTGCCAACTCCAACTCATTATCTTGCAGCTACTCTCCTCTGCTGTGTTCCCGTCTGTCCAGTACAAAAGGAAACCGAAAAGATTAAGGAAATTTCCATTGGTATCACTGCCAAATCATCCCTACTAAGTATGAATACCACCTCATGTCTCCTCTGGAGTGTCCAGGCAGGTGCCTACAGCTGCTGTACCCCTAGCTCACCTGGTACATGAAACAAACAGATACAATAACACCAGGCAGCACTCAGCAGAGTACAAGGGTAGAGATATTTAATGTGGCAGACGCACAAAACTAGTTTTGACACTCCTGTGCATTTCTAGGTTATGGAACATGCCATGTCTTGATGAACTAACTCAGCTAACAAATGCAAGCAAGTAAATAAATAGCATGTAAATCTGTACACTTAACATTACACTATTGACAGTCAACAAAGGTAAATTTGTGCATCTGTCACAGTCCTCCCTGATGCAGTGTTAGCTTTTAAAGTGCAAGACAGTGCTTGACTAGAGGTTAAACAAAACAACTGGTTTTACCACCAGCACAAACCTGAAAACAAAATGCTAAAGGTGAATACTTTGAAGCAGTTGCTGCATCGGTTAAGGAGGGAATTTATTTAATGACAGATGCTTCTTAATACATAAAAAGAAAAACTGACAGTACCATGATATATTCCTAAAACAGCCATGTCAGGGTGCTTGTGACTGGCTTAAAGCTACTTGACCAATACAGAAGAAAATTGAAATGTGCCATCTACCAGACTTCCACCAAGTCAAAGACTGCACAAAAGTAAAAAAACTTAATTAATACAAGGACAACTCAAAGCCAGATGACTGAAAAATACAACATTACAGTACTTTCTGAAAAATACAACATTACAGTACTTTCTGAAGAATGTCTCCCAGGTAGAGGGTTTTGTAGCAAAGAATTTAGAATCTGCTATTAAAAAAAGTAATTTCTTAACTAAATCCGTGAGTTGAACCAGAGCACACTGAAGTGCACAACATATTACAAAGCAGCATTTATTTTTTCATTTGGAGATACAAAAACTATGTATTCCACAAAACAGTCAAACTTCAACTGAAATTGAGCAAAACAGATGTCACACTAAGACTTACTATGGTTACATTTGATATTCTATTACTGTTAAACCTGAGCCAGTATCAAAAAACCAATGTGCGGCACATTCACAGTACTGAAACTGTCTGCATCCTCATGCTCTCACCATTAAATTCTCTATCTTCACTCTACAGTTTTGAGGTGTCCCTTGTACATTTAACCATGAGTCAATGAAGTGCTTCATAAACGAATGATAATAGACAATTAAGTGAAAACATGAGGGATATAACAGACAATTTCAATACTGAAGCAAATACAACTGCAATGTATTGTCCCTAGAGTAAATGAATCTTGGAAAGGCACAATCAGGCCTTTACTGAAATATAGCGCAAAGTTAAGCAAGACAATGCATGTGAATGTCAAACACCCCTAGACTAGGAACTGGGGCCAAAAAAGCTTAAAGCAAAATGCTTATGGTTATAGCCCATACCAATAAGCATTTCCTCAAAACCAAACCTTCTTTCTAAGCTGGAGGATATCCCATTTGCCCTGGTAAGCACTACAATGAATGTCTAGGATACACTTCATATTTCAGGACTGCATGAAGAAATGAAAGCATCTGTTGAATATTCTGAAAGAATCTAAAAAGTGTCAAAGAAATAGCTTCATCAAACTGCTACAAAGTATGAAACTGGAGAAAGAGTGTTATTACAAAAACAACACTGTAGATTGAAAAGTTTAGGTACGTTATTCCAGACATCACAAAGTGAAAGCTCAACCAAATTAAACATCGTTTAGCAAATAATGAAACAGAAAGTGATGCAGATGTACAGAATAACACCGTTGCTATCGGTGTTGCTTAATCTGATGTGCAGAATAACTTTTGAGTCCAAAGAGTGGCACAGAGAATTTTGCTGGGGATGCACTTGAACGGAACATACACCACAAATGCGAAGTCAAAAATAGTTACAGTCAAACCACAACAGATGATTACATACTATGGACAAAAAAGTAGCACTTTAAGTACAGCAAACAGAAATGCAAACAATGACATAACTTATATATTTTAAGTGGATGTTAATTAGTGGTACAATAGTGATAATTTTTGCAATGAGCACACAGAAAATGTTCAACAGAACCTAAATAAAGATGATGTGCTTGAGATTCACGGTGTTTCATTTTATTGACTGTTTTAATAGGATGAGCTTGGTAACTGAAAAACAATGACACGTTTAAATAAATAAAATATGATGGACATAAATGAGCCTCTGCAAGATAGGTACACACTGAAAACAGACCTAGTGTAGTTTGCCTGAATTTGCAGGCTGTAGAAAGTAGGTTTTTGCTCCCTTTCTCTAGAGAAATCTCACTTTGCTATGCAAGTTAAGGAGCATGTGGGGGCAAAACCTCTCACAAGTAGGTTTGACAGGTTTTGCCCTAAAGGAGCAAAAAATACCTTGCATGAACTACAATTTGGGGAAATTATCATTCAATGAATTTGCATTTAAGGAAACAAAGTAGATAGATGTTTAAACACCAGCTAGTGGCCAAAATATTTGTGCATATAAAGGAGTTTCCAAAAACATTCACCCCACAGTCTTTCAGAATGTTTCTGTCAGATATTTATCAATAATAATGCAAATGCTCATTTATAACACTAAACTTGCATTCCATAAACTGACTGTGCAGTTAGGGGGCACAAATCTCGGAAAACCAACATAGCTCAGTGTGAATGAAAATTGTGGAAATTCAGAAAGCATTTGTATGACCTACTAAATGCAGTTCTTTGTTGGTACAAGATTCAAGGATATGATACTTAAAATACGTAGACAAGTATCACTCACAGAACTTGTTTTCTAGTGCCTACATAAGTAGTACATTATTAACAGAACACTTTCAAGTTAAGTTACAATTTCATACGATAAGGATCCCATGGTTTTGTAGCTCTAGTAATTCCACATCTAAAACCTACTATCAGTGTTGGAAAAGAACATGAAAGGTTTTGCTATGATGAAAAGGAGATAGTAATTAATGGAGAAAGATTATACCTGCAATAAGTACTTTGCTCGCTTTGTATAAATGCTGTAATGGGGATTACAATATGATCATCCATACTGAGAAGCGTAGACAAACCAGATGAAATACTAAAAGTCTCAAATTCTCATAGTTTCCCCTAAACTTGCAGTCATGATGTTATATACTTAGCCTTATGTACTCAACCTACCACATAACACAAAACATGTCACGCAAATTACACACGAGGCAAATAAATTACTCAAAAAGACAACCCTGCAATTTCAGCTTGTTGTCTAGTTTGAATATTTGAAATGTGTCTGGAAATCTAACAGATTAAGCACTCAGATTAATTGAAAGAAGAATACCCCTACTTCTCTGCTGGCAAAACACATCAGCACAATTATTCACAGCACTCTCGTACCTGCTGGTCGAGTTGAAATTGCTAATTTTCTTACAGTACCTTTCACAGAACTTACCAACAGTCACAAGCAAGAGCATCATACCGCTATTGTGCATAACTGACATTTCATTCCTGGGAGAAGAAATGGCATCTGGAGATACTCAGAACAAAAGCATTAATACAAGCAACAATAACATGAAGTGTTTTGCGGTCAGAAACAAATGACCAGATGAAAAGTTTGGGTGTACCTGCTCCTGGGTCCATATTGCTGGGATGTGACTCTTAGAATTACAACCTGAAGTTTTAGCATGGAGTACATATTACATATACTGTTTAGAATAGATGAAAGAAGATACTAAGTTTAGTTGAATGGCATCTATAATACAGGAGTTTATGGTACGGTACTGTTCCCTTCTGTTTGTGTGGCTTGGGTAACAATGCCGCCTCCATTTGCAGAAAAGGGTTATTTCTGTGGTGGCATAATGACCATTATGTTGTGTATTACAGTAAAATGATGAAATCCATACCAGCTTGTATTACACAGTCATTCCAGAAAGAGTACACCCCAGATAGATAAAACTAAAATATCATTAGAACAACAATAGTCTGCCCATTATTTGTCCCGTAGCTTATCTCTTTCAAGGTACTGGGTTTCTTTGCACTAAATGGTGAAATAACTTGAGTCAGTTAGGATGCATTTTTTTTAACAAAGTACAAATGATTTATGTAAAAAAAAATGTGTGTCTCATTCTTAAGTCTTTATCCTGCCAATCATCAGAATGGTAGGTCCAGGGCAATGCAGGACCTTCAGGGTCATAGATCTCCCTATGTTAATATACAGACAATAAGTCAGTAAAGAAAAGATTAACACAGGAAGGTCATGTGCTCATGAAAGAATGAACTGCTACACTTCACCTTGGTTTGCACTAAACAACTCGAGTAGGTACCCACTTTTTTAACAAAATCCTTCTTCCTGGTCACTTCATCTGTTACCAATAGCCTCCAGCAGCACTTCCAACCAAATCACATCTCTGGTAGTCTCTTAACAAGCACAAATACTTCTATAATCATTTTTAATGTTTTTGTTAAACCTTCACTATTTCTCCACCTTAAACTAAGTTGACTTTCAGAATAACATAAAATAGCAAGGCCTAGTTAAAACTGAAAAACAAACATGCTCTTCTGAAATCTGGGTACTGCTGCCTGAACTCATGTTGCAGGCTTCATACCTCAGGCTGTTAAAAAAAAAAAAAAAAAAAAAAAAAAAAAACAAATGTGCCAACAAGATGATCAGCTGCACTGCAGATGGACAAAACAACACTCACTAATTTGCAGCTTTTAACAAGCACAGAACAGACTCCACACAACTGAGACAATCTAAATAAACACAGCAGTTAAAGTAACACAGTGTTGCTGTCATACAACATAGGACTGGGGAGCACAAAGCACAATAAAGCAGACGACAAAAACGAAGATGAAATCTTAGCATGAAATACAGCAACCCTGGGTTAAACCTTTCAAACCAGAAATATATATATATAATGCAGTCTAAGGACAAGATCATAATTATAGTGCTGAAATGCAGAAGTGAAAGAAAGTACAAGCATGGAAAACCCAACACAGTAAAGCAGCACTTGGATAAAGTCAATTTTTCGCCACACAGTTTACTACCCTTCATTAGCATCTATCCGTGACCTCTCTGGCCACAGCCTAGGAAGTTTTGGCACCATCCACTATCCCCTGTAGCAGCACATTGCCTGGGCATCAGAAATGGAGCTAGATCCCTACTCATTAAGACCAAAGACATACAATAGTAGAAATACTGTATTCCGTTCCTCTCAAAATTAAAACTGTCATCACACTAGAAGATCATTTAAATGGAGATAAATGTGTACTTTTTGAAAACCGTAACCTCATCCCTCTATTCAGTCATCTTCACCAACTTATCAACTATCACTGACAACTAGAAACTGCAATCTGCAAAAAGGCAGCTTGTAACAGCTGCTCACTCATCCATCAAGTTCTAGAGCCACACCACTCATTCTCGGGCTACGGTTACAAAAATGGTGAAAGCAAAGAATTTAAATGCCATTTGAGATCTTGTACTGTTGGCTAACACATTTTCAAGAATGCATTTCTTGATCATGTCATCAGGGCTGTCAAAACTCTGAATACAGGGGATCCGGACACATGCTCGACT